>NC_092875.1:211422135-212051579 GCF_028372415.1 Notamacropus eugenii
CTCTATCTCCCTCCCCAAGATGGCAAGCAATCTGATATAGGCTATACATGTACAGTCACACTAAACATGTTTCCACACTAGTTGTATTGAGAAAGAAGAATCAGAACACAAGGGAAAAACCATGAGAAAAAAAAAAAGAGTAAATAGTATGCTTCCATATGCAGTCAGACTTCACAGTTCTTTCTCTGGATGTGGATAGCATTTTCCACCATGAGATTTTTGGAATTGTTTTAGATCATTGTACTGCTGAGAAGAGCTAAGTCTATCAACGTTCCTTGTTGTACAATGTCACTTTTACCATGTACAATGTTCTGGATTTGCTTACTTTATTCAGCATCAGTTCATTTCAGTCTTCCCAGATTTTTCTAAAATCTGCCTGCTTGTCAGTTTTTACAGCATAGTTTCTAATTCTTTGCTACCACACAAGGAGCTATTATAAACATTTTTGTGCATGTGAGTGCTTTGGGATATAGATATTGTATTGCTGGATCAAAGGGTACCTATTGTTTTATAGCCCTTTGGAAATAGTTCCAAATTGCTCTCCAGGATGGTTGGATTAGTTCACAGTTCCACTAACAATACTACTGTCCTAATACTCCCACATCTTCTCCAACATTTACAGTTCTCCTTTGTTTTCACATTAGTGTGAAGTGGTAACTCAGATTTCTTTCAATATGCATTTCTCTAATAAATAGTGATTTAGAGAATTTTTTTCATATGAATATAGATAGCTTTAATTTCTCCATCTGAAAACAGTCTGTTCATATTTTACAATTTTTAAATTTAATGTAACCTAAATTATCCATTTTATACATGGGCCTCATCTTCATGTCACATTATTCATAAATTCTTTGCCTATCCATAAGTCTGATAGATAATCTGTTTCATGATGTCTTTCATATTTTCTTGTGACATCTTTATATTCAGATCATGTATCCATTTTGACCCTATATTGATAAATGGTATAAGATATTGGTCTACACTTCATTTCTGCCAGACTTTTCAAGCTTTTGCATAATTGTTTTTCCCAAATGATGAATTCTTGTTCCCCAAAGTTAGGTCGTTTAACTTGTCAAACACAAGGTTACCATAGGCATTTGTTTCTGCAAATTGTATGTCTATTCTGTTCTATTGCTCTCCCTTTCTATTTTTTAGCCAGTACTAGAATATTTTGATAATTACTGCCTTATAATATAGATTAAGGTTTGGTACTATTAAGCCTTCCTCCTTTACCATTTTTTTTATTAGTTCTTTTGATATTATGGACCTTTTGTTCTTCCAAATGAGCCTTGTTTTTATTTTTTCTAACAGTAAAAATTTGGCAGTTTAATTGCGATTGGCATTAAATACATAAAATCATCATTTTTATTATATTGGCCCTGCCTATCAATGAAAAAAATTATATTTCTCTAATTATTTAAAACTGATTTAATTTGTATAAAAAGTGTTTTTTAAAATTTTGTTTAAGTAGTTTCTGAATTTTTTTTGCAGGTGTACTCCTAAGAATGATATGTGTTTTTTATATAATACCTCACTATAAATGTATTTGATGTACAAATACAATAAATGTATTAATGAACAATTGATGTTTCAATTGTTCTCAAATATGCTGTGTGTATTTACGAGAGAATACATCCCAGATTTGGGGTGGGGGGATTCTGGCCACTATTCTTACCAAGCCAAAACAATAAAGGTCTTTATTTTAGGCTAATCACACCTATTACTTAGTACCTGTTAACTAGTATCCAGTACTTTTAAGTTATATCTACTATACAATGTATACCAGGAGGCATTCATGACCATTAGGGTTAGAAAGGCTAATTAATAGGGAGATTCCTAGAAACTGAAATAGCAGATGTCTTCTAGGAACCAAATCCTCAGGTAAAAGACAAAGTTGACTAAGTGGCTGAGAGGAAGTGATGCACATTTTTTTTTTATATAATTGAAAATATCAATTTTCCATCATAATATTCTCTCTTGTGCTTGGTCATAAATTGTTCATTTATCCAAAGATCTAACATGTAAACAATTCCATGTTCCCCTAATTTATTCATAGTATCCCTTCTTATATGTAAGTCACAAATGTTGACTGTACTTTGGCATATGGTAGGAGATGATTGGAGTTATCATCGATAACTAGTTTTTGCCAAATTTTCCAGTTTTCTACCAGTTTATCTCAAATAGTTTGTTTTTATCCACAAAGCTTGGATCTTTGGGTTTATCAAACATTAAATTCCTATGATGACTTACTGCTGCGTACTGCGTACCTAGTTTATTCCATTGATTCATGACTCTCTTTCTTAGTCAACACCAGTATGTCTTGTAAATTACTACTTTATAAAAAAATGAGATATAGTATCGCTAGGACACCTTCCTTGACATTTGTTTTCATTGATTCCCTTTATATTCTTTTATTAATCCATATGATTTTTTTCAAGCTCTATAAAATTATTTTTGGCAATTTGATTGGTACAACACTGAATAATTAAATTAACTTAGGTAGAATTGTCATTTTATTTTATTGACATTTTATTTTATTTAATAATTTATTATTATTTATATTTATTTTATTGACTCCCCATGAGTAACTGATATTTTCCCATTTGCTTAGACCTGAATGTATAAATGTGACAAGTGTTTTTCAACTGTGTTCATATAAGTCCTGTATTTGTCTTAGTAGGCAGACTTTCAAGTGTTATATATTGAGCAAAGTTATTTTAAGTGAAATTTCTCTTTCTGTCTCTTGCTACTTGACTTTGGGTGCAATATATCCAAATGCTATTAAGATCTGTGGGTTTGTTTTATATCTTGTAGCTTTGCTAAAGTTAATTATTTCAACAATTTTTGAGTTGATTCTTTAAGATTCTCTGAGAATATCATCATCTGCAAAGAGTAATAGTTTGTTTCCTCATTATCTCTTTTAATTCTTTCAACTTTTTCTTCTCATTATTATAGCTAGCATTTCTAGTATAGTACTCAGTGATAGTGGTGATAATGGACATTCGTTCTTGACCCTTAATCTTGTTAGGAAGGCTTCTAGCTTATCCGCCTTACAAATAACATTTATTGGTAGTTTTCAATAGATACTACATATTATTATATTATTATACTTTTATTCTGTGTGTCTTTCTGTTTCATATCTGTTTCTTGTAAACAACATATTGTAAGATTCTGTTTTTTAACTACTATCCTCTTCTGTTTTATGGGCGAGTTCATCCCTTTCATATTCACAACTATAATTACTTACTGTATTTCCCTCCATCCTATTCCTTCTCTCTCTCTCTCTCTTTGTCTTTTTTCAACTCAACTCTCCTCACAATTGTTTTGCTTCGACCCACTATGTTTACCCAAAGTGCCCTGTCTGTTATCAGTCCCCCTTCCCTTATGCCACTCTACTCCTATATACTATATCTATCTATCTATCTATCTATCTATCTATCTATCTATCTATCTATCTATCTATCTATCTATCTATCTATCTATCTATATGTGTGTGTTGTGTGTATTACATATATATGTTGTGTTTGTTTGTATATGTATACACACACACACACACACACACACACACACATATATATATATATATATATATATAAATTATACTTTATAGGGTAAGGTAGATGTCTATATGAAAATAAGTGGATATGCTATTTCCTCCTTAAGCCAATTTCAATGAGAACAAGGTTCAAGCATTGCCCAGCACTCCTTTTTCCCTTCATGGCAATGGCACTTTTGTGCCTATTTCTGTAGGATAATTTGCCCCATCCTACTTCTCCCTTCAGCAACTTGTTTTTCACTTCACTTTTTTGCCACTTAGTTGTGTTTTCTTGGATATCATCCCATCATAGTCAACTCACATCTGTATCCTCTTTCTATAGATGCTGCTACTAACTACCCTGACAGTGAAAAAATTCTTAAGACTTACAAACATCATCTTCCCATGTTGGAAAGGAAATAATTTAATGCTACAGAATCTTTGGTCTTCCTTTTCCTGTTACTGGTTTTATGCTTACTTGAATCTTGTATCCTAAAGTGAAATTTTCTGTGAGCTTTTGTCTTTTCATCAGAAATTTTTGAAAGTCTCTTGTTTTTCAATGAATGTCCATGTTCCTCCTTTAAGAATTATACTTAGTTTTCCTGGATAGATTTTAATTCTTGGCTTTAATCCTAGCTCTTTTGCCTTACAGAATATCATTTTCCAAGCTTCCTCATCTTTTAATGGTGCAGCTGCTGAATCCTGTGTAATCTGGCTGTGACTCCCTGACATCTGAATTTCTGCTTTCTGGCTCCTTGCAGTATTTTCTTCTTGGTCTGGGAATTCTGGAATTTAAATATAAAATTCATGGAGTATTCATTTTGGGATTTCTTCCAGGAGGCAACTAGTTGATTGCCGCTAATTTACCTTCTAGCTGTAGAATGTTAGGAAAGTTTCCATTGATAATTTGTTGAAATAGGTTTTCTTAGTTCTTTTATTGTCATGGTTTTCAGGTAGTCAAATAATTTTAAATTATTTCTCCTACATCTATTTCTATGTCAGTTATTTTGTCCAATGAGATAGTTCACATTTTCTTCTATTTAATTCTTTTGATTTTATTACAATATTTCTAGATGTTTCAAAGTGTCATTAGCTTCCACTTAGTCATTTTTAATTTTTTTTCACTTGCCACTTTTATGAGAGACAATTTGCCCCATTCCATTTCTCCCTTTCTTCTCCCAATATATTACTCCCTCACCCATTAATTTCATTTTTTTAGATATGATCCCATCCTATTCAACTTACCCTGGGTTCTCTATCTCTCTCCAAGTATGTGTGTGTGTGTGTGTGTGTGTGTGTGTGTGTGTGTGTGTGTGTGTGTGTAATCTCACCAAATATCCAGATACTGAAAAAAAGTTTCAAGAGTAACAAATATTGTCTTTCCATGTAGGAATGTAAACAGTCAACTTCAGTAAGTCCCTTTTGATTTCTCTTTCCTGTGTACATTTTCATGCTCCTCTTGATTCTTGTGCTTGAAAGTCAAATTTTCTTTTCAGCTCTGGTCTTCTTATCAAGAATGCTCAAAAGACCGCTATTTCATTGAATGCCAATTTTTTTCCTCTGAAGTATTATACTCAGTTTTGCTGGGTAGGTGATTCTTGGTTTTAGTCCTAGTTCCTTTGACTTCTGGAATATCATATTCCATGGCCTTTGATCCCTTAATGTAGAAGCTGCTAGATCTTGTGTTATCCTGATTGTATTTCCACAATACTCAAATAATTCCCTTCTAGCTGCTCATAATGTTTTCTCCTTGACCTGGGAACTCTAGAATTTGGCTACAATGTTCCTAGGAGTTTCTCTTTTTTATTTCTTTGAGGAGGTGATAGGTAGATTTTTTCAATATTTATTTTACCCCCTGGTTTTAGAATATCAGGGCAGTTTTCCTTGATAATTTCATGAAAGGTGATATCTAAACTCTTTTTTTGAACATGGCTTTCAGGTAGTCCCATAATTTTTAAATTGTCTCTTTTGGACCTATTTTCCAGGTCAGTTGTTTTTCCAATGAGATATGTCACCTTATCTTCCATTTTTTTCATTCTTTTGGTTTTGTTTTGTGATTTCTTGGTTTCTCATAAAGTCATTAGCCTCCATGTGTTTCATTCTAATTTTTCAAGAACTATTTTCTTCAGTGAGTTTTTGAACCTCCTTTTCCATTTGGCCAATTCTGCTTTTGAAAGCATTCTTCTCCTCATTGGCTTTTTGAACCTCTTTTGCCAATTGAGTTAGCCTATTTTTCAAGGTGTTATTTTCTTCAACATTTTTTTGGGTCTCCTTTAGTAAGTTGTTGATCTGCTTTCCATGATTTTCTTGCATCTCTCTCATTTCTCTTCCCAATTTTTCCTCCACCTCTCTTACTTGATTTTCAAAATCCTTTTTGAGCTCTTCCATGGCCTGAGACCATTGAATATTTAGTTTGGATGTCTGGGATACAGAAGCTTTGACTTTTATGTCTTTCCCTGATGGTAGCATTGTTCTTCCTCATCTGAAAGGATGGAAGAAGATAGATATCTGTTCACCAAGAAAGTAACTTTCTATAGTCTAATTTTTTCCCTTTTTTTTGGTATTTTCCCAGTCAGTTACTTGACTTTTGGTCCTTTGTCAAGAGTAGGATATACTTTGGGGGTCTCTAAGATCTCAGTTCTTCCAAGGTGGTACAATCAAGTGTGTACACTGGTCTGAGAGCAAGTAGAAATTTTTTTGCCCAGCATCTGAATAATAGTTTCCTCCTCACAACCACCTTGCCTCCTGTTCTGCCAAGATAGCACTGAGGGCTGAGATTCAGATAAGCTTCAGGGGCAGGGTCACCATTCAGTGTGAGATAAAGATCAGCTGCTCAGATCCCTTAGGAGTATTAGATGGAGGCAGGGCTTCTACACAGGGCCAAGGTAAGAATCAGCAGCTCAGTGTCCCCAGGGGTTTTACTATCTAACAATGGATGTGGGCTGCTGTAGGGGCTGCTGTGGAAGCTGCTACCACCTGTCCAATGTGACAGCTGCTGCCACCTGAGGCTGGAGCTATGGGAAGGCCCTTATCCCTTCTCGGTCAGCTGAAAAAGCCCTGTAACTGACATTTGGTGCCTCTGGGTTGAGGGATCTGTGAACCGCTGCTACTGTGACTGGGGATTCCAACCCCCATAGCCTACTCTCGTCCTCCTGCAGTATTGGTCACACTGGGCTGGAAATCTCCTCCACTCTTATTCTGTGACTTCTGCTGCTGTAGAATTTGTTGAGAGTTTTTCTTTACAGGTATTTTATGGGCTGTGGGGGTAGAGCTAGTATATGTGTATCTTTTTACTCCACCATCTTGGCTCTGTTCCCTCAATTTTATTTTTTTATGGAGACATTTTCTTCATTGAAATTTGGTACATTTTTTTTTAATTTGTGTGCGTGCTTCCTTTACCAAGTTGTTGACTCTTTTTTCATGATTCTCTTGCACCACTCTCATTTCTCCCACTTTTTCTTTTGCCTCTTTTATTTGATTTTTAAAATTGCTTTTGAACTCTTCTTGGAATTGTTGTTGGTATTGATGTTAATTATTTTTTTTCTTTGAGAGTACACATATAGCCATTTTGACAATGTTGTTCTCCTCTGATGTTGCTTTTCTTTTCTTTTCTTTTTTTTATCGTCCCTGTCACTATAGTAGCTTTTTACAGTCAGGTTCTATTTTGTTCTCTACTATCATTATCTGGGATATTTCCTAAATGTTAACTTTTTCTTAAAGTTGGGCTCTGCTCCTGGGGTAGAAGGGGCCCCCCAGCTTTAGATCTTTCATGCAGCTTTTTAAAAAAATAATTTCATTTGTTTTCAGTGTTCTAAAATCACTTCCATTTAAATTAAATTGTTCCCTCTCCCTCGCCCTCCTTCTTACCTCCCACCCCCTGCCCTCCCTAATATGGCATAAAATTTTGTATAGGTTCTGCACATACATTCTTATTGAATACATTTTCACCTTAGTTATGTTGCATAGAAGAATTAGAATGAATGGGAGAAATCATAAAACAAACCAAAATATAATACAAAAGAAAATCATCTGCTAAGTTCTGCAATCAAATTCTATAATTCTTTCTCTGGATATAGAAGGCATTTTGCCTTAAGAGACCATTGGGAATTTTTGAAGTACTTGCATTTCAATGAACTTCTAAGTCTACCAGAAAAAATCCTCGCATACCCTGGTTGTTGCTGTGTATGAAGTTCTCCTGGTGCTCATTTCAATCATCATCAGTTCATATAAGTCTTTTCAGAATTTTCTGAAGTTCACCTGTTTGTCATTTCTCATAGCAAAATAGTATTCCGTTACATTCATATAACACAACTTGTTTAGTGGGCAACCCTTTGATTTTCAGTGGCCAAAATGCCACCACAAAGTGTGCTGCTATAAATGTTTTTGCACATGTGGGACCCTTTCCCATTTTTATGATCTCTTGGGGATACAGTCCTAGAAGTGGTATTGCTGGGTCAAAGGGTATGTATATTGTTGTAGCCCTTTTGGCATAGTTTCAAATTGCTCTCCAGAATGATTGGATCAGCTCACAGCTCCACCAACAATGAATTAGTGTTCCAATTAGTGTTCTAATTCTCTCACATCTTCTCCAAAATTTATCATCTTCCTGTTTTGTCATGTTAGTCAATCTGATAGGTGTGATGTGGTATCTCAGTTTTTTCTGATTTACGTCTATCTAATCAATAGTAATTTAGAGCATTTTTTCATATGATGGTAGATAGCTTTGATTTCTTCCTCTGAAAACTACCTGTTCGTATCCTTTGACCATTTATCAATTGGGAAATGACGTGTATTCTTGTACATTTGACTCAATTCTCTATATATTTTAGAAATAAGAAGTTTATCATTGATACTACTTGCAAAAATTCTTTCCCAGTTTTCTTCTTCCATCCTAATCTTGGTTGCATTGAGTTTGCTTGTGCAAAAACATTTCAATTTAATGTAATCAAAACTATTCATTTTGCACTTCATAATGTTTTTTATCTTTTGTTTAGTCAAAAATTCTTTCCTTCTCTATAAATTTGATAAATACACTGTTCTTTACTCCAATAATTTGTTTACACTTAGATCATTTATCCATTTGGATTTTATTCTTTCGTAAGGTGTCAGGCATGGTGTCAGGCATTGGTCTATGCCTAGTTTCTGCCTCACTGTTATCCAGTTTTCCCAGCAGTTTTTATCAAACAGTGAATTCTTATCTCCAAAGATGGAGTCCTTGGATTTATGAAACAGGAGATTGCTATATAGATTGTCTACTATATCTTGGATTCCTAACCTATTCCACTGGTCTACCCTTGTGTTTCTTAGCCAGTACCAAATGTTTTTGAGAATTGCTGCTTTATAAAATAATTTGAGATCTGGTAGAGCTAGGCCACCTTCTATAGCAATTCTTTCATTAGTTCCCTTGATATTCTGGACCTTTTGTTCTTCCAGATGAATTTTGCTATTATTATATTTTTTCTAGCTCTATGAAATAATTATCTGATGGTTTGATTGTTATGGCACTGAATAAGTAAATTAATTTAGGTAGAATTCCCATTTTTATTATATTGCTTCAGCCACACATGAGCAACTGACTTAATCTGTGTGAAAAGTGTTTTCTAATTGTGTTCACAGAGTCCTTGGGTTTGTTTTGACAGATAGACTCCCAGATATTTTATAGTGTCTACCATATCTTTAAATGAGATTTCTCTTTCTATCTCTTGTTTTTAGGCTTTGTTAGTAATATATAGGAATGCAGAAGATTTGTGTGGGTTTATTTTGTAACCTGCAACTTTGCCAAAGTTGTTTATTATTTCAAGTAGTTTTTTACTTGATTCTCTGGTATTCTGTCAGTATATCATCATAGCATCAGCAAAGAGTGATAACTTAGCTTCTTCTTTACCTATCCTAATTCCTTCTATTATCTTTTCTTCTCTTATTGTTACAACTAACATTTCTAGTGCTATACTGAATAATAGTAGTGATAATGGACATCTTTATTTCACCCCTGAACTTATCAGAAATGCAGGTAGTTTATCCCCATTGCATATAATGTTTGCTGAAGGTTTTAGATACTGCTTATTATTATATGGAAAGTTCCATTTATTCCTATGTTCTCCTCTGTTTTCAACAGGAATGGGTGTTGTATTTTATCACGAGTTTTTGTGAATCTATTGAGATAATCATTAGGTTTCTGCTAGTTGTGTTATTGATAAGATCAATAAAGTTCATAGTTTTTCTAATAACCAGTCTTGCACTCTTGGTATAAATCCTACCTGATCATAATGTATTATTCTCATGATAAGTTGCTATATTCTTTTTTGCTAAAATATTTTTTAACATTTTTGCATCTATATTCATTAGAGAAGTTGCTCTACAATTTTCTTTCTCTGTTTTGGCTCTTCCTGCTTTAGGTATCAATGCCATATTTGTATCATAAAAAGAATTTGGGAGGACTCCTTCTTCCCCCAATTTTCTCAAATAGTCTATATATTATTGGAATTAACGGTTCCTTAAATGTTTCAGAGAATTCACTTGTAAATTTTCCAACCTTGGAGATTTTTTCCTAGTTAGATTATTGATGGCTTGTTTAATTTCTTTTTCTGAGATGGGATTACTTAAGTATTTAAATTCTTCTTCTGTTAGTCTGTGCAATTTGTGTGTTATAAAATAATAATCCATCTCATTTTGATTGTAAAATTTATGGGCATACTGTTGGGCAATTTAATTTCTAATTATTGTTTTAATTTCCTCCTCAATGGAGGTGAGTTCAGCCTTTTCATTTTTGATTGGTTTTCTTCCTTCTTTTTTTTAATCAAATTGACCAAAGGTTTATCAACTGTATTGGTTTTATCATAAAACCAACTCCTAACTTTATTTATTAATTCAATAGTTTTCTTAATTTCAATTTTTTAAACTTTCCTCCAGTTTTCAGTATTTCTAATTTGGTATTTTCTTGGGGGTTTTCAATTTATTCTTTTTCTAGCTTTTTCAGCTTCATGCCCAGTTCATTGATCTCCTCGCTCTCTATTTTATTCATATAAGCACTGAAAGATATAAAACTTCCCCTAAGAAATGCTTTTGCAGTATCCCATAAGATTTGGTAGGTTGTCTCATTATTGACATCCACTTGAATGAAGTTGTTGATTGCTTCTACAATTTGTTGTTTAACCCACCCATAAAAGATGGTTTACTTTCCAATTAGTTTTTGGTTTATGTTTCCATGACCTTTGATTGAATAAAATTTATTTCATTATGAACTGAGAAGACTGTGTTCACTATATCTGCATTTCTGCATTGGATTATGAGGTTTTTATATCCTAGTATATGGTCAGTTTTTGCATATGTGCCATGTACCACTGAGAAAAAGGTATATTCTTCTCTTTTTTCATTCAGTTTTCTCCAGAGTTCTATCATATCTACCTCATCCAGAATTCTATTTACCTCCTTAACTTCTTTCTTGTTTATTTTGAGGTTAGATTTATCAAGTTCAGAGACAGGGAGGTTGAGGCCCACCTCTAGTAAAGTTTTGCTGTCTATTTCTTCCTATAACTCCCTTAACTTCTCCTCTAAGAATTTGGATGCTATACCACTTGGAGTATATATGTTCAGTAAAGAAATTGCTTGGTTGTCTATGGAGCCTTTCAGCAGGATATTGTTTCCTTCCTTGTATCCTTTGATTAGATCTATTTCTGCTTTTGCTTTGTCTGAGATTAGGATTGCTATCCCTGTTTTTTCTACATGTGCTGAAGCACAACATATTCTGCTTCAACCTTTCACCTTTATACTATGTATATTTTCCCTTTTCAAATGTGTTTCTTGTAAACAACACATTGTTGGATTATGGTTTTTAATCCATTCTGCTATCCATCTCTGTTTTATGGGAGAATATATCCCATTCACATTACTATCTGTGTCTTTCCCTTCATCCCCTTTCCCCTTATTTAAGCTTTTAGTTCTCCTTTCTCCCTTCCCCTCCACAATAGTTTTAATTTTTGACCATCACCTCAGTTAGTTTTCCCTCCCTTCTTTCAGTCCCCCCTTCCTTTTAATCCCCTTTTCCCTTACTACTTCTTCCCTTCCTTTTTGCCTCCTCTCCTGTTTCTCTCCCCATTCCCTTCCTACTGCCTGGAGAGCTAATTGTATGTTTATACTTAACTGAGTTTGTTGTACTCTCCTTGAATCCAATCAGATGAAATTGTCTCTCAAACACTGTTCATCTCCCTCCCCTCTTTCCCTCTACTGTAATATATTTTTGTCTTTCTTCCTGTGATGGAATTTATTTTTTTCTACCTCCTCTTTTTCATATCTCCCATTATAATACCTTTACACCGTTAAACCACACTTGCTATCATCATATCATTTAATTAATACCCACTTCCTCTGTCTATGTGTATCCTTTTTACATTTCATAACAAAAATACAATTCTCAAGATTAACAAGTATTATCTTCCATTATACGAATGTAAACAGTTTGCCCATATTGTGTAACAATATTTTTTCCCTATTCATTTTTTTGTACTTCTCTTGAGACCTGCCTTAGAAGATCAAATTTTCTGTTGAGTTCTGGTCTTTTCATCAACAAGGTCTGGAAATATCTTATCTCACTGAATGTCTGTCTCCTTCTCTGAAATATTATGGTCAACTTTACTGGGTAATTAATTCTTTGTTGTAGCCCCAGCTCCTTTGCCTTATGGAATATCACACTCCAATTCTTTTGATCTTTTACTGTAGAAACTGCAAGGTCCTTTGTGATCCTGACTGTAGCTCCTCGATATTTGAATTGTTTCTTTCTGGCTGCCTGCTCTATTTACTTCTTCACTTGATAATTCTGGAATTTGACAATGATATTCTTTGATGTTTTTAGTTTGGGATCCCTTTTGGGAGGTGTACAGTGAATTCTACTGATGACTATTTTGCCCTCTGGGTCTAGGACTTCAGGGCAATTTTCTTCGATGATTTCTTGGATGATATTGTCCAGGCTCTTTTCTTCATCATGGCTCTCTGGTAGACCTATAATCCCTAGATTTTTCTCTCCTGGATCTATTTTTCAGGTCAGTTGTTTTTCCAGATAGATATTTTGCATTTTCTTCTGTCTTTTCATTCTTTAGATTCTGTTTGACTGATTCTTGATGTCTCCTAGATTCATTTGTTTCTACTTGGAAGATTCTATTTTTTATCAAGTTGAGTTCTTCAGTTAACTTTTGTATTCCCTTTTCTGTCTGTCCAGTTGTTCCTTTTATAGAGTCATTTCCATGAGTTAGGTTTTGTACTTCCTTTGCTATTTACCCAATTTTCCTTTTTAAGGAGCTGTTCTCTTCACTGTATTCTTTTTTTCATATTTTTAAAATTGTTGGAAAGTTTTTCTTCTTTTTCTCTAATTTGGCTTTTAAAATCCTTCCAGAGCTCTTCCAAGAAGGCTCTTTGTGCTTTAGACCAGTTCATATTCCCTTCTCAACTTTCAAATGGGAGTAGTCTCAATGCTGACCTCTTTGGTATTTGTGTTTTGGTCCTTGTCCCCATAGAAAGGTTCTATGCTCTTTTCTTTTGTGTTTAGCTTCTTACTCATGACAATAATCTTTTTCTTGACTTTTAAAGTATAGCTCTGCCTCTATGTCACAGAGAGCTCTCACTCACAGTCTTTGTTTCTAAAACTTGAGGCTTTGTGTGTTGTGGCTTCTGGTTCTTTCAACTAGAAACTAAAATGCTGCAGCTTACCTGGTGCTGAACTGGCTGGTGTTTGAAAGCAAAGTTCAGGTGAGGTCTTTTTGGGTTTTCCCTGCAGTTACCCTGGAGCTAGCTAGTTAAGTGTGGGGAAGGGGTTTTCGGCACACTGGAAGCTCCTCTGCTGAGCTAGAGCATAGAAAGCCCAACTATCTGCAATAGTGTCTTCCCAATTCCACTGGGGTGCTGAGGCACACCTGGGGTCCTGGTGTTGGCAGTTTCTGGTGTCACTCTGCTGGGGTTCAGAATCTTCTCCCAGTTTGTTGTGGTGGGGCTACCTGGAATAGCTTTGATCCTGCACTGGTGGCCTATAGTCACAGCAAGGAGGAACCCTTCTTAAAGATCTTTCTAGCCTCAAGAGGTGAGTCTGTTAACTCCTTCTGCTGCTTCTACTGTTCCAGCATTTTTCCCGGGAAGATATTCTCTGTGCTCATCAAAGTCAACAAGGGGAGGAAGATAGCAATTGCCGATCACTTCCCCATCATGGCTCCCAGATCTGGAAATCCCTTTTGCTGCTTTTTATATCAACTTCTGGGGACATAAATATTTTCAGTACTTCCATATTCCTGTGTTCTGATCTGTGAGTGACCATAAGCTGCATTTTATGCCTTGCACCTATGAACAGGATTACTACAACAAGGGCCAGCAAAGTGTCCCCAGCAATCTCCTTCTGACCAGTTGTTTGGCCTCTTTCTCATCTGTGTAGAGAGAGCTTCCTAAATGGAAGTCACTGATCCTAGCTCCATTTTCCTTATAGCCTATACTGGCTTAATGAGGTGGGGTCTACTTCCCAGGCTGCTGATGCTTGACTGTATTCCATTCTCACCTCAGTGAGACAGAACTTTCCTGTTGACCTTCTAAATTGTTTTAGGCGAGAGAATTGTTTCACTTCATCCTTTTCCTGGTAATGACACTCCAGAATTCATTTTGAAGTGTTATTTTAAGTTTTTTGGAGGAAATTTTCCTGTTTTACTCTGTCATCTTGGCTCTACTTGGCTCTGATAAGTAGTTATATTTATGTATAAATTATACATCTACTACCACAATAACAACTAATTTCAATATAAGTCAAATATATTTTAAAAAATATTTGATAAAGATAGATAATAATAAGAATCAATTGAGATTGAACTTCTCAAACCTTTAGGGGAAAAAAGGTTAACTACATAAAAGATGAATTGGAGTGAGGAAACATTTCAGGTAAGGTGAACAAGTAATAGAAATCAGCCAGAGCCCATAAAAGTGGAAGGAAGAAAGCAAGTATTTCTTAAATTATTCTGCTATATTATGTAACATAATATGTGATATGATCATATAGCATTATATTATATTAATATTATATTCTTATATTTTATAGTCCATTATAATATGCTATATTTTGTTACTTCATATTATATGCCCATTCCTGTGAAAAGTATTTTACTAATATTATTTCATTTGATCCTCACAAGATCTGTGGTAGATAGATTCTTTTTAAAATCTGTATTTTATAGTTGAAGACAATCAAGGCAGGCAGAGGTTAAATGTCTTTCCTAGGGTCACACACTAAGTCTACACATCTAGATTTGAACTCATGTCTTCCAGATTCTGGGCTCAGCACCCTATCCTCTGAGCCACTTAACTGCCTTGAGAGATGAAGCTGTGAACCAGAGTAATGGCTTTGTGAGTGAAGATATCACATCGTATCACATCATATAACATAAAATCCCACCACATCACAAATGTGAAGGATACTATTTAGGTAGAATGGATATTATTTGAAAATGCATTAGTTATGTGGGGTGACAATGGAGGATGAAAATGACTGAGCAAAGATGAATTTTGGTGAAAGTGATGTGTTTCCCTAGGCAGTCCTAGGGGAGTTTGAAAAAGAGAAGAGTTCAGGTGAGGGATAATGGACTGAGATTTGTGTCACTGAGCACAATCCATCTGTTTCTAAACCCAATAACCAATCAAAAGGATGAAGGTTGGGTACTTACACAAGAGAGGGTTGAGGAAAAGAAATAAGGAAGAGGAGAGGGGAAGTCTTGGTAGATAAGACTGAGTCTTTTCATTTTATAAATAAACTCTACCACTCTCTGTTACACGGAGAGTGAGATATAAACCATATAACTTCCCTATGACGATTTTATTGGCCCCATTTCCCCTTTGGAGAACACTGTATAGTAACTGAGGGTAATTATTCCTTTCTTTAGTGACTTAGAAGCTCATATGGCCCTTATGATGTTGTTCTGTTAAGCTCACTTTTCACAAGAAGAAATAGATAATCCTTCCTTTAACAACAATTTTTCATTTATTCTAATTCAATTCTCTGGGTGTCTATGAGATATCATTCTTTTTGATCCTTAAGTCTAACATATCTTAGAGACAAAGAGGTACTTTCCCTACATATAACTTACAAAATTTACACAGAGTTAGTCCTACTATCCAGATACAGGTAGTGACTTCATTAGAACTATGTTGATATTAATTATTGGAAATGGATAAATGATTAGTCTGCAATTATAATCCTTGGTAAATTTACAGTAAAAAGAAAATTGAGGAAGGTTACACTGAAAAGCTAAGAAGTGAGGATGGGAAATTTAAGGAAGCAAGGAGGGAATAAATAAAATAAATGAATCTAAATTGTAACAATAGGTCAATTAGCACAGATACTTTAAGAAGTATGCTTGAATTAGTAGGCATAATAGTTCTTATCGGTTCCTATAAAGATAATTTGTAATTATTTCCTATAAACAAAATATATAGTTTCTTTTAACTTTACATGAATTTAAGAAGCATGATGTCCTTTAGGTTTCTTGAGAATTAAAAGAAAATATAAAAAAAATTAAACATCAATGACATTTTTATGTCTTCTAAAGGTGGAAGGAATAGAAATAGAAAATTAGAAGACAAATTTTTATGTTTGTATTCTAGCTCTTTTTTTCTTTTTTGCCTATTGATGTATTTTGAAAAAGAATATTTTCTTCGGGTAAACTAATTCCCATTTCCTAAACCCATTATGGCATCCTGTCATTTGTGCCTTGAAAATCTAGGGATATTTAACATCCCACCCTGATAATGTCCACACTAAAGACATTTTACTAGTTCTAAGTCTTCACCTAATTTCATATATATGTGCATTGCCACTAAAGGTCCTTTCTCTGTTATATCATAATGAGCCATAGAGGAATCATCAGGTAAAAAAAAAGTCTCCACAAATTAATTAATTGCTACACTAAATCAGGTAAAATATACTTAAAGATGATTTTTAATAAATAGGTTTACAATAGTCTAGAGTGACAGATTTGGTAGCATTCTGACAGAAACAGAGGTTACATCAGTCATTGTCAGAAAATAAATGTTCTTCACTTATGTCCAATACCTCTTCCAGAAAATTCTGGTATGTACTTATTGTAAGCATATGAACCTGGGTCCCCAAAGACAGTACCAGCTGAATCAAAGATTTGGAATTTTCTATCAGTCTGACAAAACTTCAAGTATGAAAGCTGGCCACAAACTATATCTAACTTCTAACCACCCAGTTTGCTTAGTAGAGAGGCGCTCATAACCACTTCAATTCAGTGGAGGTTTTCAATAAGTATCTACTATGTTCAAGTTTCTGTGCTGAACAATAGACATGAAAAGACAAAAATGAATGGTTCCCTACTCAAGGCATTTAGACTGTATTAATGCTGCATAATACATATCCAAATAAGTATAGGCCAAGAAAAAAATATGGGAGGGAAGAACCATAAGGACAGGGGAGATTAGAGAAAACTTTTTTGCATGAAGTCATGTTTGATCCTGGAAGACAACAATTATGAGTGGAGTGGGAATGAATTGCTAGAACAGAGAATGATTTATTCAAATACATGGAGTTGGAAGATATGTATATCAAATTCAAGGAAAGATAGCAGTCTCTATAGGTTGGAAAACAAAGTTATTTATCAAGAGTGGTATGAAATAAGAAAGTTAAGTGAGAAACATTATAGAAGGCCCTTATTCTAATGCTAAGGACATAATATTTACTGCTAAGAATGCCAGGCTAATGATATTATATTATTTGTGTTGAGAAATAGTGGTCAATTTTGAGCAGAATCATTGCATGTTCGCTTTATGCCTTAGGAAGAGTAATTTGGTAGCTGTGGATGGATTGGAGAGATAAGATGATGGAACCAGGAAAAACAATTGAATGTATATTATAATAGCTCAGGGGAGAAATAATGAGGACCTAAACTAAGAATGACATCTGAGGGGCAGAAAAGAGAGAGAGGCTGGAACAACATTGACAAAAATTGGCAATTAATCATGTGTGGAGGATAAGGAACATAACAAACCTGGATGTTTCTGCTCTCAAAAAAGGAAAATTTTGAAGATTTCAAGGTTTAAAGAAAAAGTTCAGTTGACCAACAACTTACTGGCATGTTCTTTGGTCATGATAATCATAGAGAAAAAATACAAAATTGTCCTCAACTCTATATAATTTTCAAGTCTGTAGCTGCAGTATTAGATAACAAAAAAGGAGGTCATACAATGATAAGAATCACATCTTTTTAGTTTTTCTACAGTTTTTTTTTTTTTATTTCCCCAGGTACGTGAAAAAACAATTTCTAATACTGGTTTTCAAAATTTTGTGTTCAGAATTCTCTCCCTTTCTACCTTGCCAGCCCATGTCATTGAGAAGGCAAGCAATTCGATATAGGTTACACAAATGTAGTGATGTAATACATATCCATAATATTTATGTTGTAGAAGAAAAGAGAATAAAAAAAGCTTCAAGAAGAATAAAGAAAACATAATGTGCTTCAAGCTGTATTCAGAGACAATCAGTTCTTTATCTGGGGATAAGGACTTCAGAGTTGTCCTGGATTGTTGCATTGCTGAGAACAGCTAAGTCATTTATAATTGATCATCTTACAATATTGCTGTTAATTTGTACACAGTATATTTCACTTTTCATCAGGCCATGGAAATCCTTTCAGGTTTTTATTTTTTTTCTGAGAGCATCCTGCTCATCATTTCTTATACCACAATAGTATTCCATCATAATCACATACCACAACTTGCTCAACCATTCCACAACTGATCAACATCTTCTCAATTTCTAATTCTTTGCCCCCAGAAAAAAAAAAAAAACTACTATAAATAGTTCTGTAGATATAGATTTCTTTCTTTTTTAAATCTCTTCTGGTATAAAGACTTAGTAGTGGTATTGTCAGTTGAAAAAGTATGCATGATTTTAAAACACTTTGAACATAGGTCCAAATTACTCTGCAGAATAGTTGGATCAGTTTACAACTTCACCAAAAGTGCATTGTTCTACATCTGCTCCAACATTTGTCATTTACATTTTCTGTCTTATTAACTGTTCCAATAAACACTTGTCATTTGCATTTTCTGTCCTTTTAGCCATTCTAATTGATATGAGGCGGTGCATCAGAATTGTTTGTTTTTCTCCAATCAATAATGAAATACAGTGTTTTTTTTTTTTCCATATGGCTATAGATAGCTTTGATTACTTCATCTGAAAATTGGTCATATTTTTTGTCATTTGTCAGTTGGGGAATGACTGTTATTTTCATAAATTTGACTCAGTTCTCTATATAGTCGAGAAATAAGGTCTTTATCTGAGAAACTTGCTTCAATTTTTTTCATAGTTACTATTGTTAACTATTTCCCTCCATCCCATTCCCCCCATTTATTCTATTTTCTCTCTCCTTTCACCCTGTTCCGCTTCAAGAGTTTTGTTTCTCACTACCTCCTCCTCCAATTTGCCCTTTTATCTATTGTGTTCCTCCCTCTCTTATCCCCTTCCCCTCCTATTTTACTGTAGGGTAAGATTGGTTTCTATACCTAACTGGCTATGTATGTTATTCCCACTTTGAGCCAGTTTTGATTGGGGTAAGGTTCACTCAGACCTCCTCATTTCCCCCCTCTTCCCCTTCAATGAAAAAGCTTTAACTTGCCTCTTTTATGTAAGATCATTTATCCCACTCTACTTCTCCTTTTCTTTTTCTCTGGGTACATTCCTCTCTCATCCCATAATTTTATTTTTTTGAGGTATCCTTCCATATTCAATTAACACCTGTACTTTCTGTCCATATATACTCCTGCTAATTACCCTAATAATGAGGAAGGTCTCATGAGTTACAAATATCATCTTCTCATGTAGGAATACAAATAGTTGAATCTTATTAAGTCCCTTACAATTTCCCTTTTCTGCCTATGTTTTCATGATTCTCTTAATTCTTGTATTTGAAAGTCACATTTTCTATTCTTCTCTGGTCTTTTTGTCAAGAATGCTTGAGTCCTCTATCTCATTAAATATCCACTTTTTCCCCGGAAGGATTTTAGTCAATTTTGCTACTTAGGTGATTCCTGGTTGTAATTCTAGCTCCTTTGCCTTCCAAAATCTCATATTCTAAGCCATCTGATCCTTTAATGTAGAAGCTGCTAAATCTTGCATTATTCAGAATCTGGATCCACAATGCTTGAATTGTTTGTTGCTGTCTACTTGCTATATTTTCTTCTTTATCTGGGAGGTCTAGAATTTGGCTATAATGTTCTGGGCAATTTTCATTTTGGATCCCTTTCAGAAGGTGATAGGTTGATTCCTTCCATTTCCATCATACCCTCTGCTTCTAGAAAATCACAGCAGTTTTACTTGACAATTTCTTAAAAGATGTTTTCCAGGTTTTTTTTTTTTTTTTAATCATGGTTTTCAGGTAGTCCAATAATTTTTAAACTATCACTCCTGAATCTATTGTCTGGATCAGTTGTCTTTCCAGTGACATATTTGATATTGTCTTCATTTTTTGTATTATTCATTTGCTTTAGTTTTATTTTTTCTTGATTTTTCATAAAGCCATTGGCTTCCATTTGTTCTGTTAGAATTTTTAAGGAATTATTTTCTTCAGTGAGATTTTGGACCTCTTTTTTCATTAAACTAATTCTGTTTTTTTTTTTAAGACATTCTTTTCCTCATTGACTTTTTGAATCTCTTACAATTTGGCCTAATCTGTTTTTTAAGGTATTATTTTCTTCAATATTTTTGGTGTGTCCTTAACCAAGCTGTTGCCTTGATTTTCATTATTTTCTTTATCGCTTTCATTTCTCTTCCCAGTTTTTTCTCTGCCTCACTTATTTGATTTTCCAAATCACTCTTGAGTTCTTCCATGGTCTGACACCAAGTATATTTTTCTTTGAAGCTTTGTATGTAGGATTTTTTACTTTGTTTTCTTCTTCTGAGTATATATTTTGAGCCCTCTTGTCATTGTAGTAACTTTGTATAGTCAGTTTATTTTACCATTCTTTGCTCATTTCCCCAACCTATTGCTTGAATTTTAACTCTTTGTTAAAGTAGTGCTCTATTTACAGGATGCAGGCTACCCTGCTCTAAGTTTTAGAGGTTTGTGCAGTTGTTTTCAGAGATATTTCTAGGGATCTATAAATGTTCAGTTCCTCAACTATAGTATGATGTAAGGAGAAATGTTTAATACTCTCTTGACCTGTGCTCTTATCTGTGAATGGCCACAAGCACATTTTTTCTGCCCTGGAATTGTGATGAGGTTCCCCTCTCCACTGTGACCAGTGCTAGTGCTCTTCTTTACCCTGGGACTACCATTCAGAACTGGGTTCTGGATCTGAGTATGGGCAAAGCAACAGAATCCTGCCTCAGTGCTAGGAAAAAAGACCCTTATAATCATAATCTTCTCTGACCAGTTTGACCCCCTTACTTTCTGTGGGCTGAGAGCTCCAGAAGCAGCCACAGCCACTGCTGATTGAATCTCTCCCAAGGCCTGCTCCTTCTTTCCTGTGGCTGAGGCTATGCTGGCATAGCCTGTGCTGGACTGTGCTCCATCTCACTCATGTATGACACACATTTTGTGTTGACATTCTAAGTTGTCTTTGGTGCCTGTGGACTGAGAGGTCTGGAGACTGCTAGTGCATCCAGTGATTCAGTCCCTCCCAAGGCCCATTCCTGATTTGCTGTGACTGGTACTGTGCTATCTTGGCCTGTACTGGACTGTGCTCCTAGCTTACCCTGGTGCAACAGATCTTTCCTCCTAACTTCCCAAGTTGTGTTGGCCTGAAAATTTTTTTAACTCTATCTTTTCTTTTGTGTGAATGCTGGTACTCTGCTATTTTAAAAAGGTATTTGAATGGGTTTGGAGGAGGGCTCAGGTAAGTGCTTGTCTTTACTCTGTCATCTTTGTTCTGCCTTCTAGTATTTCTGACAATTTTTAATTAATAGCTTAGTTTGTTACTCCAAATATGAGATTCTTGTCTAGTGAGCAAGCAATGGACAAATTGCTAATAGAACCAGATCATATTAATCTCTACTGTAAATGAAAGTGAAAGATCAAAGGAAACTGTGGTTAAATGTAAGAATGTCATGCCATTTTTTTTCCTACTAGGGCAATAAATAATGCAATTGGAAGAGTTGATTTTAATCTCGTATCTAATGAAACAAAGATAAATAAATTCAAGAGAACTTCATTTATCTCTTGTTGTAGAGTGCATGGTAAGAGTTTGACAAAAGATCAATACAAACTAATAGATTATTCAAAACATTTTCTCCAAGGGAGTTGAGTATTCAAAATTTGTGTTGGTTGTTGATCATACTTGTTGGCTTAAGAAACAAAGTAAAACATAGAGCAAAGTCAAGACATCTCAAGATTAGAGAGGAGCTATAGGTTTAAAATGAATAGTGATTATCCCCTCCCCCATTTGATTTCTTCAGGGAAACAGAACACAGAAGTAAGGAGGAACAGCATTACCTCCAAGGCAGAAATAGATGAGTGATGTTGGATTTACTCAAGATATATTTCTGGTTTGAAACTTCCTCACTGGCCTGTCTCAAGGCTCCTTTCATACTTTTCCCACTTTCACTTCCACTTTGGGATGACATCTTTTTCCTGTTTCCCACCTCAAGGTTTTTAGTCATTTGACTAACTGACATTTGACTAGTTATTTTTTTTGCTATTCTTACCCATTAGTCTTATTTCCCCAAAATTAGGGTTATCTGGTTTATGGATGGTTTGAATTAAGGTCTGGTTCAAATCTCTTAAGAGATTAGGAAATATTGATAAGATTGTGCATTTGCAGATGGCTCCCTCCTCTCCTTATTTAATACCCAAGAGTTCTAGCATATAAACAAATAGCAGATATTTATATCTAATCAATATTTATATGATCTATTTTTATATATCACTCTATAGGTCTATCTTATACACACACACACACACACACACACACACACACAAACAACCATACTTTCACACAAGCATGCATGTATGTACCACAGTGTGTGCCATGTGTATGCATGAATGTATGCATGTATGTATTCATGTGTACATATTTGTATATACTCATGCACACACATAAAAACCCACACACATGATTTCTCTATAAAAATATATTTTTAACTTATACTATGCAAGGAAAATGATTAAAGAGCTAGCTGGTTTGCCCTTGGAAACCTATGTGGTGTTTTTAATGTCTCAAAGCTCTTCCCTGAAAAAAAATCCCACATTTTTAATAGCAAAGATCTTCTGGTGATACTGCATGATTATGACTCTTGAAATACCATAGTCTATAGAGCAGTAAAGATTCTGATTACTCATAGAACAATAGAGTGGGACATGGGAGACATGAATAGGCTACAAGATGCTGCCAATATGATGAATATTGTGAAGAATATATGTTTTACATATGCATACACACATACTTGCAAACTTGTGTATGTATGGTTTTCCATGTATGGGTTTATGTTTAAGCACTCCAGAAAAAGAATGTGATCTTGCCATGTACCGCAAGTAATAACCTAAAAATGGCCTAAAAAGTCTATGGGAAGCAAACAATATTAAGAGATCCAAAGGAAAGTCTTCAAAATTATTTGGACTAAATACAGAGGATTTGTGAGAGAATATGCTTAAAATCAATGCTGAATGAGAAGGTTCTGCCTGAGTTTTCACCTATACCATTTGAGGAAATAATGATGTCAGATCATATATCAATCAAAATATGTATACAGTTCAATCTATTTTGCAATTGACATTTGTTCTTCATTTTGTGAAATAGCTAAAAAAAAGAACATAGACACACTAAATAATGTTAGACATTTTAGTGAATTAAACATTTGTCAGTCTTTGGGATTAGTAAATCTCTGTCAGGACAAACTAACCCATTTATTGGTTTATTAGACAAAGTGTATATCATGGCTAGACTGGAGTATATTGAGATTATTTTTCCTTCTGTGCAAGTTTTCTTCTTAAGAAAGTAATTTTAAAACACATTGTTTGAAGTTTGGCTAAGTGACTTTTTTATCCTTCTTCAAAATAAATAGAAAAATAGTATAAAATAATAAGTGCATAATCAATATGCTCTATTGATAGGTTCAAATGTCAGGAGAAAAATAACGGAAATTCATCCAAAGTTTACGTGACCCTCTCTGGTGAATACTTTGGAAGATGTGTTCAAGAAGTGCACAAGATATGCAGGGATTGATGAATATGCTATATGCTTCATTGTAGGAAATATGCAAATCATTGAGATCACAGAATCTTTGTAGCATTGGAGTACGGTATTAATAATTAATTTATTCCAGCAACCCAACATTGAAGATTCCATCTTGCTTTTGTCCATCCTTTCAGTGTTACTCTTATTTACATCCTCCCCTAAATTTTATGGAGCCAGTTTACCCTTTGCCTAGAAGTCTTTGCATTTCATGGAAAACTATTGATTGGAATGGAGGCACTGGACTTATTTCATCCTTTCTTACTATGTTAGTGTTTGCCTTTTTGTACTGGTTGCATTTCTCTTATCATATGCTTTCTACCACTTCTATGTAATTTATGATTTATAATTTATAGCAACCTAAGACTATCTATTGTCTTTCATTTCTTCTGATTCAATTCTTTTTTATTTTTATTGGTAAATAGTATTATACTTTTCCCAATTGCATGTAAGGATAGCTTAAAACATTCATTTTTATAAGATTTTGAGTTTCAATTTCTTTCTCCTCTCTCATCCCTCTTCTTTAAAATGACAAGCAATCTAATATAGGTTATAAATTTGCAATCATGTACAAATATTTCCACAATTCTCATGTTGTCAAAGAAGAAAAGAACAATGTAGAAAAGCAATAAAAATTTAAAAAAGGAAAAAATAGCACACTTCCATCTTCATTCAGACTAGACATTTCTTTCTCTGGCTGTGGATAGCATTTTCCGTCAGGAGTCTTGCAATTGTTTTGAATCATCATATTGCTGAGAAGAACTAAATGAACTGAAGTTGATCATTACACAATGTTGCTTTTACCATGTATGATGTTCTCCTGGATTTGCTCACTTCACTCAGCATCAGTTTGTGTAAGTCTCCAAGTTTTTCTGATGTCTGCCTTCTCATCATTTCTTATAGTACAATAGTATTCCATTACATTCATATACTAACACTTGTTCAGCCATTCCCTACTGGATGTGCATCCTTTCAAATGCCAATTCTTGGTCACCACAAAGAGAGCCACTATAAATACTTTTGTGCTTGTGAGTACTTTTCCCTTTTTTATGATCTCTTTGGAATGCATATCTAGTAGTGTTTGGCTCAAAGGGTATGCCCAACCTCAAAGCTCTTTGGACATAATTCCAAATTGCTCTCCAGAGTGCTGGATCAGTTCACAACTCCACCATCAATGCAATAGTGTCCCAATTTTCCCACATCATCTTCCACAACTATCATTCTCCTTTGTTGTCATATTAGCCAATCCAATATATGTGAGGTGGTACTCAGAGTTATTTTAATTTGTATTTCTCTTATCAATGGTGATTTAGAGTCTTTTTCATATGAGTATATATAGCTTTAATTTCTTCATCTAAAATTCTCTGACCATTTGTCAATTAGGGAATGGATTGCATTCTTTCAAATTTGACTCGTCTCTATATAGTTTAGAAATGAGACATTTATCACAAATACTGGCAGTAAAATTGTTTCCCAGCATTCTGCTTTCTTTCTTATCTTGTTGTATTGACTTCATTTATGTAAAGCATTTTTAATTTGAAATAATAAAAATTATTCCTTTTGCATTTCACAATGCTCTCTATCTCTTCTTTGGTCATGAATTTTTCCCTCTGCATAGACTGACAGGAAAACTATTCATTGCTCTCTTAATTTGCTTATGATATCACCCTTTATGTATAAATCATGTACCTATTTTGATTTTATCTTGGTATATGTTGTGAGATATTGGTTTATGCTCAATTTCTGCTATAACCCAATCTATTCTACTGATCCAGCACTCAACTTCTTCACCAGTACCAAATAGTTTTGATGATTACTGCTTTATAATAGAGTTTTAGTTCTGGTATGACTAGGCAGTATTGCTTTGAATTTTTTTTCCATTAATTCCCTTGATTTCTTGATCTTTTGCTTCTGCTGCTGAATTTAGTTATTATTTTTTCTTGCTCTATAAAATAAATGTTCATAGTTTGATTGGTATGATACTGAATAAGTAAATTAATTTAGGTAGAATTGTAATTTTTAGCATTTTATTAGCTCAGCTTACCCATAAGCAATTGATATTTTTTCCCAGTTGTCTAGATATGACTTTGTGTGAAAAGTATTTGTTGTTGTGTTCTTCTAGTTCCCAAGTTTGTCTTGCCAAGTAGATTACAAAATATTTTATATTGTCTACAATTATTTTAAATAGAATTTATCTATCTCTTTTTACTAAGCGTTGTTGGTTATACATAGACAAGGTAATGATTTATTAAGGTTTATTTTATACCTTGCAAATTTGCAAGAGTTGGTAATTGTTTCATGTACAGTTTAGTTGAATCTGAAGGATTCTCAAAGTATACCATGATATCATTTGCAAAGAGTGATGTTTTCAATTCCTTATTGCCTGTTTTAATTCCTTCAGTTTCTTCTTTTATTGTTACAGCTAACATTTCTAGTGCAAAATTATATAATAATGTTGATAATGGGAACCTTTTCTTTTACCCCTGATCTTATTGGGAAGGTTTCTAGTTTATTCCTCATTACAGATAATGCTTGCTAATCATTTTAGATAGATTCTGCTTATCAGTTTAAGCTCCATTTATTACTATACTCTATTGTTTTTAGTAAAAATGCATGCTGTATTTTGTGAAAAGCTTTTTCCGTATCTATTGAAATGATCATATAATTTTTGTTGGTTTTATTATAAATATGGTCAATCATACTAATAGTTTTCCTAATATTGAACCAGCCCTTCATTCTTGATATAAATCTCACCTGGTCATAGTGCATTGTCCTTATGATAAATTGATGTGATTTCTTTGCTAATCTTTTCTTTAGAAGTTCTGCATCAGTATTCATTAGGGAAAATTGGTTTATAATTGTCTTGCTGTTTTGACTCTTCTCAGTTTAGGTATCAGTACCCTATTTATATCATAAAAGGAATGTGGCAAAACTCCTTCTTTGCCTTTTTTCCCAAATAATTTCTATCTGACTGCATTATTTTAAAACTAATGTTTTCCTTGATTTATAGCCATAAAACCCCAAAAGAATATTGGTCTTTTAAAAGAGGGAGTTTTGCTTCCGGGAGATATTTAGAGGCATTAAAAACACCAGTCATTTTCCTGAAGGTGTGTAATTTTCTCCTCACCTATTCAATTCTGGAGTCATCTTATTGCTCATGAGCCCTCTAGGTCATCCTCCCAACTGCATACCCTACAATGAATAATAATTTTTTTATTTTGTTTGTTTCATCATGTTAAGCAGTAACAATTGTTTGAGATTATAACATAGAAGGTTACTATACTCAATTAAATGCTGTTTAAGTAACAAAAAGCTATTATGTTGATATCTTTGTGTATTAACTGTTAGAAAGTAGAATATTCCAATGCTTATATCAGGGAACCCACCATGGTTCAGCACAACAGACCGCCAGCCTGTTTCGTCCTTTATTTCTACCCACCATCTCTCCTCTCCCATGTATTTGTGCTGCCCCTCCCCCCAATATTCATCCTTCTTATCCTTGCTACAGTCTCATTTTTTTTTCAAGGCACAGTTTAGTTTCTACCTCATCCAAGAAGCTTTTTTTCTAATTATCCCCTTTTGAAATTGTTTGCTTTTTCTCCTCAAAATATGCTGGAATGACTTGTCTGCTCCCTTCTCTTTATTCTTTTATGTCTGTACTATATTTATCTGTGTATGTATCTGATTGCTCACAATTAAGCATAAGGAATGTCTTTTTTTGCATCCCTCTTGTCTAGCATTGTTCCTTGTGAATGGACATTTTAAAATGTTTAATGAATTGAATGAAGGAAAGATAAAATTGCATTTACATATACTTTGAGAAGCATCCATTTTATTTCATATAATGACACATGGCTTTATCCATACTTCAAGTAAATCTATGGAACAATTTAACAACGTAATTGATAAGAAAAAATATTGAACCCAGTGATCTAAATTTAAATATTATCTCTCACACTACCTAACTGTGAAATCTAAAAGTCACTACTTCTCGTAAACTCAATGCCTTTACTTTTTGCAAGATGAGAACAATATCTACTAATACTTGTTCAACACGGTAATTTTGAGCAACAAATCAGCTAATTAATGTATGCAAAGTGTTTCACAAATAGAAAACCACTTTTTAAATGCCATTTATCATTATCTTATTCTGATTCTTTTAAAATCAGTTATTATCTATATTATTATTACTATCACCCTCATCATTTTAATTATGATTTCAATTAGTTTTTATTTATTGGGAAATTTAAAATTTATATTCTAGTGAATGGATGAATGTGTAGTCAATGGATGAAGGTTTATGATAGGACTGGATGATAGATTATCCCTGCATGATGAACAATTCCTCAGACCCCTACAAAACATGCCTCCCCTCAAGAATATTTCACTTGATAATTAGCAGCTGAATGCTAATTTAATCAAGACTCTTTACTTTCTGAGTATGCAAATTTTGGCTTCTGATTGAATTGAAACTTTTTTTCATGAGACTCTGTGGAAACTTCTTGTTGATTATTCTACACACCTGACCCTAAAGACAAATCTTAAGGGATAGTTAATGAAGTGCTTCTGTTGTAAAGCTACTTACCCCATGATAAGGAAGCATTTGTTTTGCATTCTCAGACATTGGTGTCTATTCAGAAGTGATCACATGTAGAGAAACCAAATATCCCTTTCCTGCACATGGTAGATCCCTAGCATGCATAGCACAGAACTGATTTTTAAAGGAAAATTAAGTGACAGTCAATAGTTACCAAGAGTTAATTAACTACAACTTCAAATGCATTATATGTCTGGACAATTCCCACTAAGTGTTTTGAAAGTGGCTAGGCATGATAATATATTTCTGTAACCTTTGCTACCCATAAGGCTGAGGTTGGTAGATCTCTTGAAATCAGAAATTAAGAAGTTCTGTTAGATGTCACTAAATCTAGAATGAGTTTGATGAGTGCACCACCTCCCCTCCCACTACAAAGTAGGGGAAGCACTGGGTTGCTTGAGGAGGGACTAACTTGCCCAGGTCACAAATGGGGCAAATCAAAGCTTTTGGGTGGAACAACTGTGAAATCAAGCTGTGAGGGGCCACTGTATTTCCAGCCTGGGTGAGATAATGAGACCCAAACTCAAAAAAAAAAAAAAAAACTTCATCAAATTTAGACCTGACTATCTCTAATGAGATAGAGAGTGCCGAAAGAATTATTTCCTTTTATGCCTAATGGAGGAGGCAAGAGAGTGCAGTGGTGGAATGGTATATGCTTCATGCTGATTAGATATTTATTTCTGTTGCTTTATTTGATTTCTACTGCTCTCAGTACTCCCCTGCCTCTGAGAACTGCAAGGATTCCCACTTGGTTTAAACAAAAGGGAAACCAATGGCTTGAGACACTTCCTCCCTGATTGAACATTTGATTAAGTGCTTCAGTCCTACAATTGAGCACTTGACTTGAGTAAGTGCTCCGGAAACTTCAACAGGTTGAGCAGGAGTTTACTCTTTCAACACAGCAGGATCAGAAAGCATGTTTTATTTTTTTAATCCATTTTAAAAATTTCATTTTCCTCAGGGGAGCCTTTTACCTCTAGTAATTTAAGTATGCAAGTAAGTTTAATTAACCACCTCAGTTCTCTGATGTTTATGTCAATTGTAAGCTGTAACACATGTTCCTGGTCATCATTATCTATCCTCCCTCAGGACGATGATTAGGTTTAAGGGAAACTTAAAAAGTTCAGAGAATGAACATGTATACAAAGCAAAGACATTCTTTGATAAAAAGAAATATCAAGAGGTAGAGGAAAGAGGGGTAAAATACTATGGTCCATTTATTATGTGCCCTCTTAAATTAAATGTTTCTATCTGAGCAGCTTGGTGAAAATCATAAGGTTTTACATCTATCCGGATACTTTAAAAAAGATTTGTATAAGCTTAACCATTTCAGCATCAAGGCATGTGATTCATTGTTTAGTGACACTGAGTT
The DNA here is from genome assembly GCF_028372415.1 of Notamacropus eugenii. NCBI lineage: Eukaryota > Metazoa > Chordata > Mammalia > Diprotodontia > Macropodidae > Notamacropus > Notamacropus eugenii. Next base: position 211,451,845 of record NC_092875.1, read on the forward strand.
AACAGATTTACCATTGGAAATTAAACTTGCATAAGAATTGCACATGCATTTCAGCCCATTAATACATAAGGTATAAATATAGTATCTTGAGAAGACCTGCTTTAAGGTTATTGTGACTAAAATATGTATGGAAAAATAGGAGAGACTGTTCGTCTTTCTCTGACCTATGTCTTCTCACTTTTGTCTATGTATGTGTATCCTCATGCATTGGTATATTCCATTCTATATATATATATATATATATATATATATGTAGATATGCACATATATGTATATATGTATGTATGCATGTGTGTATGTATATGTGTGTATGTGTATGTATATGTATATATACAGAGAGAGAGAGACAGACAGACAGACAGACAGAGAGAAGAAAAATAAGCAGAAGAAACAGTGCTGCAGGCAAATAGAGTAATTTGGTATTATAATAGTTAAAACTCATATAATGCAAGTAACCATACATAAAATCACAGAACAAGAATTACCCATGAAGAATTGTCAGCTATGACTCTTGTTAGAAAGACTGATATGCTTATCCATATAGTCTGTTCCTCTAATTCCAGGGAAAAAATCAGGAGTTACCACCAAGGCCTTGACCGTCATTCTCACAGAATAAAAGAATTTTAGAATTAGAACGGCACTCATAGCCATCTTAACCAACTCATATTTTCATATATAAAAGACATCCCTAATATAACAACATATTTAACAACTTCTCATTCAAACTCTTCTTGAAGAAATCCATAGAGAGAGAACTTAACACTCTTGAGGCACCTATTACAATTACAAATATTTTTAAGTATTGCAATTTTTCCCCTCTGGCATCAGTTCCAAATTTGTTTCTTTGTAAATTCTAAACATTCTCCTTCCGGGCATAGATAATGAGTCTAATCCCAATTCCACTTGACAATCCTTCAAATATTTGAAGACATAGTGGAAACTTCTTCAATTAAATATTTCCAACTTCTTCAACTAAACATTATATGATATAAATTCCAAGCCCTTCCACACCCTGCTCACTAATTTGACTAAGGAAGAGTACAGGGGGATTATAACCATTTTTTTCCTGGAAGCTGGGCCACTCTTAATTCAGCCCAGCATCATTTTAGAGTTTTTCAATGTCTCATCATACTAATGAGTCATATTGACTTTCCACTTCAATATAACCTCTATAACATTTTAAGTAACCCACTTTCTATCCAAGTAACTTTAATTTTATACATGAGAAGAAGTCTAAATTTTTTTTGTCTCTCCTAAATTTCATCTTAGTAGATTCATTCCAATGGTGTACTCTGTCAAAATTTTTTTGGATCTTGACTCTAGCATCAAGATTGATTAGTTATCTACTCTAGATTTAAGGAACACAAGTGATGATTTAAGTCAGAGCCTAGAGTATGAATTCTTTGCATTTCAAGCAAGGGTGTACTAAGTTATTCACATTGTTAGATTCATAAAGTTATCATAACCTTAAGTGAGAGTTAAGGACCAGACTGGACATACCAATGGCTGAGACTACAATACTTAATTTGTGGTAGCTTCCTCTGGCAAGGATGAATTGTGACAGGGTCTTTGAAATTTCTTCTAAGGTATTCTTTTGATCTCCTTATTATATTTTTGGGGTGCAAATTTCTAAATATGTTTATGTATGAGTGTGTGCATTTGTGTGTGTGTGTGTGTGTGTGTGTGTGTGTGTGTGTATGTGAGAAAGAGAGAGACAGACAGACAGAGAGAGATTCTGTTTCAAGTTACTTGGATTAAAAAAATACTCGAAAGTGAAAAGCAAACCTAAATGAAGGAAATAAATTAATCCAAAAGATGGGAAATTTTACTCAATAATGGCAACTATTCGTTGAATATAGTGTGTAATGTAAGGAACAGGGAGGATTACTTAATTATTTAATTTTATGGCCAGTTTGAAACAAGATAATCACCACAGTCTTAAGAAATTAATGCTTTAATGAGATTTCAGTGAGAGCCCTTTCATTCTCTAATCTATTACCCTCTAGGCATATGAATCTCAAATATGTATTGTCTTTCAATCATGCTACAGTGAGTAAATAAAGGAGAGGATAAGAAGATTGTCAACAGTCACACAGCAAATCACTTAATTTCCCCATCTATAAATTAAGAAAGTTGAACTAATTAATGTCTAGAATTCTGACCTTTAATTGTTTACCTTTGACATGTTGTGATTTTATATTTGGAATTAATGATGACAATGAAAGATGATATCTCTTTGTTCCATCACAACTAAGCTTTGTTTCCAGACCCCATCCTGGATTGCACTCAGTCTTTGCTTTTCTCTTCCTGCTTGGTTATTGTTGATAGAAAGAGAAAGTTACAAAATCATGCTGTCTCAGAAAATTGTAAAATTTGTTATTCAGTCGCAGCTGTATCCTCACTGCTGCATATCAAATGTTTCATTCTTCCCTGACTATCACATTTCCCACGGCAGCTGTTCAAACCTTCTCATATCATGTGTTATATCCTTTCCACTTCTCTTTCAGCAAAGAATCTCACCTTGTATATTGTTGAAAAAAAAATGGAGACCATTTCTAGGTAGCACCTTCATGTTACCAATCCAATATTTGTATCACCTCAATATTTAGCCTAATCTTCTATTTTGATCTAATCTAAAAGAAAAATGAGGTAGTCCCTCCTCATTGCTCACCCTTCTACTTATGTACTTCTCATTTCCTCTTTTGTCTTCTAGAATTTTGACCCTTTGATAATGTCCTCTCTTTCTAATTTTTACTCGCAATAAATTTAGAAAGAAAAAGAAAAATAAATACTCTGCATTTCCTACTTCAACTTTCTTGCCTCCTCCTTGCTTTACAACTCCTTGAATTCGGACTTTTATCACTATTACTCAATGTTCATGTCATGTTCAATAAGGACCTTTATATTGCTAAATTCTATGACCCTTTGTTGATCGTCATCTTTTTTTTTTTTTTGAGTTTGCATTCTTTGACACTTTCTCTCTATTCTCTCTTGTCTCTATCTCTGCCCCCTCCCCCAACTGTTCTCTTCCAACCTGCTGAATCTCTACTTGGACATCTCTTTTGTAATCTTATCATTCATGTCTGATCCCATATTAGTAGGTGGATCCCAGAGCTTTGTCCAGGGACCTCACATTCTCTTTCAGCACAGTCTCCTTTGGTTATTTGAATAGCTCACATGTATTCAACATCCATTGCTAGGTAAATGCAGATATTACGATATCTCTATAATGTATCCCCATTATAGATTATCTCTCGTTAACTCCAGTTGCTGGCTGACCATCACCATTAAGATATCTCAATGGCATTTCAAAATCAATATTTCCAAATATGGAATTCAATAGAATACAGAGGAACCTAAAAGTAAATCACAAATAAAAATTAGGAAGATAGGAAATTTGCCTTGATATTGGAAATATTGTCCATCTAAAACAGGGATCAAACGTTATCTATGAAAAAGAATCTGTAGAGGCAATTAAATATCATAAGAGTGAAGCAAATTTCATCACCATTATTTTACATAGTTCTAGAAATGTTAGTTATTGAAATTTGAAAAGATAAAGAAATTGAGGGAATAAACGTGGACAAAGAAGAAACAAAGTTATTACTATTTGAAGATGGTATAATGGCTTAGGTAGAGAACTCCAGAATTTCAAGCAAAATATATTTAATAATTCATGACTCCTGTAATGTAAAGCACGAGATAATCAGGTTCTCCATATATTGCTAATAGAATCAAAGGACAAGGAAAAGAAAAGGAAATAAAATTTTTGAAGATTGAGAATGTATAAAATATCTAGCATTCTGCCTCTACCCATACACAGGACTTACATGAATGCAGCTACAAAATATTCCATAGGAAAATAAAGAAGGGAACTAATAAGATAAGTAGTAATTGCTTATTATTGACCTGTGCCAATTTCCAAACAAATGGCATTACTAACAAAATTAATTTTCAATTTTGTTGACTTATAAATCATTAAAAAATGAAGGTACTTTATAATTAAACAAATGGACAAAAAATTTCTGAGAAAAGGGGGGGCGGAGCCAAGATGGTGAAGTAGAAAGACGCACATACACATAGCTCCGAACCCACAAACCACAGAACGGCTAGAGGGGACCAAGCCAGGGCGAATTCTGCACCCAGAGACCACGGAATATTGGAGCGAGGGAGATTTCTGCTCCAGAGAGACCTGCAAACCTCTTGTGGGGGGTCCTTCGCGCCGTGGACTGGGCACCGGGACGGGGAGCAGAGTGCAGCCCTGCCACGGCCATGACACCAAGAGGAAAAGATCCGAGAGGGGTACGGGGACGGGATCTCCAGCGGCCAAGCGTGTTCCCCCATCCACAGAGGGACCTGCAAACCTCTCGCAAAAGGTCTGTCGCACTGCAGATGCGGTGCCCAGCCTGGACCTGAGGCGGCGGCGGCCACGGCTCCGAGAGGCACAGATCTGAGAAGCCTCCAGGAACGGGATCTTCAGTGGTGGCACAAGCCCCCCCACCAACAGGTGACTGACGGGGGTAGGTGAGAGAGTCTCTTTGGCGGGTTGAGAGGGGAGTGGGGTGCCCCCATGGCTCGGGCCCCCCCAGGAGATAGAAGCCGAGAGGCTGCTACAGACAGGGGCTCCCCAAACGGGCGGGAGCCTGGATCCATTGTGGAAGGTCTGTGCATAAACCCCCTGAGGGAACTGAGCCAGAGAGGCCGCCCTGCCCCTGACCTCAGCACCTGAACTTAATTCTCACACTGAATAGCAGCCCTGCCCCCGCCAAAAACCCTAAGGCGGGAAGTAGCATTTGAATCTCAGTCCCCAAATGCTGGCTGTGAGGACCAGGAGGCGAGGTGGGTGTGAGGAGAACATTCAGAGGTCAGGCCACTGGTTGGAGAGAATGCCAAGAAAAGGGAAAAGAAATAAAACTATTGAAGGGTACTTTATCGGAGAAAAGACACTTCCTCCCTTCCTTTCTGATGGGGAGGAACAATGCTTGCCATCAGGCAAAGACACAGAAATCGAGGATTCTGTGTCCCAGCCCACCCAATGGGCTCGGGCCATGGAAGAGCTCAAGAGGAACTTTGAAAATCAAGTTAGAGAGGTGGAGGAAAGACTGGGAAGGGAAATGAGAGGGATGAGGGAGAAGCATGAAAAGCAGATCAGCTCCCTGCTAAAGGAGAACCAAAAAAATCTTGAAGAAATTGGCACCTTGAGAACTAGCCTAACTCAGCTGGCAAGGGAGGTGCAAGGGGCCAATGAGGAGAAGAATGCTTTCAAAAGCAGAATTAACCAAATGGAAAAGGAGATTCAAAAGCTCACTGAAGAAAATAGATCTTTCAAAACTGGAATGGTACGGGTGGACGCTAAGGACTTTATGAGAAAGACAGATATCTCAGAACATACCGCGCAGATTTGAAAAATGGAAGATAATGTGAAATATCTTATTGGAAAAACAACTGACCTGGAAAATAGAATCAGGAGAGACAATGTAAAAATTCTGGGACTACCTGAAAACCATGATCAAAAGAAGAGCCTAGACATCATCTTCCATGAAATTATCAAGGAAAACTACCCTGAGATTCTAGAACCAGAAGGCAAAATAAATATTCAAGGAATCCACAGAACACCGCACGAAAGAGATCCAAAAAGAGAAACTCCTAGGAGCATTGTGGCCAAATTCCAGAATTCCCAGGTGAAAGAGAAAATATTGCAAGCAGCTAGAAAGAAACAATTCAAGTATTGTGGAAATACAATCAGGATAGCACAAGATCTGGCACCCTCTACATTTAGCGATAGAAGGGAATGGAATAGGATATTCCAGAAGTCAAAGGAACTAGGACTGAAGCCAAGAATCACGTACCCAGCAAAACTGAGTATAATACTTCAGGAGAAAAAATGGTCTTTCAATGAAATAGAGGACTTTCAAATTTTCCTGATGAAAAGACCAGAGCTGGAAAGAAAATTTGACTTTCTAACACAAGAATGAAGAGAACCATGAAAAGGTGATCAGCAAAGAGAAGTCATAAGGGACTTACTAAAGTTGAACTGTTTACATTCCTACATGGAAAGACAATATTTGTAACTCTTGAAACATTTCAGTATCTGGGTACTGGGTGGGAGTACACACACACACACATGCACACACGCACACATACATAGACACAGAGTGCACAGAGTGAATTGAAGAGGATGGGATCATATCTTAAAAAAAAAATGAAATCAAGCAGTGAGAGAGAAATATTGGGAGGAGAAAGGGAGAAGTTATATGGGGCAAATTATCTCTCATAAAAGAAGCAAGCAAAAGACTTATTAGTGGTGGGATAAAGAGGGGAGGCAAAAGAAAAACATGAGGTCTACTCTCATCACATTCCACTAAAGGAAAGAATATAATGCACACTCATTTTGATAGGAAAACCTATCTCATAATACAGGAGAGTGGGAGACAGGGGCACAAGCAGGGTGGGGGGGAGGATGGAGGGGAGGGCATGGGGAGTAAAATGCAATACGAGGTTGACACTCATGAGGAGGGAAAGGACCATAAGAAAATAGAAGTAAAGGGGGACAGGATAGGATGGAGGGAAATATAGTTAGTCCTATACAACACAACTAGTATGGAAACCATTTGCAAAACTAAACAGATATGGCCTATATTGAATTGCCTGTCTTCCAAGGGGAAGGGGTGGAGAGGGAGGGAGCTAAAGAAGTTGGAACTCAAAGTGTTAGGACCAAATGTAATGTTCTTACCACTGGGTAACAAGAAATACAGGTTAAGGGGTCAAGAAAGCTATCTGTCCCTACAGGACAAAAGAGAAGACGGAGACAAGGGCAGGGAGGGAGGATAGAGGAGAGAGCAGATAGGTCACAGGGGCAATCAGAAAGCTTGGATTTGGGGGGGAGGGGATAAAAGCGGAGAAAATTTGTAACCCAAAATTGTGTGAAAATAAATGTTAAAAGTTAAATTAAAAAAAAAAGAAATTAAAAAAAAATTCTGAGGAAACAAAATTAGAAAATTTAAGAGAAAAAATGATAAAATTGAAATGCAAGGGTTTCAAGATATACTACAAAACAGTTTAGTGGTCTTGGTCCATATTATAAAATAGTAATCAACGAAACTACTTGATATTTTTAAAAGTTACTTAATGAAACAAATTAGTGAAACTGAGAAAAACTTGAATATTGTACCACAATGTTCAATGAGCCCAAAGACATAAACTAGTAGATAAAGACTCACTCTCCAACAACCCACTGAAAAAAGAAAGAAACAGAAGGCTAGAAATTAGCTTCACACCAATATTCATAGATATATGGATATATGACGTAGATAAGTGACGTAATTTTTTAAAGTTGTATCATAATCAAATTAGAGAAGAGAAAAAGGTACATTTCATACCTATGAAAAAGATTTCATTTTTAACCAAACAAGGGATAAAGATGATCATAAGAGATAAAATTGTCTATTTCAATCATATGGAACTGAAAAGTAGTTGCACCAGCAAATACATTTCAGTTAGAATTAGGAAGCAAATAAAGAATAGTGGAAAATTTTGCAGCAAGTGTTCTTAATAAACATTTGCCATCCAAGTTATACAAATGTATACATACACGCATATATATGTATACAGAGATTGTATACATGTATATGTATACACATGTATGCACTATATATATAAAACATATACATGTATACATAAACATACATTCCACACAATATGTATGCATATGTATATTTCGTACTTGTGTGGTCAGATATGTGTATATAATCTGCACACATGTACATATATATATAGGTGCAAGATGTGTGTATGTATGTACATGCATATGAATACATGTGTGTGCTTTATATACTTAAATTATCTCTATATAAATACTTATCTGTATCTGTTCATATATCTACACACATGCATATTGATATGTGTATATACAAAAACACAAATACCATAATTCATAGATAGATGATGAGAGGATATGTAATTCAGTTTTCGAAAGGACCCAAGCTGTTTCATGGGCTGTTAACTGATTCAGTCTTCTGATAAGCAATTTGTAAATTTTATTTTAAAAAAATCACCAAACTACACATCACATTTGATCACACCATTCTGGTATGGCTACAAAGAGTTGAAAAACATAGGGAAAGACATATACATATAAAAATATCCACAGCAGCAATTTTTGTAATGCAGCAAAAAACTTGACTTGAATATAATTGCATATTATTGTATGTAACATACAGCACAATTTACATATGTAATATATGATAAAAGGAAGAGAGCTAGCAGAAGCTGAGGAGACTTGAACAAGTTAAGAAGGACCAGGAGAAGAATTTACTTAATGAATACCATGACATAAAGGAAAACAACTTGAAACAATAGTAGATGTCTGAATTGACTACTTATGACTCAAGTTATTTGTTGCTAAGCACTCTTTGGCAAAACTGTGATGGACTAGAGATAAAAAAAATATATTTATAGGGCAGCTAGGTGACATAGTAGATAGAGTGCCAGGTTTGGAATCAGGAAGACTCCTCTCTCTGAGTTCAAATCTGGCCTCAGACATTTATTAGTTGTATAACCCTGGGCAAGGCACTTAACCATGTTTACCCCAGTTATGTCATCTCTAAAATAAACTGGAGAAGAATATGGCAAACTACTCCAGTGTGTTTGACAAGAAAATGCCCTAAATTGGTTTATGAAGAGTTGGACATGAATGAAACACAATAAATTTATGGGTATAGCCAACATGTTCTTCTGATTGACTCAACTATGCTTATGGATTACAAAAAAGGACTTTTGTTCAAATGGAGTCATTGGTGCCTAGTGATGATTAGAAGAAAAGAAAAGAAAGAAAATAATATCTATGAAGCTTTTAAAAATCCACAAAGAGTAGAGGGATCTTGGAAAAAGGCACCCAGATTAGCAGAATGACTTCCATACTGTTACCCTATATTTGCTATCTACTTCAAAAACTATGCAACAGAGTTTCACACCATGAGATACGCAATTTTTTTTTCTGATTCTTCTTTGAAATTCATTAACTTCATGATAAAATAATAAAGTTAAACAAATATAAAAGAGGAGATGAGAAAATACACCTCTCTCCTTTCTTTGTGGAAGTGACAGTCTATTAAGTATGGAGCACTACATATATTATACTTTCTCATTGTGTTGGTTTTGTTTCTTTTAATATTTTTCTCTCACTCCAAATAATCTAATCGAAATATCAATACCATACCTATTTTTCTTCCTCATTTCACCCCCTCTTGTTTCTCCCTTTGTAACAAGGAATATCTTACTAAGTAGTAGAGAAGAAATGTCTATATTCAGAAATTAAAGTCACATCATGTGAAAAATAATTATTTTTTTAAAATTAAAAATAAAAAAATGAAAGATCTGAGGAAGATAATAAAAGGGAAGTCAACTGAAATAAAAGCCAGTATAGATCTTCTGCTGTTTGACTAACTAGATATATGATTATGACCAAGTAACTCAATTTCTCTCAGCTTCAGGTTTGTTTACTCTCTAAAATGAAGGATTAAATTATAAAATATCTAAAGATCTTTGCAGCCTCATGATTCTGTATCCAAGGGAGGAAGGAGAGAAGAATCTACAATCGAGTACTATTGGCTTTGAAATTGCTAGGCAACCCAGAAAGATTATTAGTGACACTTATTTCAGTTTCTCTGAATCAAAAGGACAGGTTAAACAATTAGCTTTGTGTGCTTAAAAGGAACTGAAAGGGTAGAAGACAAGCCCCTTGTTATGTTTTACTTAGGTAAATCATGTTTTAAAATATTGTCCAATGTTCTATAAAGCCAGCACCAGAGTTGTAGTAATGGGAACAGACAAATGGGATAACAAGTGGAGGCCCAGGTGGCATAACCTCGATTATCTCTCAAAAATTCATAACTATAACTGCACTGTGGAGGAAATGGCTTTGGAAGGAAAGACACGCAAGCAAATTGCTTATTAGGAAACTTCAATCAAAAGGGCAAGAACATATACCAGAATCCCAAATATAATTGTAGAGTCACATCAACTGCAAAATTGGCCTGAATAAACGAAATGAAGAGAAGCTTGCTTTGCTCTATGAAAGTAAGGTTGTCCAGGAAGTTTGTTTTTGTTTTTGTTTTTGTTTTTTTGTTTTTTTTAAGGACGATCATATGAATTAGGTCATTGAATACTTTGATATTTTAAAAGTGGTTAGGAAGGAGAATTTCTGGAGTTTAGGCCAACAGACTTCTAGCAAGGAGTGGTTGGTTACTGGCAATGTGAAGATAATTTATTTTTTTTAAAGTCATCCCTCCCTCTTCAAGTTTGAATTTTTGCTCTGAAATGCCTTTGTAATTTTAGTTAAATAGAATTAGCAGAAAGATATTTGGGATATCTGACATATGAAGAAGAAAACTCTTAGGATAAAAATGTTGGCTATTATATCTTCAGTGTTTTAAGAGGTATAAAATGGAATGTGGATTAACAGGTTCTTCCTGATAGCAAAAGGACAGAAATAAAAAAAAAAAAAGCCTGCAAAAAAACTCATGTATATTTAGTCTTGATAGAAAATTCATACCTACTTTGAAGGAGAATGGTCATATTCAAGTGGGAGTAGATCATAGGTGATCCATTACTCAAATCTTCATAAAAAAAAAAATAGTTGGACACCTGTTGAATATGTTGTAAACAGGATTTTTATTCCGGCACAGATTGGGCCATATGGCATCAGTGCTGCCTTCCAACTCTGAGAAGTTGTGATCATTCTGCATTCTAGTTTCCAGCTAAGTAATAGATTGAAACTAAAACCAGATTTCAGGCAGAGACAGAGTGAGCACATCAATAAAGATACTGTGGCCTTTCATACAAAGGGTATTAAAAATGTTCAGTGATTGGATGATTATACTTCCAGAAAAAAATAGTTTCCAAGGAAAATCCATAATTCTTATTGCAAATGTAGAGTACTACAATATTTTAATAAGAATACGATAAAAATATTAAAACTTAGGAGAAAATTACCTAAATTCTAGAAAGTCAATAATATATTCCCTGGAAATTGAATGGTAGAAGACAACAAATAAATATAAAAAATTTTTCTTTTGAGAATTTCTAATTAGACCTTCGTCGATCTTGCTATGTGTCTATTCTCCCTAATGTTATAGATCACAACCTAGCTACATATTTTTATCATTGTAAAATCTTATCTAGGTTTTCCCTTATTTCCTCCATGGTGGACCTATCCATGATATAAATTGACAGTTACTCATGAAGGTCTGAGAGAAATTTTTCTGAGTGGTAACTACTTTCCTATGTGAATTATATTCACCAAGTTAGTTACTATTTCTCATTCTGAAATACAGATAAGTTTTAAATCATTTCATACCTCTATCAACTGAAAGAATGAATTCTAACAGCACATGATGTTTCTGACAAATACATTAGCAAAGTTGAGGTCATTGCATCTTTTATAATCTAGTGAGATCTTTTTTCCCCTACTTAAATCTGCAGTCTGTACCTTGGCCTTAGCCTTCAGCTTCTCTCTCAGAGGAGAAAAAAGAAACCCTCACACAAGACATGTGTTCAAAAGTTTTATTAAAGGATAACTTTACACATAGGTAGAGATGAAAGTGGAATCCAAATCTGTACCCACATTGAAGTAATCTGACAGTTCCTTAAATTAAGGTGGTATAGAAGCTCCAAAGATGGTTCCCCAGCTCTGTAACACCCACTCCCCTTCTTTTTGCAAGAAAAATCCTATCTCTGATATGTGTTAAATTTATTCCATCCCTTTCGTTGGAAAGAAGCCAAGATCTAAGATGGTAATTAGAGGAATGTAAGGCATAATCTACTACGTCTGTTTCCACACCTATGTATTGGAACCTCCATGTAAAGTAGTTGATTTAGGATTAATTCTCCATGATTTATTCAAGTTTTGCTAGCAAATAAACATTGAGAAGCCTGTGCACAAGGTGAGGTGTTATTGGGCTAGCATAGTGGCTATAACTATGGGGTAAAAATGAAATAAAAATTAATGCTATGTAGTTAAATTGATAAGCTTAGCCCTGGAGAAGAGTTTAAAAATATACCTGTCTTCTGGAGGTGAGGATCTACTGGTGTAAAATGTACTTACAGGTTTTATTTGCTAATTTGTTTGTTTTTATCTTTTATATCTTTGTTAGAATTGAAAACTCACTGGACAGTAGAGCAGAAAGGTTATATTTAGAAATGAAGATGAGGTAATTTAGCACATTATTATAAATTTATTTTTTTAAAAAAATAAATCAACACTTGAACCCAGGCCTGGGATAGAACTAGAGTTATCTATTTGTGAGAAAATCTACTGCCCCCTTGAAAACAGTTAATTTCTTCCTCTTCTTCAAACCATATGATTCAGAGATAAAAGCTGACTAGACAAAAACTTCTTTTCCTGCATCGTTGTCAATCTCTTTCTTTCTTCTCCTGAATCCTTGTCCCCATCTGCCCTCTCCTTTAATTGTGTCTTCTAGAACCCTTTTTTATTGTTGGTATATTGTCTTCTTAGTTAACCCTTTCCCTCTCCTTCTTTCTTTCATTCATGGAAATATCACTTCCCTGATAAAACTTTGAATCTTTGTCCAAAATGTTTTGTTCTGTGCCATTGTTGTTCTTCATACTCAAAGAAGACCAATGTTGGGGGTAATGTACAATGTGTTCTACTGTGGATGATCAGACCAATACAAGCTTAGAAGTCTCTACCACAAGTCAGGCACAAATAGTCCATAGGAACATTTGGAATTTGTGGATGTCACATTTCTTTTGAACTACTGCAATTCTACTTTGCTCATAGAGCACAGCACCTTCTTTGATGCAGGCATGCCATGCTGGACAGTTCTCTGCCAATGTGTCCCATATTTCCTATTTGATTCCGAAGTTCTTCAGAGAGGTCTTGAGTGTATCCTTGTATTACTTCTTCTGACCTCCATATAAGTGCTTACCTTGTGTAAGTTCTCCAAAAAGCAGTCTTAGTCAAATGAATGTTTGGCACTCCAACAACTTGGGGAGTTGCACTCTCTGCCTTAGAGTTTGAATGCTTAGCAGTTCAGTTGGAGAGAGGATCTCAGTGTCCAGTACCTTAACTTGCCAGGTAATCTTAAGAATCTTCCCTAAGTTAATTCAAATAGAAGTGGTTCAATTTTCTGGCATGGTGTTGGCAGACTATCCAGATTTCATTAACATAGAATAATGAAGTCAACACAACAGCTTCAGAAACCTTCAGTTTGGTAGGCAGCCTAATACCACCTTTCTCCACTTTTTCTCAGTTCTTCCCAAATGCTGAGCTCTCTCTAACCATGTGTGCATCAACCTCATCATCAGTTTATACATTCTTGGAAATTATGCTGCCAAGGTAAATGAATTTATCCACAATATTAAAATTTTCTCCATTTGCTGTAACCAATTCTTCCATATCTAGAAGTACTATGCAGTACTGGGTGGTGGAGAACCTCCAGTAATAGATGCACTTTCTCTTATGCTTCTGATTTATTGGGCTAGAAAAAGAGTCATTCATATTTTACTGTTACTTCCAGATGATCCAACTACTGCCATTACTCAGTATCTTTTCCTCCTTTGAGGTCTCAACCATCCATCTTTATTACCCTAATCTGAATTTTCCTTGTTATATTCTAACTCTCTACTTCAGTACCTTTAAATATTCTCTTTACCTGAACCTCTGACTCATATTTAGTAACTCCAAAATTCATTTTGATGTCCTAGTAATCATCTACCCAGTTCATAAAAATCCTAAACTTTCATTATTTTCACCTTCATTCCACCTCAATCTTACACGGAGATGGTTATACTCTTGATATCATTACCACCCATTGCCCTTTTGATTTCCATGATTCTTCTCTCAGATCAGGACCTTTGCATTTCCTCTTGTGAGTCACTCCACCTTAACTGAAGTTTTTTCCTCCACAAACAACTTTAGTCCTCTCATTCCTACATCATCTCCCACTCTCTCACTCCTGCTATGACCTCTCTTTAAAATTTTGTCCCTGTGCCAAACTAGTTCAAAATATACACTCTCCCCTGTCTTCAAACATATTGCCCCAATTTCCTAAAGCTGTTCATGCTTTATCAGACTGTATCTGCCCTCTCCAATTCTATTTGTATGCTAATGAATATTGCTAAAGGAAGTCATCTAACTTTATTATCAGTGGCCCCTACAAATTTCAGATATCCAATTTCAGTTGGATCTTCAGTGTTTTGGGACAATTCTCTTAATCCTCTGCACTTGGTTCTAACTTTCTAGTTCCATTATCTACACATTTCTCTGACTTACTCCTCTATCCAATCTTAGTTACACAGAGTTGTTCATATTCTTGATCTTACCATCACCTGCAAGTATCCCACTTCTGTGTTCATTAATCTGAACTTCCTTTATCTGATCACAATGTTTTAATACTCCATATGTCACCCTACCTTACAATCCTTAAACCTGTTCTTTTCAACACCATGACCTTTTATCCATCCAGCTCTCAACATTTTCCCAGGACGTTGCTACTGCAATGTCAATATTTAGTTTCTCATTCCACTTTGAGTCCTTGATGAGTCAGTTAAATTTTCTACTATCTTCTACTTTCAACTCCCTTGTCTCATGATCCCATCTTTACCACACCCTTCAAAATCTTAAGCCTTGTATTTCTCCTAACATACACTGCCTATACTCCTACTCATATATGCTTGAATGAAACTGGAGAAAATCACAAAATTGTGTTGATTGAATCCACCATAAATTTATGTTACACAATTTTATTTGGGCCCTCTGCAGAAAGAGAAATTTTGTTTTGTTTTGTTTTGTTTTTACCATGGTAATTGTTTCACTATCCCACTTGCCAAAACAACTTTTTCAGAACTTTTTATCCCTACTCACACTTCTCCATACCCCCTCCATATGAGAACTGTAGCTCATATTTCATTGAAAAATAAGGTTATTTGCTAAGAACTTACTTCCTTCCTCATCTCACATCACTCAAGAGTCTTTTATGCCTTCCACCACCATCTCCTTCACTTCTGTCTATCTTAAAGAGCTGGCCCTTCTCTTTGCCAACAAATCCCTTTATGTGTACACTTGACCATCCATTCCCCATTAACCAATTGATCCCAATCTCTCTAACATCACTATTCTCATTAGCTTTCAATCTTATCTTGTCTACTTGTTGCTTCTTTGAGGCTTACAAATATGCCCATATCTCCCTTCTTCTTTAAAAACATTGATTTGTTCTATGTATTCCTACGACCATCATCCTATAGGTCTTCTCCCTTTTATAGCTACACTTCTTGAGGAAGTCATTTTAAATTGGTGCCTTTAATTCCTTTCCTTTCACCATCTTCCTAACTTTCTGCTCTTTGACTTGTAATCTCTTCATTCAATAGAAACTTCTATTTCCAGAGTTATCAATGATCTCTTCTTAATGCCAAATCAAATGAACTTTTTCTTAAAAATGTCATATTTCTTTATCTTTTCATAACACTATCAGAAGTTCTCTACACTTTACTGCCTGCTAGTTCTCCTTAAAGTAGGCCTTGGATAAATATTCTAATTCCTCCTTCTTAGTTACCTTTTCTTTATATTCATTCAAGTTACAACCAATACTTGTAGATGTTATGCAAAATTCTGGCATAGGCCCTCTTCTCTTTTGCCTTTACAACATTTCATTTTGTGATCTCATAAGCTCTTATCAATTCAATCATGAGTTTTCAGCAGAAGATTCTCAGATATATTCATCCCTCCTTAACATCTCTACTCTCCTCCAGCCTCCCATCTCCAAGTACCTATTGGCTATCTCAGACTTGATGCCTTGTAGATACCTTAAACTCCATCTATTTAATACTGAATTCATGAACTCCTCCCCTATTCTCCTCTTTTACTTTCTTAATAATAGGAAAAGGAGCACAACAATGTTTTTTTTCTCAGATTTAAAACCTGTGATTTATTCTCATTCCCTCACTCTCTTACCCCAGTCTCTTATCTTACCTTATCTCTGTTTCTCAAGTCCATCAATGCTACCTTTGCTACACCTCTCATTTCTGAGATTTGAAGGATTCCTCATATTCCCTTCTATCCTCTGACGCTGCCACCGTCCAAGTGAAGGACCTTATCTCTTTTTATCAGGACTATTTCAAAACCCTTCTGGTTAGTCTTCCTGCCTCCAGTCCATCCTCTATTCAGGCACTAAAGTGCCCTTCCTAAAACACAGAACTGGCTATTTCTCCCTTACCCCACTAAAATAAAATCTACTGACTTTGCATTGCCTCCAGCATCAAATATAAAATCCTCTCTTTGACTTGTAAAGCCTTATATAACTTTCCCCCTTCCCAAGTTGGCAATCTCCTTATATTTTAATTCTTCTCCATATACTTGTAATCTAATGACATTAGTTTCCTTGTTGTTCCTCAGAACAAAACACTCCATCTCTTAATTCCAAAGATTTTCATTGCCATTCCATGTCAGCAATACTCTCCCTCCTCATCTCTATCTTCTATCTTTCATTTTTTTTAAGTGACAACTAAAATCTCACTTTCTGTAAAAATGTCTTCTAAGTTCCCTTAACATCAGCAACTTCCTTCTAATATTACCTCAAATTTATCCTGTATTAAAGTTTGTTTATAAGATAGCCATTTGCATATGTCTCTCAGTAAGAGGTAAATTTCTTAAAAACAGAAACTATTTTTGACTGTCACAATCTAAGTCCTTTGCAAGCTTCAAAGAACTACATAAATGTTAGTTATTGTCTACTTTGGGATTTGACTTTCAAATTCCCAGAAGTAACACTTTTTCCAAACTTCTCTTTTCTCCTCAAACCATTCACGATAATAGACTTCATTTCAGTAGAAGACTTACCCTTATATTTTGCCAAAGAAATGGAGGATACTCATTGTAAACTCTCTTTTTTCCTATAAATGCTTGTTAAATTAGTACTTTACCACAACTCCAACAGTATCTCTTCCAAACCCCCTTTCTTCTCAGTTCAGTCAAAGCAATAACCTTCATCTCAGCAGAAAATCTTCCCTCCAAGAAAATAGAAAAAAAAACATCCTGAACTCCCTCTTCTCCACTACTTTACACTCATATCCCCTCAATATCATCTTCCATTCTCTACTGCTATGCTCGAGTGGTGTACATGGAAAAGTTGACCATTCTTTTTCCTGTGCCAGTTGATTAACCTATATCTCTTCTTTACCTCCTTTAGTTTTGCTTCTTCAGCATCCATCCTTGTCTCTTTTGTTTTTTTATTTATTTTTCCTTGTTTCTATTTTTAATTCCTCCCACCACCTTTACCTAATTTTCAATCACTGTTTATTAGCATCTTCTCTTCAGATTTCAAGTAGTAATGTATCCTTTTAAAAAAATCCTTTAAAAAAAATGTGCTTTAGTTTACAATCTCCTCAAGCTATTGTCTTATATCTCTCTTTGCTACTGCCAAATTCCAAAAACATTAAACTACTATCATTACTTTCACTTCCTCAAATTCCATTCTATTCTAAAAAACCTTTGAACTAACTTTTGACCCCACCAGTTCATTTAAGTTGTTCTCTGAAAAGTTATTGATATCTCTTAATTGATATTTTCAGCCATCTTTTATCATTCCTCATCCTTACATATTTATAGCATTTGCCATTGTTGACTAGTCCCTCAACCTCTTCCTCAGCTTTCATGATAGTATTACATTTTGGTTCTCTTCCTACTTTTATAAACACTTTTACATTTCTTCTGCTATGTCATATTCATTCATGTTCTGAAAACTGTGCCTAAGTGTACTATAAGTTTCTATTCTGGAACTTGTTTTCTTCTCTCACTACTCTTTCTCTCTTCATGACCTCATTAGTTCTCATGATATTGGTTATCATCTTCATGCAGATAACTCCCAAATTCAAATGTCTAGCAGTAATCATTTTCCCCCAAAGCCACAGTAATGCTTCATGAACAACTACCTATATATCTCCAAAGTGATATCCAATAGCATTTCAAATATATCAGAATGCCTAAAAAAGAACTCGCATGATCTCTCCCTAGGTGCAACCCTTCTCCTTGCTTTCCTATTTCTGTCATGAGCACCACCATTTTTTCAGTCACCAAAATTTGTCCCCTTAGAGTTCATCTTTGAATCATCATTTTCACTTGTCACACATATCCAAATACTCATTTAACTTTTTATATTCTACCTCCACATCTCCTCTCATACACTCTGTATTTCAGGCAGATTGTACAACTTAGTTTCATGATTCTCAGCATTCCTAACTCTGAGAACTTCATCATGAATGGGAAAAAAATTGGAAAATAACATAGGGGAAGATGAGTAATACGTTTTTTTTTTTTTAATTCAAATATAGAAAAGGTATAAGAAAGTTGTATAAAATATGGCTGGAAAGGTAGTTGGAGCAAGCTTTTCTTAATCCATTTTCCTATATCCAATTTCTCATCATTCTGGTCTATTTCTTAAATTGCTGCCAAATTAGTTTTCCTAATTCACAACCCTGTCCTCAAGGAGCTTACTTCGGCTCAAGGAGTCATTTATTATCTTCCTGATTAGAATGCCTTTTTCTAAAGCATGAGAGTCATTTAAGTCCTATGAAAATGAATTTATTGTATTGAAATTGCAAGTGAATCACTCTGAAGCATTCCCATGTTTTATGTTATAGGAAGGTCCTAAAAGAGGAAAAAAGGACTTTAGAGAGTGAGAAGGGCTTAACCTTGAGATCAGAGTATTTGTTCAGATGTCTCCAATAGACCTGTATATTGACAGAAGTTTTTCAATCACATACAATTTGTGAAGTTTCACATCTTAGGAAACACCTTTGTGATCCATAGAAAAATCAGTGTAAATCAATTGCCTCCAGTTCCTCAGTACCACATTTATCTTTTATTAACCTATGAAACCAAGAGGAAAATTGGTTAAGTCCATTTTTCATCAGTGTTTTTGACAACACTAGGGATTACAGACACATTTCAACTTTCTCACTGCAAAGTCATCACCAAAATTGTCACGTTGTTTACAGTACTTTGAGTTAATATTTTAACTTAAATTTAGTACAGCTGTAGTTCATATGATCCATGGTCACTGTATTACAGGGCAGAATTTGCAAAGTTTTTTGGTATAATCTTCATCAGAGTGGATTGGTAATAGTTTTTACTGAAAGTTTAGATGAATTTGGCAAATTAAAGTTAAAGAAATGGAAGCAATGACTGTTTGAATGTTTGGAGTCTTCAAAAATGCATTTTTTAAGATTTTGAATTGAGTCTTTAGAAACAAGAAAATTTGTTTTCTGTCTAATTTTCCAGCCATAAGGTACTTAGAGATGCCAAATAAATTGGCATATTTATTGAATGGCATGCTTTTTGAGTTCACTGTAAAAATACCACAGTCTATATGGCATCCTGAACCTTGAAAATTCAGCTGCCTTCTGGATAATTGGCATTTATTTTCTTATATATGACTTGGAAATAAAACTTAAAAGAAAATAACTGATTCTTCAGAGGAGTACCTTATGTACCATTCTTAAATTCCACTAGCTTAAAAAGAATCTATGTCTATGGATTCTTTTTGTAACATGCACTCATATAAAAAATATATTTAGAAAGATTATATTCTTTTTGGCCTCTTAATTTGGGTTAGAGAAAGGACCCTGGTCAAGGATTAATGGAAAAAATAATACTGCAGGAAGCTGGCAGAAGCATGAATTTTTATTACTATGTGACACAGCAAAAAGACAAAAATGAAAATATCAAACACACACTACATGGCATCTCAGCAAGATCTAACACAACTCATACAGGGCCAGAATCACTCACATGAAGAAAACATGTACAGTGACAAGGTCTCACTGAGAGTACTCAGAGTTTGGTTATTGAGAGTACTGATCAGAAAGTAGACAATCAGATTGAAGTTTGAGCAGAGAAATGTTATACAGTAAAGGTGAGCTTTGTTGAGACAAGCAATCAATAGGATATGTGAGAAGGAGCATTCTTAGTTTGACCTAGATGTCATGGAGAAATTCCCCCAGGAACCTAGTGGTATAAAATTCAGATGGAGTTAGCTAATTGAGATAAGAAATTGGGTGAGGTACTGTAGTTGGTAATCAGAGACTTCAGGAGTGGGTATTGACACAGGACACCTGAACAATGAACAGTGCATGAAAATGGAAAAGAAGTAAATTTAAGTTTGATACAAAGAAAAACTTCATAATAATTAGAACTGCCCAAAGGAAGAATGCAGCTTTTAAAGAGACAGCTCCTTTTCATTGGTGCTTCTTAAATAGTGACTGAAGAGCCACTTGTTGTTTGTGGATAATAGAAGTTCTTGTTCACCTATATGACTATATGAACTTTGAAATCCCTTTTAACTCTCATATTCAATATAATTTTGTGCTTATACAATAAAATCACAAACATGAGAGTGACTAGTGTCAAGAAAGTAACAAAATCATGTATTCATATCAACTCCTTTTAAAACCTTTTAAGGGGTGGCTTACTCTACATTAAAACTAGTCACTTTTTAATGAGTATCTCAATTTGTTCATTTTTCTATCATGAATGAATGAATGAATGAAAACTATCAAATGCTTACTATGTACTAAGTATAGTACTATGAGAAGCACTGATGATACAATAATGATGGAAAGACAATCTCTGTTCTCAAAGAGCTTGCAGTTCTAAGATGGAGCATGTTAGGCAAAGAACAATGTTTTCTCCTTTCACTCTCTTCCCCTGACCAAAATACACAGGCAAGAATGATCCTACTCAACTTCCCTTAGGCTACATATTTTTGGATTAATTTAACTAGAATTCTCAAATCAATGTGTCCCATTAAGATCTCTCCTTATGGATCTTAGATAAGTTTCTCTTTGTCCAAAATACATTCAATTGGCCCAATATCTTGATAAATGTTATCAGCAATAAATAATGTAAGAGTTAGGAAGAGAAAAACAAATTTTGTCACGTCTGGTTAAGACATCAGGCAAAGCTCTATGGGGAAAAAAGTAGGATTTGAGTTAGGTCTTACTCAAAGAAGATTTAGGTTAGTGAATCTCATGAGCACACTGAGGTGAACAAAGACACACAAAAAAATGCATCAGTGCATGGCATGTTTAGGAGACAATGTATAGACAAGTTCTGTTCTTTCTGTTAAAATAAAATGTTTGTATAGTGGAATAATGGGAAATAAGCATAGACATAGTGAGCTAGAGAAAAGAGGACAATGAATTTTATATTAAAATGATTGTAATTTATTATTTTCTATTGAGTAACCATTAAAGTCTATTTGATCAGGAGTCTGGATTATCACCACGCTACTATAAAATCATCAATCTCTAATGACCTATAGGATGGAAGTAAAAGAGAATGAAGAAAAGATGACTAGCTGTAACATTATGACAATAATATGGATGTGGAGTAATAAGGACTTTCACAAGTGGATTGTTGATGGGACTGGCAATGGAGGAATGAATGTAAACAAAGAAGGAAAAATAATGGTTACAAAGTGATTGCTTGAAGTTCTAGAAGTTAAGCAAGATTCACAGAGGTCTATAAATATTTTGAGCTTGTGGGGTGGGGCCGAGATGTGCGAGTAAGAGCAACTACTCACTTAAGCTCTTAGATAAACTCCTTCAGATATGTCTAAAAAGAGAATCTGACCAGATTTGGGAGGGGCAGAATCCAATAGAAGATAGACTGTGGCAGATTCACAGCCCAGGACAGACTGAAAGGTTAACAGGAATGATCTGTTGTGTGGGGTTGGAGGAGTCCACATCACACAGCACACAGGCTTTACCAGCACATCCCCACCCAGGCAGGGCTGACCAGGAAGCCACAGACACTCTGAACCTGTGGCCACACTGCAAAATCTTGGATATATAAGCCCAGGACAGAAGCACAGCAGAAGCAAGTGAGAGCCACAGAGACCTAGATATTTGCAACAGCTGCTCCTGAAATTATCAGCCTCCAGATTAAACATCTGTAAGACACCTGTTTGAAATTCCAGGAGCCAAAATGGAGGAGTGATTGGTAAATGCTCTACCCCCACTCCACTGCTTGACTTTGAAAGAACCATAAAATATTTCTCCAGAAAAATCCTGAAACAGTGGGATCAGCAGAAGGGGCAAACCATCTCTTAGCATGTGAGGCTAGGAAAATCGCTAAGGAGGGTCGCTCATGCTGTGGTTGAAGAGAACTAGTGAAGGACTGGAGCTGTCACAGAAAGCCCCACGTCAGCAAACCAGGAAGAGATCCTGAGCCTCAGGGGGTGGAAGCCCCACGTTGGCCAACACCAGGATCCCAGGCCTGCCTCAGCATCCCAGGGGAA
The DNA here is from genome assembly GCF_028372415.1 of Notamacropus eugenii. Taxonomy (NCBI): domain Eukaryota; kingdom Metazoa; phylum Chordata; class Mammalia; order Diprotodontia; family Macropodidae; genus Notamacropus; species Notamacropus eugenii. The sequence goes on from NC_092875.1 coordinate 211,474,158, forward strand.
TTGGGAAGACACTGGGGCAGATGGGATCAAAAACGGCTGAGCTTATCTATGCTCTAGCACAGCAGAGATCTCCTGTGGCCAGACCACCGCTCTGCCACACTTAACAAGCTAGCTCCAGGGTAAACCTGGAGAAACACAAAAAGACTTCACTGGGCCTCTTCTTTCTCACACCAGCCAACTCAACACCAGGTAAGCTGCAGCACTTTAGCTTCTAGCTGAAAGAACCAGAGGCCACAGCACACAAAGCCTCAAGTTCAAGACACAAGATCTGTGGAACAGAGCCCCTTGTGCCCTAGAAGCAGAGATGTACTTTAAAAGTCAGAAAAAGGGTGATTATCATCATTATGAGTAAGAAGCAAAACAATAAAGAAAAGACCATAGAATCTTTCTACGGGGACAAGGACTAAAACATGAATACCGTAGAGGTCAGCATTGAGACTGTACTCCCATATGAAACTTCAGAAGGGATTATGAACTGGTTGCAAGCACAAAGAGAACTCTTGGAAGAGCTGAAGAAGGATTTTAAAAGCCAAATTAGAGAAATAGAAGAAAAACTGACCAATGATTTTAAAAAGTATGAAAGAAGAATTACTGAAGAGAACAGCTCTTTAAAAAGGAAAACTGGATAAATGGAAAAGGAAGTACAAAAATTAACTGGGGAAAATAACTCCTTAAATGGAATAATTGGAGAGATGGAAAAGGAGATGCAAAAGTTAACTGAAGAAAACAATTTTATAAAAATTAAAATTGGGCAAGTAGAAGCTAATGAATCTAGGAGACATCAAGAAGTACTCAAACAGAATCTAAAGAATGGAAAGACAGAAAAAAATGCAAAATATCTAACTGGAAAAACAACTGTCCTGGAAATAGATCCAGGAGAGAAAATTTAAGAATTATTGACCAGAAAGCCATTCTAACAAAAAGAGCCTGGAGATTTTTTTCCAAGAAATTATCAAGGAAAACTGCCCAGAAGTCCTAAATCCAGAGGGCAAAATCGTCATCAAAAGAATTTACTGTTCACCTCCTGAAAGGAATCCCAAACTAAAAACACCAAGGAACATCGTTGCCAAATGATGGAACTATCAAGTGAAGGAGAAAATAGTACAGGTAGCCAGTAGAAAACCATTCAAATATTGAGGAACTACAGTCAGGATCACACAGGACCTTGTACTTTCTATGTTAAAAGATCAAAGGAATTGGAGTATGATATTCCATAAGGCAAAGGAGCTGGAACTAAAACCAAGGATCAAAACTCAGCAAATTTGAGCATAATATTTTAGGCAAAGTGATCGGCATTCCAGGAAATAAAGGATTTCCAGATCCTCTTGATGAAAAGACTAGAACAAATAGAAAATTCAGTCTTCAAATGCAGGTCTCAAGAGAGGTATAAAAAGGTAAATAGGGTAAAAAAGCCTTTTCACTCAATATGGGCAAAATGTTTACATCCCTAAAAGGGAAAGTAATACTTGTTAATCTTGAGAATTGCATATTTATTATGAAATATAGAAGAAATGTAGATAGATGGCAGGATCAGAAACAGAGTAAATGATGTGATGATAAAAGTATGATTTAAGGGTGAAAAGGGAGTGTAACAGGAAATGTAAAAAGGAGGATGCAGAAAATGGTAAATTACATCACAAGAAGAGGCACAAAATTATATTACAGTAGAGGGGAAGAGAGGAGGGAGATCAGCATTGTTCGATATTTACTCCCATCTGATTTCATTCAAGGAAGTAACAACAAATTTAATTAAGTATATAAATCTAGCTAACTCTATAGGCAGTAGGAGTGAAAGGCTAAAAGAAAAGGTATGGGAGGCTAAAAGGCAGGGAACAAGTAGTAAGGGTAAAGGGGAGTAAAAGGGAGGGGGGCTGAAAGAAGGAAGGGAAGACTGCAGGAGGTGGTAGTCAAAAATTAAAACTCTTGTAAAGAGGAATGTAGAAGCGAGAACTAAAAGCACAAAATGGGGAAAGGACAACAAAGGGAAAGACACAGAGAGTAATTATAACTGTGAATGTGAATTGGATGAACTCTCCAAGAAAACTGAGATGGATAGCAGGATGTATTAAAAACCATAATCTAACAATATGTTAATCACAAGAAACACATTTGAAATGGGGGCATACACACAGAGTAAAGGTAAAAGGTTGGAGCAGAATATATTGTGCTTTACCTGATGTAAAAAACGCAGGGGTAGTAATCCTAATCTCAGACAAAGCAAAAGCACAAATAGATCTAATCAAAAGAGATAAGGAAGGAAATTATAGACTGCTAAAAGGCACTGTAGACAACAAAGCCATATCATTATTAACATATAAGCTCCAAGTGGTATAGTATTCAAATTCTTAGAGGAGAAATTAAGGGAGTTACAGGAAGAATAGACAATAAAACTATACTAGTGGGGGACCTCAAACTCCCCCTCTCTGAACTTGATAAATCTAACCTTAAAATAAATAAGAAATAAGTGAAAGAGGTGAATAAAACTCTGGATAAGGTAGATGTGATAGATCACTGGAGAAATATGAGTGGGGATGAGAAGGAATATACCTTTTTCTCAGTGGCACATGGCACATATCCAAAAATTTACCACGTACTAGGACATAGAAACCTCACAATCCCGTGCAGAGAGGCAGAGATAATGGATGCATCCTTCTCAGATCATAATACAATTAACATTACATGTAATAAAAGACCATGGAAAGATAGATGAAAAATTAATTAGAAACTAAATAACCCTCAAGAAAGAGTGGATTAAACAATGAAACATAGAAGCAATCAACAACTTAATTCAAGACAATGACAATAATGAGATAACCTACCAAATCTTATGGAATACTGCAAAAACAATTCTTAGGGGAAGTTTTATATCTTTGAATGTCTACTTGAATAAAATAGGGAAAGAGGAGATCAATGAATTGGGCAAGCAGATGAAAAAACTAGAAAAATAACAAGTTGAAAATCCCCAAGTAAATACCAAATTAGAAATATTGAAAACCAAAGGAGAGGTCAATAAGATTGAAATTAAGAAAACTAATGAACTAATAATTAAAATGTAGAGTTAGTTTTATGAAAAAAATGAATAAAATTGATAGACCTTTGGCCAATTTGTTTAAAAAAATAAAGAAGAAAACCAAATTACCAAAATCAGAAATGAAAAGGGTGAGTTCATCTCCAATGAGGAGGAAATTAAAATAATAATTAAAAATTACTTTGCCCAACTGTATGCCCATAAATTCAACAATCTAAATGAGATGGATGACTACTTAAAAAATATGAATTGCCAAGATTAACAGAAGAGGAAGTTGAATACTTAAATAACCCCATCTCAGAAAAAGAAATTGAACAAGCCATCAATGATGTAACTAGGAAAAAATCTCCAAGGCTGGATAAATTTACAAGTGAATTCTATGAAACATTTAAAGAACAATTAATTCCAATACTTTATAGACTATTTGGGAAAATTGGGAAAGGGGTCCTGCCAAATGCTTTTTGTGATACCTAACCTGGGAAGAACCAAAATAGAGAAAGAAAAGGACAGACCAAATTCTGTAATGAATATACATTCAAAAATTTCAAATAAGATTTTAATAAAATGAATTCAGTAACTTGTCACAAGAATAATACATTGTGATCAGGTAGAATTTTTACCAGAATGAAGAGCTGGTTCAATATGAGGACATTTATTAGCAGTTTTGATCATATCAACAGCAAGACTAACAGAAACCACATGATTATCTCAGTAGATGCAGAAAAAAGCTTTTGATAAAATAAAACACCCATTCCTGTTCAAAACACTGGAGAACATAGGAATAAATGGTACTTTCCATAAAATAATAAGCAATATCTTCCTAAAACCTTCTGCAAGCATTATATGAAATTGGGATAAGCTAGATGCATTTCTACTAATATCAGGGGTGAAACAAGAATGTCCATTATCACCACTACTATTCAATATGGTACTAGAAATGTTAGCTGTAGTAATGAGAAGAAAAAGAAATTGAAGGAATTAGAATAGGCAAAGAAGAAACTAAGTTATCACTCTTTGCAGATGATATATACTGAGAGAATCCCAGAAAATCAAGTAAAAACTACTTGAAATATAAAACAACTTTGGCAAATTTGTGGGTTACAAAACAAATCCACACAAATTTTCTGAATTTTTATGGTACTAACAAAGACCAACAGCAAGAGATAGAAAGATAAATCCCATTTAAAGCTAGGTAGACACTATAAAATATTTGGGTGTCTACCTCCTGAAACAAACTCAGGGACTACATGAACACAATTATAAAACACTTTTCATAGAAATAAAGTCAGATCTAAGTAAGTGGAAAAACATCAGTTGCTCGTGGGAAGGCTGAGCCAATACAACAAAAATGATAATTCTACCTACTTTTAAATTACTTCTTCAGTGCCATACCAATCAAACTATCAGATAATTACTTTTTAGAGCTAGAAAAGTAATATAAAAATTCAACTAGAAGAACAAAATATCCAGAATATCAGGGGAACCAATGGAAAAAAAATGCTTGGGAAGGTGACTTAGCCCTACCAGATCTCAAATTGTATTATAAAGCAACAATTTTCAAAACCGCTTGGTACTTGAAGCAGAAAGGTAGACCAGTGGAATAAGTTAGGTACTCATGACACAGTAGTCAATGAATATAGCAATCTTGTTTGATAAGCCCAAGGACTCCAGCTTCTGGGATAAGTATTCACTGTTTGACAAAAATTGCTGGGAAAACTGGATAACAGTGTGGGAGAAACTAGGTATAGACCAATGCCTGACCCCGTACACAAGAATAAAGTCCAAAGGGGTACATATCTAGGTATAAAGATTGATACTATAAACAAGTTAATGGAGAAAGGAATAGCGTATTCATTAGACTTGTGGAGAATGGAAGTGATAAAGACTTATTTCTAAAATATATAGAGAATCAAGTCAAATGTACAAGAATACAAGTCATTCCCCAATTAATAAATGGCCAAAGGATATGAACAGACAGTTTTCAGAGGATGAAATTAAAGCTATCTATTGCCATACGAAAAATGCTCTAAATCACTATTGATTTAGACAGATGTAAATCAAATTAACTCTGAGATACCACATCATACCTATTAGATTCGCTATCACGACAAAACAGAAAGATGATAAATGTTGGAGAAGATGTGGGAGAGTTGGAACACTAATTGATTTTTGGTGGAGCTGTTAGCTGATCCAACCATTCTGGAGAGCAATTTGGATATATGGGCCAAAGGACTACAAAAATCTTCATACCCTTTGACCCAGCAATACCTCTTCTAGGATTTTATTCCCAAGAGATCATAAAAATGGATAAAGGTCCCACATGTACAAAAATATTTATAACACCTCTCTTTGTGGTGACCAGAAACTGGAAGTCAAAGAGATACCCATCAGTTAGGCAATAGCTGAATAAACTGTCATATATTAATGTAATGGAATACTATTGTGCTATAAGAAATGATAAACAGGAAGACTTTAGAGAGGCCTGGAAAGATTTATATGAACTGATGCTGAGAGAAAGAAACAGAACCAGTAGAACTTTGTACACAGTAACAACAACAGTGTGTGAAGAATTATTCTGGTAGTCTTAGTATTTCATTGCAATGCAAGGACTTAAAAAATTCCATGGTCTCTTGAGCCAAAATGTCTTCCACATCCAGAGAAAGAACTATGGAATTTTATCACAGAATGAAGCATACCATTTTCTTTTGTACTATGTTTTGCTTTGTTTTATGTTTTCTCCCATTCATTTTATTTCTTCTATGCAACATGACTAAAGTAAAAATGTATTTAATAGGAATGGATGTGCAGATACTATATAAAATTGTATGTTGTCTCGAGGGAGGGGGGAGATAGGGGGAAGGAAGGGAAGGGAGGGGGAAGAATATAAGATAAATGGAAGGGATTGTAGACACTGAAAAAAATTAAAAAAAAAGATTTTGAGCTTGAAAGAGTAATGACATCCACTGAAAATAATAAGGAAATCTGGAGGTTGTGTTGGTTGGATGATAAGTTAATTTTAGATATTTTGAGTTTGAGCTGATGGCAGGACACCAAGAAGAAATGTACATTAAGCAGTCAGAGATGTAGAACTGGATGTCATGAATTTAATAATGTTTATGATATATAGATTTGTATGTCTTGTTAAGAGTGAGGAAAGTTGAAAAGACTAGTTCTTGAAATAGTTCCTACTTGAGGACACATTCTACCCACTTGTTTGTAGGCACTTGTAGAACAGATTGCTGGTATTAATATCTCTTCACTTCTGATGGCTTTGTTTCATGTTTGCCATTTTATGAAGCACTGTTGTTGAACTCAAAATTTATTAACAATAGGATACACTTCTCCTACAAGCTAATAAGTGATTAAATAACATTAATGGAAGCATAATGTTCAATATGGGAGAGCTAGTAGCTGTACTGCACTTTACTTTGATAAGGCCATATCTCAAGTACTATGGTTGATTCTGGACCACCAAATTCGGAAGGACCTTTTTAAGTTGCAGTAAGTCCAGAGACATATGACTAGAATAGTAATAAGAACTGAAAACATGTCTCATAAGTATTGACTGAATGAATTGAGAATGTTTTCTAAGAAACGTCAGCTAGTTCTTCCAGTTAGCAGTGTTCTCACATTTTATGATTTTATCTGAGTGCATACACTACTTCACTTACCCTTAGTAGTAAAGATAAGAACTTTTTTTTTTCTTTTTAGGCCCATCACTTAGCATAGTACATTACCTATATTAGACATTCACTCAATACCTATTGAATTAAATGAATTGGATCATAGTTCTAGAGCAGGAAAGGACTTCAGAAACCACTAGGTATAGCCTTCTGATTTGATGGATATGGAAGCTGAGTCCACGGAAAAATAAGTAGTATCAGGAACAGCAGTTGAACTAAATTCCGTTGACTAAAGAGTTTTTCACTATGTGAAAAATCCTAAAGAGAACAAGATGTACCTTAAATTATTTGATGGACTTTCCCAGATATGAGGGATATACTCATTTGTGGTGGAAGATTTGATATGGGTAGAAGTTATAGATAAGCTGGTATTGTTCCAGTTGCTTAAAGTTATGAAATCATAAAATGCATTGCCTCCACTAAGCCAAGAAGAAAGGATGGAAACAAGCATTTGTTGAGCACCTGCTATATAACCTACATTATGCTAAGTGATTTACAAATATAATTTTATTAGAAAGTTACAACTATCTAGGAGGTAGATACTATAACATCTTTATACTTCATTTGATGAAATTGAAGCAAAGTGAGACTGGCCCAGATTCACATAGCTAACTCAAATATTGTAAAGTCATACTTTCTATTCTTTATGTCATTCCTACCTCAGACACATGATGTGTGTGAGATGTTGGCAAAGTCAAAAAACCTCTCAGCAATCTCAGCTGCTCTCTATGAAGATAGAGTTTCAGATATAATGCTGACTTCTATTGTGAGAAGGAATTAATTCAACTGGCTAATTCTTGAACCAAAAAAAAAAAAAAAATCACAGGATTTGTGTCTTTCTTCATTCCCTATATCTATTACCTTATTGGGTATAGAAGTTATGTTAAATGGGCATGTTAAAACAGAAGTCACATGATTAATTATTTGAGATGTTATAGAAGAGATTGGGCAGTGGATGAACTAGATGACCTCTGAGATGCCTCCCAACTCTAGGATTCCATGGATCTATGGTTCAACTTTGTTCTCAACTTTGTTCTCTTTGTTGTAATACTATGATTAGAAAATAACTCAGGGAAATTATATAGAATTAATAGACTGTTAATAATGGTCTTGAAACAAAAATGCATTATTAGTCTTTCTTTTGAATGTTTTTAACAAAAAATTTATACAAAAAAGCAATATAGTTAAAAGAGCTCTTTCAGTTCGAAGTAACAAAAATAAACCTATTCTTTCATCTTTGAAATAATAAGATAAATAGAATGTAATTAACAGAGAAAAAGCACACAAATTAACAGTGATTATGAAAGGATGCTTTTCCTAAGGTCAAATTTTAGATGGGACATGAAAAAACAACAGGGAAGTTGAGGGAAATGAGAATGGAGAATTTTAGAGACCTGGAGAAAATCCAGAGAAAATGGCTAAAGCAGAGAGATAATTTGTTCTTGGAACAGCAAGAAGGTCAGTATCACTGGATTAAAGAGTAAGGAGAAGGATGGATATAATGCAATAATTTTGGGGAAAAATGGTGGGGGGAGGGCTAGATTATAAAAGACTTTTTAACCCCAAATAGAAGATTTGGGGAATGGCTGAACAAGTTGTGGTATATAAATGAAATGGAATACTATTGTGCTATCATAAATGAAGAACATAAAGACTTTAGAGAGACCTGGAAGGACTTATATGATTTGATGCTGAGTGAAAGGAGCAGAACCAGGAGAATTTTGTACACAGCAACAACTACTGTATATGAGGAATTTTTCTTGTAAACTTAGCCCTTCACAACAATGCAAGGACCTAAAAAATTCCCAATGGAGTCTTGAGGTAAAATGAAAATGCCTTTCACATCCAGAGAAAGAACTATGAAAATGGATAGTGAAATGAAGCAGATCATTTTCTCTTGTGTTATTTTTTTCATAGTTTCTCTCATTCATTTTAATTCTTTTATGCAACATGATTAAGGTGAAAATGTATTTCATAAGAATGTATGTGTAGAACCTATATAAGATTGCATGCCATCTTGGGGAAGGGAGAGAGGATAAGAGGGGAAGGGAAGGAAAAAAAATCTAAGATGTATGGAATTGATTGTAGAAAATTGAAAACAAATTAATTAATACAAAATTTTTTTAAAAGATAACATCCAAGTTGTGAGCCTGAGGGACAGGGAAGATTATTTGTGCACTAAGCCCAGAACTCTATCCATTCTGTAGCCTTTCTATCCTATGAAACCTAAAGAAAGAGAATGTAAAGGAGAAGATGGTGATTGTCAGTGTCCAAGACTTCTGAAACATCAAGAAACGTGATGACTGAGAAAAAACCATTGGATTTCTCAATTAGAAACCTCATTCATACTCATTGAAATATTAAATAGTATCTCCTCCAAAGCAACTACAACTCAGCCTCTGTTTATTTGATGTCAAAACTAGCAAAAAAATACGAAAATTCGGTCAAATTGCTGTGTGTAAGGAAGGCAAATGCATTTTTGATAGCATTCAGCCTTTTTAAATGGAGTGCAATAATACATAAACGCATGGCCAAGAGCTTGAAAAAGAAAAGTCCTCAAGTGGCCTTAACACTTGAGTATGTGATAGTTACCATTATGTTTTATTTCTAGATACATGTATTTTTTTTTATTTCTATGTTTACATCACTGTGATAAAAAAAATACACTGCTATAGAGAATTCATTCTCTGAATACTTCTTTTCTGATGCCATTTCTGACTAAATACTTTCTCTATTGCTTTCTCTGAGTCCCTTCAAATTTTGAGATTTATCATGAGAGATATAGAGGATTAGCCTGTGTGTGTTTGTCCTTCGTTGTCAAAGAAGACCATGCCATCAGAGAAATAATGACATGACTTGCACTTGACTTTGTTTTGAGTGAGGGAGGGCCATGCAGGTCACTAGCCTCATTTCTCCTCCAGATCCATCTGAATCCAGTGACCAGATATTCATCAGGATGACTGGAGATGACCCAGGATGATGAAATTGGGGTTAAGTGACTTGCTCAAGGTCTCACAGCTAGTAAGTGTCAAATATCTGAAGTGAGATTTGAACTCAGGTCCTCCTGACTCCTGCTCTATCCACTGCACCACCTAGCTGCCCCTGGATTAGCCTGTACACCTGAAGGATATAGCCAGCTCATCTTCTTTATTTTACAGAGCTAATGACTAAGAGATTTAAATCATAGGTTCAAGAGATTTTTATATTTTATGGTCAAATAGTTAAACAATTGAAGGTAAAAAAAAAAAGATCCTATTTTCTGAATGGTAGAGCAGAATAATGAGAGAGTGTTTTCTCTTGTTACTAAAATGGCCTGTTTTACATCCAAATGTAATTTGCATTTAGTCTAATTTTGACTCCTCAATCTCTGTGGGGGAGAAAAACACAACAAATCTGAAAATGCAGATATCTCTGATATGAATTGGGGCTCAGGTGCTTTGATGTTGCTAGGGATAGTAAGCAATATTTTTTATCTTTAATCCTGGCCTGCATCGAAGGCAAAATCTTTGGATCCATTCTGGAGCAACATTTGAAAGACACAAATTTCTGGTAAAGAGACTGAAAGAAATCAGCTTAAGCATAAAAGGCTCTACATTTTTGGAGAGAGACTTGATTGGTGACTTCAACCAAATGGCTGATCTTTTTTATTGTTTTTATCTATCTAAACTAAAAATTACTAGTTCAATCCAGTTAAATGATAAATTATGAATATGACAATTCTAAATTTATCATCAAAAGAAGACACCTTGGAACATATTTAACTGCTTTATATAGTCAATCTTATTAGAAACAAAGGTATTTGTTAAAGTTAAATGAACTCCAAATTATGATTCTCTACTATCTGGTGTTTGGGTATGAATTATGAAATGAGGCTCTTAATGTTCCTTGAAAAGGGCAAGAAAAAAAAAACAACAACTGGTTTTTATCAGGCTCCTGGTCTTCCCTAATATTTATTTAATTTGTTCTCCTCTCTCTAACATAATGAACAATTGCTCTAGTATTCTGAGCTTCTAAATTTTATCACCCACCTTCCTTATGGTCTGTAGCAAAAGCATAAAAAGCCCTAAGATTTTTTAACTAATTAATACGCTAAGTTTTGAGAGTTCTTTGAACCATTGAAAACACTCTTGCTTCTGAGTATTGAACTCTCGAGGGAAGGATAGCTTTTCAAACTCTACTAAGTTGGTGAATAGATATTAAACATTTATGGAATTCTTACCTAAAGTTCTCAATATGAGCTATATATTATTAGAGTAATGAGTTTAAAAGGGAAAGATTCAAGCTAATGGTTATTTTGTTTATATGGTGCCGTGGAAAAGATAGGATAACTTTTTCACTGAAGTGGTTTCATCATTCACTTTAATTCAGCAAATATTAGGCATGGGGGAAATAAATACAAAAATGAAAAAAAAAAGTATCTCTCATTAAGAAGCATATTCTACCAGAGAAAATCAAGATGTATATAGGTTTAACCAGAGGTATGCTGGTTGTAATTGTTTTGCTAATTTGGCATATTTATGGGATAGTTCTTTAGACACAGACCATCAGAGGAATGTATTTCCAGTCTAGAATGGAGAGGAGTTTATCTTGGAATGGGGTTTATCCTGGATTTATTATTGCTCAATTAGTTGACTCCTTTCTGCTAATACATTCAATCAAGACTGTACAATTGATGACTCATAAACATATCCAATTATGAATTAACAATTATCTTTTCCCATGTGAAAATCAACTAATAATTTAAGATCATCATTTTATTATAAAAAATTAATGTGACTGAATACCTCACCATACTCATTACAGTTTAACAGATAGAATAAAACTAGCTTTTAAAGAGCCTTAAATATCATCCTGGGGTGTTTGATTTTCACCACCTTCCAGATGCAAAAGGAAAATACTGCATATTTTTGAGCAGAGACGTGACATGGTCAGACTAGTGACTAAAACAGAATATTTTGGCAGTTGTAAAGCAGACTCAAGATAGAAAAGCTAAGGTCAAGGAGAGATAGTAGGAAGTTATTTCCGGAGTAGAGGGAAGAGATGACTAGAGTCTAAATAAAGATTCTGGCTGTATGAATGAAGGAAAAAACAAACAGATCCAAGAAACATTGTGGAGGTAGAATCATCATGACTTGGAATTATATATGAAACAAGCACTTGGGGGGAAGGAAGAATTAAGGATGATTGAGATCAGAAACCCTGATGATTAGGAGACTTGTGGAATGAATCACCAAGGCAATATTTGTGATGGCAACTATAAATATGCCAATGTAGTTCTGAATCACAAAGTATAACAGATTCTCCATATAGAAGGCATCAATTTATCCAGAAACAAGAAAGGCAAATATCAACACTAGAAAGTCAAATCCATCATAGTAACCAAGAAGTCAATACACATTAGCACTACAAGGGACAATGGCATTCCCAAGTCTTTTCCTCCTCCCCACCTCCATTGGGTACTTCCAACAAGCAAACACTCACAAAAACTGCCTACCTTCCTATATTCTCTCTTTCCTCTGCTCAAATTATTATCACAAACTTCCTCCCAGCTCTGCTCTACCCTTGCTGTTCTGTCTGTTCAGCAAGTTCCTTCCATAACATGTGATTTAGGCTTCTAAGTGACATAAGTAGGTCACATGGGACTATTAGTGAGTGGGAAAGATCTTCAAATTAAGTAAAAATTACATTAACAATATATTCAACCTCAAGATCTTTCATTAAATAGGTCAATAGAACAACTAGTATCAATGGAACTTTACAATATTACTACAGGGGTCAAACAAAATGGTCACATAAAACAATATCTTAGGGTGGGGCTCCAGTACAAGCACCCCATTGTTCCCCCCTTAAATGAATGGGACCTAAAATCTTGAGGTAAGGGGCAAGGGTATCTTCTTCAATACTACTTTCTGCTGACACTGTACATAGAGTTGTCCCTGCACCAAGAGTTCTCATTAGAAAGGTCAATTCCTTAGCTGGCATCCAGAACTTGGTCAATGCCAGGTATATGGGTGACACATCACAGTCATAGACAGGGGATGACATCCAGCTTAAGCAGTCAGGCATCTGTAGGGAGAGGGTACTAAGCTGCAAGAAAAACAATCTGCCAAACAGGTTTAACAGACAAAAAAAAAGAAAAAGGAAAAAAAGGAGACAATAACTAGAGGTAAGGCCTACATCCTTGATGAGTCAGCCTTGATTTTTATAATCCATGAACCCAGAATCATAGCCTCATTCATGGTAGAATATATGAGTTAAGGGTAAAATTTGGTAATCATCTTTTACTGAATAAAGGACAGTTACAGTACTACCTTTCCTGTGTGCTATAATTTCTGCAGCATTTGGAACATTATCTGGCTTCCATTTTACCCATACTTTAGCTCCCAATTTTATTCTATCAGTAAACCCAACCCGTCAGTTCCTCCACCAGTTATTTTGAAAGGAATATCAGCTTTCACAAGGGTTATTGTTTCACAAGGAATAATAATCACTCGAACTATTCTATAATTTTTTCAAAATTGTGTAGGTTTTCACCTAAATTTTGGAATGTTGCAATAATTTCTCCTTGATGATTAGAATCTATCATTCTAGCCAATACTGGATTAGTCAAGCTGCTAATCCTGATGTAAGTGACATCTGTCTGTAGCACCAGTGCAATATTCACAGCATCTACGGCAGTCATGAAAAGGCCAGTGCAATTCTGAATTGCAAAATACAACAGATTCTCCTAATGGAAGACAGAACCATAACATTTATTCAGACCTCAGAAAGCCAAATCCCAACACTAGAAAGCCAAGTCCATCATAATAAAAAAGACATCTATACACAATAACAACACAGAGGGCAACACTGGTCCCAAGTCTTCCAGGCTTCCCACAAACCAGCTCCCTTAGATAAACCAAAAACAGGTTCCCTTAAAAAAATTCACAAACAAGCTCTCTCATTCAGGCAAGCCAGCTTCCTGCTTTTCTCTCTTTCCCTCAGTTCTGACCACTCTGTCCAAATTTCCTCTCAGCTCTAGCTCCACCCCTTCCTGTTCCATATGACTTAGAGTCAAGGAATTCAGGCTTCCAAGTGACTTAAGAAGGTCACATGACCTATTAATGGATGGGAAAAATCTTTCCATTAAGAAGTAAAAGTACATTTGCAATAACAAAAATGTATTATGAATATACCACCCAAAATTTTTTTTTTTTTTTTTTTTTTTTTTTTTAGGATTCTCATACAGATTCCAGTAGAGATTTTCCTTTTTTCTTTTCTATCCAACTAAAAGTCCTTTAAACAGTGTAAATCATATCCTGTTGAACCACATGTCACTGACTACAGTGCTGAAACATCTGGTCTCACAGTTCAATATTCAATATTTACAATCTTATGAGTTTATTGTTTTCTAATTTGCTGATTTAGGATCATCATTCTGGCTAGAGGTGTACTTCCTCCCAATGATCTATTATTCAAATTATGCAACGCAGAGAACAAATCATCTTCCCAATATTGATAAAAATTATTAGAACTTAACTTCCCCAACTATTCTTTTAGTAATCCATTCATTCTTTCAATTAACCCAGATGCATGTGGATAATATGGAATATGACATATATATTATATTATACATATATGACATATATATTATAATATATTATATATTACAATATGTTATATATATTATATTATATACATTATATATTATATATATATATATATAGTTTAATACACCATATCTCCTCATTTCATTACCTTTGAAATGTGACCCATTGTCCATTTGAATCTGCATTGAGGTTCCATAATGTAGACTAATGATATCTAGAGTTTTGCAAGGATATTTTTTTCTGGGTTGCATTCTCATAGGGACAAGCCACTAGCACAATTGAATAGGGTAAACACAAGTACATATAAATTTGCATCCTTTATCTTGGGGTAGAGATCCAATATAATCTATTTGCCAAATTTGGACTGGTACGTTTCCCTTTGATATCTCTCCAGTTACAACCCGAGGAACAATTTGTTCCTTTTCCAATAGCCATAAATAACATTTCTCTCCTACTTGTTTTAAAAATAAATGAAAGATCATAATAACTCGGTCTTGTGCCCACTGGTACAATGTTTGATGGAAGCATTTTGCTAGTACCTTATCATTAGTTAGTATCAGTGTAGGGACAATATGTTGAGTAGTAATCTTTGCTAATCAATCAGAATGCACATTGTACTCACATTCTGATGTGGTGAGGGCCATGTGAGCATCTACATGAAAAACCGACAAATCAGTAACTGAAAATATGTCTCATACATCTTCCCATAATTCTTTTCCCCAGACTTGTTTGCCATGAATTTCCCAATTTTGATTTTTCCACATGGGCATCCAAGGAGATAACCTATTAGCTAGTGCCTATGAATCAGTGAATATATAGCATTGTCCTCCTTTTGTTTTGTTAGCTTGATGTACTGCCATAAATTCAGCATAGTGATTACTTCCACTTATCCTAATACTTTCCAAAGTCTGCCTAGTACATTGGCTATAGGCTACCACTTTCAAATGTCTTTTGTGGCCCAAATATATTGCTGTCCCATCAGTAAACCATGCATGTCTCTTTTGTTCTTCAGTTAATCCATTATATCCTTCATTCTATTTTTACCAAGGACTGTACTAACTATAACTTTGGTTCAGGGGGTGCATCATTTCTCTTAGCAATGTTGTCTATAGATTCATGTAAAGTAAAAACTCCATTTTTGCCTATTTTAGATCTATTTTGGATATACCATTTCCACTTAATTATGTTAGCTTTGTGTGCATGTCCAATTCTGTGAGAAGCTGAGGTACTCATTACCCAGGTCATAATCAGAATTCCAGACCTTAATATTACCTTATGACTCAAAGTCAGTCTCTACCAATCCCAATATGTAGCTAATATCTGCTTTTCAAAAGGGGTATATTGAGCTCCAGATAAAGGGAGTTTCCTAGACCAAAGTCCTAAAGGTTCATTTTGGTTTTGTTGTTTTTGCCATAAACCTCAGGTTGCATATTCATTCTGTACAGTCACTTGTAATTCCATAGGGTCACTTTGAATAGGCCATAAATCTAGGGTCAATTGTATAGCAGCCTTTACTTCTTCAAAAGCTTTTCTCTGCTCAAGTCTCCAATTAAATTAATATTTTTTTTTCCTAGTAACTTTACATATGGGTTTCAAAATTTGTCCTAGATGTGGTATGTGATGTTGCTAATATCCAAATAATCCTATAAAATTGTGGACCTTTTTCTTATTGATGGGGATAGGAAAAATCTGAATCTTTTGTTGGGCTTGAGGGAGAATCACTCACAGCCCCCCTTTCCATTGTGTATCTAAAAATTTCACTTTTTGATATGGACCTTGAATCTTTGCAGGGTCAGTTTCCCACCATTTGCTTTTCATGTACTCAATTAAAAGGGTCAAACTCCACTTATTTTACATTTTTATCTGCATCATAATAGCATCTACATAGTAGGCAAGCTGCACGCCAGATAGCTCTAATTCATCCAAATGTTCAGCCACAACCTTATGACAAATAGTGGGGCTATGTAGACATCCTTGTGGAAAGCATGTAAAAGTATATTGTCAGTTCTGATAAGTGAAAACAAATTGGCCCCATTGTTTAGAATCTATTTAGATAGTAAAGAAAGCATTTGTTAAATCAGTAGCTCTGTACCAAGTCCCCTCACATTTCTGGATCCTATCAATTAAGGTAATGGTATCTGAAACAGCAGCATACAAGGTAGGAATGACCTTATTCAATTGTCTATTCTCTGTCATCTTACTTGTCCCACTTGAGTTTCATATTGGCCAGATCATTCCATTGAGTAGTTGTAGGGGCTAACACTCCTGCCTCACCATATTCCTTTATAGTATTGGCAATTTCATCTTGCCCACCTGGCATATAATGTTTTTTTAAAGTAATTACTTCAGAAGTTTCAGGTAAAGTGATTGGGTCCATTTTTATTTTACCCAGTAAAACTGTATTTATTCCTATCTTCCTTACTGAAAATTAATATCTTCCCTCAGGTAAATTTAAAGTCATACCTCTCAATATATCTATTACAATAATATATTCAGGAACAGCTAAAATTACCACGGTATATTCTTTCTTAGGTAATTGTTCAATTTTCATCATTAGTTTGACTTGTCTAGCTGACATTTCAGCCCTTCACAGTACTGTGATAGTGACAGGAGTTCTATGTTTAAACATATCAGGATTTCCACATATAAGTGCCCCAGTATCTATTGATGTCCTAGTGACCCTATTTGATCTATTTTTTCCAATATATGGTCAAATTGATATTGGGTCTGTAATATCATCTGTATGTTTCTTTAATCTGAGCTGGGGCTCAGCCAATTTCCTATCCTCCTTGAATGTGTGACAAACTTAGATACAAGTGTTCAGGAGAATCTGTAAGGGCAGTTCTTCTCTAATTCTGTCTAGTATAAAGCCCCTTTTCTTGGTACATTTTGTATAGTTCATAAGTTGTAATACCACCTATTCTTCTAAAATCTATTCCTGCTCTCAATAGAGCAATAAACAATTCTTTACTTGTCAGTCTATTCTGACTTTAAATCTGCTGGCTATTTACTCTTCTTTCAAAGAAATTTATCTTTTGCACAGTCCCCTAAGTCACTTAACTATGAGTAATTATCCAGTCTCTCTAAAAGAGGGTGCCCCATTTCCCTAATTAGTAGAGTCAGAACTAGGTGCTTAGAGGCAGGAGGAGTTGTCTTCATTATTATATTCCAATGGGAAACTGCAAAGGGGGTATCATACTACACATTTGCTTTGCTAATCATTATGGCACTCTTCATTATCTCCTCCTTTAATTTTCTCAGAAAGTCTTTAAGTGAATATCAGGTTAATCTTTACTAGGCCACACAGAGTCACTGCTTACTACATCCTTTTGCAGTCAAAGCTAACACATTAGTCGTATTGCTACCTCCATGAATATTGTAATCTCTAAAAGCTTTCTGTATTAAAGAATTCTGACTAAAACCTATTAATTTCAACCAATGCATGCCATCTATTGATACTCTTCTGTTCCTTTTATTATTACTTCTCATTATCCAAGATATTAATGATTCTCCATCCTTGATTCCAAACCTCAGTTATCTCCCTAAACAATGTGCTACCCTTTGGTTCTTCTATTTTTGTCTTAGTATTGGGCATGCTTCTGCCTGAGAAGACCCCCCTCAACTTTGTTTCATTTTCCTCCTCTGACTTTGTTACATTTTTCTCCCATGCACTCTCCTGAAAGTTGTTAATGTTATAACTTGGCTGGGTCTGTAAAAAGGTTAAATGCACACTTCTTTTGCCTGTCTTTTACCCCTTCTCCTGAGCAAAATGAACAGTCTTTTCTTCTACCTTGGTTCCTCTAACTTGCCCTTTTAAAGGAGAGCCTGAATGATGAGTGGGAAAAATCTCCAAATTCAGCAAAAATACATTTACAATACATGGGACCCGCAACATAAACAGACATTTGAGAACAGAACAGAGTTTCCAAGTGGTAGAGATTAAATTATTTTAATAGACTTAGGAAGGGATTTTAGAGATCATCAAAAGTCAAACACGATAAAAGATAAAAGTGATAGCAATGCAACAAAAATGGAAGTGGTTAAGAAGAGGTGGCAAGAGTGAACAGAAGATGTTATCATATATAAAAACAGAAAAAAAAAATACTTTCACAACACCAATAACAACAACAGTGTGGTTATTGTTCTAAAGCCAGACATCTTGGGGAATGAAATCCAGTACTTCTTAGAAAGCTTGGTTTATGATAATGCTAGTGCAGGTAATGAAATTCCAGCTGAGGTTACAAATTCCAGCTTATTTAAAATCCTTAAAGGTGATGCTATCAAAATGCTTCACTTAATAAGCTAACAAATTTGTAAAATTCAACAATGGCTACTGGATTAGAGAAGATCAGTTTAAGTCTTAATCCTAAAGAAGGGCAATGCCAAAGAATGTTCAAATTACTAAAGAGTTGCAATCATTTTACATATCAGTAAGGTTATGGTTAAGATTCTGTAAGCAAGGTTTCAGTAACATGTGAACTGAGAATTACCAGAAAGGCAGGCTGTTTTTTCAGGAGGCAGAGGAACAAGAGGCCAAATTGCTAAACTTTGCTGGATTATGGAGAAAGCAAGGGAGTTTCACAAAACAAACAAAAAAATGTACTTATGTTTCCTTTATTACACTAAAGCCTTTAAATGTAAGGATTACAACAAAATGTGGCAAGTCCTCAAAAGATGGTGGCACCAGATCATTTTGCTTATCTTCTGATGAACCTATGTGAGGACTAAGAAACAACAGAGCTCAACGTGGAACAACTGGTGGTTTTAAGATTGGAAAAAGATACAGCAAGGCTATATATTGTCATGTTATTTATTTACTTTGTATGCAGAGTACATCACATGCAATGCCTAACTGAATGAATCAAAAGCTGGAACTAAGGTTTTTGAGAGAAATATCACAAATCTCAGAGATGCAGATGATACTACTTTGATGACAGAAAGTGAAGAATTAAGAATCCTCTTGATGAGAATGAAAAAATTGTGTAAATATAGCTTGATATTAACATAATAAAACTAAGATCTTGACAACTGGTCCCCTCAATTTCTGGCAAGTAAAGGGTAAAAAAATGGAAGTAATTTCAGATTTTATCTTCTTTGGGTCAAACATCATTAAAGACTTCGATTGCTGTGATTACAGCCATGAAATTAAAATAAAAACAGCAACATTTGCTCTCTGAAAGGAACATTATGGCAAATCTGTGAAGCATACTAAAAAGCAGAGACATCACATTTCTAACAAAGGTTCATACTATCAAAACGATTCTTTTTTCACCCATGATATATTACAGTAAGTATTGGCTGATAAGGAAAACGGGTGCCACATAATCAACATTTTCAAATTGCAATGCTGGAGGTTTTTGAGAATCCCATGGATAGTAAGGAGATTAAATCAATCAATACTTAAAGAATCAATTTGGACTATTCACTGGAATGCCAAATACTGAATCTGAAGTTTAAATAATTTGACCACGTGAGAAAAAATGTATCTCATTAGAAAATTATGTTGGGAAAGATTTATGGCAAAAGTAAAAGGGTATGACAGAGGATAACATGAATAGATAGTATCATGAAAGCAACAAGAACGATCTTAAACAGAATTCAGAAGATTGGTTGTTGTCCTTTGTCTCTAAAGAGGACCAAAATGAGATCACAACTGTAAAGTGAAATTTCAGTGTGTTCAACTGTGGCTGATCCAAACAACATGATTTTGGAATGCTCTAACGCAGGTTGGGCATAGATAGTCCATATGAATATTTTGGGTGGATATCCCAAATTTGTACATCCTGCATTTACTTTGTGCTGTCTCAATTCTGCGTTGGTCAAAGAGTACAACTTTTCTTATGTGGGCATGCCATGCTGAGTGATTCTATGCCTGTGTCTTCTATGTTACACAGTCAAATACAAAGTTCTTGTGAGAGACTTTGAGAGCATCCTTGTATCATTTCTTCTGGCCACCATGATGTGCTCACCTGACCCATGCAAGTTCTCCATAAAATAGTCTATTTGGCATCTGAATGACACAACTACAGTTCAAGTCTTCCATTTTACAGATGCAGATAACTTAGCTCTAAAGAGGTTGTTGAATTGAGCTACACTGCCAAGATCACAGGAGACATAAGTGATAGCACCAGGATTCAGTCATGCCTTCTTGTTCCAGATCTAGAACTCCTTTCATTGTACCAGAAATCCCCCAGAGAAATAGTGATGAACAAAAGAAAACCATATATAAATATGTGGAAATTTATGGCTTGATCTTTTCTCTATTGTATCACAGAGAGAGCACAAATTTGAATGAATTAAATATTTCTTTGAATTCAATAAGTGAACTGTTCTGATGTTTTGCTGTTGTGTAGACACAGCCTAAATTACATTTCATAAGCAATGCCTGTTATTTCTAAAATTCCCATCATGACCTACTAAAAAATTCTGGCAAAAACTATAATTAAGCACTGATCTGGTAAGTTTTATTTTACATAGAGGGATTATACAAAGTAAATTAACAAATAATATCCTGCACCCTGGTCAGCATAAATTTAGAAACACTCAGAGAAATACACACACTTCATACCCAGCTGAATTCACTCTTTAGGTTATTTTAATTCCCTACCACCTGCCTTGCCCACTTCAAGATGATCCCACTTTGAGGTCTGCTCTTTGAATTGGTCACTCTCCAGTCAGGATTCTCATTTCTGGAAAGATCCCAGAAATGCTTCTTACTTTGCTGCCAGATCAACTCACTCTCTGAACTGCTCCATCTCCCCTTGAAAATGTACCATTCTCTCTCATCACACACGCTGTTATTTTCAGTTTCACTTGATGTTTTGTATTTCCCAATTAGGATGTAAGCACTTTGAAAGTAGGGACTATCCAAGTCTCTCTCTCTCTCTCTCTCTCTCTCTCTCTCTCTCTCTCTCTCTCTCTCTCTCTCTCTCTCTCTCTCTCTCTCTCTGTCTCTCTCTCTCTGTCTCTCTCCCTCTCTCTCTCTCTCCCCCGCTTCCTGTCTCACTCCCCTCCCCATCACATATTTACCTATGCATCTTTAACTCTGTTGTAACAAAGAACACTGGACATAGCATCAATAAAGACCTTCAGGCAGGTAAAAAATTGTATGTGCCTCAGTTGCCCCATCAATAAAATATAGATGATAATACTTCTTGTATTTAACTCACAATGTTGTTGTGATGACAGTGTTTTCAAAATATTAAAATACTACACAGATATTATTTCTGTTTAAGGATGCAAAATAATTTAACTGAGCACAAATATTTTATTATTTAATCTATTAATGAAAAGTATTTATGTCAGATATTTAATAAAGTCAATGCTTCATTCATAAGCACAATGTACTTATTTAAAACAAGTATTACTGATGATAAGTAGTGCAAAAATGTCCCACAATCAAGTATATTACTACATTGGTCTGGTAAATAGAAATGTTTATTAAATACTGCACTAGTACTCTTTTAAGTATTGCCTAGTATTGTGCAAATTTCATTTGAATAATAGTCATACAATGTTTTAAAGTTTCTTTTGCACATAGTTCCTTGTTTTATTTTGGCAACAATCCTTTGGGGTAGATGCTACATATTATTATGGTCATTTTATAAGCAAAAAAAAATTAATTTCAGAAAGGTTGAATGACTCAGATCATAAAATTAAAGGCCCAGCACTTAGAGCTCATCTAGTCTTAGATGAGCTCTAAGTGCTGGACCTTTAGTATATATAAATCTGTCTATCTATCTATACATACATACATATATAGATAGATAGATAGATATAGATATATCTATATGTATATAAGGATACATATGTATATATATATAAGGATACATACATACATACATACATATATATATGATGCATAAACCTAGTGTCATAGATAGTAATCAAGGTGGAATTCAAATTCACATTTTTCAGTCTCCCAATTTTGTTTTCTCTACTGCACCAATCTGCTGCATAATATACAACTGTTGCCATTTAACTCACTATCGTTCCTGATTAATAAAGTTCAGTAGTACCAGAATAAGCACATTACGAATAACATAAGAGCAGATGGGGAAATAAGCTATCAAAAATCAGCTTGAAATTCTGGGAATTGATGAAAATCTTCACTATTAAATCTCAGTGACCAAAAAGCTAAAAATAATAAACTATGGTCTCTTACCAATGATGGCATAAGAGTTACCTTGGCCAACTTTTTCACCTTTTCTATTGAGAAAAGTTTGTGATGGTGGTGGAATACCATAAATGCTGAAAGTAGCGAATGGATGCTGTCAGCTATTTCTATACAGCTACATGTGGCATTAAAGGCTCTGAGATTAAGGGAGGTCACAGACTGCTGGATAACAGGTGTGCCATCAAGTCCATACACTTAAAGTTTCTTTACCCTCTTTTATATTCTTTCATAAGGTTTAGAGTTTTAAAACTCTGAGAGATCACCTACTTTCTAAGTTATTATATTTATTATGTAATATAATTATATTATTTATATATTATTTAAATCTAATAGATTAGTTTTTACAAAGAAATGTTTAAAAAATTAAAAAGAGCAAAAATAAAAATATTTTCCCAAATGCTAGCAACACAATCCCCTCATACTACTTCTCTCCCTGGACAGGAAGGAGGGATTAAATTCACAATTTAGCTCAGTTCCTACATGGCATTAATCCCATCAATTTCAATTCCAATCTCTTGCTAGGCTAGAATTGGTAACACTGGCTTCTTAGGACTTCCTTACTGAATTGACTGCATTCTCTATTTTGGATTGTTGGGCTTCAGGATCCCCATGGCTCAAGCTCCTTTGTCCCAGACTCTACTGTTCACTCCTAGATGGGAATTAAGAAAGCAACCAAAATTCCAAGCCTGGTTCTCTCTGTTACATGATGAGGTGGCTGTTAGGCCTACTACATGTCATTGTTATAAATGAAGAGAGCCTTCACCTTAGAACTCATCTCAAGGACAAAGCAACCATCATGACATCAAAAATATGTTTCAGGGAAAAACAGTGTCCATTCATGTTCCAGTTCTTCTGCCTCCCAGAAGCACATCTTCAGGACCTGATACATGTATGGCTCCATCGAAAATGATATGGGCATACAAATATAATTATACATATTGGGCTATGTTCTTCCCTGAGAAACTTAAGCCATGTCCTGTTTATATTAACAATGAAGTATTGATGCATTTGTATTGTGTGTGTGTGTGTGTGTGTGTGTGTGTGTGTGTGTGTGGTCTATGTGTGACAGAGACAGAGAAAGAATAAATATAAATTAAAGCACAAAAATTTCTAAAATGCCTTTTTGATTTTGACCTTCACAAAAATCTGTTGAGTAATATGACATTATGAAGAAAGTTGTTTATTCATCAATGAGAAAATCAAATAAAAGTTAGGAAGTGATGGAAGATTTAGTAGAAACAAATCCTCAAACATGATGTGATGAATTATGTAGGTACAGCTGGGGTTGTTCATCCACCAGACAATAGTCATTTATGTATGCTTTTTAAAAAAAAGACAGGAATAATGTAGCATATTTACATCTACATATGTTCTAATTGAGATCAGAGGTTTGAAGAATTGGTTAGTCTAAATTACATCTGCACATTTGAATAATAAATGAAAAATAATAATAGTGCTGTGCTGCCTTTGCACATGCCAGGGCATTTCAGACAGCTTCATATGACAAAATAATCCCTGGATTTCCAGTCAAAGAATTTGGTTTCAAATCTAAGCTCCTCTATTTCAACCCATATAACATAGGGC
Source organism: Notamacropus eugenii (assembly GCF_028372415.1). Lineage (NCBI taxonomy): Eukaryota > Metazoa > Chordata > Mammalia > Diprotodontia > Macropodidae > Notamacropus > Notamacropus eugenii. The sequence continues at coordinate 211,498,218 of NC_092875.1, forward strand.
ACCCCATTTAAGTTTCAGGGGAAAGTCTATGAACCTTAGTTTCTGCACCTATTAGATGAAGTGTTCAAGCCAGATGGTCTCTTTAGTTTCAAATGCAAAGGACAGGAGCAGGAGATGATCATGGGAATCACTTATTACATTAATTCCCCAACCAAAAGAATGAGATTATAAGACAGGAAAATATTTTATTGTTTGGAAGACTTTATTTATTAATATTATTTAAATCTGGCTTAGTATGACCAGAAATTAGTGACCTCTGAGATCTTCCCAAAGAAAACAGATGGTTACAGAAAATGCTTGGATCCCATTCAGGTCTTGGGACCACGTGATGCTTGTGTTTTGGATTCCCCAAAACTGAATTTTTATGCAGCATCTCGATTTTAATTTTCATGCTGATGCTTAATAACATTATAATCAATAGATGCTGCCAGAAAATTGTCCTCCCTATAAAAGATCTTAACTGATGCACTTGTATTCTTCTCTGAAATCCTATGTAATGTTAACCTTGCAGAGACTGAGGGGTAGCCTTCTCTAAGCTTTCTACCTCTACTCTAATGACCTAATTAATTTACATCTAAAACTATTACACATTTTGGAATCCATCATCACGACTGACATAGCAAATGTGCCTTTGTTTGGAGGCATGTTCACTGGCACTATACAAATTTGTTTTTCAGAATATGGAGCAATCCTCTGAAACCTAGACTCATAAGAAAACCTAATCTTTCTCTCAGTGGTCTATAAAATCAAGTTGTCACATCTTTATCTTTGGATGCTCTAAATATCCAGACCAGATCAAAAACAGAACAAAACTTTTTGTCCTGCAGGATCTGTTAGTGACAGATGATTTTTCTAACTCTCCCTTGCCTTATCAGTAATAGTCACTTATAGAAGAAGCACATCAAAGTACTAGACATATACTTGTAAATAGCCTGAGACTGAAGTTCAAGGACATGCCTTCTGGGACTCAACCAGGAAGAGAAATTTTGAATTCCATATGCAACATGATTGACCCTGTATTTATGAATACACACATTTAATTATATAAAATATGGTTTCAATATGTTTAATACATATAAATAAATACTCTAATGTTTGTATTCATATATGGGAACATATAAATATATATTATATATGTATGCATACTCATAGATATATGTATATGGTAACTATATTTTAAAATAATTAGTTTCCTTTGTAATCCTGTTTAATTTTCTTTGTGCATGAAAGAAACATTATTCTGAAAATGGGTTCAGAAGTTTCACCATACTGCCAGCAGGGTCCATAACCTAAAAATGGTTAAGAAATTATGTTCTAGAGAAAGATTACATTTAGGACTCCTTGAAGAAAGACTGTCATAACCTAGACCCTGTTCAACAGTCTGTCTTGGGAATGAAGTCAGTTAGTTACTCAGACGTGTGTTTTTTTTTTCCTTTGTTGCCAAAGAAGACCATGCCATCAGAGAAATAATGCCATGACTTGCACTTGACTTTGTTTCGAATGAGGGAGGGCCATGCAGGTCACCAGCCTCACTTCTCCTCCAAAGCCATCTGAATCCAGTGACCAGATATTCATCAGGATGACTGGAGATGACCTAGGATGAGGCATTTGGGGTTAAGTGACTTGCCCAAGGTCACCCAGCTAGTGAGTGTCAAGTGTCTGAAGTGAGATTTGAACTCAGGTCCTCCTAACTCCTGTACTGGTGCTCTATCCACTGCACCACCTAGCATACGAACACACACACAAGTTTGCCAGGACCAAAAGCTCAGTTCATTGACCTATAGTCAGAAAATTCCACTCCTTTACCTCGTTTTAAAAAAAAATCAATTCACCTTATATTCATCACTGGTCATACGATTCTACTGTGATTCTCCACAAAATTTCAAAGATTGTTGTCCAGCAAGTATACCACACAGTTGTTTTGGTAACTGAAACTCATTGACATCAATTTGATTATTTCTTACAATACTTTTGCACATCTCAAAATTCAACTCCATTTAAGTAAATAAATAAATAATTTTAAAGATATCTTTCCCAAGAAAAAGATTTTATCATTGGTGGAAAAAGAAACGTAATTTTAGTTGAGTAGTTCTGCCTTCTTCTTTGCCATTGATTAGAATTATCTTGTGACTCACATTATTTTATATGTCATAGTAAACAGGAAAAAAATACATACAAAAACACATGGAGAAACATAATACAGAAATTCAGCCTGACAGAGGCAAAGACATTCAGTCAGGAGATGGAGACTTGGATGATAGTGAAGAAGTGAGAAGAGGAAACATGTTTAGGTTTGGGTTCTAATAAGGGAAGTTTTATTCCTTAATGATGGGCTTGATTAAGAAAAGATGTGGGAAGGAGGAATTTCTAATTAGATACAAGTTGATGTGGGAGGATGTAGGAAGGAGGAATTTCTAATTAGATACAAGTTGTGAGTAAATTCCTTGAATCATTTATCAATACCAAACTCAAGTGACAGAAATTTCCTTATTGGGACAAAAAAAAAAAAACTGATGAGGGTTTAAGTCAGTAATTAGAAACCCCAGGAAGTCTCTGGGGTCTTAGAACCATTGAATACATCAAGGAGTCTCATAATCATCAACCATGATTGTTCAAGTGCTTGACACAGGGTCAGATTGAGTCAAGACAGTGGAAAAGTATGGACTTTTTGTCAGTGTGTATAGTTATTAGGGTCACTTAGCTTAAATGACTTCTTGTTGGAGTCCAATCATTTATAACTACATCAAACAGTATATACATACATGCATACATACATACACACACACACACATAAATTACTATTATCACAGTGTCAGTTCCATTTTTGTCTCTGTGTCTATCACCATTCCTGGAACTTAATGGGTTTGTAGAGTAGTAAATATCTGTTCAAATGAATTCAATGCATTGAAGAGGTTTATGTGGACCTAGAATATTTAATTATAGGATTTATTTCCTGTAGAATTCAGTAGTTCTTAGATCCTTCACTCTCTAGTTTTACAGCTTCCAAAAAAAGAAATCCCCACTTTACCTTTAGCAAAATATAGTATAGTGTCATTACTATCAGGATAATGTCATTCCTAGTTTTCTCTTAACTTGGAGCAATGATGAAACTTCTGTCTCCTGCATTAATATTGATGGCTTCTCTCTGAAATTTTATGTTAGCTCTCTCCTTCCTCTGTGGGTGAGAAAATTTATATATTTCCATACTAACTAAATTGAAATGATTCATTAAACAAAAACTATTGTTATGCTGTGATGCTGTCTCTATTACTGTATATTTATCGGCACAAAATTTGATTTTTACTTAAAACTTTCCAGGCAATTCTTCCCTTTTGGGTATCTGTGGCTGAGCTTACACTTCGGAGACTTTTTGCATTAGTCATTTTACGTGACCTTCTAGATTGTCCATAACTTTATGGTTCAATGAAACAAGCACAAGAATAAGAGAGAGTAGTGAGGAAACAAGAGTTCCAGTAAACATTCTACAAATAAGTTGTTCTGTGACTGAGAAATTAACTTCACCTGTCTGGGTCTCAGATTCCTCAGATGTAAAATAAGGGAGGTATTCTAAATAATCCAAAGGGTTAATTCAATCTCTAGCAACGTTCAAGTATATTTTCAATCTTAAGTAAATGCCATCATTTATGAAAAGTCTCTACTCAGAATGTTCAATATCTTCCCATATCACTCAATTTTTTTTTTTTTACCAAATCATGTGCCTTATTCTGACATTCTGAAATCTATATAATTTGATTCCACCCACATTCTCAGAACTATCTCTTGCTAATCCTTCTTAAGTATTCTGTGTTGAAACTAAAATGAAGTTCTCTATTATCCCCATTCTTATCTTGCTTACTTCCATTTTAATTCAACATTATAAATAATTTATTAAGCATCTACTATATGCCAGGCACTGTATTAAATACAGGGCATATAAATAAGAAAAAGAAAGACAGTATCTGCTCTCAAGGAGCTTACAATCTAATGGGGGAAGATAAAACACACACAAAAAATGGAAAAAGTAGTGGGAGGGAAACTTGGCTTATCTGGCCAGGTTGAAACCAAGAAAAGCTGCTGATGGAAAATGGTCATAGCATTTGACACACTTTGGATGAATGCTTATTTCCTGTCAATCTATCCAATCTTTATCTTTTGAAATTCTATTCTTCCTCCAAGGCTCAACTCAGGGGTCATTTCCTCATGACCATAATAACTTTGTTTCCTTGTTTGTTTCCTAGCATTGTGGTGGCCCTGGTCTTTGACAAGGTCTTTGGTCTTCTTCAGCAGGTTAGAGTTTGTTCAAATTCTCAAGAATAAGGCCTGCTTCAAGAGGTACCTAGCTAAATTCTGGAAAAGGCAAGGGGGAAAATGGATTGCTATGCATGGAGACATGTAGTAATCTGGGACAAAAACAAAAATACACCAGTATCCAGGATCCAAAATACAGGTCCTAGACAGCAACAGAGATATCCTTTGCCAGATTGTTTGTGCTCACATAGAAAGGGATATGATTGTTTGTATATAAGTTACCAAAGTGTGGTGTGAAGGGAGGTGTGACAAATTATGCTGCTGCTTATTATACTGGCTTGTTGCTGACCCAGAGGCTTCTAAACAGATTTGGGTTGGATAATATTTATGAAGGTCAGGTGGAAGTGATGGAGATGAGTACAATGTAGAAAGCATTCAATGTCATTCTTGTGCTTTTACATGCTATTTGGATGCTGGTCTTCCATGGAAACAAAGTCTTTGGGACCCTTATGGGAGCAGAGAATGGTGATCTTCTACTCTTCATAGTGTTAAATGCTTCCCTGCTTATGATTCAGAAAGCAAGGACTTCAGTGCTGAAGTACATCATAAACATATTATGGGCTAAAATATTTCAGTTTATATGTATTACCTTATAGAAAAAGACAGAGATGCTTATAAAAAACAATTCTCACAGTACATAAAGAACAATATAACTCACAATATGATGGAGAAGACTTACAAGAAAGTTCATGCTGGTATAAGGGAGAGTCCAATATATGAAAAGAAACCTAAGACAAAAATTGAAAAAGAAAGGATGGAACCATGACAAAATGGCCCTTGCCCAGAAAAAAAGACCAAGTTGCTCAAAAGGTGAATTTCCTCAGAGTCTAGGAGCATGGGGCTGATTGTTAAAATATCAAAATTTCTAATTTTCTGTGAAGGGTTTTAGATTAAGACAATGAATTTATTGAACAACAGCAGCAACAAAAAGAGAATCATGTTTCCTTTCTCCTTAAGTTTCTCATTAAAATTATTGTAGACATCTGGCCTTTAACTTAATCATTTTCTCTTGCAACATATTTGCCCATTTCTTCCCACATGTTAGATTTTCAACTGCATGAGAATAGATTCTTTCTTTATATCAACAGTATCTAGTTGCATTGAACTGGTACTTAATAATTATTTGTCAAAGTAAAATATATTCCAGCTCAGTGTCATGTAAACATGGATTTAAAATCCTGCTTCAGATATTTACTCATTGTGGGATCTCTGGCAAGTTACTTAATTTAGTCTGTTTCCAAATCTGTAAAAGGGTGGATGATAACATCTATCTTTCTGGGTCATTGTGAGAAACAATAGAAATAATTTATTTACAGCATTTTATAAACTTTTAAATTCTATATACATTGTTGTTTTTTTTGAAAAATCATTATGATATTAAGGATTCTTATAGATAACATGTGAGCTTCTTAGTGCCGATCTCTTTCTCTTCCTATTTCTGCTGCCTCTTTTTCATTAACTGAAGCTAGCTTTTCTGAATTAACTGCCATTAAAGAATCTTAGATGACCCATATGTGTTTAATAGAATCTGTCCTGGTTGAGCTATTCAGTAATGGAGAAATAGTAATGTTATATTGTTAAATACAAAATATTATGTATGTGACAAATATTTCCCAGTCAAGTATATAAATTTGGATCACATACACTATTATTCAATATCATTTTTTTTCTAGGCATTTTTTCTTCTTCCACATGTGTATCACTCCAGTTCTTTTTTCCTCATCAGAAATCTTTCTTATTTCTTTTTATAAAAGAAAGACTTTCAGTCTGTGACAGACAGAAAGTTACATGTCATGCCAATTCTTTGGAACAATGAATTCACCTTGGATTCATTTGGTAACATTATTATTGTTCTCATATTCATAATAACAAAAATAATTTTAATGTGACATGTTCTTCCAAATTGCTTTACTGATTGAAAAAAAGATAATTCATTGACATGGAATAAAAGCTAACCATTAGATAACTCACTGGTAAGAGAAAAATAATAGTTCTTATTCAGGCAAGGAAGACAAATCTTCTAAAAAGTAGTAATTAAATATTTTAAAATTTGGCATACTATTTAGAGCATCATGAATACTGAATATTTGGTTAAGGAAACATGCTATCTATTTCATGATTCCATTTTTGTAGAACAGTCACTGAATAGGCCCAAGAGGGACTTGAACTGAAGGTCTAAAACAACATTTCAACCATATATTCCTGGCAAGACTGAACATGTTAATACATAACATGAAACCCAATTTGAAAATGACTATTCCTACATCTCTAAACTTTTAGAACAGAAAAGGAAAGAAATTCTATCCACAAGAACTATGTACTTTTCCAGCTTGCAGAGAGGATCCAATGTAAAAAAATCTGCCCAGAAATGATTAAATCTGCAGTACAGCAAGCATGCTCACCCCTTTTCTAAGACAGTAGATCAGTAAATAATTTATTTCTTTCTGCTTTTACCTCTACTGTCCAATGTGAAAGATTATGTCATCTCTATTGTAGTGGCTTTTTCTATCTCCATCATTCATACATGAGTGAAATATAGGAGAAAAAAAATATGACTTCAAAAATGTTCTACCTAAAAATTGAACTGGGCTGGAAACTTATTGTTATTCACCTTCTATCAATTCATGGCATTTGCTATGACTTTCATAATGAAAATACTATTAAAGAAAAAGTCAAAATTCTGAATGTGAAATCTATAAAAGTGGGACAAATCTATGGGTGTGACATATAATAATATTGCTAATTAGATTAAGAAATTCTAAGCTTTGATGAGGTGTTGCTACTATCATCACATATTAGTAGCAAAAGTTTTAGTTCTAAAATTAGTTTAGATGATTATATATTCTAATCCTTTCATTCATGTCTAACAACACTTTAAGGTCTCTAATATGGAAAATTAGTATGCATAAGCAAGTAGTGTAAAGAGCTCATGCCCTCACTTATTAACGTCAAAGCCTAAAATGATGGACACCTGTGGTAAATCCCAGGTGCATAAATGACCTTTTGATTTTCAGGGTAATAGTAGATAGAGTAACTATTTCATTTTACAACACAGTCTTTAACATTAAAAAGAAAAAAATCTATGTGCAGATATGGACAATTTGACAAGTTTTGAAGAAACTCTATTAAGGGACTAAAAAAAAGTTTTTATTAAAGACATATGATTGCTACATAAATTAACTGATCAAAAACACTTGATGAAATGGAAATATGATTTTCCATTATATCTATTAAGCTTAGCAGCACTGGTCCTTCCTTCAGTATTGTCATTAGTGCTTCTCTATAAGACTAAAGAAAGATGAAAGGAATGGAGGGAGAAAGAGAGGAAGAAAACCACAGAGAAAAAGAGACAAATGTAGAGACAAAGAAAAAGAGAAGAAGAAAGTAAGCAATAGAGATAGAATATATATAAAATGAGTTAGAAAGTGAAAATTATAAGGGAAGAGTAAGAAAAAATAATATTTATTCAAGAGAAGGGTAGGTAGTTAGTTGGTGATGGATTAGATGTAAAGAATAAAACGCATTTTATCAGAAATGGCCAATGTGTTATTTGCTTTGGCTATACATACTTTATTTATGGGAAGTCTTCTGAAAGTCAGGGAAAAGTAAGATTTGGGGATAGTAACAGAAACAAAAAGTGCAATGCTAAAGCATGTTTAAAATGTAAAGAAAGAAAAATTTCAAAAGACAAATAAAAAAATTGTTTAAAATGAAATATTTTAAATTAAAAATTAAATATACTACATATATATTTCTTTTTAAATTGTATATAGTAGTAATTCTTATATTATGTTATATATTGTTTTATACGTTATATATGACATATATTCTATTCTATTATATACATATATCATATATATTCTATTTCCATATCCACTTTATGTAGAAACTTATTTTGTTTATTATTTATAATAAAGTGAAATGGAAAATGAGAATGAGAAATGGCAGAGGAAAGAATAAATAGTTGTGTATATTTCATTATATAGTTTGCTTAAAGACTTGTACAGTTATTGATTGTTTACTTCTTCCACTGGGAGTAGAACAGAATGAGAATGAACAATCTCAAAGTGCAATGAAAGAATGAATTTACAAGTGAAGACGACTCACGATGAAATAGCAGTAATAAATATAATAATAGTAGCAACATTTATGTAGCACTTCATATGTACCTGGCATTGTGCTAAATGTTTTACAATTATTATTTAATTTGATCCTCACAACAGTCCTGACAAGTGCTGTCATTATACCCAATTTCCAGATGAAGAAATTGGGGCAAACTGAGGTTCAGTGACTTGACCAAGATCACATACTATTAATATTACAGGTAGTGAAGAGAAGAGAAATAAACATTTATTTTATAAACATTTATTTATTTATAAACATTTATTTAATAAACACTCTGTCAGGCACTATGCAAAGCTCTTTACAATTATCTCTTTTGATTCTTCCAACAACCTGGAGAGGGAGGTGCTATTATTATCCCCATTTTGCAGCTGGTAAAACTGAGGCAGACCTAGGTTAAGTGACTTGCCCCATGACAAGTCACACTATTGGTAAGTATATCAATTCAGATTTGAACTTTATGAATCTTCTTTACTTCAGACCCAGTGCTCTATCCACTGTGGCACCTAGTACCTCTAAGGAAGAAAGAGAACAAAAAGTGCGTGTGTGTGTGTGTGTGTGTGTGTGTGTGTGTGTGTGTGTGTGTGTGTATTTTTAAACATTGAAGTAGCTACCTGAAATAATTCAAGATCATATCTATTACAGCGTGTCCAGACAGAATGAGAACTAAAATACCTCTGTACCTTCACAAAGACATTATAACTGATATTTGAATTGTGTATATAATCCTTTATACATGGCACAAGCCAAAACCCTGAAGAAAAATATTCTAATCACTTTCAAGCTGAAGAATCTCCTTGGGTTATGTGTACTCTCGAAAATTCTCACTGACAATGAAATCAGGATATGAAGATGTCCTGTGGTCAGTCAGACTAGATAGACTGAGTATCCTGGTTTTCAGATAGAAACCAAATATATTCTTCCTTCGTGGTTCATTCTGGTTCTACGACTTCAAAGGATTCTATTCAACCAAAAATACAGAGAATAATAATAGATTTTTTCTCATCTAAAAGAAGTAATAAAATAATATCATTTAGGAATTTTAGTGTCAAAAATTTCATATGGATAGAAGTATAGTACTGAATCGAGAGTTGTAGTTCAAAAATATTTTGTACCGTACTCAAAGAGCAATCGCGGAATCAATGTGATTTTTATTGAGTACAACATCCCTGTTACTCATGAAAATACAGAGATATTTGATGAAAATGCTTTAATAACTAGAAGTAACACCTGATCTTATGACACATGAGCAGTCTCCTTTTACTAAGAGATATCACCAGAGTCAACTGAAACATGATTTATACTATGTTAGTCTACAAATTATTACCTAAATATTACTAGATTTTTGGAGCGGGGGGATTATTTAGTGAAATTAAAGAATCAGAATCAGAGGAATTGAATTAAACTAGCAGCTTTGACACTTACTCCTTATGAGCCTAGAAAAGTGACTTCATCTCTTAGGGGCTCACTTTCATTATATATAAAATGAAGATATTTTGGCTAGATGGACATTTTTTAAATTCCCTTACCACTCTTTATCTTTGATGCTAATATTTCCAAACTCCTACACAGATAGAATGTGCATCTCTGTCCTCCTCACAGCAACCCCTTTAATTCCTCTTCGACTTTTACATAACCTTTCCCCACAATATCAACTTTATTCTCCACCCCACTTACTTAAAGACTTAAATTTAACACAGACTTTGCCAACACTACTCCTAAAAGAAAAAGTGGATCTAATAGAAACATTGAAATCACAGTACCAATTCAACTTAAAAGGGGATGAAAGGTAAAAGATCATGTCAATAAGTGAGATGAATTTGAAAATATATTTTAAGGTGAAATCTTGAAGAACTGGGATTAATAATTTAATGACAAATTCAGTATATAATTGTTGTACATAAATGTTGCAGGTTACTTATCACATAATTGAGGAGAAGATTACTTGGTGTTATCATAGAGGACTGGCCCTTTGTCATCTTAGATCAGCTTTAAATTGACAGTGAATGATTTATGTACTGAGGATTAGCCAATGAGTCTCATGAGCATATGCAGAGTAATTAGTTATTGGACTATTCTAAGAGAGCAGTATCTGTATGGAATGGATTGATCCAGTAGTCTTACAAGCTAACTCTGAGAAGTAATTGTAGTCTTTTTTTCTCACCTTTAGCACCTAGCTCGACTGGGCAGTATTGAGCTAGAAATTCACGTTGTTCTTGCAGACTGACATGGCACAAAGCTTTTTTTCAGTTAGGGAAACAAACTTTGGTGTAGTAACGGCAGAAGTGTCTTCTTTTTGATTCCTTTGTAACTTCAGCGCTAATGTTGTTAATCATATCATGGCAAAAAATGGGATAAGATTCAGAAACTCCTTCCCTCCATAAGACATTCCATGTGCCTTAGAATACTTAATTTCAATTTAGTCATTTTTCCCTCTCATACTTCTTTGGGAATCTAATATAGAGGCTTAACTAGGAATAAATGTATGAATATAGTACATGAACTGAAGGTACATTCATTGTCTTTTTGCCCCTTTCCTAGGTAATTGTAATTCAAGACTCCCACCTTTCATGGAGTGGAGAACGTCTATTTTACATCTTAAGGCTTTTATATCACCTTTTAAAAAATAAATATTCAGTTTCTTAATTACAACAGTTTCTACATACATTTAAAAATCAGTAATTTTGGAGACATTTCTTTGATCTGCAGAACATATGTCTGCTTATGTAACACAGTGGAGCTTTAACATAGAGGAATATTATTTTAAAAGATAATCACAAATATATAAACCCACTTCTCAGCATGTGAGAGGAATAATTTCTCCCCCTCCCTGTATTATCTCAGTTTTTGAGAAACAAAGGGAATTAATTTCTTGGCTTTGTTAGTTTACAATCACCTTTTACTTGTAATGTCGCCACCTTTTATCCTTTATTGATTTACTACTTTTGCTAAAATCTCACTGGGGCACTTCCCTTACAATTTTTACAATTATAATAATCTCAAGTCAACATGATATTAAAATATGAATATGTAAAATTTGTCTTACATTTTTTCTTCCCAAGAACAGAGTATATTAGATAGAATCATAGTATCACATCTACTCATTCCAGAATGTCCAGAATAGTCTCAGAACCAGATATCAAAACCATCAGAAATGCAGTTCAAAGTGTCAACAAAGGATATTCTTGTTACAGATCCATCCCTTACTAAAAAAAAAAGAAAAATACTGTTAACACATAAGAAGTATACAGATCATGCTCACCCTTGAACCATCCCCCAAAATGACACAAAACACTTAAAATGTAAACACAAATACAGGCATACACTTCTCAAACTCTTTTTCTGTCAATTGGTGCATAGGCAAAGAGATGATAGGAATCTTTTACAATGACAGAAGAAGAGAATGTTTTAGTTTGAATAAATTTTAGATATTTTTTCCAAGAGATATATCCAATCTGAAAAATAAGGAATCCCCACTGTGACATACTACACAAGCTGGTCAGAAACTCCAATTACGGGCAACCCACTTCCTTTGAAAATAGCCCATTCCACTTTGGGGAAGCAAAAGCTGTTAAAATGTTTCTTTTTAACATGTTTTCCTGACACAATATCTAATTTTGCATCACTAAAACTTTCAGCCTTCTCTCTGGGATCAAACAGAGTAGGTACAAAAAAAAAAACAAACAAACATTCCAATACTCAAAAATATGTATGCATCCTACCAAAGCTTTATCTTCTCAAAACTAAATTTACCCTAAAATTATTTCGACTAAATATTATGCAACATGGTCTCAAAATCCTCCGCTATACTGTTTGATGGCACCAGAAACTGAACATAATCCTTTAGATCTGATCTGAATCAGCATGAACACAGGATTATTATCTCCTTATTCCTGAAATTTTACCTTTTTTAATGCAACTTGGATTGGGTGACTTTGAAAGACTGAAACTGAGGATTTCTCACAATTCTGCCTCACTTAAATTTAATTCACATGTAAGTCAAAACATCACCCTGCAATGCCATTGGTCCTCTTCAAAAACCAGAGGATGTACAGAAACATCATCTGCACATCTGTAGAGTTTATTGGGGTTTTTTATGTCTTTATCTAATGTAAAGATAAAAATGCTAAAGAGCACAGCACCAAGTATGGATCAAACAGACACATCTTGCCACACTGAAATGAAATCACTAACTACTCCTTTTCGAATGTGGCCATTCAACCAAATTTTCTGAATAATGCTTTAAAATGCATAAAATAAAAATGCATAAGACTATATAGGTAACCAATTTAGATATCCAAAATGTCTTAGGACAATTTTAATCTTTAATCAGTTAAAATTTCACTGAAGACTTTTGACATTTCCCTCATGAAAAAGTTATTTAAAATATTAAATGAAAATAAAACAAGTTGCTGGATGTAGATTAATAACCCCTAGTCCAGGCCAAATTTTCATTTAAAAATAATGAACACACTGAGGCAAGTGAATTAGTAATAATTGACAGAGTTGGGATTTTAGCTCAAGTTTTCTGGGCTCCAGTTTCATTGTTCATTCAACTACACCTTGCTGTTTCATTTATCTTCATATACACAAGTGGTATTCTTATTATGTTCCCATTTAACAGACAGTTAAGGAGAAAATTTAATAACTAATGCATTAAGAAGTCCTCAACATGACAACTTGTATTGCTAAAAATCTACTTTGACTAAAAGCACACACTAATATAGCACATCTCTACAGGAACTCAAAAGAACAAAATTAATTTTTAATCAGCATAAAATTGAAGATGATAAATAATATATTTACAAAGGCATATTTCTAGTGATTATGTTCATTATTATGACAGGTTCATATAAAATATCTCTGTTCTCCCAACCCCACTTTTAAGTTCTTGCTTCCTTGAAGAACAGTCTAGAACTATTAATTGCCTCCTATATTTGGGCTATCCTTAAACTGAAGGCTTAGGTCTAGATTTTCTCTAAACTTTTCCAGATTGAAGATTCTATGACTCTATTTTAGTTGTAGAAGTATCTTGGATCATTTATAATGTGAACCTGTTCCTAAAACCCTGTTGCACTGTCACCTGATAGTAACTAGTAGATGTTTCTCTGTGAAGAGATATACTAAGCATTTGCAATGCAGCTTGTAAAAATATCAACAAGATGCTCATAATCATGTTAAAAAAGTAATGATGACCTAAAAATTTAACAAATGAACTTCTAAGGGCAAATATGTATATTTTATTATAAGTTGTTGATAATACAGAGGGATATTAAATTGTACACACATAGTGATTTTTCAGTACCCCTGAAATATTTGCAATATCTTGAATTATCCCCATATTAACCCTCTAATTAAGATAAAGACTAAAATTTTGCTTCCCTGTGAATAATCAGGTGCACCAGGAACAAGTTCAGTGTTTCATTGTGATCCATTTTGAACTGTACAATTTCCTTTCTAATTGGATCTCCAAACAGAGTATCACTATAACTTTCCATAGTAAAATAGATATTGACATGCTGGATATTATATTCATCACTGACATCATAAATATGTACACACATATGTATGTATTTCCATACATATGCATATGTATATGTGTATATGTATGTATATACATATGTTTGTGTGTGTGTGTGTGTGTATACAATCTTTACATCACATAGTTCTTCTGTCTAGCGCTTTGGGAGCCATTTATTTTAGTCAAACATCACTTTTTTGGAGAGTTTAATTTTAAGTTACTCAAATAATCTAATCCTGCAATATCTCATATAATCCTCACACACTCTCAAAGAAGTATTTGGACAGATAGTACAACTCAGCAATTTTTAAAAAGTTGCATCTTAATTACTTTGTTGCTTATATTTATGGAAGAATGGCTGATAGTTTTGGTGAAAAGGTCACATTCAAAAATGAAAGAAATTATTTAACTGCATGAATTAGGTGAGACTATATTAATGAAATATAATATGGCATAAAATGTTAGAAAATCCTTCATTTATTGTTTTTTTTTTCTTCAATGCCTACAGGAGAATACCAAGATTTGGATGGACTAGAATCTAAATGGCATCAAATTGATTGACTGATATCAATAGATCACCTCACTCACATCAGACATTTCTTTAATATTATTTGTTATTTAAATGTTCTATAATCACTACCATAAAACTTAAATTTTTAACCCCCTACACCTACTCACCCATCTCCCTCCCTCCCCAAGACAGCATACAATTCTATATATGATCTGCATATATTATCCTATTGAATACATTTTCACTATAGTTATGCTCTGTAGAGAAACTAAAATAAATGGAAGAAATCATATAACAAATCAAAACATAATACACACACACACACACATACACACACACACAAACATGATCTACTACATTCTGTGAATGAATTCCATAGCTCTTTCTCTGAGTGTGGAAGGCATTTTGCCTTAGAAAACCATTGGAAATTTTTTTTTCTTAAGTTCTTGCGTTACTACGAAGTTCCGAGTCTACCAGAAAAAAAAAAAAAAACTCTCGCACACTGTGGTCATTGCTGTGTACAAAGTTCTCCTGGTTCTGCTCCTTTTGGTCAGCATCAGATCACATAAGTCCTTCGACGCCTTTCTGAAAGCTTCTTGTTCATCACTTCTTGTGGCACAATAGTATTCCATTACATTTACATACCATAATTTATTCAACCATTCCCCAGTTGATGGGCATCCCCTTGATTTCCAGTTTTTGACAACTACAAAGAGTGCTGCTACAAATATTTTTGTACATGTGGAACCCTTTCCCATTTTTATGATCTCTTGGGGATACAGTCCTAGTAGTGATATTGCTGGGTCAAAGACTATGCATATTTTGTTGCCCTTTGGGCATAGTTCTAAACCATTCTCCAGAATGGTTGGATGAGGTCACAGCTCCACTAACAATGAATTAGTGTTCCAACTCTCCCACATCCTCTCCAGCATTTATTGTTTTCCTGTTCTGTCATGTTGACCCATCTGATAGTTGTGATGTGGTACCTCAGAGTTGTTTTGATTTTCATCTCTCTAATCAAAAGTGATTTATAGCATTTTTTCATATGATTATAGATATCTTTAATTTCTTCCTCTGAAAATTGCCTGTTTATATTCTTTGACCATTTACCAATTGGAGAATGACTTGCATAGTTGTACATTTGAGTCAGTTCTCTATATATTCTAGAAATGAGACCTTTATCCCCGAGATTAGCTATAAAAATTCTTTCCCAATTTACTACATCCCTCAAAATTTTGGTTGCATTGGGTTTGGTTGTTCACAAAGTTTTCAGTTTAATATCATCAAAATTATCCATCTTGCATTTCATAATGCTTTCCATTTCTTCTGTAGTCAAAAATTCTTCCCTTCTCCATAAATCTGATAAATACACTATTCCTTGCTCCTCCAGTTTGTCCATGGTATCAATCTTTATACCTAGATTGTGTACCCATGTGGACTTTATTCTTGTGTATGGTGTCAGGCATGGTTCTTTGCCTAGTTTCCACCACACTGTTATCCAGTTTTCCCAGTAATTTTTGTTCAACAGTGAGTTGTTCTCTCAGAAGCTGGGATCCTTGGGTTTATCAAACAGGAGGTTGCTATATTCCTTGCCTACTTTGTCTTGAGTGCCAAGTATATTCCACTTCTCTACCCTTCTGTTTCTTAGCCAGTGCCAACTGGTATTGATAATTGTTGCTTTATAGTACAATTTGAGATCTGGTAGCACTAGAACACCTTCCCTAGCATTTCTTTTCACTAATCCCTTTGATATTCTGGATCTTATGTTCTTCCAGATGAATTTTGATATTATGTTATCCCGCTCCAGAAAATAATTATCTGATAGTCTAATTGATATGGCACTAAATAAGTAAATTAATTTAGGCAGAAGTGTCATTTTTATTATATTAGCTCAGTCTACCCATGAGCAAATGATGTGTTTCCACTTACTTAAATCTGACTTTATTTGTGTGAAAAGTGTCTTGTAATTGTGTTCATGTAGTCCTTGGGTTTGTTTTGCAGGTACATACCCAAGTATTTTATAGTATCTACCGTAGTTTTAAATGGGATTTCTCTTTCTATCTCTTGCTGTTGGATTTTGTTGCTAATACATAGGAATGCGGAAGATTTGTGCAGGGTTTATTGTGTAACCTGCAACTTTGCCCAAGTTGTTTATTATTTCAAGTAGTTTTTCACTTGAACCTCTGGGATTCTCTAAGTACATCATCATATCATCTTCAAAGAGTGATGAATTAGTTTCCTCTTTGCCTATTCTTATTCCTTCAATTTCTTTATCTAATCTAATTGCTACCGTTAACATTTTTAGTCCCATATTGAATAATAGTGGTGATAATGGACATCCTTGTTTCACCCCTGATCTTTTTGGCAATGCACCTAGCTTCTTTCCATTGCATATAATGCTTGTGAAGGTTTTAGGTAGATACTGCTTATTATTTTATGGAAAGTTTCCTTTATTCCTATGTTCTCCAGTATTTTTAACAGGAATGGGTATTGTATTTTATCGAAAGATTTTCTGCATCTATTGAGATAATCATGTGGTTTTTGTTAACTTTGTTGTTGATATGATCGATAATGCTAATAGTTTTCCTAATACTGAACCACCCCTGCATTCCTGGTGTGATTCCTACCTGATCATAATGTATTATTCTTGTGATAAGATGCCGTATTCGTTTTGCTAAAATCTTATTTAAAATTTTTGCATCTATATTCATTACAGAAATTGGTCTATAGTATTCTTTCTCTGTTTTGTCTATTCCTGGTTTAGGTATCAAAACCATATTTGTATCATAGAAAGAATTTGGGAAGACTCCTTCTTCCCCAATTTTCAAAAATAGTCTTTATAGTATTGGAATTAATTGTTCTTTAAATGTTTGATAGATTTCACTTGTAAATCCATCTGGGCCTGGAGATTTTTTCCTAGGGAGTTCATTGATGGCTTGTTCAATTTCTTTTTCTGAGATGGGGTTGTTTAAGTATTCAACTTCCTCTTCTGTTAATCTGGGCAATTTGTATTTTTTAAAATACTCATACATCTCATTTAGATTATCGAATTTGTGGATATAAAATTGGGTAAAGTAATTTCTAATTATTGTTTTAATTTCCTCCTCATTGGAGGTGAGTTCACTCCATCCATTTTTAATATTAATAATTTGATTTTCTTCTTTCTTTTTTTTGATAAAACTAACCAAAGGTTTATCAATTTTATTAGTTTTTTCATAAAATCAACTACTGGTTTTATTTATTAATTCAATAGCTTTCTTAATTTAAATTTTATTAATCTCTCCTTTGGTTTTCATTATTTCTAATTTGGTATTTACTTGAGGATTTTCAATTTGCTCTTTTACTAGCTTTTTCAGCTGCATGCCCAAGTCATTAATCTCCTCTTTCTCTATTTTATTTATGTAGGCATTCAGAGATTTAAAACTTCCCCTAAGAACTGTTTTGGCAGTATCCCATAATATTTGGTAGGTTGTCTCATTATTGTTGTTCTCTTGAATGAAGTTGTTGATTATTTCTATGATTTCTTCTTTAATCCACTCCTTAGGATTAGATTATTTATTTATATTTATTATTATTAGATTATTTAGTTTCCAATCGATTTTTGGTTTATCTTTTCATGGCCTTTTATTACATATAATTTTATTGCATTATGATCTGAGAAGGATTCATTGATTATCTCTGCCTTTCTACACTGGACTGTGAGGTTTTTAATGTCCTAGTACATGGTCAATTTTTGTAAATGTGCCATTTACTGCTGAGAAAATGGTATATTCCTTTCTATTCCCATTCAGTTTTCTCCAGAGATCTATCATATCTACCTTATCTACAGTTTTATTTACCTCCTTAACCACTTTCTTGTTTATTTTGAGGTTAGATTTATCAAGTTCAGAGAGGGGGAGGTTGAGGTCCCCCACTAGTATAGTTTTGCTGTCAATTTCTTCCTTCAGCTCCCCCAACCTCTCCTCTATGAAACTGGATGCAATCCCACTTGGAGCACACATATTTAGTAATGATATTGTTTTATTGTCTATGGTGCCTTTTAGCACGATATAGTTTCCATCCTTATCTCTTTTGACTAGATCTATTTCTGCTTTTGCTTTGTCTGAGATTAGGATTGCTACTCCTGCTTCTCTTACATCAGCTGAAGTGCAATATATTCTGCTTCAACCTTTGACCTTTATCCTGTGTGTATCCCCCCGTTCCAATTATTTCTTGTAAACAACATATTATTGGATTACGACTTTTAATCCATTGTGCTATCCATCTCCGTTTTGTGGGAGAGTTCATTCCATTCACATTCACAATTGTGATTACAATCTGTTTATTTCCCTCCATCATCTTTCCTATTGTGTGTGCTTTTACCTCTCCTTTCTCCCTTCCCCTCCTCAATAGTATTCACTTTTCACCACCTCCTCCTGCAGTCTTCCCTTCCTTCTTTTAGCCCCCCTACCTTTTACTCCCCTTTACCCTTACTTCTTCTTCCTCCCTTTTAGTTTCCCTTCCCTTTCTTCCCCCTTCCCCTCCTACTGCCTATAGAGCTAGTTAGGATTATCTACTTAAGTTTATTGTTCCCTCCTTGAAACAAATCAGATGTGAGTACCTCTCAAACATGCTCATCTCCCTCCCCTCTTTCCCTGTACTATAATTTTGTACTTCTTCCTGTGATATAATTTACCATTTTCTGCTTCCTCCTTTTCATACCTCCTGTTACAATCCCTTTGTATACTTAAATCATATTTTTAATATGGCATCATTTACTTTATACCCATTCCCTCTATGTGTATCCTTTTTATATTTCATAATAGATGTACAATTCTCAATATTAACAGGTATCATCTTCCCTCATAGGGATGTAAAAAGTTTGCTCAAATTGAGTAAGAAGTTTTTGGGTTTCTTTTCCTCCTGTTTATCATTTTATGCTTCTCTTGAGACCTGCATTTGAAGACTGAATTTTCTGTGAAGTTCTAGTGTTTTTGTCAGGAAGGTCTGGAAATCCCTTACCTCACTGAATGATCATCTCCTTGCCTGAAATGTTATGCTGAACTTTGTTGGGTAGTTGATCCTTGGTTATAGTCCCAACTCCTTTGCCTTATGGAATATAGGATTGCAGTTCCTTCAGTCTTCTAATTTACAAGCTGCAAGGTCCTGTGTGATCCTGACTGTAGCTCCTTGAAATTTGAATTGCTTCTTTCTGGCTGCCTGTAGTATTTTCTCTTTCACTTGATAGTTCTGGAATTTGACAATGATATTTCTTGAGGTTTTGAGTTTGGGATCCCTTTCTGAAGGTGAACAGTGGATTCTTTTGATGACGATTTTGCCCTCTGGATCTAGCACTTCTGGGCAGTTTTCCTTGATGATTTCCTGGAAGATATAGTCCAGACTCTTTTTTCATCATGGCTTTCTGGCAGGCCAATAATTCTTAAATTTTCTCTCCTGGACCTATTTTCCAGGTCAGTTGTTTTTCCAGTTATACATTTTACATTTTCTTCTATCTTTTCATTCTTTAGATTTTGTTTGACTGATTCTTGCTCTCACTGAGTCGTTAGTTTCTACTTGCCCAATTCTAATCTTTATCAAATTGTTTTCTTCAGTTAACTTTTGCATCACCTTTTCCATCTGTCCAATTTTTCCTTTTCAGAAGTTATTTTCTCCAGTTAATTTTTGTACTTCCTTTTCCATTTGTTCAATTTTCCTTTTCAAACAGATGTTCTCATCAGTGAATTCTTTTTTTTATAATTTTAAAATCATTGGCCAGTTTTTCTTCTATTTCCTTGTTCAGCTGTTCCAGGAGAGCTGCTTAGGCTTCTGAGAAGTTCATAGTCCCTTCTGAAGTTTCAGATGGAAGTACAGTCTCAGTCCTGACCTTTTTGGTATTTGTATTTTGGTCCTTGTCCCCATAGAAAGATTCTATGACTTTTTCACTCTTATTTTGCTTTTTTTTGTTCATAATGGTGATTGTGTGTTGTGGCTTTTGGTTCTTTCAGTTGGAAGCTGCAGAACTTGGTGTTGAGGTGACTTGTGTGAAAAAGCTAAGAATAGGTTTTTGTTTTGTGCTTCCCTGATCGCCCTGGGATTAGCTTGTTAAGTGTGGGTGAGGGGTAGTCTGGTCAGGGGAGATCTTTTCAGATGAACTGAGGCAAAGGCAAGCTCAGGGGGTGGTGATCCCAGCTGCTCTATTGTCTTCCTGTTTCCTCTGGAGTGCTGAGGCATGCCTAGATGCTAGTGTGAGTTTCCACCCCTCCTGGGTTTCCTCTCCTGGCACTGAGGCTTGCCTGGGTCCAAGTGTGAGTTTCCTCCACCCTGGATCCTCTGTCATTCTGGTTTGCCTCAGTCACAATAGGAGGAATCCCCCTTAGCTATTTTCCTAGACTTAGGTGTTATGAGACTATTTGCCCCCTCTGCTGTTCCCGCTGATCCCAGATTTTTCTGGGGAAATATTTTATGATTCTTTCAAGGTCATGAAGGAGGGAGAAGAGAGCATTTACGGAGCAGTACACCATCCTGGTTCCCAGAAGTTCAAGTAGGTGACTTATCTATGTTTAATCAGCAGGCTGAAGGTCTCAGGAGCTGCTGAGCTAATACCTAGTGCTCAGCAGCTGCCACTCCTTCGGCTCTTCTGGTCTCCCACCTTTGGCTGCAGCACTGCTGGTTCCATCTGCTGTAGTCTCAGGTTTTCTGGGGCCCTTCCACTCTTCTGAGCTGGACACTCTGAGCTGTGTACTGTGGGCTCTTTCCCGTGGACCTTCCAGTCTGTCCTGGGCTCCGAATCTGCCAGTCTGTCTCCCACTGGATTCTGCACATCCAAAATTTGGTCAGACTTTCCTTTCAGAGGTATCCAAAGGAGTTTGTTCAAGAGCTTTGGTGAGTCTTTGCTCTCACTCCACCATCTTGGCTCGGTCCCCCCCTCACCCCTCAATCAGACATTTTGAACATAATTCCCAGTTTTGAAAGCGGAGGTCATATTCAACTACTATTGTCACAACTTAAGAATGGAATTATACAGCACAAGTAATCTACATTAAAAGAAGTCCCATCCCAGACTATCTATTGTATATGGTATCATGAAACAAATAAAATAAGCAAGACTTGCACATAAATAAACTTTATTGTTGCAAAACTATTGGGATGAAAACTTCATTCTAGAAATTACTACAAACATAAGAACTTAGAGGGAGCAGAATATTAAGAAATTCTAAAGAAATAAAGCCAACATTCATTGTAATATTTCTGTTTCACCAAGCCACAGTGACCTTAAGTGATTTATTAACTATTAGCCAATCAATAACAGAAAGCAGAATTGGATTTGTGAAGTAAAATTACCTAACCTAAAACTAGGAAAAAGAAACTTGAAGAGAGGTGGATGGGTAGTTAAAACAAAAAGCCATAGATGAAAATGAAGAAATCCAATTTTTGTTTATCTAGCATTAGAGGATTTAGTTGACAACTTGATGACATCCATATTTAGATGAGTAAATTATTAAGCAAACAAACAAGAGCTCCAAACAATAAAACCCCACACAAAAAGTCAAACTGGTTATGCGATTATTTTATTTAATTACTGCCCCCCCATCCCTCCAAATTTCTAAAAATTTTAAACAGTTTGTGTTTATAGCTGGAACTCAATTCATTAGAAAATCTCTAATACAATGTCTTGTCTATCAATTCCTGAAACTGCAGTAGTTGTTTCTTTACATAGGAATAGTCAAATAATCACATTCACTACTCTTAGTTTGAGACTGTCTCTACATTTCCAGAGTCATTCAGTTTGCCTTTGGCTGATTGAACTCCTTTTTCAACATCTTTGTCTTATCTTCAGTCATTAAGTTTATTTCTTGAAGTTTCTTCTGCCTGTATAATTTGTTATTTACATCACTAGATATGAGTCTACTGTGATGTTTAAAGTTTCTATGTTGACCTCATTTTTTAGCACTTTCTGGAATTTTTTAAAGCATATGCTAAAGTTTCCTTCTTTGTTGTATTTTTTTTTCAAATGTAAGATATAATTAATTCCTTTAAATAGGTCCTAGAACTTCCCAGGAGGTGATGAGGAATTTAACAGCAAGAGAAATGTTGCCCAGAACATATAATTTCTTCCTCTAATATATCTGTAAATAGTCTAGTTTCTTAGCAAGAAAGAATGATATTTTGGTCAGTAGGGAAATTTTTAAATTACTTTAACACATGGTTCAACTTCAAATCTGCAAGAATTCATACATCAAATATCAGTAGAATCATGATTTAATTTATGGAAAACAGTTTAGTGAATGTCCTGCAACCCAATTAAGGAATGAGGAATACAAGGATTTTTTTCCAATTCAATTCTGTAGAAAATAGAAGTAATCAGGAACTTTTAAGCAAAGTTTAAGAATCTTTTGAATAACATTTCTCAAAGATGTTTTATAATAACAGGATTTTGAAATGAAAGTGACCTCAGAGGTTTCTCCTGTGTAGCATCCTCATTTGATAAATTAAAAAAAAATTACACAGAGGTTATGATTCCCACTGGTAAAAAAAAGATTTTGTTCAAATGTAGCTTAATTTCCTTTTGCCCCCCTGTTGGGATTGGAAGCTCAATTCCGTGTGGACAGTCTCGGGCGGGTAAAGGTGGGAGCTTCTAAATCTTAGAGCTCTCACGAGACCCTCCCAGGAAACGGCAGGGAATAGAGGTGAACCGAGCTATCTCGAGTAATTCCGCCTCTTCCCGTGAGAAACGTGATGGGAGAGAGATCTCCCCGCCCTCGAGATGGTCCCGGATCTGGGCACACTATTGTTATCTAACAGCACGGTATTGAGATGCAAACTGTGTGGCTGAAGGTTAAGTAGGATTGAGGAAGCCTGAAAGCTCTCTTAGCACGTGAGGAGCCAAGAAGACAGTAGGCTCCACTTCTTTTCTTTCCTCTCTCTCCTCCCCCTCTCTCCCCGCTTGTACTTCTACTTCCAATCCCTTAAGATCTTAGCCTCCTTAGGAAATCTCCCCCTCTTCCTCCTAAGGAAGACCCCCTTGCACTTGTAACTACACCCTGAAATAAAGCTCAACCCTTGTTCGACTCTGGAACGTCCTTTCTCTCATATGAGCATCCGGCGTGGCCAGCCGAAGACCTCGGAGGTGAGGTAAGAAAGACTCGGGTAGCCCACACAGGCCTCTAGGCCTGGCACCCCCTTCTAAATTTTTCTCAGATTTCTTGAACCAGGGATATCTGGCATTAAATCCTATGATTTTTAACAAATCACATGAACAGATAGTTAATTTTTGTTATATATGTATTTTGTACATATACATAAACACAAACTTATGCATGCTGGGTATATCTTTTAAAAAGTCTAAATTCTAACCATGTTAATTAAGATTCTAACGTCATAATAAGTCAAATATACTGACATTTATAATGAATCAAGTGATGAATAGCATGAGATTTTATGTGCATTAATTGCATCAACAAAATGATACCCAAAGAGTTCTGAAAATAATTTTAATTTTAATATTTCTTCAGATTATACATTGCTATCAATAGCACCAGGTGACTAATGGATGGTGTCAACATGAAAGGAGGTCTCTAATGGTCCTGCTCTACTCACCATTTTTAAAATTTTTTGAAGTTTTGCCCCAAATCAATACATCTGAACAAAAACATGAAATGATGAGAGTGATTCCCCTTTTACATCTCACAACAAATATAACAA
The DNA here is from genome assembly GCF_028372415.1 of Notamacropus eugenii. Classification (NCBI taxonomy): domain Eukaryota; kingdom Metazoa; phylum Chordata; class Mammalia; order Diprotodontia; family Macropodidae; genus Notamacropus; species Notamacropus eugenii. The sequence goes on from NC_092875.1 coordinate 211,522,361, forward strand.
TAAGAATGAGATTAAAGAGTAGGACTAAGTGGTGCTACATGCTTTTCCTTGATACTTCTCCTCTTTAACTTCTCTGCAACCTGTTCCAGTGTTGATTGCCCTCTCCTGCTTTTTACTGTCTTCACTCTTCATCTTACTATCTGACCACTTCTCAATCTCCTTTTCTGGAATCTTATGTAGGTCTGGACCACTAAGAGTAAGTGCTGCTTAAGGTTCTGTCCTAGACCTTTTATTTTCTTCTCCCTCTTATTCTACTACATTTTGGAATGTTGTTGGCTCTGATATAGTCAATTGTTGTCTCTATGCTCATGATTCATTTTTCAAATTGATATTTTAATTTTCTTAGTGACATGTAAGAACAATTTTTAAAATTCATGTGCAAAATTTTGGGTTCCAAATTCTCTCCATATTTTCCTCTCCCCCTGCCTGAGATGGTAAGCAGTTTGATATATATTACATATGTGCATTCATGCAAATCTTATTTCCATATTAGTCATATTGTGAAGGAACATGTAGACAAAAAAACACAGAAAAAAATAAAGTGAAAAATAGTATACTTTGATCAGAATTCAGACTCCATAAGTTACTTCTCTGCAGGTGGATAGCATTTTTCATCATGAGTCCTTTGGAATTATCTTGAATCATTGCATTACTGAGAAAGTCATTCATAGCTGATTATTGTACAATATTGCTCTTACTTTGTGCAATGTTCTCCTGGTTCTGCTCAGTTTAATTTGCATCAGTTCACATAAGTCTTTATACTTTTTTTCTCCTTCTGAAACCAACCTTCTCATCATTACTTACAGCCAAAAGTATTCCTTTACAATATTATACCACAATTTGTTTAGCCATTCCCCAAATGATGGATATCTTCCTAACTTCCAATTGTTTGCTACCACAAAAAGATCCACTTTCAACATTTTTGTATACATCAATCCTTTTCCCTTCTTTCTTATCTCTCTGGGATACAGGCCTCATAGTGTCATTGCTGGACCAAAAGGTATGCTGAGTTTTATGGCTTTCTTAGACCTAGTTCCAAATGGCTCTCTAGAATGGCTGGATCAGCTCACAACATCACCAACAGTGCACTCTTATTCAGTTTTTCCACATCTCCTTCAACATTTATCAGTTTCCTCTTGCCATATTAGCCAATCTGATAGGTGTGAGTCAGTTCCTCAAAGCTGTTTCAATTTGCATTTTATTAGCATTTTAAAGGATTATAAATGGCTTTGAATTCTTCATATGAAAATTACCTGTTCATATCCTTTGACATCACACTTTTGTTTAATGATTTAAATGATGGCATAGAAAACATGAACCTGAGAGGGCAGCTAATGCATGGGTGTCAAAATATATAAAGATGTGTGAGTATGTATACATACACACATGTGCGTTTGTGCATGTATGTTATTGTTGTTCAGTCATGTCTGACTCTATGACTCCTTTTGGGATTGTCTTGGCAAAGGTAATGGAGTAATTTGCCATTTTCTTCTCCAGATCATTTTATAGATGAAGAACTAAGGCAAACAGGGTCAAGTGACTTGCTCAAGATCACAGAGCTAGTAAGTCTCTGAGGCTGTATTTGAACTCAGTATCATGAGTCTTCCAGACTGAAAGCCTCTCTCGACTGCGTCACTGAGCTATACTGTGTGGCAATCTCATTCTTGTCCTTCATTTTCAGGGGGCCAAAATTACATAATTATACTGGAATCAAAATGGAGTGTGTTTGACTGTAACTTTTAGAAGACTCTACCACAAACTGGGCACCAATAATGAACATGAGCATTTGTAATGAGGGTGTCTACATTTATACATCTCATATTTCTTTTGAGTTACTACCATTCTGCTTCACTCATAAAGTGTAGAATGTTTTATGTGGACATGTCACACTGGATGATCTTATGCCAGTATCTCCCATGTCTCACAATCAATTTGAAAATTCTTCAGACAGAACTTGAGAGTGACCTCTATGTGCATGCTTGTCTTGTGTGAGCTTTGCATAAAATTGTCTTTTAGGTAAACACACATTTGACATTTGAACAATGTGGCCAAACCATCAGAATTGCACATTGTGCAGTAGAGTTTTAATTCTTGGCAGTTTAGCTCAAAAAAGAACTTCAGTGTATGGTAACTTTCCTTGTCAGGTGATCTTCAGAATTTTCCTAATACAATTCACTTGTCTGTTGTGTCACTTGGCACTCCAAGTTTCATAAGCATACAAAAATTAGGTCAGTGCAATGTAGACCTTCAGTTTGTCAGGCAGTCTCATACTTCTTCTCTGCCACACATTCCTTTGGAGCTTCTCAAACACTGAGATAGTTTCAGCATTATGTGCTTCAACCTCATCATCTATGTATACATCTCTGGACAATGTACTGCCAAAGTAAATAAACTTATGCATGGCATTCAATATATCTGTATTTGCTGTGAGTGAGGATTCCAGTTATAGGTGCTGTGGTGCTGACTGATGGAGAACCTGAGTTCTCTTGGTTTTAATTGATAGGCTGAGAGGGCAAGCAAAGTAGGATCTTTTGCTGTTTTTGTGTATACCAAGAAGTACAAGGCCTCTGAATAATGTGTTTAAGTAGGATCTTTCACACCCTTTGTTGGGTCGGGGAAGATTTGTAGGAAGGGCCACACCTTTTTGTTAATGAGGCAATGACTCTCTGGGGATGTGATGCCCTCTGGCTCTAAAATGTGTATAAAGACTGTGAGATGTGAGGCTTAGCTTTTGGAAGAAGGTTTGTGTACCAGATGAATTCCTGGGAAGCTGCTAAGCAGCCTCCAGCTTTGAAAATCCAGATGTCAGATGTCCATATTTCCCTCTCTGGTAATTATGGTCAGACATTTGGACCTATCTATGAATTGTGATGTATGTATTGCTTACTGTTAGACAGCTTGGAATCATTGTCTGTCGATTAAGATTTCTCTGTATTTTCTCTGAAGTTCAGGGTGCTGACTTTTCCCTCTGAACTAACTGAATGATTCATGTGCTTGATTAAAGTGATTAACCCCTTAAAAATTCCTTTTCTTTTTAGAGAAGCATATCAAAGAACCTATGACAGCAGGCACACCTGTGTATGTATGTGTGTGTGGGGGGGCTTTCTGATACATAGGCCAAAATTAGCATAAGCAACAGAGAATCAATAGATGTTTTGGTGCATCTCGGCCTCAGGGGTTGTATTGAGTATGCAATATACATTCATATATGCAAGTGGGAGTATATGTTTCTGTGTACATATATGGTACTCCTATACATGCAATGTGAGAGTATGCAATTATGCATATATACATACATATGCTAAACACCCATATGTATACCTATCTATGTGTATGTATGTGTATGTGTGTGGGTACATATAGATACTTTATACATGTGTTCATTTGTGTGTGAGACAAAATGAGATTCAATTCTTTCTTTGGAGTCACAGGATTTAAATTATAATCATTACCCTATCTGGGACTATCTATCCAATTGTTAGAAAGTCACTAAATCTCTCAACTTTTTATGAACTCTCATTGTCTCTTCCTGACTATTTTCATGAATCTGCTCATTTTGACTTTATTGAATCTCCCACTTCAACCTATAATTCAGCCCCATGCTAAAGTGATCTTTCTGTTCCAAATGTCTTAATCCTGTTTCAGTGTTGAAAAATTTGACTTCCTCTAGCTAACCAAATAAAGTAGATTTCTCCTTCTGGATTTAAGGCCATCCATGTCATGGTTCTAGTTTACTTTTCTAACTCACTTTTTGTAAAACATGCTGATTTAAAGAAAGTATTAATGATTTCCATGCCTAGCCTTGCTCTCACATATCTCCATCAATTTGCGTACACTAGATTCATTGTCCAAAATATTTGCTTCTCAATTCTACCTTGGAAGTATGTTTGTTCTTTAAGAACCACTTCAGGAGTCATTACCATGAAGCTTTTTGCTTTTTTTTAACGTATCACGTGGAGATGATCCCTCCATTTCAGACTCCTGCATTTCTTCCCATTCTCTCCTGTGTATTTATTTCATTTCATCTTTTTGAAAGCATATAATTTGTAGACATCTCATCTTCCATTACTAAATTAAAAATTCTTTGAAAGCAGTGTTGTTTTTAAACTTCATTTTTGTGTCTATTTCATGTTTTACATATAGTAGAAATATAATAACCATTGGAATGAATATTTTAAGGTACACCCAAATGTAGAGATTAATATTTTTTAGCTTTAGATGGTAAAACAGAAGTTGCAATTTACATGAAAATAAATTTCATCACAATATAAAGAAAAAGTTTCTAATACTTAATAATATCTAAAACTAAAAGTAACTGTCCCATGAGAGTACTGAGTTCCCCAGCTTTGGAGAAGAGGCAAGATAATGATTTTTCATTGATATTGTAAAAAAAAAAAAATTCTTACGTTGAGTACCAATTACACTGTTGTTCAGTTGTTTCTAGCTTTTCATGAACAATTTGGGATTTTCTTTGCAAAAACATTGGAGTAAAACATTTCTTTGCAAAAACATTGCCACTTCCTTCTCAAGATCATTTTTACAGAGGAGGAAACTAAGGCCAACAAAGTTAAATGACTTGCCCAGGCTTACCCATTTTGTAAGTTCCTGGGGCCAAAGTTGAACTGTCAAAGATAAGTCTTCCTGACATAAGGCCTGACACTCTATCCAATATACCACCTGTTGCAAGTGGGAACAGATGGTTTATGATATCACTTCTACTATAACTGAGAGTGTCAGAAGAAAAAAAAAGGTTTTATATTTTTCTTTTTATATTTATCTTGTAAAAATTTGATATATTTATCTTTTAAATATATGAATATTTATGTATAAATATATTTATATTTAATATCTTATATATTTAAATTTATCTTTAATACTGTTAATTAAGATTTGAACTTCAAAGTTAGTCAAATACAGTAACATTTTTAAGGAATCAAATGATTGATAGTGTGAGATAACATATATGCATATATACTGGTGGTGTCTTACTAATTTTTGTAGATCACACATTGGCCAAGTGGGCAGCATCATTCAATATGATCCAAGGTGGGGGTTGAATTTAGAGAAACCAACCAAAACTGGGATTAGATTAAGTGTCCAAACCTTTTGTAAAATTTCTTCAAGGATTATCAGTGGACAAACATAACACCCAGAAAGAAAATCTGAATGTAGATTCAAAGACTTAAGTTGTTTTTGTTTTTTTTTTTAATACTGTATATTTTCAGCAAAATCTATTACCTCATGCTACTTTGCATCCTTTTGGAAAAGACAAATTCAAATTTTGGGAAGGTTTATGCGAGTGATAGCACTGAAACCACACATCACACACACACACACACACACACACACACACACACATACACACACACACACACGGAATAAGGAGTGGAATAACAAACTCCTAGCAAAGTCTTCTTTTATAGAGGGCAGAAATTGGATGTATATTGTATCCCGAGTTCTTAACATAGTGTCTGGCACATACTGGGTGCTTGATTAATGCTTATTGAATTGAATTGATTGATTATCATCATAATCTTCTTTAAGACCTTGAAAAGTGAGGCCGATTAGTGTCCTTGAACTCTTATTCAAAGAATGTGCTCCCTTTTCCTCATCTAAGAATCAGTAAAATGAAATGTGAGGTAGTTACATAGAATGATGGTAAGTTACTTCTTCAGCACCTTCTTCAGGGACAAAATTTTGTTAGTCTTCCTCTCAAATAACTACTAGTATGTTTAACATGTAGAAACATCAAATTTCAGACAATACTTTCCCCTCTTACGAGTCTCAATGACTTATCCCACAATGTTTGGACAGGAAAAATTATATTGCAGGTGGTGTGACTATTGGTCAAAGAAATTTTGCACGTTTATTTTTTGTTCCCAACATCACTGTGCCCATCTTGAAGTTAATTAATCATTACTTGCTATCCTGAACCCTTAGCACAACAATTGCTCTTGGAATGGAACAAAGAAGCAAGTTGTGGAGGAGTGAGGGGAATGCTGAGGGGAGAGACACATGGCATTTCTCATTATTCATGCATATTGTGTTATCTGTAGAAAACACAAATGGAATTAGTTTAATGTTATAATCATTTGTTGTTTACTAAGTCCCAGTAATATGCTTGGCTACTCAAATAAAGAGGCAAGAAGATGATCATTGGCATCATAGTTTAGAATTCAAAGGCATAGGAGAAAATTCCTTTTTGCATTTTCCCATTATGCATTACATTTAAGAAAGGTAAATGATAACCAAGTATAAGAAAAAGGGATTTGGAAACATTCTTTTTAATACTTCTCCCCAAATTAAAACTTTCTCAAAATCCCATTTAGACTCATTATCTTATTTTATCTTCACAGAAATCCTGGCAAGAAAGTACTTTGACCTCTAAAAATAGTAGGTGCTAAGGAGAAATTATAGTCTTGTAGAAAACAGGGCCTTCTAGGAATGAGATCAAGAAAGTCTATGTTTGAAACCAGGCTCTAACATTAGCTGAGTGACTGGGTAATTCTTGTAATGGCCATGAACTTAATTTTCTTTTTAGTAATGTAGGCATAATAATTCCAATGACTATCCTTCCTGGTATTTTGAGAAAAATACCTTACAATCAATAAAATGCTTCATAAATGGGAATTGTGCATATATATATATATATATATATATATGTGTGTGTGTGTGTATTATATATATATATATATATATATATATATATATATATATACATATAGTGTGTGTGTGTGTGTGTGTGTGTGTGTGTGTGTACCAATTTCCAAGAAACTAAGGGTAAGACATCTTAGACTAAATTGGAATCCTTGGAATATTTGATGAGGATTTTGCAATTATTGTGCTCATCATCATGAGTGTAACGAGATTGGATGGCCAGAAAAGTTGACTTTAGGTCGGTATGCAAAATCTAATGCCCTTTATTCAGTTCTTTTCCTTGACATCCCTGAATGTATAACTACGGTATATATTGTGTCCAGGGAAGATTAACAGCTCTTCTGTGAGGGCTTGCTGAGCCTATTTCAGAGCTTCTTTTCCAACTTCCATGTCCATCTTTCACTCGGTTCTCACCTGAGGCTCCAAAAAGCTGCATCATGTGCCCAGGAACACTCTGGTAAATATATCTGGGCTGACAAGCTAAACCAGGTTGAGGATAACTGACAGGTCTCATATTTGTGGGTGAATTAGAAAGATATCTACCTCAAACATGTAGAAACTTCCCCCAGCAGAATGGGCAGATGAGAAAAAAAATTTTTTTTTTTCCAATAGCTGTGAAGCACTTAGAATTTGATCAGACATTGAAAACATCGAAGTCATCTACTGCATCCTGGGCTATCACCAGTTATCTTGACTTTTGTCTTGCCCTGAACTTTGAAAACTCTTAAAGAGAAAGTGAGGCTGATGAATTTGTGAAACTGCCTCATTTAAATCTAATTCACACTTGAGTCAAGGCATCACCCTGTGATTCCATTACCCTCCCGCCCACACAAAGAACAGCAAGTTTCATTGCTATAAATAACCCACTCCGTATATTGAGAACTCTCTCAAACTTTGACTTTTTTGACTTTATTATATTCTTTCTGGTTTTTCTTCTACCTGTTTGACAACTCCTTCTAATTTGCTGGCTTATCATTTCTGCCCATCCTTCTGTGCAAGAGTGGGCAAAGGTTCTATTTTAAGCATTTTTCTTTATATATGCCCTCTCTCATTGATTTCCTCACTTTCATATGTTTATTATCATTTCTATCAAGATGATTCAAGACTCAGTGAAGTGGCATGTACAAAAAGCCTTTTCTGAATCTCTAGTTGTTAGTGTTTTATTTATCATAAATTATATTGCATTTGTATATATACATACATACATACATACACACATATATATGTACATATATATACATACACATATATATATACGTGTTTGAAATGTTATCTGATCGCAATAGAAAGTAATATCCTTGAATGCAACAATTGTTTTCTTTTATCTCTTTAGTACCTAGTTCAAATCCTAGCTCCAAAACATAATAATACGATGGCTATGGAAAAGTCACATTAGTCTAAGCCTCAGCTCTTAACCAGCAAAATGGAAATGATAATGCTGCTACTACCTGCCTTAGTGTATGAGAAAAGTATATTATAAATTGCTAATCTAGTTGTTATTCATATCACTAAGAAAAACAACATGTAGTGATTAAATCATATGAGGATTTTTCTCATAATTACACAAGTTTTACATCCATTGGGTGATGCAGTCTTTGAGCAGGTTTTCTAAAGTTCTGTATAGTCAGGAATACCTTGTCCCAGTGTGACCTCTGAATCCATGTGGTATTCATTTACTGACTCAATTTCTGGGAATAGTCTCAGACTTCCAGCATTACTCAGCACTAGCAGTTGGCAGAGAAGGGCAAAAAAAGGTTCAAGGGAAAATGGTTCAATTTTCTTTCTTATATCTTTCATAGTTCCCCAACAGTTGCATATATACATTGCTGCAAAGTATTTGGGAAGTAGTATTTTTACCCTGGACTCCAAAGCTTAAGACTAATTCAGAGATAGTTTTGGAACCTCCTCCTAGATATTCATGACTGAAGCAAAACTATGTATTGTCATGTATTACTTTTTAATTCCTTTGGTATTTTAATGAATCCATGTTGCAAGTTTCTTTCCACTGGTCTCTACACATCCATAGTTTCTTATCCTAAGTGATTTTTAAATGCACATATGTTTCTACAAACCCCTGTTAAAGGTGCTACTCAATGCAATCAAGGTTTTTCATTTCTTTTAATATTTCATGGATAATAGTGTAGTAGCAGACTATCTTTTAGTAAATGACTAACACACCTCTTTTCTGGTCATATATGTCTCTGATGGATTTATAGCACTTATTATTTTTATTTACTATGTTCATAAATGTGCTGCACCCTATTTATGTCCACTGTACCCATTCATCATTGTCCTTTGACTTATCTGTCTTTTTAATTCTTCTGAGATAGCTGAGATTTCACAATTTGCATGCTTACAGTATCACAGGGAGATGCTAGATATTAAACCACTTTTTGTTTGTTTATGCGCAGACACAGTAAGAATTATTGAAAGAATTCTGTAGTTTTCCTTATCTTATTCTCCTCATTAAATTCTAATCTAAGTTCCTTAGATTAGAAACTAGAAAAGAATGCAGCCATCTAGCTCCTGTCCAAGTTATAGTTTATGGAAGAACAAGTCAGAGCATATTGAATCCAACTGCAAGCCATTTTCATGGATACATGGAATTTTTGGTTTAGACTATAGAAATTCATATTTGTATTTTTGACAAGTCTTCTTCTGTTACATGGATCAACACCTTCAGTGAGCAAATTACCTTTTTGCTTTATGTCTCCATTGGTTTTAATAATAATGTTGTTTCGTCATGTCCCTCTCATTGTGACCTCATGGACTACAGCATATGAATACTGCCTATGAGGTCTTCTTGACAAAGATATTGGAGTGGTTTGTCATTTCCTTCTCCAGTAGATTAAGGCAACAGAGGTTAAGTGATTTGCCCAGGGTCACAGGGCTAGTAAGTATAGGAAACCAGATTTGCATTGAAGTCTTCCTCAGACCCAGTCCGGAGATCTATCCACTGAGCCACCTCTCTGCTTCCAAGTTACTTACGATAGCAATTATATATGTTTAAAACTTTAAAATATATAAACTTTAATATTTATGAATCTTTACATGTTATTTTTTTCACAGAAACTTTATGCAGAGAGTGTTATTATAAGCCCCATTTTATAAATGCAATAACAGAGACTAGAGAGGTTGTGTGACTTGCCCAGGGTTGCACAGCTAGTAAGTGTTTGCAGGAATATTCAAACACAGTTCATGCTGATTCCAGGTCCAATGATACATCTATTGAACAACTTCATTATTGTGTAATCTCATCTGTACAACGACTTCTTTTCTTATGCTTTCCTCAAGAATACCTTTGAATCACACAAAAAGCATTCTTAAGAAGTTTTCACAGAAATGACAATGTAAATAAATGGAACATCGATGAACCAATTAACCATCATTTATTAAGTTTCTTAAATTTCTTAAGTACATTGCTAAACTTTGTGCTATGCTCAGGAGATACAAAGACAAAGTGAAATAATTTTTGACCTCTCGATATCTACTCTCTTGGAGACATAAGATATAATGTATAAAAAGTTTATATAAAACAAAAACAAGTTTACCATAACGGACAAAGGTATTGGAAGATGTCTTATAATTAAGATGATATTGGAGCTCTCATGACAAAGCAGGTAATCCAAGTGGCAGATATAAAGAAGCAATGCATTTCAAGAATGGAAAATAATCAACATATAGGCACAAGGATGGGAGATGGTGTCCCACATGTGGGGAACTACAATTACATCAGTTTACAGGATTAGAAAAGAAGGGTATACATGACAAAGACTGGAAAAGTAGGGACTGACTAGTATACGAACAACTATAAAATTTAAACATAGTGGTATATATGTCATCTTGCAGGTAAGAGGATCTATTGGAGATTATTAAATGTGTAGGGGGTGAGGTAGTCAGGCCTTCAGGTATCTGTGTGGAAAATATCGATTAAAATAGGGAAAAGGGGAAAGATGAGAGGAGATAGAACTTCATCTTGGATAGTAACTCAACGAGTAGTGATTGAGGAATGTAGAAGAAAAAGGTTAAGGAGCCAGAAACAACAACAACAACAACACAAGATTTAATAGCATATTGTATGTGTGGGCTACATGAGAGTAAAGAGTTGAGAATGACAGTGAAGTTGTGAATCTGACTAATAGAAGAATGGATCATGATAGCCTCAACAATAATAAGGAAGTTCAAAAGAAGGAGAGTGTAGAAAGAAACATATTCAGTTTGATGATAGGGGACATTAAAGGCAACTAGCGGGGGAAGAGAATATAGTATCAAGCCTGGAATTAGGCATACCCTAGCTTGAAATCTGTCTCAGATGCTTATTATTTGTGTGACCCTGGACAAGTCACTTAACATTGTTTGCCTCAGTTTCTATATCTATAAAATGAACTGGAGAAGGAAATGGCAACAAAAAATGGAAGTCATTTTTTCCATATGAAGTTGGAACCAACTGAATGACTAAACAGCAACAAAAAGGGGACATTGATTTCTTAATATCTACTAGGCAGCTGCTATTTTGAGAGTGGAGCTCAATAGAGAATGAGGTTGGATATCTGAGAGTAATCTGCACAAGGATGTTAACTAAATCTGTGGGAGCTGAAGAGTTCACTAAGTGAGAAACAGTAGAGAAAAACTGAAGGGAACCCAGGAGAGAGCCTTGGGGAGTATACACAGGAATAGAAGAAAGTATATATAGATAGTGCATTGACAAAGGACAATGAGAAGGTACAGTCAGATAGGCAGAAGGAGAACATAGAATGTTGTGTCAAAAATTATGAGAAGAGAAAATATTCAGAGGAAGAGAGTATTTGACTCTATGGAAATCTGCAAAATAGTTAAGAAGGACAAGAACTTTGAAAGGGCAATTGCATTAGGGGGAAAAGGGGAAAGATATTCATTAGCTTTGCAGAGCAGTTTGTGTTGTGTAATGAGGTAAGAATCAAAATTACAGATGTTTAGGAGAGTGAGAAAAGAAGTGGGGTCAATGAAGGTAAGTAACTTCAAGGAATTCAAGGAATTTGGCTGAGAAAAAAAACTAAGGAAATGATAATTTGCAAGGCTAGGAGACTTTAAAGAGGGGGTAGTTATTGAATATCTTCTTCATTACCTTTAAAAATAACTTGTAACTTTCAGGAGCCAAGATGGCAGAGTCTGGCTTTCTCACTTCCACCTACAGATAACCGTAAAATAGAAACCCAGAACAAATCATGGAACAGCAGAGCTAGTGGAAAGATGGGGTGAAGCAGGTTTTTTTCTTCACTTGGGAGACTAGTAGTATCATCAACATAAGAGTCTGTATCCCTCAGGTAAAAGGGGAGCCTAGTCCAGGAGAGAAGGCATCCAAGCTAACCAGGAGCAGGCTCCACCTCGGCAAACCATCAAGAAATCCTGAACCCCAATGTGCTGGAACAGGTAAATGCTCATCCCATGAGCCTTAGCATAGCAAGGGGATCCAGCAAACTTCAGCTCCAAGAAAGTACCACATGCTTCCCTGGAGCTCCTGGTGGGCAAGTGTCCTCTAACAGTCAGATATTCCCATGCTTCAGTGCAGTGAAGTACAGGCAGAAGTCCTCCTGGCTAAAGCACATGTTATACACCACCACTAGTACCCCAAATCAGAAACAGGTAAGCACCAGACACCTACAGCTTCCAGCTGCCAGCATCTGGGCTCTGAGCACACAAAGTCAGTGACCAGGTCTAAGCACAAAATGCTTGGGAAAGTGATCCTTGTACTCCAGCAAAAAAGCTCAACTTTAAAAGGAATAAAATGGGGAAAAAATGAGCAAGAAGTAAAAAATAAACATTGACCATAGAAAGTGATTATGGTGACAGGAAAGATCAAAGCACAAACTCAGAAGAGGACACTATTCTCAATATACCTACATCCAAAACCTCAAAGGGGAATATGAGTTGGTCTTAAGCCCAAAATGCCTTCTTGGAAGAACCCAAGAATTTTAAAAGTCAAATGGAAAGATAGAGCTGAGATGGACTTCTCTGAGCCCTCCCCAAAAGCCCTCCAAATAACTTTTATAAAATAACTCTAAATAAATCCTAGAGTAGCAGAACCCACAAAAAGATAGAGTGAAACATATTCCCAACACAAGACAAGTTGGAACGTCAGCAGTAAAGGTCTGTTGCACCAGGGTGAGAGAGGAGGGCAGTCCAGTGCAGGCTGTGTCAGCACAGACTGAGTCTGAGGAACCCAGAGCAGGCCTTGGGGTGAGTAAATCACTGGTAGCAGTGGTTGTTTCCAGACCTCTTAGCCAACAAACACCAAAGATGACTTAGAAGGTCAGTAGGAAAGGTCTCTCACACCTGGGTGAGAGAGGAACACAGTCCAGTGCAGTTCATAGCACAGGAACAGCCAGAGCAACCAGTATTAGGCCTTAGGAGGTACTGAATCAGCAGTGGCCATGGTTATTCCTGGATCTTGTGGCCCGCAGATAGTAAAGGGGTCAAGCAACTATTCAGAAGGCGATTATAGGTGTCTTTTTGCTACCACTGAGGCAGAAATCTGTTGCCTTGCCCATATTTGGTTCTGGGTCACAACTCTGGGTGGCAGTCCCAGGTCAAGGAGGAGATTAGCACAGTAGAGCTTTGGACAGCACTGGAGAGGGGACCTTACTCACATTTCCAGAGCAGAAAAGAGTGCTTGTGATCACTCACAGACCAGAACGCAGGACAGAATAGTAGTAAGCACCAATTCTTAGATCAAACTACCTTGGAAGAACTGAAAACATACAGGTCCCTAGAAGTATATCTGAAAACAGCTGCACAAAACCCCCGAAGCTTGTGACAGTGTTTCCTCCACCCAGAAAGCAGACCCTTATTTTAACAAAGAGTTGAAAGTCAAGTAATAGGCTGGGGAATTGATCAAACAATAGGAAAAAATAAAATTAAAGGAAAAATAACTCTGACTATAGTAAGTTACTATGGTATCAAAACACACACACACACACACACACACACACACACACACACAGAAGAAGATAACAAAGTAAAATTCCTTACATCCAAAGTTTGGAGAAAAAAATACGAATTTGTCTCAGGTTATGGAAGAGCTAAAAAAGGGTTTTATGCTGAGAAGAGAAATAAGAGTAAAGCAAGAAAATCATGATAAAGGAGACAGCAGCTTAGTAAAAGAGAAACAAAAGAAAACACTGCAGAAAATAACACCTTAAAAAACAGAATTGGCCACATGGAAAAGGTGATCCAAAAGCTCACTAATAAAATAATTCCTCAAAAACTAGAATGGAGCAAATAGAATCAAATTACTTCATGAGAAATCAAGAAACAATAAAATAAAACCAAAAGAACAAAAAAAAATAGAATATAACGTCAAATATGTCATTGGAAAAACAATTGACCTGGAAACTGGATCCAGGAGAGATAATTTTTAAATTATTGGAGAAACTGAAAGGCATGATTATAAAAAGAACCTAGACATCATCTTTAAGTAATTATCAAGTGAAATAGCCTTGATATTCCAGAACCAGGAGGCAAAATGAAGTTGAAAGAACCCACCAATCATGTCCTTACATGCCAAAATGAAAACTGCCAGGAATATTATGACCAAATTCCAGAGCTCCCAGAAGAAGGAGAAAATATTGCAAGCAACCTAAAAGAAACAATGCATGTATTGTGGAGCCACGGTCAAGATAACACAAGATTTAACAGCTTCTACATTAAAGCATCAGAAGGCTTGGAATATGATATTCCAGAAGGCAAAGGTACTTGGATTACAACCAAGATTCAGCTACCTAGCAAAACTGAGCATAAGCTTTCAGGGGAAAAGATTAATATTCAATAAAATAGGGAACTTTCAATCATTCTTGAAGAAAAAAAATCACTGCTGATCAGAAAATTTTATCTTCAAATATGACTCAAGAGAAATATAAAAAGGGAAACAGAAAAGAAAAATCTATCATAGAGCTTCTGTGTGTAGAGGAAGACAATATAAAAAGGATGTAAGAAGAAACAGCACATAGAATATCTAGGCTGGACAATGCCAATCATGGATAGGAAGAATCCAACCACAGGTAAGTATATGGAAATGGATATTGAGAAAGAGATGGGCCAGATGAGGAAGAATAAAGAGGTGACAATTGCACAATCTCTCCCACTTCTAAGAATATCAGCCTTGTCCTAGGCCAGTGATCTGGGAGTGTGAAGTTAGTGGTAGAAAGGGCTGAAGAGAGTTACCATATCTAGGGAAAGTTTACAAAAATGGAATAACAAATACCAAATCCTAATTTTATTGAGATGAAAAAGTTACATGTATTTGATTCCTTTGTCCATCAGGACATGAACTTGTCTATGTTATTTTTTTTAATTTACAAAGGAAAATATGATACTTTTGCTTTTAGATGAGAAAATGGTTTATTAAATTATTTAAAACTTTTTCTGTCTTTTGAGGTCTGATTTAATCAATTAGAATTTTTTATAGGAATAATTTAGTTAAACATAATTTGATTGGTTGCAAATTGTAATTTCCAGAGAGAGTGGAAATCACTCTAATGAGCCTTGCATGCATGGTGATTTGATTGATAATCAATGGCACAGGGGTGGGGAACATGTGGCCTAAAGGCTACATGTGGCATGGTCATTGATAGGGAAAGGGAATCCCATGTATGTAGAGACTGAAAAAAATGGTAATTGAGATGATGTTAGTTTCCCTGTTGGTTTTCTGGGTGCATTGGGGCTAATAAGTACGCGGAAGATGTTTTATGTAAATATATGAACATTTATAGCTAAATTCAGTGGAACCTGCATGAGGGACTATGGCAGAGGAAGAAAAAGTTGTTTCTATACCATGGAGAGATTTGATCCCATAGAGGTAGGTGAAGATAAAGATTTTACCTTGATACATTGCACAGAAAGAGGATTTTTGTTTTAGTTTTATTTTGTTTTGCTTTAAATATCTGTGGATATGTTGCTCCCTACACAATACTTTCTTCCTCTTTAAGGTTGGAGGATGTTGCCATTGTGTTTTTATAACCCCAGCACCTGCCACAGTGACTTAGGCTTTGAGTATTTCTTCGCAGGTGAAATGAACCCCAAATAAAGTTGTTTACTTTGCAAAGGAAATTGATACAGATATTAGAAGCCTTAAGTGACCATCTTTCTACTGTCTGGAGCTTGTCTCTGTGTTCTGCATTAACCTGATATATCACAGGCTACTAATCATTATCCTTTGGTATCTGGTGGAAGCTTAGTACTGGTCATAGTTGGTTACCATGCATATTCAGAATACAGATGTTAGATATTTCAGAAACCTCAGATTAAGGGTAACAGGACACATGTGTCATCATGCCGAAGGTAGAAATAGTGGAATGCTGTACAGATAGAAGATTAGAGAAAAGTATATTAAGGTGGAATAAAGTTCCTCATATCCTTATTTGGCACCGTTCATGATATCAGTAAAGCATCACCTCCAAAAAGAGTTATAACAAAAACAAAGGGGAGAAGAGTCTCTTATAGTGAGAACAATAGTAATAAGAAATGTATTATGGTACATAAAATGTGACTAGCAGCCCAGAGACATTACATTCAAATTCCATTTCAAACATTTGCAAATTGTTTGACCATGAGAATTAATGGGGCAAATAATAAAATGTAGTATTTGTAAAACCAATCACACTAGCACACCTGAGGACTGCTACTGTGAATGATTTTAAGGGTCTAATAGCGTAGTATAATGAACTCTCTGTTTATTCAGCAATAAACTAAATATTGTTCAATATATATATATGTTTATATGTGTGTGTATGTATGTATGTGTATACATATGTATATATGTATGTATGTATCTCATAACACTCAGTATAGCATGTAATCACTGCATCCCCAAAGTCAGAGGGTCCCAGGTTGGACTTCTCCATAGCGTGATGCATCCTAGTGAGGTAGCAGAAAATACCACACCATCTACCCCTAGATTACTGTAAGAACAATCTACTTAATTGATATACAGTGTCCAATAAAGTCCTCTCTCATCTTGACTCCAGGCTGACTTCCAAACCCAACACCTCCTCCTCCATGGTCTTCTCCTCTGTGAGCTGACTGTTCCCAGCTCTTTTCTAGGTTCACTCACAGGCAGCTCTCTGCTCCTGCTCCTTATCTCAGCTCACAGAGATTATTCCACTCTAAACTCTTCCCTGTTTCTAGGAAAACAAGGCTTAGCAGTACTATAACAATATTTATACTCGTTACCACAACCATTATTTCAATCCACTCATAAAGACCAATAGACAAGACTTCTGTCTGAGATATCAACACAGATCACCAGACAAGGCTTCAACATCACAAATATCTTTTCTGTTAGACTTCCCCACAAACAAGTTCCCCTAGCCATCTCACAGGCACTTCTCTCTCAGCTCTGCTTCTGACTGCTCTCTCTATATATCTATCTATATCTGTCTATCTATCTATCTATCTATCTATCTATCTATCTATCTATCTATCTATCTATCTATCTAATCTATCTAGTTTATAATGCAAGACTCTTGATTGATTCAATCAAAGGTAAGACAATCTAAGGCATTTGATTAGCTAAAACTCAAACAGTAAAAGATCCTACTTTGCTTATCATTACAATATGTTACATAGGTAGTTTGAGGAAAATATTTTATAAAACAAATCACCAAAAAAATAAGATATGAGTTTTTAATATAATTCTTTGTGTCTCTAAAATAGGAAAGGTGCTAAAGTAAAAATGAGTTCCCAAAGTTCTGTGATTCTTGGACTGATGTGTCTCTGGACTAGAGTACCCAAGAGAAAATTCCCATTCACAGTTGTAATCTGTAGTGAAACAATATAGTGATAGGATATCATATAGTCCTTCTCTAATCTAGTGATCAGTTGGATGCATTTTTCCTCTCAGGATGACGACTGCCTACCTACCTGCAAATAAGAAGGGCAACTAGGTGGGACAGTGGATAGAGGACCAGAACTGGAGTTAGAAAGACATCTTCCTGAGTTCAAATCTAGCCTTAGATATCAACTAGATGTGTGATCTTGGATAAGTCATTTAGTCCTGTTTGCCTCAGTTTGCTCATCTCTAAAACAAACTGGAGAAGTAAATGGCAAACTACACCATTATCTTTGCTAAGAAAACAGCAAAAAGGGTCATAAAGAGTGGGATCCCAATGAAAAATTACTAAACAACAAAAGTAGTGTAGAGAGTACTAGATTTGGAATCATCAGACTTGCGTTCTGACCTCACCTCAAGAACTATTTAGCTGTGTGATCTGGAGCACCTTGCTTTACCCTGTCACAGGCTCATCATATCATTTACAAATGAAGATTATAAGTGCCACTGCACTATTGACTCCACAGGGTTATTGTGAGGAAATCTCTATTCACCAAAATAGTCAGTGACATAGAAATTCAGAAATTGTAACCACCCAATAAGGTGGTAACAAAATAGGTGTGCATTTTTCATATGACCTGTTTATGATTGCTACATTCATAAAGCATGTCTACCTAGATGGTTGACTTTCAAATATAAAAGAAAGTATACCCCTAAGGAAGGAAAGCAGGGTCATTCACACCCAGTTCACCCACTTAATAGTACGGGGAAAAGATGTCAAGATCCTGGTTATCCTTCATAGTATCAAGATCAGGGTGAACAGGCAACACTATGAAAAGAAATGCATAAGTGTTTGTGGTAAGTTTTGATTTGTTATCAAGAATCATAGTGACATAAATTTCATAAGCATCATCCACATCTGTCCTCAGTAAGCCTATAAACAATAATAATAATAATAACAATTACATAGTATTTACTGTGTGTCGGGCACAAAGCTCACTTGATTTTTATAATCCTTTCAGGAAAGTACTTTTCTATCCCAATTGTAACAGTTGAGACTGAGGCAGAAAGAGCTTAAGTGACTTCCCAGGGTCACAATGTAAATATCTGAGGTTGGATTTGAACTAAGGTCTTTCTGACTCCAGAACTGGCACTCCATTCATTGAGCCACCAGCTGCCATGTTCTTTTAAATACTTTTGGAATCAGAGATTTTGTGAATTTAGATCCTAGAATGTAGTTAAAACATTTCCGCTCTCTAAATTTGTTTAGTTCCAGTCATTCTTCTCAAACATTTCTTCTAGATTGCTTTGACACTGCATAACATGGACAAGTACAGATAGAATAGTCCAAATGCACTGCTTCTATTATGGTAACTGATGAAAATAATTTCACCATAGAAACACATTCTAGTCCATTTCACTTCATATTTATTTGTCCTACTTCCAGGTTCACATACAAATGCTTTCAGGATGATTAAGCTTAATTGTATCTCATTCCATGCTTTCTGCAAACATGTCCTACCCCATACCGCAGCTGTTCTTTGTTGTGAGCTAATGCTATTCAAAATCATCTTTTATACACCTCTAAAAATTATGAAAATTAGCTTATTTGCCAAACCAATATTGCCTTTGATTGTAATAGCTTATTTAGTAAATAGATTGGATGGTTACTGAATGAGACAATTTCTGTTATCTTCCAGCTTTCCTGTTTTGCTGATATGGGGACCAGGGTAAAATTTAAATTTCCTGAGGGAATGGAGATAGTGAAGTCAATTCCTTTATTTTTGTCCACTTTCTATATTTTATGGCTCAAAGCATCACTTATATATGACAGGTTGGAGTAGTATCTCTTCATCCTTCTCAGTTTTTAAAATTTGACAATTGCTTTAAATAGATGATGATATCCTTTCCAAGAAATACCCAATTTGGGATGTTTTGTTCTGTTTTTTTTTTTATTATTTTTAAAATTGTGAAATTATCATTAAATGAAATTAACATTTGTAATACATAATAAGAACAGAAACATACAAACAGTGGTTAACATATGAAACTACAAATCTCTATTATGCAAGTTTCCTTTTTTTCAGTATATAATATCTTCAATACATAACTTTCCAAGCTTCCTGCCTTAAGATAAGTGATATTTAAATGACTCACAGATAAATAACCAGCCATTAATCTGTCATTAAAATTACTCATTAGAGTTCTTATGTTATTTTCCTTATATTTTTCATTGTTTGGCAAATCTATTGTTTTCTATTTTTTTTAGAAAGGTATTAATGATGTATAAATGGTCATTTGATATGTGAATAGTCCATGAAATTTTGTCCACATGCCTCTTGATACAAATTTTAATGTTCTAAAGGGATTTTCACTCCTTTTCTTTGCTCCTCCCTTTATATTGAAGTCATGGAATGTCAATATATCAATTGTCTTAATTTGAGAACCTTGTTAATTTCTAAAGGGAATGACTAAGTTCTTCATTTTCAAAGAGGATCATGACATCAGAGAAATGATGACATGACTTGCACTTAACTTTGCTTTGAGTGAGGGAAAGCTGTGCAATTTCACCAACCTCACTTTCTCCTCCTTTGCCATTTGGATCCAGTGACCAGATATTCATCAGGATGACTGAAAATGGCCCAGAATGCATTGGGAGTCCTTGACCTTTTTAGGCTAAGCCCTTTCCAGGTACTCACTTAAAGTGAGGTAATGTCCATTCAGTGAATAGGCCTCTTTAAAAAAGTAGTCAGGCTGGATGGCCCCTTTAACAGAAAAGAAAATAAATAAATAGATAAACCATTCTGGGAGGGGCAGAAAACTCAGGGTTGTTGTTTGAAAGAGAACCTGTTACTAATGACATTCACTTTAAGCCAGGAGGGTCCAAAAACTGCCATTGAGTGGAGTTTGGGCAGGAACCCTTCATTGTTTAATCCATGGGCTTCAGAATGCCTGGGGTCTAAGGTTTTAAGGGGGAAAAGAAAGAAAAGAAGAAAGACAGAAAGGAAGGAAGGAAGGAAGGAAGGAAGGAAGGAAGGAAGGAAGGAAGGAAGGAAGGAAGGAAGGAAGGAAGGAAGGAAGGAAGAAGGGGAGGAGGGAAGGAAAGAGGAAAGGAGGGAAGAAAGGGGAGGGGAAGGCAAGGCAAGGGAAGGGAAGGAAAGGGAAGAAAAGGAATCTAGCTAATGTACCCCAAGTTAACTGGCAGCTTCTGGCCATCAAAATTTACCTTCTTTTGGAGAGAAGAAGGAAAGGGAGAGGACTAGGTTGAGAGAGAGGATGAGCTGTATTACCCAGCTAGTTGATTGGGTCTCCATCAAGGCAGATTAGTCTACTCACAAGTTGTGTTCATCCTTCATTTTCAAAAAGGAACATGACTTCGTAGAAATGATGACATGACTTGCACTTGACTTTATTTTGAATAAAGGAAGGGTGGTCAAGGTCACCAGCCTCACTTTCTCTTCCTGAGCCATCTGAATCCAGTGACCAGATATTCATCAAGATGACTAGAGACAGCCCAACATGCATTTTAAATGAGTACCTGGAAAGGCCTTAGCCTAAAAGGCCAAGGTTTTGTCATGAATAACAATGTATGAAACATTTATTATGTGGTAGGTATCATAGTGTTGATAACTCCATTTTGCTTTTTATCCACCGTTTTGTGAAATTAAGCACCAACTCTTGATTTTTGGGAAGTCACAAGACTACTTCCCCTCTGAATGACACCCAACTTAAACAAAGTCATGAGACTACCCTCCCTTTCACCTAATTGTCCTCCATCAATATGCCCTCCATCAGTAAGAAATCAGGATCTTAATCTCTACATTTGTTTTTTTCTATCTCCAATTGTATAATAACTGCAGAAACCAATGTTCAGGGTCTTTGTGCTCAACAAAAGCCTTGGACAAGATTTGTTTCTGTAACCACAAGCCTTGATAAATAAATTATTGTCTGTATGTAATGAAATGGTGTCTATGTCACTGTAACAACACACTTATATGAGCTCTCAGCATAAAAAGAAAGGCAAAATTTAGTCTTGACCATCAGAGAGTTCACATCCCAATGGACACAACATGTAAATAAATATACACAAAGAGGATCAACATAATGTAAACTCAGAATGGAGAAATTAACAATGAGGAACTGGGAATAAAAAAAGAAAGTCCTCTTACAGGTGAATTTTGAGCTAATTCTTAAAGGAAATCATGAGGTGGAGATGAGGAAGAAAGGTATTCTAGGCATGGGGAAAAGACAATGAAAAGACATGGAGGTGGGAGATATATTATCCTATGTTAAGAACAATAAAGTGGACAGTGTAACTAAATTACAAACTATTTTGAGAATAAGAATTGGAAATGCAGAAAAGAGTCACGTTTTGAAGAGTGTAAAAGGCCATAAAGAAAGTTTCATATTTGACTTGTTTGTTGTTCATTTATTTCAGTTGTATCTGGCTCCTTGTGACTCCATTTTTTGTTTGTTTGTTTTGGCAAAAATACTAGAGTGATTTGCCATTTCCTTCCACAGCTCATTTTATAGATGATAAAATTAAGGCAATCAAGGTTAAGTGACTTTCCCAGGGTCACACAGTGAATACCTGATTTACTCAAGATAATGATTATTCTATAATAATAAGCCCTGTGCTTTATCCACTGCCACAGTTAGAGGTAATAGGAAGACACTGTATTTTATTTCACAGAAGAGAGATAAGATTTGTGCTTAAGTAAGATTATTTTTGTAGCTGAATGGATAATAGACTTGAATTCAAAGAGAATTTAAGCCAGAAGATCAACCATCAGCCTACTATAATAGTCCTGATATAAAGCAATAAGGACTGGAACATAGTGATAGCTGAGAAGGTATGGATGTGTTCATAAGCATGAGGAAAACCAACAATAAATAGTGAGAAACTCAAGATTAAATAGTGAGATGATGGGATCAATGGATGGTGGAATTTTGCTAAAGAGGACAGGATACAATGGCATCCAATGTATATGCAAAGGACTTTTGCCTTGGAAAGTAAAAGAACCATCTCTTCTTGAGAGACAGGGAAGAAGCAGAAAAGGATGTAAAAAATGAAGTTAAGGTAATATGACATGAGAAAGAGGGAGAATAAGGAACTTGTTTTTTTTTTTTTTTCCTTAGTGAAGATGAAGCAAGATCTTTATCTGAAAGACTAAAGGAGAGGTGGTTTGAGGGGGATGAAAGGTTTTTGAATAGCAGTTGTGGTGAATGAGATGATTCTTTTATTAATGAAGTATGGAATGAATGGCTTATTGAAGCAAGGACCCAGATGAGTCTATGTAAAGTGAATGTGTAGTAGAACCGGGAAGCATGATTTTGTGATTTTTCTCCAGGTTGCTTCAGCAGCACTTGAAGATGAGTAAAGGCAACTAATGGTAGAAGGAAATCAAAGCCCAGAGCTTGGAAAGACATGGTCAGTGATAAGAGGACAAACGATTTGAGTTTAGGGAATAGTGTGTAGTTGAACTTATTCACCAAGGGATAAATATAAGGAAGGGAGGCAATTGAAGCTAATGTAGGAGTGATGGTTTGGGAAAGAACTGAAGAGGTGCATGGATGGGAGATCAATGTAAGTACAAAGAAGAGGGTTAGGGTCTAAAAGTAGAGGAAAGGATAGAAGAACAAAATACAATTAGCTAAAGGGAATTTGCAGTTCAATGAGCATGGAGGTAAGCGATGACAATATCACAAGTATGACAGTCACTATGTGTAGATGAGGTGGCATATAGGAGTAGGTAATGGGAAATAAGTAAATTAAAGAACTTAAAAATTAGCTTGTTGGAAGAACTATCAATATGCATATTAAAATCTCTTCATATGAGGGCCAGATTGGTGGTAAATTAGAAGATGATGGATAACCCCTGCATTCATTGAGGAAGGAAAGTGAATGGACTATAGCTAGACAACAGCTACCACAATTTTGATAAGATGATAAATCTCAATTGAATAAACTTCAAAGGAAAAGACAGTACTCCAAGTGATGATGCTTCATGGAATTAGAAGACAAATCCATTATTTTATTAGGTAATTAAAATGTGTCATGTGTCCTTTTAATACATATATATATATACGTATGAGATACATACACACATGCATACACACATACATGTGTGTATGCATGTATACATGTGTGCATGTATGTATGTTCCCCCCAATGATTTAAAAACATTTGGGGTTCAGAGAAATACAGGATAATCTATGAATGGAAGCCAAAATTTGAAATTAGGTGAGCCTGGAGTCTTATGTTTCAAAAATTGGCCATTTGTCATAGTCGTTAGCCATAAGGATAAAACAAGAGCTAAGAAAAATAAGATAAATGACTGTTAATCTTGCTTCAAGCAACTGTGTAGGGCAAAAAGAATTTGTGTTAACCTCCAAATAGTACATTGTGCCTAAACGTCTTCCAGAACTATGTAACGCTTCTGTATGTACAATGCAAAAGTTGACCTTTCTCCTAAAGGAGAAAATGAAATGATTGAAGTTTTATGTTTTTACTTTATAGGCTACTGGGGAGAAAACAATAGTCCTTGAAAAAATGGAAGAATTATTTCAAGAAAAAAAATAAAGGTGAAAATGATCCAAAGATAAATAGGGAAATATTAAATGTCAAGAAGCTTAAAGATTAGGACAGTGAAGACACTGAGAAGAAAAAGCAGTTCTGAATAGTCAGGGAGCAATAAAAAGGGAAACTGTTGTTGTTTGTCCTTTGTCCTCCAAAAAGACCATGAAATCAGGAAGGTAATGCCATGATTTGAAAGTGAATTGGATTTCAGTGATAGAAGGCTATGCAAAGTCACCAGCCTAGCTTTCTCCTCCACAGCCACGTGATTCTAGGGGCAATATATACATCAGGATGACTGGAGATGGCCCCCAGAAAGGAAAACTAGACGTTTTGTGAAAGAAATTTCTTGTTTTCCACAGAGTTATGTTTTCCATCTAGACTTCTACAAAGTGAGTCATCATTCAATAATGGTCAAAATAAGAAAATAGCAGTGGTTGAGCTGATTTGGATTATTTTCACAGACCAGAAACTTAATGAAGAGATTAAGAAAATTAGCAATGAAGGACTTCAGTTTTTGAAACATCTCTTGGACTACTCTGAACCCAAAGCAAAAGAGTTACTAATTTCTTAATTCAGTTTAATTATAATTCTATCCTTCAACTTGGGGAGGAATCACTAAGAGTAATTTCCATTTCAGATCTGCTTCTCACTAACTAGCAGCAACTGGTGACTTGGGTAAAAATGAGAGGAAATCTGTGAAAATATCTTGACTTTATTTTAGAATTACAGTTTCTTTCCCTTCTCTTCTCTATTCTGTGATAAAACATTTTTCTTTCACCAAGGAGAAATGTAAAGAATAGAAACCATCAAATCCAAGAATTTGACGTAAGTACATAAATAGAGAGTTCCAAGATTACCTTAATGAATTAGAAATTTCAACTCCAGGTGCATCATACCCTATATATTTGAGCCATCACAAATATAATTATACCTCTTTTTAAAATAAAGAAAAAAAAACATTTAATGAACTAAATTAAATTATTGAAAACACTAACATATTTTCTATAATTGGTTCCTCATTTTGTTTTTAAAATGTTTCTTAGATGAGTTACTGGTTTTGCGGGGTGGGGAGGGAGTTTGCTTTTTGAAATAAGCTACTTATATCATACTTACCAAAAGATAAACTGAGGAAGAAATTGTATATAGTGATATGTTTAATTTACACAGAAAGTTAATTTATGCACCATGTTCAAATTCTTCAAGCAGTGCTATGATGACAGAGTATTAGTCATTAGTCTATTTCAATGTACTATTTGAACTCAGATTTTTTTCTGACTCCATATTGAATACTCTATCCACTGAATCAAAAGCTGACTTATAAAACCATTATTATTATTATTACTACTTCCACTAATTAGTTTATTTATTTTTGCATTTCAATACTTTTATTGAAAGTTTACTTTCTTAGTTCAAGAACATAATGGTATTTTGTTGGGCTACTTCAGCCAGCTTAAATTTACATTGATATATTAGAAAGGAAATTCTTCAATGAATCAGGTATTTGGGAGTAACTGAAAAGTGCTTCTGCAAAATATTTTACAAAGTGAAGTATAAAATACATGGGGCATGTTGTGGTTCTTTGAATTATCTTTGAAAAAATGTTTTTTTTCTTCTTTTTTCCACAACAGGACATCAAATGAAAATTTGAACTAGTTATAGCAATTGTAGAAGTTAAACTGTATTTTCACCAATTGACCATATGAGAGATTCATTAATTTCCAACTAGTCTTAAATGTTCCAATTATTATATAATTAGACAATTAAATTGCTGTTTACTTCAATCTGGGTAGACAACTTCCCTTATCCTCTCTAAATTGAATTGTTACAGAGACATCATGGCAATAACATTCCCCATAAGTATTGCATTTTATATAATGCTACCTCTATACTAATGATGCAGTTTCATACCAACAGTAACCCTTAGTTAAAAGCTCTGGAGTGTTAGCATTAGCATATATTGCTTTAGCTAATCTGAGGTTTCAGATTAGCAGACGGTGAGAGATGCTTATACAACAGAATTTATCCCCCCACACCCAAAGAGCCACATACTGAGATAAAATGGTTGTGATAAAACTTGGTATACCATATCCCTTGTTTCTTAGGATAATGTTGAAGATCACTTAAATTTAACGTGTTTCCATAACTTTAATAGAATTTTATAACCAAATTGAAATGAAAATATGCCAAACAAAAATAAATATTTAGAATTATTGGATTATCTAGCTGTAAAAGCCTTTAAAAAGGTTGCTATGCTGCCTCGAAGACCAATAACCCTCACTACACTAAAGTGCATCATAACATTTTTTCTGAAGTTGATCTGTTTTGAAATTGCACCACAATTCAAATAACACATCAATTAAAATTAATCATACCTTACCATCAACAGTAATTAATAATAATCAGTATATTGGCATGTAGGATGTATTCACGGAAGACTAAAACTTCTGGTGTGAGGGCTTCTAAGCCCTTTTCAGAGCTACTTCCCACCTTTGGTCCTGACCAATCGACCTTTCACCTGTGGTTCCAGGAAGCTGTAGCATGCACAGCAGCCACAACCTAATAGAGCAGGGTCTCAAACCCATTGATAATTTCGAGGGCTGTCTACCCCAACCATGTGAAGATTTCCTCTGACATAATGGGCAGATGAAAACAATTTGCTCTCATCCATTACCAGTCATCTTGACTCTATTTTGCCACTTGACTGTAATGCATCTGGAAGAGAGACTGAGGTCAACAACTCTGTGCAACTCTGCCTCAGTTAAAAACAATTTATGCATGAATCAAAAGATATCACCCATATCACTGTACCATTTTTACCTATCCCAAAGTCTGACAACAAGCAAGTGACAGTAGCATGTGTGGATACACTGGCAACTATAGTCTCAGTCTGTACACAGGTGACCCATGTCTTCTCACTCACAAGAGAGAAGTGGAATGTAGGAGCCCCTGATATCTAAGCAGCCTTTTAAGGATCAAATTGCTCACCTCCTAGTGTGAGTAATGGGCTAGAAAACATGCCCTAAAAATTGTCTGCTTACCTAACCCTGACCTGATTACTGTGGCAGGTGGGCATCCCACCCTGTTGTCTAAATATTTTTTTAAAATGTACAAAAATGTGTGTAAAGATGATGCCACTCTTCATCAGTACAAGGAATGTGCATGCATTTATAGACAACACAAAATTCAGTAGACTTGAAAGATGAACTACTCTTGTTAGAGAACACATCAGGCATCACATCAAACAGCAGCCCTGAATGAAACAAGGTTGTCAAATGATGGACAACCTATTGAAGCTGGAGCTGGAAACACATTTTTCTGGAGTGGCCTCAGTGAACAGTGAACAGTGCTGTGAAGCTGTTTTAGGTTTTGTAATCAAAACTAATGTACTCAACACGGTTGCATACCTCCCAAATGGAGTGAATGATAGGATCATGACAATGAGTTTGTCACTTGTAGGAAAATGTCACATCAACATCACAAGTGCCTATGTTCTCATAATGATGAACCCAGATGAGGTCGAAGAAAAAATTATGAGAACCTGGGGTCCCTTATCATCAATGTGTCAAAAAAGGACAAACTCATAATTCTGGATGACCTTAATACTAGAGTAAGTTCAGACTTCCAGTCATAGCATTGAGTCTTTGGGAAGAGTGGAGCTGGAAACAGTCATGGTCACTTCCTACTGAAGACTTGTACAACTTATGGTCTCATCACCAATACTGTCTTCCCTAAACACAATAAAATTTCATGGACACACTCTCAAAGCAAATGTTGGTATTTAATAGACTATGTTATTGTAATGAGAAGAGACAGAGAAGATGTGATAGTGGCAAAGGCAATTTGTGGCACAGAGTGCTACACTGATCGTATACTTGTCCTTTCCAAGCTAAGTATCTGCAATCAACAAAAGTGGTGGTCCTAAGGCAAGATGACTACCAGAAGATTGAATGTCAACACATTAGAAGACTCCTGAGCCAGCAGAGTTTGTTGTTAACTTGGAGGGAAAGTTGAGTAAACAGTAGAGCAGAAAAGGAGTGGGTAGTTTTCAGAAATTGGGTGTGTAGCACTGTATTTTCTCATCAGGGTCAAAACACTCACAAACATTAAGACTGGTCTGACAAAAATGATGGGGAAATTCAGAAGCTGCTAAATGAAAAAAATGAGAATACCACAGGGTTTATCAGCAGGACAATTCCTTCATCTTTAAGAAGGTAGTATTTATTTCTATCAAAAGTAAAGTACAAGTGAATCTTGGAGAGAGGCAGGATTTGGGGCACAATAAGAAGGCAGATGAAATTCAGTTTTATGCTGATAGTAACAATCTAAAGCACTTTTATGATGACCTGAAGGTTATTTATGGGCAAAGGCTTCTGGTACATCTCAACTACTTAGTGCTGATGGAGCCACACTGGTTAGAGATAAGAACATGATCTTTGAGAGGTAGACTGAGGACTTCCATACTGTTGTCCACAGACCATTGTTAATCAATGCTGATAGCTCTTGACTGTTTATCTTAAAGTGAAGTCAATCCCTCCTTAGCTGAAGTCCCAACTGAAAAAAAAAGGGTTTTGAATGTCATTAGGCAACAACCTCTCTGATGCTGATTCCTTTTCCAGATAAGATTTACAAGGTGGATGGTCCATTTCTCATATAAAAGCTGACTCAAATTTTCTGGGTTATATGACAAGAAGGAGTAATCACCCAGGATTTCTAGGGTGCCTGTGTTGTCCATCTCTATAAGGGAAATGAATTGTCTTGTAACAATCATAGATGGGTCTCTCTTTTAGTTATTGCTGGCAAGATTCTTGCCTGAGTCCTCCTTAATAAGCTGATCCTTCACCTAGAAAACAATCACCTACCTGAGATCCAGTGTGACTTCAGAAAAGGCCAAGGAATGGTCTCTATGATGGTTGCTGTGTGACAACTCCAGGAAAAATGCCAGGATCAAAACAGAGGTATGTGCATGACATTTGTAGATTTGACAAAGGTTTTTGATAATGTCAGTCATGAGCACTTACGGAAAATTCTGTCAAAATTTGGTTTCCCAGAGAAGTTCATCAGTATTATATGTCCATTTCATGATGGCATGCTTGCCCAGGTTTTAGATAATGGAAGATGCTCTTGTCCTTTTCCAATTGCTACTGAAGTGAAAAAAGGCTGCATGTTTGCTCTCATGCTTTTTTAACATCATGTTTTTAGCCATGTTATCAAATATCTTCACTGAGGACAAAGGCAACATCAAGGTCAGCTGCCACACTGATGGTAAATTCTTCAACTTGAAAAGGTTACATACAAAGACTAAAGTGGAGGGAGTGTTGGCTAATGATGTGGTAGTTTCCATATTTTGTGCACTCAGTGCATCCTCTGCAGCTGAGATTCAACAAAGTAAGGATCAGCTCTCTGCTGCTTGTGCTAATTTTGACCTAACAATTAGCACCAAGAAAACACAGATGCTCCATCAGCCAACACCATATCCATCCTTATGTGGAGCCATTGGTTACAGCAAGTGGAGAACTTTTGAACTCTGTGCAGAAGTTCATTTACCTTGGCAATATAATTTCCAGGGATGTATATATTGAAAATAAGGTTGACACACATTGCCAGAGCTAGCTCAGTGTTAGGGAGGTTCTATAGTAAAGTGTGAGAGAGAAAATGCATTAAACTGTCTACTAAACTTAAAATCGACAGAGCTGTTGTGCTGGTTACAATGTTGTATGCTTTTGAAACCTGGACAGTATACCAGTACCATGCCAGGAAACTGAATCACTTTCATTTGAATCATCTTAGGAATATTCTGAAGATCAACTGGCAGGGTAAGATGCTAGACACTGAGGTCGTTTCTTGAATTTCCAAGGATTTAAACTCTACTGCAGAGGGTGCAGTGCCAATAGGGTGGCTACATTGCCAGAATGCCAAACATATGCTTTCCAAAAAGTCTGTTTATGGAGATCTCACACAGGGCAAGTCCTGCCATTGTGGCCAGAAAAAGCAATACAAGAACACTCTCAAGGTCTCTCTTAAGAACTTTGGAACTGGTTGTATGACATGGGAGACACTGACATAGGACCACTCAACATGGCATGCCATCATCAGAAAAGGTGTTATATTCTATGACCAAAGCAGAATTGAAGTAACTTGAAATAAATATGAGGTGTGCAAATTTGGACATCTCCTCCCCAAATGGTTGAAATAGTTCACAACTCCACCAACAGTGAAATAGTGTCTCAATTTTCCCATGTACCCTCCAGAATCTTTAATTTTCTATTTTTATCATGTTATCAAATTTGATAGATGTTAGTGATTTAGAGCATTTTTCACTTGTGATTGATAGCTTTGATTTCCTTTTTTTCTGAAAACTGCCTGTAAATATCCTTTGGGCATTTATCAAATGAAGATCCTTTTATTTATTTATTTTTTTTATAAATTTGGCTCAGTTCCCTATATATTTGAGAAATGAGGCTTTTACTAGGGAAAGCTGTTTCAAAATTTTTCTCTCAGCATCCTGCTTTCCTTTATGTTGCATAAAATAAAAATGATCAGTTTTACCTTTCATGATCCTTCTATCACTTGTTTGGTGGTAAACTCTTTCTTTTCCATAAGCAGAACATGTAAATATTTTTATCCTCCAGTAATTTGCCTAGTATTTCACTCTTTATATCTAAAATATATTGATTTTGACATTATCTTGTGTGAGATGTTGGTCTATGCCTAGTTTCTGTCAAACTGCTTTCTATTTTTCCTAACATCTTTTCTCAAATAATGAATTGTTATCGCCAAGAGTTTATATCTTTTGGGTTGATTAAATATTAGGTAATTATGGTCATTTACATTTCCTTTGGTTTTCATAATTTTTCCACTGGTTAGTAATTGAGGATTTTCATAATTTGTTATTTTCAAATTTTTGTTTTGTTATTTGTTGAAATCATTGATCTACTCTCTCATTGATTTAAGCATTTAGAGATGTATAAGTTCTCTTATGTGCATCATTGATTGTGTCCCACAAATTTGGTATCTCATTATTGTCATTAACTCTAATTAAATTATTGATTGTTTTCATGACATATTACTTGATCCATTCATTCTTTAGGATTAGATTATTTAATTTTCAATTATTTTTAATCCACATTCCAAAAGCACTTTTCTGAATATAATTTTTCTTCAATTGTGGTTGGAAGCAGTGCATTTAAATTTTCTACTTCTTTTGCATATATTTTGGAGGATTTTATACCCTAAAATATGGCCAGTTTTTGTGAAGTTTTGTGAAGTACAATTGAGAAAATGTATAACCCTTCCTATCCTGATCCAATTTTTTCCCATATGTCTATCATATTTAATTGTTCTAAAATGCTATTCTTCCCCTTAAATTCTTTATTAATTAATTTAAGATTAGCTTGAGAGAATTCTGAAAAGCCCCTCACTAGTATACTTTTACTATTTCTTTGTCCTGTAACACATATAGCTTTGCCTTTAAGAATTTAAATGCTGTGCTATTTTAATGTACATATGTTATAAATAATAAATTATTCTCTTTTGTCATTTTTATAAAAATTCAATTTCCCTAATTATCTCTTTGAACTAAGTCTATTTTTGTTTGTGCTTTGCTTGTGCTTTTTTCCATATTTCTTGACAATTAAAAGGGCTATACCTAGATAGAGGGTGTGGGTATAAATTAACTGATGTGATGATAAAAATGTAATTAAAGGATATGAAGGGATTGTAATAAGAGAAAAGAAGGAGGCAGAAAAAGGTAAATTGCACCATAGGAAGAGGCACAAAAACATATTGTAGTAGAGGGAAAGAAGGGAGGGAGATGAGCATTGCTTGAGCTTT
Source organism: Notamacropus eugenii (assembly GCF_028372415.1). Classification (NCBI taxonomy): domain Eukaryota; kingdom Metazoa; phylum Chordata; class Mammalia; order Diprotodontia; family Macropodidae; genus Notamacropus; species Notamacropus eugenii. Next base: position 211,554,232 of record NC_092875.1, read on the forward strand.
ACTCTCATGGGATTTGGATCAAGAAAGGAATAACATAATCAGTGAAGTATAGAAATCTAACTTGCCCTACAGTCAATATGAAGGGAAAGTGGAAAGAAAATGGAGGGGGGCTGATAGAAGGGAAAGAAGAGTGAAGGAGGTGGTGGTCAAAAGTAAAGCTATTTTGAGAAGGGGAAGGGAGAAATAAAAGTATGAATGAGGGGAATAGGATGGAGAGAAAGACGCAGATATTAATCATAACTGTAAACATCAATGGGATGAACTCTCCCATAAAATGGAAGTGGATAACATAATGGATTTAAGACCAAATCTTACAATATGCTCTTTACAAGAAACACATTTGAAAAAGGGGGATAGACACAGGGTAAAATTAAAAGGTTGGAGCAGAATATATTATGGTTATCTGTTGTAAAAAAAGAAAAAAAAAAGGAAAGGTAGAGATCCTAATCTCAGACAAAGCAAAAGCAAAATTAGATCTAATCAAAAGAGAAGAGGAAGGAAACTATATCCTGCTAAAAAGCACCATAGACAATGAAATAATATCATTACTAAACATATATGCACCAAGTGGCATATAGCATTCAAAGTCTTAGAGGAGAAATTAAGGGAGTTACAGAAAGAAACAGAAAAGAAAACTATATTAGTGGGAGTCCTCAACCTGTCCCTCTCAGAACTTGACGATTTTCACCTCAAAATAAATAAGAAAGAAGTTAAGGAGATGAATAAAATTCAGGAGAAATTAGATATGATAGAATTCTGGCGAAAACTGAATGAGAATAGAAAGGAATATAAGTTTTACTGAGTGATACATGGCAAATACACAAAAATTAACCTCATTCTAGGGCATAAAAACCACATAATCCAGTGCAGAAAGGCAGAGATATTCAATGTATTCTTTGCCAGATCATGATGCAAATATGTATGTGTGTATATATATATATATATATATATATATATATATATATATATATATATGTATGTATGTGTATATATATATATATATATGTATGTATGTGTATATATATATATATATATATATATATATGTATATATGTAATACAGGGCCATGGAAAGACAGACAAAACATTAATTGGAATCTATTTAATCTAATCCTAAAGAATGAGTGGGCCAAACAATAAATCATAGAAACAATCAATAACTTCACTCAAGAGAATTACAATAATGATACCACCTACCAAAACTGATGGGATGCTGCAAAAGCAGTTCTTGGGGAAGTTTGATATCTCTGAAGGCTTACAAGAATAAAATAGAGAAAAAGGAGATCAATGAATCAAGCATGTAATTGAAAAAAAAAAAAAACTAGAAAAAGAACAGTTGAAATTCCCCAATTAAATACTAACTTAGAAATACTGAAAGCCAAAGGAGAGATTAATACAATTGAAATTAAGAAAAGTATCAAATTAACAAAACCAAGAGCTTATTTTATGAAAAAAAAACAATGAGTTAATTTGGTTCATTTGATTAAAAAGAAAAAGAAAGAAGAAAGTCTAATTAATAGCATCAAAAATGAAAAGGGTGAACTTATGTCCAGTGAAGAGGTAATTAAAATTATAATTAGAAATTACTTTGCCCAACGGTGTGCCCATAAATTGGACAATCTAAGTGAAATGGATGAATATTTAAAAATGTATATAAATTGCTAATATTAACAGCAGAGGAAGTAAAATATTTAACGAACACCATCTCAGGAAAATAAATTGAACAAGCTATCAATGAACTTCCTAGGAAAAAAATCTCCAATGTCAGATGAATTTATAAGCAAATTCTATCAAACATTTAAAGAATAGTTGATTCCAATACTATATATATTATTTAGGAAAATTGGTGGATTCCCACCAAATTATTTTTAAGATACAAATATGATTCTGATACCTAAACCAGGAAGAGCCAAAACAGAGGAAGATAATTATACACCAATCTCCCTAGTGATTCTAGATGTGCAAATTTTAAACAAGATGTTAGCAAAAAGATTACAGCAACTCATCACTAGAATAATACACTATGATGAGGTAGGATTTATAACAGGAATACAGCACTGATTCAATATGAGGAAAACTATCAGCATTATTGACCATATCAAAAACAAAACTTACAGTAACCATATGATTATCACAGTAATCCAGAGAAAGCTTTTCACAACGTACAGCATCCTTTCCTATTGAAAACAAGGAGAGCATAGGAATAAATGGAGCCTTCCTTAAAATAATAAATATCATTTACCTAAAACCATAAGCAAGCATTATATGTAGTGGGGACAAACTAGATGCATTTGCAATAAGAAGGTGAAAGAAGGATGTCCGTTAAGACCACTGTTATTCAATATGGTAGTAGAAATGTTAGCTTTAGCAAAAAAGAGAAGAAAAAGAAACTGAGTGAATTAGAATGGACAAAGAAACTAAGTTATCATTCTTTGCAGACACTGTGATGATAATCTTAGAAAATCACAGAGAATCAAGAAAAAGCTAATTGAAATAATAAACGATGTTAGCAAATTTACAGGATAAAAAATAAACCCACAAAATATCTGCATTTCTGTACAGTACTAAAGAAAACCCAACAGCAAGAGACAGAAATATAAATGTCATTTAAAGTTACTGTAGACACTATAAAATATTGGGAAGTCTACCTGCAAAACAAACAGTTACAAAACATTTCTTGCACAAATAAAGCCACATCTAAATAATTGTGAAAACATCAGTTGCTTGTGTGTAGACCAATCCAATGTAATAAAAATGACAATTCTACCTAAATGAATTAACTTATTCAGTGCCATACCAATCAAATTGCCAAAAAAAATATTTTCTAGAGGTAGAAAAATAATATAAAAATTTATCTGAAAGAACAAAAAGTTCAGAAAATCAAGGGAATGAATGAAAAGAAACTCTAGGGAAGGTGACCTAGACATACCAGATATCAAATTGTAATTTATTATAAAGCAGCAATCATCAAAATCACTTGGTAATAGCTAAGAGGCGGATCAGTGGAACAGGTTAGATACACAAGACACAGTAGGCAAGGATTATATCACTCTACTATTTTATAAATCCCAGCAACCCAGCTTCTGGCACAACAGCTCATTGTTTGACAAAACTGCTGGGAAAGCTGGAAAATACAGTGGTGCAAACTGGGCATAGACCAATGCCTGACACCATATACTACAACAAAACCCAAATGTGTACACAATCTAGGTATAAAGGCTGGGATTGTAAATACATTAGTGGAGTAAGAAATAGTTACTTGTCGGATTTAGAGAGAGAGGAGGAATTAAGCCCAAACAAGAAATAGAGAACACTATGAAATACAAAATGGATAATTTTGATTATATTAAATTGAAAAGGTTTTGCACAAATAATCCCAATACCACCAAGATTAAGAGGGGAGCAGAAAACTAGGAAATAATTTTTACGAGTGCTTCTGATAAAGGTCTATTTCTAAATATGTAGAGAGAACTGAGTCAAATTTACAAGAAGACAAGTCATCCCTCAATTGATAAATGGTCAAAGAATATGAATAGTCAGTTTTCAGGTGAAAGACATTAAAGCTATATATAGTCATATGAAAAAATTATCAAAATCACTATTGATTAGAGCGATGTAAATCAAAACAACTTTGAAGTACCACATCTTATTGGCTAACATGACAAAATAGGAAGATGACAAATGTTGGAGAAGATGTGGGAGAGTTGGAGCATTCATTGTTAGTGGAGTTGTGAGTTAATCCAACCATTCTGGAGAGTGGTTTGGAGCTATGCCCAAAGGGCTATAAAATGTGCACATCCTTTGATTCAAGAATACCTCTTCTAGTACTGCATCCCAAAGACATAAAAAATGGGGAAAGGACCTACATGTACAAAAATATTTATAACAATTCTTTTTGTGGTGGCCAAGACCTGAAAATCGAGAGAATGTCCATCAATTGGGGAATGGCTGAACAATTTGTGGTATATGAATGTAAGGGAATACTATTGGGTGATAAGAAATGACAAACAGTCAGACTTTAGAAAAACCTGGACAAACTTATTTGAACTGATGCAATAGTTCTTGGTGCACAATGCCATCCACATTTAGAGAAAGAGCTATAGAGCTGGAAAGCAGAATGAAGTAGACCATTTTCTCTTTTATTATGCTGTTTTTTTCTCATAGTTTCTCCCATTCATTTTAATTCTTCTATGCAACACGAAAATGTGAAAATGCATATAATAAGAATGTATGTGTAGAACCCATCTTGCATGCCATCTTGGAGAGGGAAAGAGAAGACAGGGGGTGAAAATTTAAAATTTATGGAACTGATTTTTGAAAACTGAAAACAAATAAATTAATTTACAAAAAAAAAAAGAAAAAATACACATTCTGGATCTCCTTTTCTATTTGGTTGATTTTTTTTTCTGGTAATCTTCTTGGTTTTCTTGTATTGTTCTTACTTTTTTTTTAGTTTTTTCTCTATCTTTCATTTGATTTTAAAAGACTTTTTAAAGTTTTTCTATGAATTCTTTTTAGGCACATGACCATTTGACATTCCTCTTTGGGGTAGAAGAGGGTTTCTTTACTTCAATATGCTCCTCTGAAAATGAACCCTTTGTCATCCTTATTTCCACGGTAAGAATAACTTCCTTAACCATCTTCAGATCTCACCTAGGTGGGGAAGTCTGTTGTGATCTACTCAGGTTTGTGTGGGAATAAATTCTTTGATCACTCAAGGCTGGTTAATTTAGACGTACATCACTACAACCCTTCATTAGAATGCTTCTAATTGCAATATTCATTTTTGTAATGAATGGTAATACTCATTGTATTATTGTAATACATAATACATTGTAATACAATTCATTGTAATATTCATTTTTCTTATTAATTGTCAATGAATCAGAGCTGATCACCACCTTCAGGAACACCATTCTTCCAAAGGCATATAAACTGTGAACCCACAGCCGTGATTTGTTTTTGGCTTTGGGAATGCCATTGATCTCTTTTATTAATGTAATACTAGCATTACTAATAGAATGATTATATACCCAGAAATTATTTCTCAAATTTTTTTAAATGTCTTACTCCCAACCTATTTATGTTTATCCTCTCTCACTTCTTGTTTATCTTCTCCATCCTCAAAAAATCCCCTTTATTTCTGACTATTTACTCCCTTAATCTGCCCTTCCACTTATTTCCCTGCCTTTGCCCTGACATTTTCCTGTTACATAAGACAGATTTCTATCCCAAAGTGAATGTGCATATATATTCTTCCCTCTTTGAAACAGTTCAAATGAGCATGAGATTCAAGTGTTGCCTAGCACTCCCATTTCTGCATCTGAAGTTTAAAAAAGTCTTTCCTGTGCAGCTCTTTAAGGTCAGCTAATTTTCCTCATTTTTCCTCCCTCTTTCTTCTTCTCCCAGCACATCTCTTTCCCAGTCCCTCCACCACAATTTTTTTGAGTACATATCTGTATAAATAACTCACACCAATGCCCTCTAACTATGTAAACGTCTTCTAATCATCCCTATTATGACAATGTACTTAGGCATTACATGCGTGATCTTCCCAAAGAGGAATATAAGTAGTTTTGCTTTATTGTGTCCATTATGATCTCTATTTAATATTATCTTTTTATGCTTCTCTTATGTCTTTTATTTGTAAATCAGTTTTTCTATGTAGCTCTGGCCTTTTCATTAAGAATATACTTGAAAGTCCTCTAGTTCATTAAATATCTATTTTTCAGTATTTTTATTAATTTATTTTAAATTCAAATGGAAAATACAGAAAGTAAAGAAAAAGCATTGCTCTACGCACAGCAGAACATGAGAGGATTCAAAATGCCTCCTAACCCAGGTAGCCATAGGGCTTACTGCTTTAGGTTTCAGTGGAACTAACCTGGAGGTGTTTAAACTTCACTGGGACCAAAATCTTCCTATTGAGCCAGGATGTCCACTGTTCTGCCCCAACACTTGTTCATTTGTACCATTAAACATTTCTCCTGAGGCACTATTTTGTATTATTTGTGGGAAAAAATGTGGAGACCTGGGAATTTTCTGACCTACTCCTCTGTCTTCACGGAATTCTCTTCATCTGCTTTTCTTCTGAGGGATTATACAGATTGTTTGTTTTTTTTTTTTTCCTGAATAGATTATACTTGATTGTAATCCTAGGTCCTTTGCCTTCCAAAATACTAAATTACAAGCCATCCACTTCTTTCAAGCAGTAGCTGTTAAACCATGTGTGATACTGACTAGGGTTTAATGTTACTTGAATGCTTTATGTTTGGCTTCTTTTAATATTTTCTCTTTGAACTATGAACTCTGGAGTTTGGCTATAATATTCCTGTGAGTTTTCATTTTTTTAAATCTATTTTAGGAGTTGATCCAGGGACTGCTTCCATTGTTATTTTGCCCTCTTGTTCTTATAGAGGCAGTTTTCATTTATAATTTCTTAAAATACATATCTGGGCTCTTTTTAAAAAAAAGTCTTGCCCTTAATATAGTTCAATAATTCTTTAATAGATATATTTGATAATTTTTAGTTTAGAATAATCAATTTCACAAGATTTTAAGTTTTAAATTTTCTTTTGCTCCCTCTTTTTCTCCCTCCCAAAGACACCATGCAATCTGATATAGGCTCTACATATACATTTCCATTAAGCAGATTATAGCATTTGTCATGTTATAAAAAATTTTAGCAGCTTTTCTTCAGGGGGGGCAATGACAAAGAATTGGAAATGGAAGCATTGTCCATCAAATGGCAAACGGTTGAACAAATGACAATCATAGTACGTTATATCCAGAAGGGATCTTAGAAACATTTTAGTTTAATTCCAAAAAAACTATAGGTAGCGAAAAATTGAGAAACATTGTAAAATATTTTAAATCAGTTTATAACTACAGGCTTTTGAAACACAAATGCACAAAAGGAATGATTCTCTGTTAAGGCAAGCAGAGCATACAGGAAATCACACTAGTTTGGAGAGTCAGGAAACCAGAATTCTAATCTTTTTTTTTTTTTTTCTTTACTAGCTTTGTGATCCTGAGCAAGGGGCTAAACTCTGTGCCTCCTTAGCTCCTTCATCTCATTAAACCTACTGCACTGTGAAAATTAGACACCATGGGGCCCCTACCCTCTGCCTAAGGGCTCTCTTCTAGACCCTCCTGGCTTAAGTGTTTATCAATAGTAACTGTTTCTATTTCCCTACCAGCCTGATGTCTTGCTTTTCTTTGCCTCATTAAAGGAGTCATGCCCTGGCTACTTCTTAAACAGGCCTATTCAATGAATGGGTGTTACCTCACCCTAAGTGAATACCTGCATAGACCATGGCCTAAAGAGGCCAAGGTATCCCAGTGCATCCTGGGTCATCTCCAGTCATCCTGATGAATATCAAGTCCCTGGATTCAGATGGTTCTGGAGAAGAAATGAGACTGGTGACCTTGCACAGCCCTCCCTCACTCAAAACAAAGTCAAGTGCAAGTCACGTCCTCATTACTCTGATGGCATAGTCTTCTTCAGCAATGAAGAATGAACATAAAGAAAAATTGTTATTACACTCTCTCTCTCTCTTTTTCACTCTCTCTCTCTCTGTCTCTCTGTCTCTACTGAGATTTCAGCCAGACTCTATTCCAGTGTCACAGACTTCTCTCATTCATACCTCCTAATTTGTCTTGAGCTGGAAAAGAAAAATCTTTCATCCTGACCTTTTCTTGTCTACCCACTCAAATATTTAATTTTGTACATTATTTTAAAGTTGTTTTTACTGATATCTTGGGAGAGTTAAGCTTGAACTCTGTTCCTGCCACGTTTGCTCCCTGACTTATTTTTATGAAGGAAATTTACTCCCTTACTCCAAATTTAAATTCTGTTTATTCTCATCTTCCTTTATAGAATACTCTCTTACTTAGTTCTACTCCTGCTTCTTGACCCCTCATTTTCTATAGAAAATTTATTTCTTTTGCACACATAATTTGCATCTCAATGACTCTACTCAATTTTGACTTTTCAAAAAATACACTCAAAAGTCATGCATTCTATAGAAGTTCACTCTCTGACACTTCATGAGATTATGCCCAATTTTGTAGGGCATATTATCCTTATAGAGATGCTGTCTTCCATTTCTTCGTGGTACATCATTATCCAGTTTCCTTTAATTCCTCATTATAGATGATTAGGGTTGTTCAATTAAATCTAGATTTCTACAGTTCATGAATTTTCTCTTCCTGGTTGCTTTTCTAGATAGCCAGATCTGTCATCTTAATATCCACACATTTGCTTGAATTAAACTTGGATTCCTCTTTTCTGTGTGATGTTTCCAAAAATTCTACACTTTTCATTTTAGTTCACATATTTCTGAGCAATATTTGGTGAAGTTATAGCAAAATATGGTACTCATGCTTAATAATTCATTAGATAAATCTGGGGAGGGGGTGCTAATCTTAGAATTTTTCACTGAGCTGTCATCAAGGTTAGTTGCCAGAGCTTATCAAAGCCTCATATATTCTTCTAATTTACTATGCTTTTTCTTTACAATCTTTAGTTTTCTTCCTTTCATGTTTTTTTTCTTTTCATGGTACTTGCTGCTTCTCACTAATTTCTTGTTGCTGATCTAACTTGTCACTTATCCTTTCCAATTTTTCAAGAATGCTCATCACTTCCCTGTCTTTAATTATTTAATTAGGTCTTTCTGCTACTTTGGAAGTTTCCAGTCATTCCGTAAACTTTTCTTGAGTTCTAGTGGCAATCATTGCATGACTACTCTCTTTGCCTATAGATTTCTACTGCACATTCTTTTACCTAATAATATTTATTCAGAGTATTTAGATTATTTATTTTTTAATCTTATTCCTTCAAATTTCCTGCTTTCTTCCCCAATCTCTAAGTCCTTGTGAGAATTTTGCATAAAGTTCTATTTCCCTTCAACCTACTTTTGTGATTTTAATTTAATTTGTATTTTTTTTATCACTAGTTTAAGATCATGAAGGGTAGCTAGCCTTAGAGGAAAACTTCCCTCTCATTTAAGGCATTTTATTGTTAGTTGCTTGAATCACATTTTAAGAGGTACCTTATTTCTCATTACTCTCATGAATATGAATTTTTTTCTCTCTGAACTTGGACTATATTTCTTGAATTTGGTCAATTCTTCATTGCTACATTTTTCTTTCAACTTAGCTTACATCCCCATTTATTGAAAGCCTAATCATTCCTCCAAAACCATGTAAAATGCCGTCTTCTCCATGAAACTGTCCCTAATTCCTCAAATGAAAGTAATTGTTCTGCCTTTTGTTCTATTATATTTTAATATCACCCTATGAATTACTGACATTCTGTTCTGTGGTTTAGTTTTTATGGGACATGTCTAATCACTCCTATTAGACTCTAAGCTTCTTGGAAAAGTAAGAGGTTTTATCTTATCCACTTTTTTTTTCTTCTAACAGTGAAAGGAGTGTCATTCATATATTATGGGCCACAAAATGTTACTTCAATTCATTTATTCAGAATATTGTAAGCAAACCTTATGCTTAAAATTAATGTTATCCAGCACTGATCCCAACAGGAATCCTGTCCAGAACATCTCTAAGAATCAATCAGTGGTCCTTAGCTTCAACACCCTCAATGAAGAGGAGACATTTGGAGCATTTTCTTTTATGTTTAACACACTTTTTGATTTCTTACTTCTGCTTATTGTCCTTAGTTATGAGCAAGACTAAGGCCTTTTACACATCAGAACTCTTCAAATACTAGTTATGTTTTTCTTAAATTTTCAATGGAATTTTATGTGACAGTATCTCTAATAACCTCAATAAAAGACACTACTAGGGTTGAACAACAAAAGTTTTCTGTCCAAGGTGATTAGATTTAAAAGGCACTGATAGGACATATTCACGACATTATTCATTCTCTCTTGAATGAGATCATATGCAAAAACATAATTTTGATATCAACTGAAATGAAAATAAAATGATAATAGACCTCTGGGAAATGGCAAGATACTATTGCTGCTCCAGTTACCTTACCTGAACTTTATGGGTAATGAAGGAAGAACCTTCTAAGGAAGGTGAAGAACACTTCAGCTTTCATGGGCTATTCAGTCCATCATGCTGCCTCCTAGTTTTCTCTCTGGACTTCTATCACTCCACCTTCTTCATTTGCCTCATCTATACCTTCCTCCCCCTCATTCTCTTCTCCCTTATTCTGACTCCCTCAATCTAGGCTGTATTCTTAACTTTCCACTCTAAAGGGATAAATCACTTTTGAAAAACTCTTTTATAAGATACTTGTCTTCATTTTAAAACTTTAACTTTCTTATTCCTTTCACCTTATTGTATTCAAAGAGACTTGACTTTATCTGATGATACAGCTTCCCTGATAACACTTTTAATCATTGTTTGTACTTTTACATCTGCCTTCTGACTTACTGTTCCTGATAAGTGATATGGGATAAGTTTTATTCCCCAATGCCACTTCCAGGCTCTCCCTCTACCAACATCACTCAGTAACCTCTGTCTTTGTGAGTGTCACTCAATCTTTATTGTTAACAGAGTTCTAAAAAGACTCTGTTGTTTGTCGGAACTTTCCTTCTTCACAGGGGAACAGGGCAATGCAGTTACATGGCTAGCTATTCAGAAAGTTTTCTCAAATCCAAAACTGCTTGACATGCCAGTGATCCTTTGTGAATGAAGTGTACCCAAATTTGGAGATGCATATACCTATCAGAAACCACAGGACCAATCTTGATCAGTTCAAGGACAATCTTGGGCAGAACCTGGAGATTCAAGACTTTGTTTAAGACTTTTTAAACATCCTGTTTCCTGGCTTATTGTGTCTACAATTGCTCTCTCATTCAATCCCCACTCCCTACCCAAAAACCTAAAGAAACGATATTTCTCCCTTTCCACTCACTTTTAAGCATCTGAAAACTCTCCCTATCTCTTCCCTTGTGGGATCTTCTCTCTCCTAAATGCCTTTTGTCAGACAATAAATACTTTTAAATTGTGTATTGGGTTTGGTTTGCATTTCAGGTCCATAAATGATAACAGCATTTTCTAACCAATCAAGATTCTGGTAGTTGTTTTCAACCACCCATCAGGAAATACCCCTTCTTTTCTCAATGAGTTCACTGCCTAATTCAGAGTCTTTATCTCCTTCTGCCTTTATACTAGATGATTTCAAAATTCATATTTATATTCTCCCAAGCAACTTAGATTCCAGGCTCTTTAATTGAACTTAATCATTTATCCATGAGCTTTTCCTCTAGTCCACTGTAGCTTCTCACAGAGATGGTCTCATAACCTTGATCTTGTCAACTTCTACAAGTGTTTGACTTGTATATTAGTGAATTCTGAAATTCTTATTTCTGAAAATAATCTCTTGTCATCCTAACTTACTATGCCTTGAAATCTTGTTCTTCATACTTTGTGCTACCTCCATTTCGTTTACAACTAAGTTTGTTCTCAGGGAGTCACCCCTGCCCTAGACACTCTCCTCCTTTTATCATTTTGAGCAAAAGATTTCAAACCTATACTGTCCTTTTCTCTTTTGCCCCCTTACCTTATCACTAATCTTGCCCATCCAGGCCTCAGTCTTGTAGTACTCCCACCATTGACTATCTTTGTTTCTTTTCTTGAGCTGCTGAATGTAGAAAGACCTATTAACTTTGATGACTAGGTTCACTGCTTTTATATGTTAGTGTAAAAAGAGTGTCCTTTTACAAGCCCTTAATTGATTCTTTGGGCAGCTAGTTCACACACTGGATAGAATAGTGGAATCAGGTAGACATCTACTGAGCTCAAATCTGGCCTCATATACTCCATGGCTGCATGACCCTGGGTAAGTCACTTAATCCTGTTTACCTCAGTTTCCTCATATGTAAAATGATCTGGAGAAAGAAATGGTAAACAAATGCAGTACTTTTGCAAATAAAACCTCACATAAGTTCAAAGAGGGTCAGACATGACTGAAAATGACTAAACAACAATTGATTCACTATCCTAGGTACCAGAGCAATTTTTCCAAATTTTCATCCTTCCTCAAAACTCCCAAGGCCCACCATTCTCTCACCCTCTCAGTTGAGAACTTTATCTTCTATTTTGATGGGAGAATATGAAGTTTTTTGTTGAGAACTACATTCTCCCTTCCTATTTCCATCACCCAAATGCCTTTCTCTATTATTTCCTCCCTTGCCTTTATCATTCAAAATCCTTCACAACCTAACCTCTTCCTATATTTCTGATTTTTTTTTATATTCTCCTTCTTCCCATATTCGTTCAGTGTGATCCAGTGACACTGGCTTCTTTGCCATTCCTCCAACAAGATAATCCATCTCCCCACTTGATGCATTTTCATTGCCAGTCTCTTATGCCTTGTATGGTCTCTTTCTTCATCTCTCCCTCCTAGTTTCACTGACTTTTTTTCAAATCACAACTAAAATCTCATCTTTTGAAAAAAAAAAAAAAGAAACCTTTCACAGACCTTCTCAACCTTAGTGTCTTCTGTCTAAAACTATTTCTATTTTTCCATGAGTATAGTTTGTTTATAATTGTTTGCATGTTGTTTTCCACATTAGATTGTGAGCTCCTTGAAAACAAACACTGATTTTTACCTACCTTTCTATCCTCATTACTTAGCGCATTGTTTGAAGCACAGTTGGACCTTATTAAATGCTTCTTGACTTGAAGCTTAAGGTGCACAGGACTGCCAGTTCTACTACAGCATGACATATAGATCACTAAAACTCACAGTGCTATACAAAATGTCAAAATAAAAAAAAAAAACAACACTAAGATTAATGGAGAAAATGGGTTAGGGATACAACACATAAAAACTTCATCAGTGACACATAAAAAAAAAGTAGCCTATGAAAATGATAGGATACTTTTATTTATGTTATGTCACTAAGAAATAGGTGAACATACAATAAAGAGTGGCAGAATGCACTGCAGCCTCAGACTGTTGCTTGGTTTGTGTTTCTAGGTCCTTGTATATACTTGCAAAGTCAGGTGAGAGAATATCTATTATATTCACGGACAGACAAGGGAACAATGGGAATTATGGAGACAGAGTTTGTGGGAGAAGATGAGACCTCCTCTACACATAACTCATACTCCACCAAAAGATATATAATAAATATCTTACTTTACCTTGAAAAAAAAAATCCTGATAATTTGCTTGTAGAAATGAAGATCACAAAGGTGGTCACTTATAAATTACTGTGAAGTGTTCATTTTTTTTTTTTTTGCATCTTTTCTATTTCTTGTGGATAAAGTCATAAACAAGGAAAGACCAAATTCAAGTTATGCTCCAATTATTCCCTTATGTAGCACATCAACTAGAGCAAATTTGCATTTTTCTTTTTTTTTTTAAATTTTTATTTTATTATTATTATTTTTTAATGTTTAACAATCACTGCCATAAAATTAAGATTTTATCCCCCCCACACCTGCCCTCCACTACCCGCCTCCCTCCCCATGACAGCATAAAATTCTGTATAGGTTCTACATATACTTTCCTATTGAGTGCATTTTCACTATAGTCATGCTACGTAGTCAAACTAAAATAAATGGAAGAAATCATATAACAAATTAAAACATGATACACAAAAACACACACACACAAACATGATCTGCTATATTCTGCGAATGACTTCCATATTTCTTTCTCTGAGTGTGGAAGGCATTTTGCCTTAGAAAACCACCACTGGGATTTTTTTTTTTAATAGGTTCTTGCGTTATTACAAAATTCCAAATCTACCAGAAAAAATTCTCTCACACTGTGGTCGTTGCTGTGCACAAAGTTCTCCTGGTTCTGCTCCTTTCACTCGGTATCAGATCATATAAGTCCTTCCAGGCCTCTCTGAAGTCTTCTTGTTCATCATTTCTTATGGCACAATAGTACTCCATTACATTCATATACCATAATTTATTTAGCCATTCCCCAATTGATAGACATCCCCTTGACTTCCAGTTTTTGGCAACTACAAAGAGTGCTTCTATAAATATTTTTGTACATGTGGGACCCTTACCCATTTTTTTGATCTCTTGGGGATACAGTCCTAGAAGCGATATTGCTGGGTCAAAGGGTATGCACATTTTTGTAGCCCTTTGGGCATAGTTCCAAATTGCTCTCCAGAATGGTTGGATGAGCTCACAGCTCCACCAACAATGAATTAGTGTTCCAACTCTCCCACATCCTCTCCAGCATTTATCATTTTCTTGTTCTGTCATGTTTGCCAATCTTATAGGTGTGATGTGGTACCTCAGAGTTGTTTTGATTTGCATCTCTCTAATCAAAAGTGATTTAGAGCACTTTTTCATATGATTATAGATATCTTTAATTTCTTCCTCTGAAAATTGCCTGTTCATATCCTTCGACCATTTATCAATTGGGGAATGACTTGTATGATTATACATTTGAGTCAGTTCTCTATATGTTCTAGAAATGAGGCCTTTATCCCCGAGCTTAGCTATAAAAATTCTTTCCCAATTTACTACATCCCTCCAGATTTTGGTTGCATTGGGTTTGGTTGTGCAAAAACTTCTCAGTTTAATGTAACTAAAATTATCCATTTTGCATTTCATAATGCTTTCTATCTCTTCTTTAGTAAAAAATTCATCCCTTCTCCATAAATCTGATAAATACACTATTCCTTGCTTCTCCAGTTTATTCATGGTATCAATCTTTATACCTAAATCATGCACCCATTTGGATTTTATGCTTGTGTATGGTGTCAGGCATGGGTCTATGCCTAATTTCCACCACACTGTTATCCAGTTTTCCCAGCAATTTTTGTCAAACAATGAGTTCTTATCCCAGAAGCTGGGGTTCTTGGGTTTATCAAACAGGAGGTTGCTATATTCCTTGCCTACTGTGTCTTGAGTGCCAACTCTATTCTACTTGTGTACCTCTCTGTTTCTTAACCAATACCAAGTGGTTTTGATAACTGTTGCTTTATGGCACAATTTGAGATCTGGTAGAGCTAGGCCACCTTCCCAAGCACTTCTTTTCATTAGTCCCTTTGATATTCTGAAACTTTTGTTCTTCCAAATGAATTTTGATATTATTTTATCCAGCTCTGGAAATAATTGTCTGATAGTTTAATTGGTATGACACTAAATAAGTAAATTAATTTAGATAGAATTGTCATTTTTATTATATTAGCACAGCCTACCCATGAGCAACTGATGTTTTTCCACTTACTTAAATCTGACTTTATTTGTGCAAAAAATGTCTTGTAATTGTGTTCATATAATCCCTGGGTTTGTATTGGCAGGTAAACTCCTAAGTATTTTGTAGTGTCTACCCTAGTTTTAAATGGGATTTCTCTTTGTATCTCTTGCTGTTGGACTTTCTTGCTAATATATAGGAATGCAGAAGATTTGTGTGGGTTTATTTTGTAACCTGCAACTTTGCCAAAGCTGTTTATTATTTCAAGTAGTTTTTTACTTCAATCTCTGGGATTCTCTAAGTAAATCATCGTATCATCTGCAAAGAGTGATAACTTAGTTTCTTCTTTGGCTATTCTTATTCCTTTAATATCTTTATCTTGTCTAATTGCTACAGATAACATTTCTAGTACCATACTGAATAATAGTGGTGATAATAGACATCCTTGTTTCACCCCTGATCTTATTGGGAATGCATCTAGCTTATCCCCATTGCATATAATGCTTGTTGAAGGTTTTAGATAGATACTACTTATTATTTTATGGAAAGTTCCCTTTATTCGTATGTTCTTCTGTGTTTTTAATAGGAATGGGTATTGTATTTTGTCAAAAGCTTTTTCTGCATCTATTGAGATAATCATGTGGTTTTTGTTAGCTTTGTTGTTGATGTGATTGATAATGCTAATAGTTTTCCTAATATTGAACTAGCCCTCTATTCCTGGTATGAATCCTACCTGATCATAATATATTAATCTCAGGATAAGATGCTGTATTCGTTTTGCTAAAATCTTATTTAAAATTTTTACATCTATATTCATTAGGGACATTGGTCTATAATTTTCTTTCTCTGTTTTGTCTCTTCCTGGTTTGGGTATCAAAACCCTATTTGTATCATAGAAAGAATTTGGGAGGACTTCTTCTTCCCCAATTTTAAAAAATAGTCTATATAGTATTGGAATTAACTGTTCTTTAAATGTTTGATAGAATTCACTTGTGAATCCATCTGGCCCTGGAGACTTTTTCTTAGGGAGCTCATTGAGGGCTTGTTCAATTTCTTTTTCTGAGATGGGGTTGTTTAAGTATTCAACTTCCTCTTCTGTTAATCTAGGCAATTTGTATTTTTTGAAATATTCATCCATCTCATTTAGATTATCGAATTTGTGAGCATAAAGTTGGACAAAGTAGTTTCTAATTATTGTTTTAATTTCCTCCTCATTGGAGGTGAGTTCACTCTTTTCATTTTTAATATTAGTAATTTGATTTTCTTCTTTCTTTTTTTTAATCAAATTGACCAAAGGTATATCAATTTTATGAGTTTTTTCATAAAACCAAATATTGGTTTTATTTATTAATTCAATAGTTTTCTTAATTTCAGTTTTATTAATCTTTCCTTTGGTTTTCAGTATTTCTAATTTGGTATTTACTTGGGGATTTTCAATTTGTTCTTTTTCTAGCTTTTTCAACTGCAAGCCCAAGTCATTGATCTCCTCTTTCTCTATTTTATTTATGTAAGCATTCAAAGATATAAAATTTCCCCTAATAACTGCTTTTGCAGTATCCCATAAGATTTGGTATGTTGTCCCATTATTGTCATTCTCTTGAATGAAATTATTGATTGTTTCTATGATTTCTTCTTTAACCCAATCCTTCTTTAGGATTGCATTATTTAGTTTCCAACTGATTTTTGGTTTATCTTTCCATGGCCTTTTATTACATGTAATTTTTAATGCATTATGATCTGAGAAGGATGCATTGATTATCTCTGCCTTTCTGCACTGGATTGTGAGATTTTCATGCCCTAGTGCATGGTCAATTTTTGTAAATGTTCCATGTACCACTGAGAAAAAGGTATATTCCTTTCTATTCCCATTCAATTTTCTCCAAAGATCTATCATATCTACCTTATCCAAAGTTTTATTTACCTCCTTAACCTCTTTCTTGTTTATTTTGAGCTTAGATTTATGGAGTTCAAAGAGGGAGAGGTTGAGGTCCCCCACTAATATAGTTTTGCTGTCAGTTTCTTCTTTCAACTCCCCCAACCTCTCCTCTAAGAATCTGGATGCTATACCACTTGGAGCATACATGTTTAGTAATGATATTGCTTCATTTTCTATGGTGCCTTTTAGCAGGATATACTTTCTATCCTTATCCCTTTTGATTAGATCTATTTCTGCTTTTGCTTTGTCTGAGATTAGGATTGCTACTCCTGCCTTTCTTACATGAGCTGAAGCACAATGTATTCTGCTCCATCCTTTGACCTTTATCCTATGTGTATCCCCCCGTTTCAAATGTGTTTTTTGTAAGCAGCATATTGTTGGATTATGGCTTTTAATCCATTCTGCTATCTCTCTCCGTTTTATGGGAGAGTTCATTCCATTCACATTTACAGTTATGATTATAGTCTGTGTATTTCCCTCCATCCTCTTTCTTGCCATTTGTGCTTTTAGCTCTCCCGTCTCCCTTCCCCTCCTCAATAGTATTCACTTTTTCACCCCCTCTTCCTGCAGCCTTCCCCTCCTTCTTATAGCCCCCCTCCCTTTTACTCCCCTTTACTCTTATTGCTTCTTCCCTCCCTTTTAGCCTCCCTCCCCTTTCTTCCCCTTTCCCCTCCTACTACCTATAGAGCTAGTTAGGATTATCTATTTAAGCTTATTGGTCCCTCCTTTAAACAAATCTGATGAGAGTACCTCTCAAACAATGCTCATCTCCCTCCCCTCCTTCCCTCTACTATAATTTTGTGCTTCTTCCTGTCATGTAATTTGCCATTTTCTGCTTCCTCCTTTTCACACCTCCTATTACAATCCCTTCTCACACTTAAATCATATTTTTGACATGACATCATTTACTTTATACCCATTCCCTCTATGTATATCCCTTTTATCATAATAGCTGCGCAGTTCTCAAGATTAACAAGTATCATTCTCCCTTATAGGGAGGTTTACAGTTTGCCTTAATTGAGTAACAACTTTTTGTTTTTGTTTCCCCCCCCCCCCCCGTTTACCTTTTTATGATTCTCTTGAGACCTGCATTTGAACATCGAATTGTCTACTGAGTTCTGGCATTTTGGTCAGGAAGCGGAAATCCTTTATATCATTGAATGACTTTCTCCTTGCCTGAAATGTTATGCTGAACTTTGCTGGATAGTTGAACCTTGGTTGAAGTCCCAAATCCTTTGCCTTATGGAATATTGGGTTCTAATTTTTTCGATCTTTTAATGTAGAAGCTACAAGGTCCTGTGTGATCCTGACTGTATGTCCTTGATATTTGAATTGTTTCTTTCTGGCTGCTTGTAGTATTTTCTCCTTCACTTGATAGCTCTGGAATTTGGCAATGATGTTTCTTGGGGTTTTGAGTTTGGGATCCCTTTCGGGAGGGGAACAGTGGATTCTTTCGATGACTATTTTGCCCTCTGAATCTAGCACTTCTGGGCAGTTTTCCTTGATGATTTCCTGGAAGATATTGTCCAGACTCTTTTCTTCATCACGGGTTTCTGGCAGGCCAATAATTCTTAAATTTTCTCTCCTGGATCTGTTTTCCAGGTTAGTTGTCTTTCCAATTAAACATTTTACATTTTCTTCTGTCTTTTCATTCTTTAGATTTTGTTTGACTGATTCTTGCTGCCTCATTGAGTCATTAGTTTCTACTTGCCCAATTCTAATCTTCATCGTATTGTTTTCTTCAGTTAACTTTTGCATCTCCTTTTCCATCTGACCAATTTTTCCCTTTAAGGAGCTATTTTCTCCAGTTAATTTTTGTACTTCCTTTTCAATTGACCAATTTTCCCAGTTAGGTTTTGTGTTTCCTTTTCCATTTGATCAATTTTCCCAATTAAGTTTTCGTTTCCTTTTCTGTTTGATCAACTCTTCCTTTTAGGGAATTATTTTCTCCAGTTAATTTTTGAACTTCCTTTTCCATTTGTTCAATTTTCCTTTTCAAAGTGATGTTCTCATCAGTGAATTCTTTTTTTATAATTTTAAAATCATTGGCCAGTTTTTCTTCTATTTCCTTGTTCAGCTGTTCCAGGAGAGCTGCTTATGCTTCTGAGAAGTTCATAGTCCCTTCTGAAGTTTCAGATGGAAGTACAGTCTCAGCTCTGTCCTCTTTGGTGTTTGTGTTTTGGTCCTTATCCCCTTAGAGAGATTCTATGGTTTTTTCACCCTTCATCTGCCTTTTCCTGTTCAAGATGCTGACTGAGTGTTGTAGCTTCTGGCTCTTTCAGTCAGAAGCTACAGAACTTTGTGTTGAGCTGATGTGTGAAAAAGCTAAAAGCATGTTTTTGGTTTTTGTTTCCCAGATCAACCCTGGGGTTAGCTTGTTAAGTGTGTGGGAGGAGTGGTCTGGTCATAGGAAATCTCCTCAGCTGAACTGAGGCAAAGGCAAGCTCAGGGGATCTCAGCTTCCCTATTGTCTTCCCTTTCCCCTGAAGGGCTGAGGCATGCCTAGATGCTAATGCATGTTCCCACCCCTGCTGGGGCTCCTCTCCTGGCGCTGAGGCTTGCCTGGGTCTTAGTGCGAATTTTCTCTGCCCTGGGTCCTCTGTCCTTCTGGTTCATCTCCACCACAGTAGGAGGAATCCCCCTTAGCTATTTTCCTAACTTCTGGTGTTATGAGACTATTTGCTCCCTTCTGCTGTTCCTGCTGATCCAGGATTTTTCTGGGGAAATATTTTATGGTTCTTTCATGGTCATCAGTGGGGGAGGAGAGAGCATTTACTGATCACTCTGCCATCCTGGCTCCTGGAAGTTCAAGTAGGTGACTTACCGAAGTTTAATCTTCAGGCTGAAGGTCTCAGGAGCTGTTGTGCAGATATCTGGGGCTGAGAGGCTCTCACCAGCTTGGTTCAGCTTGTCTCCTGCTCCGCCAGTTCTGCCCCCTGCTCTCTGGCTTCTTGGGTCCCTTCCACTCTGCTGCGCTGACCACACTGTGCTGTGCACTGGGGGCTCACTCCCGTGGAATAGATCCTTCCTGTGGACCTTCCAGTCTAACCTGGGCTCCGAATCCATCACAGTCTTTCTCCCACTCGATTCTGCACCTCCAAACTTTGGTCAGATTCTCCTTTCAGAGGTATCCAAAAGAGTTTGTCCAAGACCTTAGGTGAGTCATTGCTCTCACTCCGCCATCTTGGCTCCTCCCTGGGCAAATATTCATTTTTCAAAAGAATCCTTGTTATGTAATAGATTGTGTGCAACCTATAAAGAAGCAGAAACTCTGAATTTCCCAAGTCAATGATCTAGGATATTTCACTAACCAAACAACAAAATCAGGGGAAAATATCCTCCTTTAAAAATCTAGAATCTCAAAGAAAAACAAAATTATAAAATATCAGAGAAAGAAATGATTCTAAAAACCAAATACTTTGAAAACTGGAAGGCACCTTAAAGTTAAACTTTAAAATTAGTTGAGTCCATCTAGTCTCTTTTCATTTCAAGAAAATGTGACCATTAAAGAAAATAAAACTGAAGTGAAAATGCTTAAAATACTAATTAGTTTATTGAAATTATAATACTAATATTTTAGTGAATTTAAATACATATTAATAGCAATGAAATATGGCTGAGGATAATCTATTTTATTCGTATAACAAACATGAAATAAAATGAGATATTAAAATGCAAAACAACCTTTCCAATTTAAAGGTCTCCTTAATGCAGGAATAAAACTGACATTTATGATCTTAAGACCATATACTACTCATTTATGTACTGAAAAAAACATGATTTTAAAAATAAACTTGAATTAGAATATTGCTGAATATGCTGAGTCAATAATTTAAAAAATAATTTCTAAGTAATTAATATGTAAATATACTAATGGAATGTGTGCTAAAAATACAATGTTTTCTTTCTCCCAAACTACCACTAATGTGTCATGATACAGTGTTTTTCAGGGGAAAAAAATCATCCTAATGTATTTTGAAAAATATGTTGATTTTATTTGTTTATTTATTTATTTTTCATTTTCAACATTCATTTCCACAAGATATTGAGTTCCAAATTTTCTTCCTATCTTTCCCCTCCACTTCATGCTGAGATGGCATGCATTCTAATTACTCTTTCCCCTAGTCTGCCCTCCCTTTTATCATCCCACCTCTCATCTCCTTCCCCTTTACTTTCTTGAAGGGCAAGAAAAGATTTCTATGCCCTATTGTCTGTATATCTTATTTCCCAATTGCAAAATATTTTTTTGATATTTGTTTTTAAAACTTTGAGTTCCAAATTCTCTCCCTTCATCCTTCCCTACCCATCCTCATTGAGAAGGTAAGTAATATAATATAGGTCATATATGTGTAGTTATACACATCACCTCCATAATAGTCATGTTGTGAAAGACTAACTATATTTCCCTTCATTCTATCCTGTCCCTCAATTACATTTTCTCCTTTGATCCTGTCCCTTTTCTAAAGAGGTTTCTTCTGATGACCCAATCTGGTCTCCCTTCTATCACCCTACTCTGCTTTACTTTTCTTAAGGGTAAGATACCCAATTGTGTATGTTATTACCTATATGCCAAATCTGATGAGAGTGAGTTTCATTCATTCCCTCACACCTTCTTTCTCTTCCCCTCCATTGTGAAAACTTTTTTTTTATCTCTTTAATGTGAGATAATTTACTCTATTCTATTGCCCCCTTTCTCCTTTTCCCAAAATATTTCTCTCTCACCCCTTAATTTTATTTTTTAGATATTGTCCCTTCATATTCAACTCACCCTGTGTCATCTATCTATCTATCTATCTATCTATCTATCTATCTATCTATCTATCTATCTATCTATCTATCTATCTATCTATCTATCTATCTATCTGTCTGTCTGTCTATCTTTCTATCTATCTATCTATCTATCTATCTATCTATCTATCTATCTATCTATCTATCTATCTATCTAAACTATCTATCTATTCCTTCCAGCTACCCTAATATTGAGAAAGATTTCAAGAGTCATAAATTTCATCTTTCCATGTAGGAATGCTAAAAGTTCAACTTTAAAAAGTCTTATGATTTCTCTTTCTTGTTTATCTTTTCATACATCTCGTGATTCTTGCATTTGAAAGTCAAATTTTCCATTCAGCTATGGTCTTTTCAACAAGAATGCTTGGAAGTCCTCTATTTCATTGAAATTCCATTTTTTCCCTGAAGGATTATACTCAGTTTTTCTGGATGTGTGATTCTTGTTTTTAATCCCAATTTCTCTTACCTCCAGAATATCGTATTAAAAGCCCTTTGATCCTTTAATGTAGAAATTGCTAGATCTTGTGTTATCCTGACTGTATTTTCACAATACTCATTTTTTTTTTCTTTCTGGCTTCTTGTAATATATTCTACTTGACCTGGGAAATCTGGAATTTGACTAGGATCTTTTTCCAGAGGCAATCAGTGGATTCTTTCAATTTCTAGCTTACCCACTGATTCTAGAATATCATTGCAATTTTCTTTGATAATTTCTTGAAAGATGATGTCAAGGTTCTTTTTTTATCATGGCTTTCAGGTAGTCCAATAATTTTTAAGTTATCTCTCCTGTGTCTATTTTCTGGGTCAGTGGTTTTTCCAATAAGATGTTTCACAATATCTTCTATTTTTCATTCTTTTGTTTCTATTTTATAATTTCTTGATTTCTCAGAAAGTCATTAGCTTAAATTTGCTCCATTATAATTTTGAAGGAATTATTTTCTGCAGTGAGCTTTTGGACCTCCCTTTACATTTGGCCGATTCTACTTTTTAAAACATTCTTCTCCTCATTGGCTTTTGGACTTCTTTTGCTGTTTGAGTTAGTCTATTTTTAAAATGACATTTTTTTTCAGTATTTTTGGGGGTCTCCTTTAGCAGGCTATTGACCCATTTTTCATGATTGTCTTGCATTACTCTCATTTCTCTTCCACATTTTTCCTCTGCTTCTCTCACTTGATTTCCAGAATCCTTTTTGAACTCTTCCATGGCATGAGACCAATTCATATTCCTTTAGGAGGTTTTTGATGTAGGAGCTTTGACTCTGTTGTCCTCCTCTGGTTGTATGCCCTTATCTAACTTTTCACCAAAGTAAGATTCTACAGTCTGAGTTCTTTTACAATGTTTACTCATCTTCTCAGTCAAACTTTTTACTTTATAACTTTTTGTCAAGGTAGGACTCTGCTTCCAGTGAAGGTGGAGGTATTGTCCTAGCCTTCAGGGATTTTTTAAGGCACTGGATCCCCTTCCTATAGACTCAGAGCTTTGGAAGAAGCTGCTGCTGCCACTTTTGTCACTGCTGCCAGCCACCACCACTACCACCACCACCACCACCACCCTGGGATTGGGAATGTATCCAGTCAGACCATAGGCTCCTCTTTCACTCAGGTCCCACAGAGTTCTCCCACTGACCTTTTTGGTGTTTGTGGATTGAGAAGTCTGCAAACTGCTACAGCTACCAATGATTCAGTCCTTAGAAGTCTGTTTCCACCTTTCTGTGCTGGTGAAACCCATGCTGTACTGTGCTCCACTCCTTGCCCAGTGTGAAAGACACTTCCTGTCAACTTCTCAGGTTGTCTTGCGCCTGGGATTTGCTTCACTCTCCAGTTTTGTGGGTTCTACAATGCTAGGATTTGGTTAGAATCATTTTTATGAGTATTTGAAGGGCTTTGTGGGAGAGCTCAGCAAAGTCCCTGCTCTTACTCTACCATCTTGTCTCTGCCCCCCATATCAACATTTTATCTACAAAATGAATAAATCTAACACAACCATAAGTTGTATTAATATTAAAAAAGAATTCAGTTTAGATCAATTGAGGCAATGATTATATTCTGCTTTGTAATACTGAGACCATATCTGTAGTACTATATTCATTTCTCGAACATACATATTTAATTAGTATGCTGAAAAGAAATTACAACTAATTTCCAAAACTAGTACAGTATTATTTCTAAAAATCATTATCTATGAGAAGAAGAAGAAGAAGGAGGAGGAGGAGGAGGAGGAGGAGGAGGAGGAGGAGGAGGAGGAGGAGGAGAAGGAGGGGAAGAAAGATCATTTAGAATATTTTCTATGGGAAAGGGTGAGATAAGTCATTTAGAGAGGAATAAAATCTTGCTACAATGAGAGGCTGATTCAAGATAGAGCATATCCATTTATAATGAATTCAGACAGTGGCAAGGTTGTATGATTAACTCCAGCTCCATTTAGAAGTATGAGAGTAGTTTGAAAGGTGGTAAATGATGACAGTAACTGAGGACTGAAGTTATTGCCCTTGACTGTTTTATTTATGTTTCTCTTGTTTCACCAACCATATTTTAAACTTCTTAAAAGTTCTTTTTTCTGTCATGTGAATTTTCTTTTGATCTTGGAATTTTGATGACAAATTAAGCAATCAGCAAATACTAATCAAAGGAATGGAGAAAATGACTACAATTAAAATGATTTTTAAAAAAATACAGCTAAAAGTAACATGTAGAGACAAGTTTCATTTAGTGTTTCAGTTCTTTAATATGACTAATTTGGAACTCTCTCAGACAAAGCAAGTAACCAAGAGAAATGAGAAGAAAAACAACTTGTCAGAGTATCCATAGGAGGCAATGTGACACAGTAGATTAAGAACTGATCCTAGAATCAGGAAGACCTGAATTCAAGTGATGCATCTGACACATACTATCTGTTTCAATATGGTCAAGTCATTTGACTTCTCAACGAACTCTACCATTCCCTAAGACTAGGAGTTATAGTTAATGTCTTGATTTTCATACATAAACAAAGTTTTTACAGCAGGATTTCCCTTTATTTCTGAAAAGAAGGAAGAAAAGAAAAGAAGGAAGAAAGGAGGAAAGGAGAGAGAAAGGGAGAAGAAAGCAAGCAAAAGAAAACAAGCAAGAGGGAAGGAAGGAAGGAAGGAAGGAAGGAAGGAAGGAAGGAAGGAAGGAAGGAAGGAAGGAAGGAAGGAAGGAAGGAAGGAAGGAAGGAAGGAAAGAAGGAAGGGAGGAAGGAAGAAAGGGTTTAACTCTTTTATTGATTTGAAAGGCCATGCTAAATGTCTAGATTTATTTCATCAACACCTGGTCTGTCTCTATTCCATAACTGACCATATAGTCCATTTAGAATACTAGAAACAGGAATACCAACTGTACTGGGATGGAATCTTTGCTTCTTGTTGAAAATGATCCTTTCCTGAAAATAACTGTTGACCTAAATAAAATAAGCACTTTCAATTCGATTTAGATTTAATCTCCTCTAGGGGTGCACTCTGTTTAAAAAGTCTTGTGCTAAAATATTGAAATACATATTTGTTTTAAATTGCCAATGATTACCTGAAATAATAAAGCATAATTTCTTTAATAGGACATGATAAGCTGCACATAACTGGATTTATTGCAGGTTGTTTTTCAAGGCAAGAAATGAAGGAAATTGATTGCTCTGTAATTAAAATTTAACAAAATGGGCCTTAATGGAGTTAAATTGCTTATTAGAACTTTATTTACGGATCTAATTTCATACATAAATGGCTTAGATATTGAGCACACTAATTTGCTTTCTTTCCTTAATACTATCTTTTCCTTTTTATCTGAAAAAAAATTTAAATATAAGTAATCTGCCATCTGTTTTTTTATCTCATGAATATGAATTTGATATTTAATTTATTATAATAAAAACTACATATACTAATTCAAATTAGTTAATGTAGCTGGTCATCAACAAAAATGACACATTCAGATAGAAACTCAGAAGCTTAGGGGTTAACAGAGGACCCCAATACTCACTGGTAGACATGCTATGTTTGTGTGTTCTCAAATGTAGAGATATCCAATGGAGATTTATTACTTTACACAGTGAGAACCAGAAGAAGATGAACTCAAAGAGCAGTGAAGGTAGTATATGCTTAAACATGCACCATCTTAAAGAAGGAAGGCTGATAAATAAGTTCAAATGGGATCATAGGCTTACCTATCTAAACTCAAAAGAAACCTCAAGTCATCTAGTTTGATGTTCTTCATTTTACAGATCAAGGAACTGAGATCTATAAAGCTTAAATTAATTGACTGCGGTCACACAATTAGCATTTGTCAAAGTGGAATTTGAAATCAAATGTTCTGACACCAGAGGCAATGTTCTTTATATTGTACCACATAGCCTGAAATTTCAGAGGTAATGATTTTTAAAGTACTTTCCAGTCCCATATCTTCTGATTCTAATCCCTATTGATGTATATCAGAAAAGGAAACTAAGACCTTATGAGACTAAATAATAGTCAAAGATGCACAGCTAATAAGTAGCTACAATGGTTGAGAAAGGATAGAGCTTGTGACATCAATGTTAAGAGCAAGAAGAAAAGCCAAGGACAAAAATATTATATACAATCATGTCTGCCTCATCTCACTGAGCCCAAATTTTCTCATTTAAAAAAATGAAGCATTTAGTCAAGGTTGTCTTTACATAAACACTTCCGAAAAATAAAACAGGAATGGACCCAATTAGTCAAATATCTGGATAAGGAACCCAAGAGGAAGTAAAAATCTCAAAATGAGTATAAGGGTATTGTAATGACAATGCTATATTGACAGTGCCCACAGCAGCCATGAATATCAAGGCAGAATTCATAATTGATAAATACCACAGACTCTTCACTTATAAGGCAGAAAGAAAACATTTATTGAGAACCAAATCCATCACAGCAACAAAAGTCTATTCATGATAGCAATGCAGATGACAATACCATCCCCAAGCCTTCCCCCTGCTAGGCTTCCCCCCAAACCAGGTCCATTACACTCATTAAATAAAATCACAAACAATCCCAAAATCACTCATGCTACCCAGCAGCCTTTATTCTTCCTAGCTCTGACTGCTCTCAAGACTAACTTCCTCTCAGCTCTGCTCCAGCTCTGCCTCTTCCTGCTGCACCCATTCAGCAAACTCCTCCCACAAAAGGTTCCATGTAAGTTAATGGGCTTCTTAATTAAAAAGAAAGATTGAATAATTCAAATTGCCATTACAGGTATAGATTCATTTTTGAAGGACTCACTAAGGTTTCTCAGTACTGTCAGTTTAATCCATAAATACTGTGAGACAAAAGTAAGTCCTCATAACAGCTCTTCTTAAACAATTTCAAAATAGTATGTTATGTTCCAAGTTTAAGGTTACTGAAAAGTAATTCAAAAGTGGCATATCCTTTTTAAAATAACCTAACAGTAAAAAAAACTAGTACAACTAATACTAAGATATCATAATATAGGGTAAACATTGAATGGTTTCCCAAACTCCTTAGTTTGATATACATCAAACCCATCTGTCCAAACACTGTCCAGGTTAATTGTTACATATGCTTTGGACTCCACCAAATACAATTTTCTGGAATGTATCTAGGCTACTCCTATAATAGTATTTTGCTTTTGTCATTATTGGTGCTTTGATAAGGCAAACACCATAAGTTTTTCATTCATTTGATCAGCTAATAAACATCTATTAACTGAATACTATGTTCGAGGCACTGATAGGTATCTGGAATACAAGATAGCTGTAAGTCAGAACCTGCTTTCAAATAGCCCTTGAACAGAAATGGCAAAGTTTTAAGAGAAGATAGATTAGAGGAAAAGATGATAAGCTGTTTGGAACATGTTGGGTTTGAAATGCCTCAAGGGTTTTAAGTTTGAAATGCTCAATAGACACTTGGTGATGTAGGAGGAAAAATCAGGAGAAGGACCAAAGCAAGAGCTAAAGTTCCATGAGTCATCCAGGTAAATTTTATAAATAAACATGTGGAAACTGACGTAGTTGCTATGAGAAAACATGCATCAAAAGGCTAAAAAAGGGCCAAGTACAGAACCTTAGTTAGTTCCCACAGTTAGGATGCATGATATTAATGCTGAACCACATAGGGATACTCAGGAGTGATTTGAGTAGTAATAGGAGCACCAGGAGAGAACAGAGTTACAATTACCCAGGCGAGATATTGAGAAGGAGAGGATAATTATTAGTGTCAAATAAGGACTGAGTAACCTTTCAAAGAGTCTTCAGTTAAGTGATAAGATCAGAAGCTAGATTTCAAAATGCTGAGAAATGAAAGAAAGATTGTCAGCAGTGGGTATAGTCAGAAGATTCTAGGAGTTTGCCTGAGAAAGAGAATGAACAAGATTTGAAAAAAAATTTTGAAAATTTACAGAAGGTGTATATAGGGTAAGTAGTGGTGGTAACTTCAAGCTTGATATCCTGGGCGATTGAATTGTAGAGATGTCCTTAAAGAAATCATAGAAGTTAGTAAGTTTTGTTTCGGAAATATTGAATTTAATGTGCCTACCAACAGCTAGACAGAAATGTCTAATAAGCAGTTGGCAATGGGGGAAGAGGTCACAATGACTAGTACTGTGCTTGCTACATAGATCTGGAACTCATCCACAGAGAAATCATAGTTGAAACTATGGAAGTTGATGAATAAATTAGCTCAGATTGGAAATGGAGCACATTCAAGCTTCTGTGAGATTAGCTAGGTAAATGGAGATTGTACTCCCCAAATGAGCAAGATAGGGAGACCCAGTTTCTCTTTCTCTAAAAAAAACTAGAGTAATCTGTGTTGTAAACACGAAAAAATTATGTTTCCACAAAATGTTGCAGTTTCAAGGTGGTATAAGATAGCAGACACCATCTACCAATCAGCTTTCAGGAGAAGCAGCTAGCCTAACTGCAAAGTTCTTGATAAAGGGGGCTCATACTGGAAACTAGCCTAAAATGGTATGAGCCAGTGACCAGGAGAAAGCTTTTCTTTATTTTGCTTACTTGATGAATTCATTGCGTATTATCTGACACTCTCTGTATAGGATTGGCTTCATTATCTGCACACACAATGCATGACTGTGGAGGGCATCATGACAAGGGCCTGTTTGAAGTAGGAATACACCAGTGATTATAATGCAGAAGGATCAGGACCAATGTTGATCTGGAAGGGAGGGACATCAAAAAATTAACACAGTAAAACTTGCTCTAACTTCTGTATCAGTGCACTTCTCTCATAGTAGGGAATATGCCCTCTTCTTGCAAGAACCAGATTAAAGGATTCTTCTTTTACTTCAGACTTTGTTTTGTTATTGGGCCCAGGTATGAGCCTCGCTCCAGAAAGAAAAAGGGTTGAGGGAGGGGCCCTATTTATAACAGGGATAACTGGGGGTGCAGAGTTTCAGAGTATAAAGAATGAGGTGAAATAAAAGGCCCAAGTATAATGACTGTTTTTAAGGAGGAAGAGGCTTATTTTCTTCAACAGAGGGTAGGTTGTAGGATGCCAAAAGTTTAGGAGAGGTAAAACAGGAAATAAAAGAGAACTCAAAGAGAAGTGCTTGTTTTCTCAGTAAACTATGCCACCAGATCATAGATAAGTCACAGAGGAGATGGGTGTGGAAAGTTAAGAAGAGAATAAAAGATTTGAAACAGTTGCTGTTGAGAGTATGGTAGAGAGTAAAGTAGAAAAGAATAAAAGATTTGCTTTGTTCTAGGATGATTTTTTTCTCCTCAGGAGATTTTGAAAATATAGAATACTTTGAGAAAATAGCTGGTTATGTCTGTGGTGTGAATCAATTAGGTTTGTTTCTTTCTTTTTGCTATGACTTGAGATGTAACAATGAAAGTCTCTTAATTAGGGAAGAAATGATTTTCATATGATTTGAGAAGTTTGTTGTGGACTGAAGACTTGACATTATGATCAACTTGATTGTCTTGTGAGAAATGATTAGTAGAGAGAAAAGAGGAACTCAGACCAAGCTATGTAACTGCATACATTGGAGAAGATCAGAGATGAAACAGAATAATAGAGGAGGAACACAATAATTCACAGAAGAAAATAAACATGAAGTTAGGAAATACCAATACTTACTGTCCCCAATGTCATCAATAATACCTATGATGTCATATTTTCTCTGTTGGGCTTTTACAGACCTTCACAATATGATTATTTCCTATTTTTCCAATAATTTTACATTATAATTTCCTCAGATTCATCTATGGTCCAACTATGCTGTCCTAATTTTTATTCCTTGTTCAATATTATCCATCTTCAGCTCCATGCCTTTACATTCGATGTTGTCTATAACATGTCTAGGATTATCTCCCTCTTTATCTTCCCCTCCTCGATTCCCGCCAGACTTCTTCAAATTCTGCTTCATACAGTAAACTTTTCTCACCCCTCTACCACTAATGCCTTTCCGCCAACATTACCTCCATTTTATCCTGTATATTACTTGAATGTACATAGCAGTTTGCATGTTTTCTCTCACAATGGATTGCAAAATCCTTGAAAGGAAGGATGACTTCTCATTTAATTTTATCCCTAATATTTATCACATTGTCTTGTATGTCGTAAGTGCTTAAAAATGCTTCTTGACTTTATTTTCTTTGTCTGCTTTACAGAGAAATGAGTATGGTTCAACAGCAAAGTAACCTAGAAACTTTAAAACTAATAGATATATACAACTGTAAACTTGGAACTGTGACTGCTGTGATGGTCCCTTTATGACTAGAATAAGTCAATGAAAGCATGTGCTTTTTAGAAAATCATAGGATGTGATATAAGAGGAGGAGAACTGTGTTGTCACAATGGTATATATATTTGTGTGGAAATCTGTGGTTCTGAGGTGGGAAAGATAAGCCAGAAATTTTCAGTGAGAGTAAAAGAAGAAACATAAGTAATAGACTTTATGGAAGTTTTTGGAAGATAGATAAGCCAGGTGGTGAATATGATGATGATGATGATAATTAATGATAGCTGGAATTTATATATAGATACTGAGTTCCTTTAAGTTCACAATAATGACTCCAAAGCATCTGATGGAAAATATTGGGGTCCAGAGTCATGTTTTGGTTATAGATCTCAGAAAAAAAAAATCCATCTCTTTGGTAGCTTCAAATACATAGAAAAGTTAAGCTAAGGAAGCGACCTTTCTATTTGTTTTGAAAAGGCATTTTCCTTTAGAAAATAAAACTAACTTGTCTTCCATTGCTCCCTTATATTATGTAGAATTCTCAGAACCCATATTCCCAAGGGAAAACAGACAGAGGACACATTCCCAGTTATCCACTAAAATGTATCGAATCTCTAGGGAGCTATAGAACATCAACAGTGAGGCACTGGTTCTCAGAACCTTGGCACTAAGTCAGAAATTCCTTCCCCGTCAGGGTCACAGATTAATCATAACAGATAAAATTCACTTGATAGCAGCCTGAGACTCAAATAGATGAATACATGATTTGTTCATATGGTTATCCCCACTCCTTGCACACATATTGCAGTGTAGAAATGTTGAGGAAGGTTGTGGACATTATATGAGTAAAAGAAAAATGTCTTTTATTAGAGGAGAAACTTATCCATAAAAACCCTTTAAATGTAATAAAATGGGCACCAGAGTAAAAATGTACATGAGGAACTGGCAATTCAAATTATGCACACAGTCACACATACATATATATACACACACTCATATATATATATATATATATATATATATATATGTATATATATATATACACATACACATATACATATATATGTATACACATATATATATATACACATGTATGTACATACATATTCTATTTAAATAACTCTAAAAACATTACCATTGCCCAAACATAACAAAAATAGTTAAATATTTTTTACACAACAAGCAAATACTATATATTTCATGACTTCCACAAAGCCTTCAAATAATTTATATATTTAATTAGATGTGCTTCATTAGTGTTCCCCAGGAAAAATCAAGGTTTATCCAAGAGGTTTAAGGGCAGAGGTGGAGGGGGATTGAAATTTTCTATCATAAAGTACATAGGACTACAACTATTACACATCCCATTTACTTCAGAGACAAAACTATCTTGGAAAAAAGTGTACCAGGTGGCCTACTAATTCTTTTCCCACTATAGATTAAAATGTGGGTTAAGATAGAATAGGGATGATAGTAAGGAGGAGTTTGTGAGTAAAGGCAGTCTTTTATTGGAAGAGAAGATTTATCTTTTTAAATGCAATACGTTTGAAGACTTCATCAATAAATTGATGAACAAATAATTAAGTGCTTATAATGTGCCAGGTATTGTACTAAGCACTGAGAATATTAAAAAAAAAAAAAAAGTCCTTCAAGGAGGTGCTACTTTAATGGAGGCTGTGTCATGCAAACAATCCTGTAGATAGAAGATATATACAGTGTAAATGATAGGTAATCTCATAGGGAAGGCACTGGGGGTGGACACATTTGAGAAAGGCCTCTTGTAAAGTTTGTATTTGATCTTATCCTTGAAGGAAGTCAGAAAATTCAAGAAGCAGAAGTGAGAAAGGAAATTATGGGAATATTTCAAGAAAGAACAGTAGAAGTGGGAAGAAGGGGAGGAATGCATATTTACACAGTAACTATTATCTAACAGTGCTACATTAATCCTCTACTTATGAAGTTGATTTTGTTTTTCAAATCAGTGACAAACCTTAACACCTATTAAATTTTTTCTTATCAAAGAACACTTTTTTTTTTCAAACTCTTTACGAATCTGGACTCCATTTTTCAATATGCCAGCAATGTTGCTCAGATTTGCCCATTATTTTTCTCAGTTGTTTCTCTTACTACCACTTGAAAACACTGACATTTTGAAATTGTTTCTTCAGTACTAGCACTCCAGAATGTCAATATTTTCAAATGTTAATAAGAGTCAATTATAAGTTTCTTTGTTTTCTGCAACTCCTCCCCATCATTTGTCATCTCTGCCAATTTTGTGAATATAAAGTCAAACTGCATGATTGGTTTTATTTTAATTACTTTTATTATTAGTGGTATGGATCATTTGTACATATGATTATTAATAGTTTTCCATTTTTCTATTGAAAATTTTTGTTCATATCCTTTGACCAAACCAATTAAGGAATGACAATTGGTAACATATATTTATATGTATGCATATATATGTGTATATATATATATGTGTATATATATATGCATAAAGTTAATGTAAGAATGTGTATTATCTAAATATGTCAAATCTAGCTTTCTTAAATTATCTTTATTTGACTTATTTTCTGGGTCATCTATATTTTATATTAGACATTTAAAATTTTCTTCTATTCCTTCTAATCTTTCAGTCTCTTGATTTTGTTTTGATATTTATTTCTCATTGTTATTTGCAGCCACTGATATTAGTTTATTCTATTCTAGTTTTCAGGGAATATATTTCTTAGATATGAATTTGCAAAAGAAAGGAACCTGACATACATAGGGGGGCTTGCTATCACAGGTTCTTAGATCTTCTTTTCTAAAAGAAAAGGCAAATTTTCAGGGGTCAACAATCACTTTAATCAAACACATGTATCATTCACTTAGTTTGGGGAAAAAGTCAGCACCCTGAACTTAAAGGAAAATACAGATAAATAAAGATCAATAGATATGACTTACAACTATCTGACATAAGCAATACACACATCATAATTCAACAGAAAGATCCAATTGTCTGAACATTGCATATATACATAGTTACCAAGGAGAGAAGCACAACATCTAGGTTTTCAAAGCCAGGGGACTCCTTAGCAGCTTCCCAAAATCTCATCTGGCCAAACAAAACACTTCTAGTCAGTAAGCCTTAAAGTAAAACCTCACCCTTAGAGTATTTATACATTATTTACAGTCAGAGGACATCACAACCCTTGAAAACCAGTGCCTCATTAGAAACTTAACAAAAGACGTGGGTCTTCTTACAAATCTCAGGTCCATTGATGAGTGGGGAAGATCTTTTTTAATCACATTATTCAATCAGAGGCAGTTGATTAAACTAAAACAAAAAATGCCTTATCAATATAGAATTGCACTTTCTCTCCTAACCCATTTATTCTCCACTTCTTTCCTCCAGACCTTTAAGTTCACTATTTATTCCTTGCTTCATTTCCTTTAGGTATTTTTGTGGTCCATGTGTAAAAATCTCTACATCTAAGCACAACAATTTATAGATTATCTATAGACTATGTCCAATTTCTGGATATGTTGCATCACTGTTCTATGTTGATGCTGTCTCCTATGTCAGTACCCTCTTTTATTGTCCTTGAGCTTCTGGCTAACCTCTTTTCCAGTTATGGGGTAGAAGAAGATACTTTTGGTTTTCTTGTTTATTACTTATTATTTTGAAAACTTCAGGCTAATTAGAATTGGAATGGAGGAGATGGGTGGTTTACCATCCATTCATACAACCATCCTTCAAAAATGTCCAACATTACTTATTATAGAAAAAAATTACCAGAGCATGAAGAAGCTACAATATAAATAGCTTAATATAAATCTCATTGCACTAACTCAGTTGCAAATTTTGCCATCTTATATGCCCAACATGGGACTGGTTGCTAACTTTCCTTATTTTTGGAAAGTGTAGTATATGAAAAAACAATATTCTCCATATCATGCTCATAGATAGCTAATCAAGCCCGTTGTTGATAAATTGATGCTGTCTCTTAATGGCCATCCATGAATGCTCTTAAATTGTTCTTTTTAAAATATTTTTTAGAATATTTAAGGTAATGAAATTCACCAATTTACAGATTGCAGAATCTCATACGTTTCATTTTTTTTTTTTTTGGAAATTGATGTAATATTTGCTTCTCTAGTCTGCCATTTTCTTTGATCTTTAATATCTCCCATTTTTATATTTGCTGTTTTGCAAAGCACTTTACATATATTATCTCATTTTATCCTCATAGCTCATTAACTACTATAAATCTCCTCACTTTACAGATAAGAAATCTAAAACACAGAGAGGTTAATTGACTTGCCCAGTGTCATACTACTATTAAATGTGTGGGGGGCTGGCCATGTTGTTCGAATGCAAAATGTACACTTGCCAAAAAGACTATTTTATGGAGAAGTTGCATGGGGTAGATGATCACATTGTAGTCAGAAGAAATGACACAAAGGAACTCTCAAGGTCTCTCTCAAGAACTTTGGATTTGACTGTGCAACATGGGAGACACCAGCACAGGACCGCTCAGCATGGCATGCCCAAGTAAGAAAAGGCACTATGCTCTTTGAACAAAGCAGAATTGAGACAGCACAAAGTAAATGCAGAATATGCAAATTTAGGATATTTACCTCAAATATTCAAACACACTGTCTGTACCCAACCTGTGGTAGAACATTCTGAGCTAGTATAGGTTTGATCAGCCACAGTGACACCCTGAAATTTCCCTTTACAATGGTGATGTCATTTTGGTCTTCTTCGAAGATGAAGGACAACAACCATTAACCACATGGCACATATACAAAAATTGAACATGTACTAGGCCATAAAAACCTCACAATCCAGTACAGCAAGGCAAAGATAGTCAATACATCCTTCTCAGATCATAATGCAATAAAACTTATATGTAATCAAAGGTCATAGAAACATAAACCAAAAACTAATTGGAAGCTAAACAATATAATCCTGAAGAATGAATGGGTTAAGCAACAAATTACACAAACAATCAACAACTTCATTCAAGAGAATGACAATTATGAGACAACCTACCAGATATTATGGGATACTGCAAAAACAGTTCTTAGGGGAAGTTTTATATCTTTGAATGAATGAAATAGAGAAAGAAGAGATCAATAAACTGGGCAAGCAGCTGAAAAAGTTCAGAAAAGAGCAAACTGAAAATCTGGAAGTAAATAGCAAATTAGAAATACTGAAAACCAAAGATGAGATTAATAAAATTGAAATTAAGAAAACTATTGAACTAATAAATAAAATTGAGTTGATTTTATGAAAAAAAACAATAACCCTGATAAACCTTGTCAATTTGATTTAAAAAAAAAGAAAGAAAAAAAACCAAATTACCAATATCAAAAAGGAAATGGGTGAACTCACCTCCAAAGAGGAGGAAATTTAAACAATAATAAGAAAATACTTTTTCCAACTGTATGCCCATAAACTCGACAATCTAAATGAGATGAATGAGTATTTTAAAAGATACAAATTTCCCAGACTAACAGACGAGGGAATTGAATACTTAAATAACCTCATCTCAGAAAAAGAATTTGAACAAGCCATCAATGAACTCCCTAGGAAAAAATCTCCAGGGCCAGATGGATTCACAAGTGAATCCTGTCAAACATTTAAAGAACAGTTAATTTCAATACTATATAGACTATTTGGGAAAATTGGGGAAGAAGGAGTCCTCCCAAATTCTTTTTATGATACAAATATGGTTTTGATACTAAACCAGGAAGAGCCAAAACAGAAAAAGATTATAGATCAATTTCTGTAATGAATATAGATGCAAAAAATTTAAATAAGGTTTTAGCAAAAAGAATACAGCAACTTTTCATGAGAATAATACATTATGATCAGGTAGGATTTATACCAGGAATGCAGGGTTGGTTCCATATTAGGAAAACTATGAACCTTATTGATTGTATCAACAACAAAACTAAGAGAAACTACATGATTATCTCACGAGATGCAGAAAAAGCTTTTGACAAAATACCCATTCCTATTGAAAACACTGGAGAACATAGGAATACACAGAACTTTCCAAAAAATAATAAGCAATATCTACCTAAAACCTTCAGCAAGCATTTTATGCAATGGGGATAAGCTAGATCCACTTCCAATAAGATCAGAGGGGAAACAAGGATATCCATTATCACCACTATTATTCAACATGGTACTAGAAATGTTAGCTGTTGCAATAAGAGAAAAAAAGAAATTGAAAGAATTAGAATAGGTAAAGAAGAAACTAAGCTATCACTCTTTGAAGATGATATGATGATATACTGAGGGAATCACAGAGAATCAAGTAAAAAACTACTTGAAATAATAAACAACTTTGGCAAAGTTGCACGTTACAAAATAATCCCACACAAATCTTCTGCATTTCTATATACTACTACCAAAGCCCAATAGCAAGAGATAGATAGAGAAATCCCATCTAAAGCTAGGATAGACACTACAAAATATTTGGGTGTCTACCTGGCAAAACAAACCCAGGGACTATATGAACACAATTACAACACACTTTTTACACAAATAAAGTCAGATCTAAGTAAGTACAAAAGCATCAGTTGCTCCTGGGTAGGCTGAGCCAATATAATAAAAATGACAATTCTACCTGAATTAATTTACTTATTCAGTGCTATAACAGTCAGACTATCAGATAATTATTGTGTATATCTAGAAAAAATAATATCAGAATTGGTCTGGAAAAATAAAACATTCATGATGTCAAGAGAACTAATGAAAAGAAGTGCTAGAGAAGGTGGCCTAGCTGGACCAGATCTCAAATTGTATTATAAAGCAGCAATTGTCAAAACCACTTGGTACTGGCTAAGAAACTGAATGGTAGACCAGTAGAATAGGTTAGGTACCAAGACACAGTTGTCAATGAATATAGCAATCTACTTTTTTGATAAACCCAAGGACCCCAGTTTCTGGGTTAAAACTGGAAGTGTGCTCTACAGGAAATGAGCTAAACTTTGAACTTAGTTACTTTCTTCTACCCAGAGTGGTAAAAAGAGGGGAGAAAGAGGATTATGACTCTCATGTGTAGGGTATTAGATTTATAAATTGGAATCAGGCCCTTTGAAACAAATATTTTAAACATAATCTGTTCTGTTAATGGCTACATGGAATTGGGGTTCAGGTAATCCCCTTGCCTAAAGTTGAAGGGAACACCATCAGTGGAGGCTGGAGTCATTTACAGAGAGCCTAAATACTCTTCAACCGCTTAAAGGTAATGGAGAAACCTGGGGAAGAGTAAGGTGTAACAAACCTGTCCTTCAGGTAGCAGGGGGTAGGTGTTATAATAGTTCTTATATTTTTTTATTCTTGAATGCTTGTGGGATGACTGGTTACTTGTCTATCTTTAAACTTGTTTTACTATCAAATGTTTCTTTCTGTTTTATGAGATGAAACTACTCATAATGTGATATCATCCTAATTTGTAAGATTTTAAAAATGCAATTATATTGTAACACAAGGTTAACTTTTGAAGCCACTTTTTCTCTCCATTTAGCAACTAAGTTCAATATCTACCAACCAAGTTATTTCCTTGTTTTGTTTTCAACATACTTTTTTGTAGAAATTAATTTCCCAAAGCCAAAATTCTGGACAAACCATTATAGTTAGTGTTGTTATCAGTTTTTGTCTATTTCCTATCTTTGGTTTTCGGTTAACCTGCTCAAATAATCCAAAGGTAAAGCTGGTGTAATCATACACATTTGTTTTTTCTCACAATTAAGAAGTTATATGCTAACAAAGACAATTTGCAATTATGATGGAGGAAATCCAGACTAGAGACCATGTATAAGAAGGCTTCCCTATGGCTATTGAATTCCTCTAGCTTCTCTTTTTTGTGAATCACATTTCAATGATTTCCCAAAACCCCAGAACACTGCATAGTTTTCCTGGACATATCTCTGTTCAAAAGCTTTTTATCTGTTTATCTATACAGGAAAGATTAAGTAGATGAGGAATGTCTGTTGACAGATTTTAACATGCCTTTGGATGGACTCACAATAACACTTAAACAACATTATATACAAACTTGGAATAAATAGCATAGATGGACTAGAAACTGGGCCCATAGTTGAATATATGATGCCAAATGAAGAGGATGCATTTTGAGAAATTTTAAAGCTGATTTTCTTGTGTTTTGTCTCTAAGCTTCCCATTAAACCAAAGACCTATATTTTTAGTGTTAATAATTAGTTTCGAGATATGTCATTTGGACATGGAATACCACTTAGTTCAAATACTAAAATTTCAGGTTTATGTTTTTCTTCTTCCTGATCTTTCCATTAAATGTATCCTCTGGAAGAGGAATATTAAAGTCTCTTATTAGTATTGTATTTTGAGAATTTGCCTTTGACAAGGATTGGAATGTGTGGCAGACGAAAGATGAAATGATTGAGGAAAACAAAAGTTCTATCTTCCTAAGCTGAGGAAGGTGTCTGGTCCCAATTTGTTAGGCACTGGGTATCAATTGCTGTAATAAATCATTATGTTTAGAAGATCAAACTTTTACTTTTGTTGTTGATAGTGAGGCTTTCTGTCAGCCCGTTCTGTATGAGGAAGACCTACTTTCTGTTCATTTTATATATTGTTTTCACTGGCATAAATATGATTATAGTGTAGTATTTGTATGTCACTACAAAATTATCCTTGTCCAGTTTTCTTTTTCCTTCTTTTTTCTGGAAACAGGATCCTCAGTCCTCCATTACACTTTTTGGCAGCTTTCATGAGAGCATCTTCTAGGTACAGTTAGAACGTATATCAGAAGTATGGTTTTCATCCTTCCAAGAACTAATGGAAAAATTTTATAAAAAATTAATAAAATTATCTTTAGTTATTAGTCCTTCTTTTTGTATAGGTGATCACAAGGTTCAGTAGAAAAAATATGTAAATATTGAATCACACCAGAACTCAGATTTTCCAAAAACAGACAAAAAAGGGGATTCATGTGTCAATTTGTCCAGATATTACCCCAATTCAAAGTACTAAATTGTCAAATCTTATTATATGTGTTATGTTTTCAGACTCATTCTAAATGTTGAACTTCTAAATCCCAAGGTATTCAAAATACTAGATGAAATCTTTCAGGATTTCTATTGCCTAGGTGAAAAATTAGATGTATAGCAACACGAGCTTTTATCCAAGTGTTAAATTCCACTCTGAAGAACTAAATAACTAACAGATCAGAAGGTGTGATATGTCTTGAAACTTCATGGTTCTGCATATGGTAAATGGGAAACTGGAAATACAAGTATCATCTGCAATTGCCAGTACCACCACATTAGTCTGTTTTGACCACTGTCCATTCACTTGGCTTAAATTGTAAGCTTTTTATTTGTTAAAGAAGTCTTTCACAACATTTTCACAAGCAGCTAGGTAGTCTTTTTTTTTTTTTAAGTTTAGAATCTTTTACATTTGGGATTACAGCTACTCATTTGTAATTGCAAAATAAAATATATCATTTTTTGCCGACTTTATATTCATGAACATAGCTTGTTCTTCCAGGCATGATGCAAAAGGCCAAAGAGGCTGATTCACACATGGATGAAAATAAACTTGATTATCCATCCTCTATTGATTTCCAAATTGAGCTCTTAATATCATCTGCCTATTAAGAAAATGTCTCATTGTCAGTGCTAAAAGAGATCCTTATTAATTTGCTGTAAGCAATGAGTTTGATCTGACCCATCCTGTAACCTGACACCTTGTTCCCATCATAGTCAGGCAAGATTAGAATATCTTTAATTTCAATGCCTCGCATTAATTCCCTCTATAGCTCTCATAATTTGTATTGCCAGGCCCAGATGCCCCAATTCAAGTATTTTTTTTAATGAATTTACTTCTTTTAGAAATGAAAAGAAATAAATTTGGCTTAGAACTCTAGATTGTCAGTGCCCACCAATTGGTTAATATTCATGTGACACAGTAGAAAGTCCATCTTCATTTGCAGTAAAGGGAATTTAATGTATTCTCTTTGGAGGGAACTGTGCACAGTCAGAGGACTAGGTCAAAGAAACATGGTAGCCCTGGTGACAAAGAGGGCTCTAATAATTTTTTTTAAAGACTTGTCTAATGTTGGCTTTTGAATAAAGATGTGAGCCTTCTCTGTTCAGCCCTTTAATGAACAGCATGAAGTGTTCGCTGCTCTCAAGAGAAAGGGCTCTTTTTTTATTATAAAGAACTTTAGTCGGATGTTCAATAATGAGATGCAAGAGCCTTTTGACAGTGGCTCTTTTCTTATATTCCTGAAATGAGAGAGTTTGCTATCTGCATTACTGCTACTCATCAGATAAAATATCAATAAGCTATAATGTGCCACTAAAGGTCATAAGTGGGATTGGGAAAATCCTTCTTAGTGAGTGAAATGAGGATTGGAATCTAGAAATGATGTGTAGACAATTTAGACAACATATGATTAAAATTGATCTCAAATACAGACTGTGTTGGCAAATACCACGAGCAAATCCCCCCTTCTGGGACCACATAGGGAAGAAGGACTGGGAGGAAAACGCAGGGGAAAAAATATTTCTTAGTTTCCTTAGAGGTTGTTTTTCAAATAGAAACTCTCTTGATGACCCTAAATAAAAAGCAATTGAAATGTGTCACCCTTGGTGGATATAACTGGATATCCTTTTCAAGATGAACATGAGGAGTTAAGTCAAAAAGAGATTGACTGTCTTCTTGTGGACTTGGGAACTGACATTTATTAATGATCTACTAAGAGATGAGCAGACATTCTCCCTCAATTTTAGGGCTTTTAAAAAAAAATCTTAGATATTGTCTATTTGCTTATTTTAACCCATTAATGATACATACTCTGTAGTGGTACAATTGTAAATGACACACGTAATGTAGAATTCTAGTGTTTCCTTTGTTGTCCTGCATATCAACTTTCTTACTCCTTATGAGCCTTTTCTTTCAAAAGTATGAGGCTATTTGAATTGTGTTTAGTGTACTTCAGTAATTCGGAGATCTGTGATTCCAGGGACATGAGGTCTAATTCACCCACACAGATCCCAACCCTTATAATTTAGTAGACAGTGTTCCTGAGAATGAAAAACAATCACCAAGAATCATCAGCAGTAAGCCTATGCTATTGTGATATGCTGAGGCCAGTTATGCTAGTACTCAGATAATAGGTACAGAATCTGTGGCCAGACTTGGATGTGAATCTTTTCTAGTTCTACTGGGCCTTCCAGAATTTGCATTTTCTGACTCAACCTTCAAAGCCCTAGATGACTGCCACATCAGTAACACCTTAATGGAAGCTTTAATTCTCATTCTGTAATCCAGGTGGTAAAGTTTTCAAATATTTTTGCACATGACTAAAGACATGCCTAAAGTTTAGTCCCAGTCATTCTTACGAGATATAAGTGGAATGAAAGTGCTTGTGGATACCAGAAAATTAAGTCTTCAACACTTAAAGAAAACTCCCTACCCTCTGCTATATTGTGAGCTTTTTACTTTTATCTGTATCCTCATCAATTAACACAGTTCCTGGCATACCATAGGCACTTAACAAATGCTTGTTGATGAATTCCACTGATTAGAGTTGCAAAGTCACTCATCCTGATTCTCTCCTAGGCACACTGGAACTCTTCATCAGCTATGTTATGTAGCTATATTACTACCTAAGTCTATGGACGGTTGTCTTCAATACACTAAAATTCTTCAACATACATATTGGAAAATTGGGTAGAAGGTATGAAATCCTCATAATATTGGAAGCTTCCTGACCTCCAAGATTATTAATATGCTAATATGCTTTTCTAATGTTCCATGGAACTGATACTGGTTCCTGTTCCCAATTTAACCTGACTCTCTTTGAAGTGGTAAAGCAGTAGGACAGTCACCCCAAACCAACTGACCACTATAGGAACCATTCTGCTGTGTAGAAGCTAAGGAGAGCCTTCCTAAATGCTGAAAA
Organism: Notamacropus eugenii; assembly: GCF_028372415.1. Taxonomy (NCBI): domain Eukaryota; kingdom Metazoa; phylum Chordata; class Mammalia; order Diprotodontia; family Macropodidae; genus Notamacropus; species Notamacropus eugenii. The sequence goes on from NC_092875.1 coordinate 211,596,750, forward strand.
TTAATGTGTAAGAAGTCATCATTAGGTAAGCCCAGGTGGTATAGGGCAAACACCTTTTTGCTATGATAATCTTATTTCTCACTTTGTGTTCTGCCTTAAAATGTATTAAAATTTAGCTACAAAAAATTATGTTGTTCTGCTCAGAAATCTTGAGATTATCTAGAGTAACTTTCTCTTTAGGAATGAAGTTAGGTTGAGGAAACTTCTAATGATCACACAGCTAATTAATAGCAGAATTAAGTTTTAACTTAAAATCCGGTGATTCTATTTCTAATCCTTTTGCCATGATGACACAGTGGCTTCATGTTGTATGGAGGAATTTTGTCCTAATATTTCTTTAGAAATTGTAACAGAATATATAAAATATTAACTCCTGAGGGCTTACCCTCAAGTAGGACTAAGGGTCTAAGGTGTTTTCAAATAAAGTAATTGATTGACTACAAGAAAATCAGTCTTTGGAGAATTAATCTCTCTCTCTTTCTCTCTCTTTCTCTGTCTCCCATTCCCTTCCTCTCTGTCTTCCTCTCCCTCTCTCCTTCTTCTTTTGTCCCTCTCTCTTCGTCCTCCTTCTCCTCCTCTTATTTACCTTCTCGTCCTTCTCCTCCTTCTTCTTCTTCCTCCAAATCTTTCTTCTTACTCTCTCTCTCTCTCTCTCTCTCTCTCTCTCTCTCTCTCTCCTCTTCTTTCTCTTTTCTTTTTAAAAATTCTTAGGGCCAAGAACACCTTACTGGGAACAGGAGGAGGATGAAGCATGTTTGAATGTTAACATTTTGTAAAAACCAAAATATCAATATATTTTAAAATAAAATGTAAATATCTCACAGAGTAAACTATTAAATTTAGGTTAATCACTTTGCTTTGAGCATACAGATAATTTCAATAGTGCAAAAAGCAACTCATAATACATTTCACCACTGTAGATCAGTCCCTCCTCTGCTATTTGTACTCTTAGAAAGTGATGTGGGTAGAACCAGGAGAATAAATTATACAGTAACAATATTATAAAGATAATCAACCTTGAAAGACTTAGTAACATTGATCAACACAATGACCAACCACAATCCCAGAGGACTCATGATAAAACATGCTGTCTACCTCCAGAAAGAGACCTGATGGTAATAATAGCTAACATTTACATTGCACTTAACATGTGTCAAGTCCTGCACTAAGCACTTTCGTTTGATCTCTATAACAACTCTGAAAGGTAAGAGTTAGTATTATGGCCGTTTTACAGATTAAGTGACTTACTCAGGGCCACAACTAATAAGTATATGAGAACAAATCTGAAGTCAGGTTTTCCTAAGTTCAAGTCCAGTACTCTACTCAATGAATCATCTAGTTACCTGCTCAAAGTGTAGATTGAAAATATTTTCTTTTATATCTTGCTTTTGTTGGAACATGGCAAATGTGAAAATTTGGCTTGCATTTTCAATCAGGGAAGGGGAACCTGTAGCCTCAAGGTCACATGTGGCCTTCTAGGACCTTGAGTGTGACCTTTTGACTGAATCCAGGTTTTACAGAACAAATCTCCTTAATAAAAGCATTTGTTCTGTGCAGTTTGGATTCATCTAAAGAGTTGCACTTGAGGACCTTGAAAGCCACATGTGGTATTAAGGCCACAGGCTCCCCACCCCTGTTCTAGATGCTTGCAATTTTTTATTATTATTATTTCTTGCCATCTCAATGATTTGAAAAGGGAAAGAGGGAGGAGAGAATCTGGAATTGAAAATAAAATAAATTGTAAATATTTTAAAAAGAAATATAATTACTTGTCTGGAGGATTGTTTATCTTAGCAGTGCCCATGATAGTTCAGAGAGAGATGTTTCATGGTTAGGTAGTAAGGTAGCATAGGGTTTAGAGTTCAAGTGTCAGAGTCAGAAGAATTGAGTTCAAATCCTGTCTCTGAAACTTACAACCTGTGAGAACCTGAGCAAGTAACAATCTCACTAAGCTTAAGTTTTCTCATATATAACAATGGAACAATATCACTGTTCAGAGCTGCTGTGAAAATGGAATGAGATAGCATGTATAAAGTACTTTATAAAACTTAAAGTCCTAGCTCTATAATGCTCAGGCAGCTATGTGACACAGTAGATAGAGTGACAGGACTGGATTCAGGAAGACTTATGCTCCTAAATTCAGATCTGGCCTCAGACACTGTGTGATCCTAGAGAAGTCACTTAATCCTGCTTGCCTCAGTTTTCTCATCTGTAAAATGAGCTGGAAAGGGGAATGGCAAACCACTCTAGGACCTTTGTCAAAAAAACTCCAAATGGGGTCATAACTGACCAACAAAATTATAAATGATAAATACTGTCATTTTTACATCTTGGTGTAGTAGAGTTCTTTTACATTTTCAAACAATACCACAAAACTAGATGTGTTTGCTTCGGCTTTGTTTTCCAACTATGTTTTACAAACTTGGTGAGCTGTTAGAGTCTATATTCATAAAATGTCCCTCTCATTTTCTCAAGGTAAAATACCATTGGGACACCTTTTAGAGAAAGTAGGTATGGAATTTTAAAGGAACGTAGCCTACTGCTCCCTCTCTCTTCACTAAAAGAGCATTATTGTATCTTTGTGTTTTTAGATAACCTAGTATAATTTTGTATTTCTAAAAGAAAAAAAAAGCAGGTACTTTGCAAATGTGCTTCAGTGAAGATGAAATAACAATATGTTGACTCAGACTTTTCTCTACTCTTAAAATTTCTAGAGAAAAACTAAAAAAATACTCGAGTCATATTAGTTTCAAGCTTTTAATAACAGCACTAAATCCACAGGCTAATGCCAGTCTCTTATGACTTAGGTTTATATCCAGGCTGAAGTATACAGATATACAGGTAATTGCTCATCCTTTCAATCAGATCCTTTCATCTCTTGCCCAAACTCATATACATGATGCTTCCCCTCTTCTCACTTTCTTTCACTTTCTTCTACCCTTCTACTGTTTTGACTTGTTTTCCTCTTCTTGTCTTTAAAAATGGCAGGGGAGGGAGGGCAAGATGGCAGAGTAGAAAGACACATATACTCTAGCATTTCCCCCACAACCCACAAAATACCTGTAAAAAAGACCCTCAACAAAGTCTAGAGAAGCAGAAGCCACAGAACAACAGAGCAAAAGATGCCTCCAGCCAAAGGTAACCTGGGAGGCCAACAAGAAAGGTCTATCTCATGGGACACTAAGCAGAGGGGAGCACAGCCTGGGCTACGTGGCACTAGGAGGAACAGGACCTGAACAGACTTCCAGGCAGAGTTCCTAGCAATGAAAGTCCCAGATACCCCCAACCCACAAGTGACAAAGAAAGCTCCAAAGGTCAGTGGGAGAGGGCTTTCCCAGCTGGGTGAGAAAGAATGCGGGTTTCTCCAGCAATAACTCCAGTTGATGACAGAGGCCAAGGCAGCAGACTGCAGGCAGCTATGGAGGCCTGGAAGCAACCTGTATCCATTGTTAAGGCAACTCAGCTTAAAGCCTCTGGAAGTAGGGAACAGCTGATCCAAACTCCAGCCCATCTGCACCCAAAGCCCTGGGGAACTGATCAGCTGAGTCTAATCTCTTGAAAAAGGATTCAGAAGTCAAGCAACTGGTTGGGAAAATGCACAAAAAAGGGGAAAAAACCAAGACCATAAAAGGTTACTTTCTTGGTGAAGAAGTGTCTCCTCCCATCCTTTCTAATGAGGAAGAGCAAGGCCTACTGTCACAGGAAGTTAAGACCCCTGCCTCCAGGGCCTCCAAAGTGAACTTAAACTAAACTCAGGCAATAGAAGAGCTTGAAAAGTGAATTAACAGTCTGATAAAGAAGAACCAAAAAAATAATGAGGAAAATAATACCTTTAAAAACAGGCTAACTTAATTGGAAAAAGAGGTCCAAAAAGTCAATGAAGAGAAGGAGGCATTAAAAAGCAGAATTAGCCAAATGGAGGAGAAGTTTCAAAAGCTCACTGAACAAAACAGTTCTCTGAAAGAGAGAATTGAGTTCAGGGAAATGAATGAATATGAGATAAACCAAGCAGTTAGAAAGCAGAACAAAAAGTTTGAAAAAAATAGAAGATAATGTGAAACATCTCATTGGAAAACAACTGACTTGGAAACCAGGAGAGACAATTTAAAAATTATGGGACTGCCTGAAAGCCATGATCAACAAAAGAGCCTAGACATTATCTTCCATGAAATTATAAAGGAAAACTGTCCTGATATTCTAGAACCAGACAGCAAAATAAATACTGAAAGAATTCACCAATCATCTCCTGAAAGAGACCCAAAAAGAGAAACTCTTAGGAATATTGTGGCCATATTTCTGAATTCCAGGGTCAAGGAGAAAATACTGCAAGCAGCTAGAAAGGAACAATTTGAGTATTGTGGAAATACAATCAGGATCTGGCAGCTTCAACATTAAGAGATCAAAGGGCAGGATATTCCAGAAGTCAAAGGAACTGGAATTAAAACCAAGAATCACCTACCCAGCAAAGCTGAGTATAATATTTCAAGGGAATAAATGGTCATTCAATGATGTAGAAGATGTTCAAGTATTCATGTTGAAAACACCACAACTGTACAGAAAATTTGACTTTCAAACACAAGAATCAAGAGAACCTTGAAAAGGTAAACAGGAATCAAAAATCATAAAAGACTTTCTAAAACTGAACTGTTTACATTCCTACATGGAATGAAAATATTTATAACTCTTGAGACTTTTCTAAGTATTTGGGTAAGTGGAGGGATTGTACATACACACCCACACATAGACAGAGAATACAGGCTGTATTGAAGCAGAAAGGATGATATACACACACACAAAAAGATATAAAATAAAAATTAAGGGGTGAGGGAGGAAAATACTGGGAGGAGAAAGGGAGGTCTAGATCAATTTGGTGATAGAAGCGAGGGCTCATTGAGGGAAGGGGTAATTAGAATGCAAGTTATTAGGAGGTCAAGGATGGGAAAGATGGGGAGAAAAATTGGATGTTACAAAGTGATGTAAAAGAAATTAGTATTAAAACAATTGACTGAATTAATTACTGAGACTAAATCAGAGACATCTTTAGTTTGGGGAAATGAATTTTAATGTAAGTCTCCTAGAGGCAGGTAACTTCAGGTAAAATTTAGCATTGATGGAAAAGTTAAGGTTTTAATGGTAAATTTGATTTTATGATTGTTATTTAAGCAGAAACTAGAACAGGTATAGAAACGCATGTAAGCTGCTTAAAACTTGCCTCAAAAGGTGTGCCTTAGCCAATGTGAAATTATAGTCATATCTGAAACCTGGTTATTGGAACTTGCTATTTTAAGATGCTATGAGCCTATTAAGTTGACTGTTCTTCTGAGTATAACTCCAGGTATGGATAGCAACAAAGGTGGTCTGAGCCTCAAATCCATGATGCCAGTAAGCCTGTGAGATGCTGGTATGAACTGAAAAAGGTGATCTCATGGGATCCCACCATGAGTGGAAGAGTGGCTGTTCTGCCTGGGCTGAGGTAGAATTCTCCTGACTCAATTTCTCCACTGGCACGTGGTAGACTCTAAGCCTCACTGAAAGCAAGTTGACAATCTACTCCTGCCTGGAACTGACATGAAGTTGGGGAGATATTGTTTCCCTGCATTGTCCCTACTCTTAGTGGCAATTTCCTATGTTGAAAAAATCTGCAAGCTTAATACCAGATCTATTAAATTATAGATTGTTGGTAGGGGAACATCTGAGGTCATCTAAAATTAAGCTAATAGGCTTAGGACTTTAGACCAATAACGATAATTTAGGGTCCTTTAATTCTTAGTAATAGTGTGGAGACAATTAGGTCAAGGGCTTATGAAATTAACACACATAGTTATTATTGTGTCTCAGTTGGTTAATGTTAAAAAAAATCCATTTGTGGTCTATGTTATAAATGCTTTAAAAGAAATATTACCTGACCAAAAGTTGGAATTGTGTTATGTGATATGACCTTTGTTATGAATGAAAAATGAAAAACAACAACAACAACAACAAGAAAAAGCTACCTTTCAAAAAAAATAAAAATGGCAGACCAGTTTGAATGTAGCTGGCATATACTAAGTATAAAGAAAAAATGTCTCCGTTCCAGTATCTGGAAAGTGACAGACATGCCCCATAGTCAAAAATGCTGAGCTACAACCTCTGTAATGCAGCTGAAAAGAAGGTATATTCTAAGTAAGGAGGAAGAGATTACAATTTGCAAAGTTGTGTTAAGGCATGTTCCAGTTTCCAGTGCTTTCAGATATCTCTTAGCATACATAAAAAAGCAATATACAAAGAATGCTTTTGCTGCATGTTTGTAGTGTGATTGATTTCCTAGGGCAGTTATAAACTCAGGCATAAAGCAAGGCAGAGGGAAGAATTTACCAGTGCTCTGTAAGTAGGACTGAGGAGTCAGAGATACTTAGTTGTTCCGCTTTATATATTTGTGAGTGATTGACAAATTATGAAGTGCTTACACTGAAAATACACCAGTCGATCCTTCTGACACTCCTATGAAGATGAATCTTATTTACATCTTAGAGATTAGCAAAGAGAGGTTACTATTGCAGGTGGTACAATAATTGGTTGAGGCAAAAGTTAAATTGTGGTCTCTAGAATCTTATTGCATTGGTCTGTGCATTAATTCACATTGCATTAATTCACTGAGAAGGGGAGATTCAAACTCATTTGACTTTGTAAGGAAGAAAAATATTATTTGTTTACAAATATAATAAAAGCATTTATAAATGCTGTCATAGTAGGAAATGCATTGTGGAAGTACACAGAGTACAGAAAATATCCCTCATGGATCACTGAAGGCAATTTATCTTGGTTATAGAAGAAATAAATTTTTATGTCCAAGTAGGAAAATCAAAGTGAAATTTATTTGTAGACAATATAGACATGAAAGAAAATTATGGATACAAATATTTGAATATATATGGCAGCATCAACTCAGTTTCCTAAAAGAAATTCTGTACATTGCAGAAGAAATTTAACACTAGAAGTATCAGAGTTAAATGAATTTCTAGACAATACAAACACAACTATTAAGTAAAACTTTTACAGTTGTTTTAGCCTAAAACCTGAATCTGAAAATACTTTTGAGAAAAAGCAAAACAATTATGGCAAGATGTGGAATACAGTATAGAAACAAGAATGTAAACATTAATACTATTTCCATCGTAATATTTCTTATCTGGGATAAAGAACGTGGCTTTTATACTCCTGATTAGCTATGTTCTTAAAGCCCTGGTAAACACCAAGGACTAAGAGACCTATAAGCCATGTGTACATGAACTGAAATAAGGATATCATTTGAATATTCTCTAAATTAAAACAAGCTGCCATAATATGAGGGGAAAATATACACATTGATAATAACAATCATTTATTATTATATCACATTTTATAAAAATTATTTGGCTCAAAAGTGTGTTCAACATATTTTCTCATCTTATTACTCAGTAGATTACATATTGCAAGTATTATTACCTCAGTTATTTTCTCCTAGGCCAGTATACCATCCATTATAACTTGCCACAACCAAAATAAAAATAATAACTCCTACTTCTATAGCATTTTATGATTTGCCAACCATGTTCCTCCTATAATCGATGGTGAAAATTTGGAGTTTTCATAAACTGAGTTCCACCCTAGGGAGTAGGCCCCAGATCATATATCTTTGGTTTATTTTGTCTGTACCCAGAGTTGACTGGTGCTGCTGCATAGGGCTGTGTAATCTCCTACCCTTTAGTTATACTCTGAGGCTGGATGATTTCCAATATTAAGCTTCTTAAAGTCTATTTCTTCATACACAATCATACCTGCACCATCTGTAAAATAGTTCTATCCCACGGTTCCTTACCCTTTCATTGTTCTCTAAGACCCCTTTTTAATTATTCCTCTTGCTCTCACAATATTATCTTAGGATAGTTCTTGGAACATAGTAGGTGCAAATAAATGTTTATTGATTGATTGGTTATATTTTGCATTTACATGTGTGTGTTTGTGTTTGGTATACCTCTTGCTTACAATGTAATAGAGGCTATTTTATTTTGCCTTTATACCCCCAACTACTTATCACAGTCCCTAGCATATAACAGGAGCTTTGTAAATATTTCTTGAATTTAGGTGAAAGTAGCTGTCCAGATGAGTGGTCTCTTATATTAAAATCGCTATGTTAATACTGTGTTGGGGGTGCAGGCCATCATTAACTCCTGGGTCTAAAGCCATTTCCAGAGCTTCTGAAGTTATCCTGGAGATGCCTCAGAAATTCCTGTCTGGCATGAGAAAGATCCAGAAAACCCACTCAGATATGAGAGGTCTGTTATAAATCCAGGATTACTAACTAATCACTCAGGTTTAGTTTAACAAATGAAGGGAATGTATTGTCACATTATGCCTAAAAGTAGGGTATGATCCTGCTTAACTATGACTGGGGTAAAGTAAGAGTCAAGCAAGAGTGTGAATTTGAGCTGAGAATTTGAGGATTAGGAAACACTCATTTCACCAGAGGTCTAGAACTGGAATTCATTTGTGAGAATTCTGTTATCTCTTTAATATTTTCCTTTGATCCTGAGAACACAAAAGCGTTTGTGTGTGTATGCATATTTGCATGTCCATATGTGTGCAATTTCTTCCTAGCAAAAACATTATTCCTAGACTCTTCTGAACATTTTCAACTCATCAAACAAAAATTCAAAACCACAGTATTCATGTTTCATTGCAGAGGAATTTATCATGTTAGAATCTACTCATTCCACACTCTCCAATAAATGGGAATCAAATAATTCATTGATTTGGAAAGAAATGCAAAGGGGAATCTTTTTTTTTTTTTTAAACTGGACTTTGAAGAGTCTGGAATGAATCATACTTTCAGAATAATCTAGCTTGTTTGAGAAGGAAGAGAAGATATTCTTTCTTACATTATTTGTGCCATAAAAGCTTACTTGTCAAAAGCATAGGTACAGTGATGAATAAATACATAACCATAAAGATAAAATCAAAATCAAGTACTGCTTGAGATTCTGAGAGGTTCAATGTTGTATATTTTTTCTCATTTTCCTTTTCAGCTATCACAAGAAACAGCAACACTGAAATATGACAAAGACTGTGTTAGTAGTATTTCTAGAATCTTAAGGAGAAAACTTTATAGCATTTGTTATTTAAAAAAAATGTACTTTCTACGTGTTACTTTGTCAATTTGGAATGTGTGAGATAAACTCTAGAGAAATATCTTCATAATTCCATCCTTATATTAATCAATTTTATAGTTCAAGACTGTTTTACTTACATTCTTGTAGAATGTCTATGATATGCTATTTTCAATATGGAATATTAACAAACTATGACTTCTTTTTCCTGCCTCTCCCCCAAGGAAGCTATATTTTCAGGCTTTTGCAGAAATAATGTAGGGTACCTGGCATGTGTGGGAGTGCAAGGGGTTGAGGCAACATGTATTTGTGCATAATGATAAATAGTAAGCTGGTCTGGTCTCAAGGTGATATTGATTTGCTTGGATAAAAGTTCTGCCTCTCATTAATTGCCTGATTTGTGTGTGTGTGTGTGTGTGTGTGTGTGTGTGTGTGTGTGTGTGTGTGTGCGCGTGCATGTGAAAATTATTTCATAGATTTAAATTGTAAATTCTTTTAAGCTCTCTTGAGTTTCAAGTGTAATAGCTTACTTTACTACCTGTATCATTCTGACTTCCAAAACTGAAAGCCATTCCTTTCTACACTTACCTTCTACCACTTACTCATAGACCTCCTCACTCACAGGTTTGGCCTTATGCCAAACTGGGAAAATTTTTTTTTCCCTTTCAAATCAAGAAAGTCCTAAATTCTATCTTTGAATCATAGTATAAATTTTGAGCAGGAAGGGATTTTAGAACACAGCAAATGGCATATAACAGGTGTTCAATGAATGTTTACTGATTGGTTGTCAACTAGTCTAACTTTTCATTTTATAGATGAGGAAATTGAGACTTAGAAGCATAAAGTGACTTTCCCACAGCCTTGAAGTGAGTTAGAGTGAAAAAAGAAACATTTTAATGGGAAAATAGTCTGTCAACAAGCATTTATTATTGCTGGTGTTATTCAGTTGTTTCAGTCATGTTTGACTCTTCATTACCCCATTCAGGGTTTTCTTGAAAAGATTAATGGATTAGTCATGTCTGAGGCCATATTTGACCTCGGGAAGGTGAGTCTCCCTGACTTCAGGCCTGGCACTTTATCCACTGTACCAACTAGTTACCCGCTAAGCATTTATTAAGTGCTTACTCTCTGCAAAGCAGTATTCTAAGTGAAGGGAACAAAAATAAAATCATAAAGAAAGGCAGTCAGTCCTTGCTCTGAAAGACTTTAAATTATAATGAGGGAGTCACTACATAAAAGGAATCTGAAAATGCAAGTGGGAAAAGATAAAATTACTTGCCAGACAAGGCAGACTGGAGTGGAAGAAGACATAGCTGATCTGAGTTCCTTCCTCCTTTTTATAGGAGATATCCAGGCAAAGGGAGAGGCTTCTGGGTTGGTGAATACTTCTGCATTTTGAATTCCAGGGCTGGAATGAGTTTCAATATGAAGGTCTGGGATGTGGTAAAGGAAGTCTTGAGTGCAGCCTGGAGAGTAATAAGAAGACAGAATGGGAGCAGAGAATTCATCAAAAAAATGGCAATTCTACTTTTGATTTTATTCTTTCCAAATGATTCCAATGTTAGAAATTATGTTAACAGGTAGAGAAGAAGAAAGTTGGTCATAGTCTGATATAGACCCTGAATTTGAACCCTGTCTAAGACACTAAATCTGTGACCATGGAACATGAAAGACTTATTCTCTTTGAGACATATTTTTCTTATTGTTAAAATAGGAATAAAACTCTTGGTATTAATCTCACAAGGAGTCAAATAAGACAATATTTACAAGGTGCAGTGTAAACCTTAAAGGGCTATATGAATGTCAGTTGTTGTTACTATCTGTGGGCAGAGAGATAAGTAAGCAGCATGACAGAAACAGTAATGTTCAGTTTTAAAAAAGTTCCCTTGTCACTTGAGTGATAAATCTCCAAAGAATGTGTGAAACTGTCTAATATCTGTCTTAATACTTCGTTGTTTCCATTTTAGGAAAACATGGAAGTCAGGAGGCAGCAGAAAAGAGGGCTTTTGGTTGCTAACAGACCAGAGCACAGGTCAGGAGAGCAGAAAACACACCTGTTTTTACATCAAAACACCTCAGAAGAACTGCAAGTGTACAGACCACCCAAAGTAGCTCAGAAAACATCTATTCAAAAAAAAAACAAAACAAAAAAAAACCTAAAGCTTGGAACAGTGATACTTCTACCCTAGGAGCAGAGACAGGTTTTAACATAAAACGAAAAGTCAAGAAATAGATTGAAAAAATGAGCAAAGAGCAAATAAATAAATAAATAAATAATGAAACCGTAGAAATTCACTATGGTAACAGACAAGATGAAATCACAAACTCAGAAGAAGACAAAAATTGCGGTATCTAAAGTCTTAAAGAAAAATGTGAATTGATCTTAGGCACATAAATAATTTTTGGAATGCTCAAAAAGAATGTTCAAAAAACAAATGAGTGTTAAAAGAAATGAGAATGATGTAAGAAAATCATGAAAAAAAGACTCAATAGCCTGGTAAAAGAGATACCAAAAGAAAAGAAAAATATTTTTAAATGACTTAAAAAGCAGAATAGGAGAAGTTGAAAAAGAGGAACTAAAATCCACTGAAGAGAACTCCTTAAAAAGCAGAATTGGACAAATAGAAAAGGAGGAATAAAAGCTCAATAAAGAAAATAATCTCTCCCATATATTAATAACCAGTTAATATTGAGGGATCCAAGGTTGTATATTTTCCCCTTCCTTTTTTCTCATTCTCTACTAGATCAAATCAGTCTGTGAAGAGGGTGGATAATGAGATTTGATTGATATTCTCCTCAGTCTTTTTCAAGCTTCTTCTCTCTTCTTGTACCTGTAAAAGCTGAGTTCTGACTAAAAAGTAGGAAAAATCTAATCTAGGTAAATTCTGGCCCATTGTGTTCTCTGGGCCAGATGGAGGTTGATTTTTTGTCTACATTGGGCAGAAAGAAGTAAGGGTGACATAATCAGTCAATCCCCCAGCACCTCATTAGAGTAAGTCCAATTCTCACTATAATATTAATTCTCTCATCAATTGTTAATCAATCAGAGTTGATTGCTGCCTGTCAGGAACATTCACTCTTCCAAGGGCATATAAGGCTTGAGAGCCCTCCATGATTTATCTTTGGTTTACAACCAAAAGTGCAATGACATTTTTCTATTAGTTACTTATTAGTCATAATTAATAAAATAATTATTATCTAGAAATTATATGTCAGACTTCTCATATGTCATATTCATTAAAATTAAAATTGGCCAAGTGGAAGCTAATTTTTCCATGAGAAACCAAGAAGCAATCAAAATCAAAAAAATGAAAAAAAAATAGAAGAAAATGTGAAGTATCTACTTGGAAAAACAAATGATTTTAAAAATAGAGGAGAGAAACTTTAATGAGTATTTGACTGCATGGAAGCCAAATTTAAAAAAAAAAGCCTGAACATCATCTTTCAAGAAATTATCAAGGAATACTGCCCCTATACCATAAAATCAGAGAGTAAAACAAAAATTAAAAGGATACACTGATCACCTCCTGAAAGAGATCTTCAAATGAAAACTCCCAAGACAATTTCAACCAAATTCCAGAGTTTCCAGACCAAGGAGAGAATTCTGTAAAAAATCATAAAGAAACAATAAAAATATTATAAAGCCACAGTCAAGATAACACAAGCTTTTGCAGTTTTTACATTGTAAGATGAGAGGGCTTATAAAGTGATATTTTGGAAGGCAAAGGAGCTAGGATTATAACCAAGACTTACCTACTCAGAAACACTCAATATAATCCTTAAGGGGAAAAATATATTTAATAAAACAGAGGACTTACAAGCATTCCAGATGAAAAGACCAGAGTTAAATAGAAATTTTGATTTTTTTTTTAAATAAAAGACTCAAAAGAAGCAAAAAGATAAGAAGGAGAGATAAACTGTAAGGGTTTCACTAACACTAGACTGTTTATATTCCTTCATGGAAAAATGAAGTCTTAAGAACTTAATTATTATTAGGTACTACAACTTGTTGTGTAGAAGGAATATTCATAGGCAAAAGGCATGGGTGTGACTTGAATATAACGGGATGACATTTTTTTTTAAATGAAATTAAAGGGAGATAAAATATCTCACATAAAGAAGGTGTGAATGAGCTTTTACAAGTGGAACAAATGATAAAAGATTGGTAGGCAATGCTCATCTGAATTTGCTCAAAGAGGGAATCACATACACATTCTGTGGGCTATAGATATCTGTCTTACCCTAGAGAGTAAGTAGAAGGGAAAGGGAATAAGGGAAAGAATGAAGCTGATAGAAGGAATGGAAGATTATGGAAAGGAATATTCAGAAATAAAACACTTTTGAGAATGGACAGGATAAAAGGGAGGCGGAGAAACAGGGGAAATAGAATTGAGGTACATAGTAACCATAACTGTAAAAAAATTTACAGTAACTTTCTCCAATAAAAACATCATTTTTCAAACATGTAGTAAGTTCAGTCAAATTTATACAAGTCATTTCCCAATTGATAACTGGTCAAAGGATATGAGCAGGCAGTTTTCAAAAGAAGTAACCAAGCTATCTATAGTCACATAAAAAAAGTGCTATAAATCACTATTAATTGGAGAAATGTAAATTAAAGCAAATCTAAGGTACACCTAATAGATTAGCTAACATGACAGTAAAGGAAAATGACAAATTTTAGAAGGGATGAGGTTTAATTGAGAATTAATACACTGTTGGTAGAGTTATGACAAAACACATTGAAATTATGTCTGAAAGGCTAAATACAAACAAACATATATCCTTTTTGAGGCAACAAAAGCATTACTACATTTCTATTCTAAGGAGACTTTTAAAAATGAAAAAGAACCTTTATTTACAAAAGTATTTATGAGAGTTCTTTCTGTGAGGGCAAAGAAAGGGAAATTGACAGAATGAACATCAATTGGAGAATGGCTTAACAAGTTGTAGTATGTTTATGAGAGAGTACCATGATCATGATACTTTCAGAAAAGAAAAAAAGAAAAAAAACTAGAAAGATTTACATGAATTGATACAAAGTGAACAGAACCAGAAAATCATCATACAAAAAACCCCAGCAATATTGTATTATATGATGATCAACTGTGAATGATTTACCTATTCTCAGCAATACAATGATCTAAGACTTTTATGATGTAAAAGTGTTCTCCACTTCCAGAGAAAGAACTGACTGAGTCTGAATGTAGATTGAAGAATCCATTTTTAACCTTAGAATAGTCAGGGGAACTAGCAGACTACAATTCTGAGGACCTCCATGTCCTTCAGCATAGCCCAGGGCAAACAGGTATCCTCCAGCAGGACTAGAAAGTAGTCTAGAGTTCCACATAATTCAATCTAGCCCCAGGCAAGCAGGCACCCTAGAGCATAAAAAGAAAGTAGGCCAGACCTCGTCCTACTTCAGTGTTACCCTGGCAAACAGGCATCCTCCAGAGTCCAGATCTCGACATGCTTCTGATTCAGTGTTACCATAGGGAAACACAGAAAAACTCACCAGTCCTCAGCATATGCCAGACACCACCACTAGGACCCCAGCTCAGGACCAGGTAAACTGCCAGACCACTACAGCCTCCAACAGTGTCAACCATTTCCCTCCTCCAGCACAGTAGCAGAGAGGAGGGACCGCTCAGGGCAACGCTGGTGAAGAATAAGGTAAACAGCCAGGGACTGCAGCCACTGGCACAAGTAACCTGAGACAGTGCCTTTTCTACCCCAGTTACAGAGTTCAAATTTAAAAGGAAAAAAAAATGAGCCAAAACAATCTGATCATAGAAAGTTATTATGGTGACATGGAAGACCAAGACACAAAGTCTGAAGCAGACAACAATTTCAAAACACCTGTGGGGAAAACCCCAAAGAAAATGGTAAGTGCTTTCAAGCTCAATAAGATCTCATGGAAGAACTCTAAAAGGAGCTTAAAAATCATATAAAGAAAAAAAAATGGGAAAAGAGATGAGAGTGATGCAAGAGAATGGTGGGGGAAAAAGTCAACAGCTTGGAAAACTCCTTAAAAACTAGAATTACCCAAATGCAAAGAGACATAAATATTTACTGAAGAAAATAAATCCTTGAAGAGTATAACTGGTCAAATGGAAAAGAAAGTAGAAAAGCTAATTGAAGAAAGCAACACCTTAAAAATGAAAATTGATCAAGTGGAAGCTAATGACTCTATGAGACATCAAGAATCAATCAAAAAATTTAAAAGAATGAAAAAATGGAAAAAAATGGAAACTACCTCCTGGGAAAAACAATTTACCTAGAAAATACATCCAGGAGGGACAACAGCAGAATCATTGGACTACCTGAAAGCCATAATCAAAAGGATGATCTAGATAGCATCTTTCAAGAAATTGCTAAGGAAAACTGCCCTGATATTCTGGAATCAGAGGGCAAAATAGGTACTAGAAGAATGCACTGATCACTTTAAGCAAGAGATTCCAAAATAAAACCCCATAGAAAATTATAGCCAAATTTCACAACTATCAGGTCAAGTGAAAAAACTACAAATGGCCAGAAAGAAAAAAAAAATCAAATATCAAGGAGCCACAATCAGGATTACACAAGATTTAGCTGCTGCAACATCATAGGATTGAATGTCATGGAACATGATGTTCCAGAAGGCAAAAGAGCGAGAACTACAAGGAAGAATCACTTACCCAGAAAAATTAAACATAATGCATTGGGGTGGGGGGAGAGGGGGATGGTCATTCAATGAAATAGAAGAATTTCAAGCTTTCATAAGGAGAAGACCAGAATCAAAACAAAAATTTGATGTCTAATAGCAAGAACCAAGAGAATCACAAACAAGTAAAAGGGGGAAAGAAAGCATAATGGTTCAGTAGAGCTAAATTATTTGCATCCCTACACGGAAAGATGATACTTATAATTTTTAAAATGTGTATCACTTATTGTATAAGTAGAAGGAATGTATATAGACAGAGGATCCAAGTATAAGGTGAATTGGAGGAAATGACATGAAAAATAAAGGGATGAGAAAGAGAAGTAGAGTAGGTCAAAAAGGAAGGTAGATGTAGAATAGAGAAAATTATTTCACATGAAAAGTCACTAATGATCTATTACACTGCAGGGGAAGATGGGAGAGTGGGCAACAAGCCTCCCTTGAATCTTACTGCAATCAGTATTTGCTCAAACAAGGAATCATATTCACAATCAGTCAAATATTGAAATCAATCTTATCTGACAGGGAAATAGGAGGGGAGGAGATCAAGAAAAAGTGGGACAGGGACTGACAGAATGGAGGACAGACAATGGGAGGCAGCAGACAGAAGCAAAACCATAGTGAGGAGGAAAGGGGTGAAAGGAGAGGGAGTACCAACAAGAGTAAAACTAGAATGGAGGGAAATACACAGGTAGTAGTCATAAATGTAATGTGAATGGGATGAACTTTCCCATAAAACAGAAGTGGATAGAAAGGTAGAGTTAAAAAAAAAACAACCCTGGAATCCCACAAAATATATTTTACAAGAAATACAATTGAAGGTGAGACACCCACAGAGTAAAGACAAATTCTGGAGTAGAATCTATTTTGCTTTAACTAAAGTTAGAGAAAAAACAGGGATAGCAATCCTAACCTCAGACAAAGTATAAGCAAAAATAGATCTAATTAAAAGAGATAAAGAAGGAAACTACATCTTGCTAAAAGTTACCATAGATAATGAAACAATATCAATACTAAATACATAAGCACTAAATGGCATAGCATCCAAATTATTAAAGTAGATAGTAAATGAGTTACATTACAGCAAGAAGTAGACAAGAAAACTCTACTGGTGGGGGACCTCAACTGTCCTCTCTCAGAGCTTGATAAATCCAATCAAAAATACACAAGAAAAAAAAAAACTGAGGCAAATAGGATATTAGAATAGTTAGACACTACAGACCTTTGGTATAATTTAGACATAAAGGCTGACCCCATAAACAAATTAGAAGAGCAAGGAGTAATCTACCTGTCAGTCTATGCGGAGGGAAAGAATTCATGATGAAACAAGTGACAGCATTATAAAATTTAAACTAGATAATTGTGATTATGTTAAATTAAAAAGCATTTTTACAAACAAAACCAATGAATCCAAGATTAAAAGGAAAGCAGAAAGATGAGAAACCATTTTTACAGCAAGTATCTCTGCTAAAAGCCTTATTTCTCAAATACATAGAGAATTGACTGAAATTTATAAGAATATAAGCCATTCCCCAACTGATAAATGGCCAAAGGCTATCAGCAGACACTTTTCAGATGAGGTGATTAAAGCATACAGGCATATGAAGAAGTGCTTTAAAGCACTTTTGATTATAGAAATACAAATTAAAACAACTGTGAGGTACCACCTCATACCTACCAGACTGGTTAATATGACAGAAAAGGAAAATTATAAATACTAGAGAAGATATGGAAAAATTGAGACACTAGTGTGCTCTTGATGGAGTTGTGAACTGATCCAACCATTCTGGAAAGCAATTTGGAACTATGCCCAAAGGGTAACCAAAATCTACATACCCTTTGATCCAGTAATACCACCACTAAGTCTAAATCCCAAAAGGATCATGGAAAAGGATAAAAGATCTACATGTGCAAAAACATTTATAGCAATTCTTTTCATGGTGGAAAAATATTTGGAATTCAGGGAAAGCCCATTAATTGGGGAATAGTTGAATAAACTGTGGCATATGAATGTAATAAAACACTATTGTGCAGTAAGAAATGATGAACATACAGATTTGAGGAAAACCTGGAAATATTTGTACACACTGGTGCAAAATGAAATGAGCAGAACCAGGAAAATATTGTACACTGTATCAGCAACATTGTGTGATGATCTACTCTCAGAAACACAATGGTATAACACAATGGTATAAGACAAAGCACTCACGAAGAAAAATGCTATTGGTATACATACAAAGAACTGATAGTTTCTGAATAAAGATCAAAGTATATTTTTTCACTTATTTCGTTCTTTCTTGTGTTTTTTCTTCTTATCTGTTGCTTCTTTCACAACTGTGATTAATATAAAAATGTTCTTATATGATTGCACATGTATGTAATCTGCCAACCATTTTTGGAAGGAATGGGAAGGAGGGAAAAAGGTGAAGGAATGGAGCTCAAAATCCTATAAAAACGAATGCTGTTTTTTTTTCTTGACCTGTAACTGGGGAAAAAACAAAATGGTATTAAAACAGATACATACACACACAGAAGATTTTATGAGGTCCAAATGAGACATCACATCATAAATGTTTTGTAAAACTTAAATTGATAGAAAAATGGTAGTTAACAGTATTATTCTAGTGATTCTGGACCCTCAGAAGCCTTTGTATAAACTCATTATACACAACTGTGTATTCCCTATACATAACTGACTTACCCTTACTTTTTTTCCCCTCAACCCTACCAATATGCCCAATGTCTGTTTTTAAACTCTAACTTTCTTTCTACTATTCTCTTAGAATTATTTACTCCATAATTAACAGATCTGCTTTCATCTTAAATTTTTCTTTCTCACACCTCCATTTTCTGCCATTCACTGAGGTCTGGCTTTCTATGGATGACTTTGCATGCCTGGCCATCAAGGTCATGATCACTCACTCTTGCTACCTCTAAATTCTCTGTTCTAGGTATTTATCTTTTTACCTTTATACCAGTTGTTCTTAAAATTTTTAATTTAAGGATAGCTTTCCGCCCTTAAAAACCATTTGTAGATTCTTGAAATTTTTGTTCATGTAGGTCAAATATATTGAGATTTGTTGTACTAGAAAAGTAAACTGCTAAATTAAAAAAATAAATCCCACTCCTATCTCCCCAATCACTGCTTGTCATGGTAGAGGGGCTTGCTTAACTCAATGAAACCATGAGCTATGGACTTCAGGATTTCCCAAGACAGATAGGTCAGAGTGGAGAGTTCTGACAAAAGGTAAGCCATTGGACGTGGAAATGGAAAACCACTCCAGTTTCTTTGCCAAGAAAACCCCATGAATAGTACTAAAATAACAAAAGGAGATGAAATCTAAAGATAAGTCCCTCAGGTACAATACAATGCTATGGAAGAGTGGAGGAAAACTAGAAGTAGCTACAGTACTAATGAAGTGTCCGGGAGAAAACCAAAAGGAAGTTCAGGTGGAGGTGTGTCTGGTGACAAAAGGGAAGTCTGATGCTGTAAAGATAATTGTGCATAGGATCCTGGAATGTAAGATCTATAAAGCAAGGAAAGCTGGATGTGACCAAACAGGAGGTGAAAGATTAAACATTGACATCTTGTGTGTCATTGAACTTAAATGGATTTTAACAGGTAAATGTAATTTACATTTACATCACATTATATTAATTTACATCATGACATATACTACTGTGGGCAATAATCCTTTATTAAAAATAGAGTAGCACTAATGGTCAATAAAATGTGAGAAAAGTAGTATTGGGATATAATCTCAAAAATGACCAAAAAAGATATTTGTTTAAATCCAAGATAAACCATTCCTCATTACAGTAATACAAGTCTATACTCCAACCACTAACAATAAAGATGTCAAAGTTGATCAATTATATGAAGACATACAACATTTTCTAGAACTAATGCTCAAAATTCACATTCATCACAGGGGATTAGAATGCTAAAGTAGGAAATCAAAAGATAATTAGAATCATAAACAAGTTTGTCCTTGGAGTATAGAGTTTTGTCAAGATAAGTAAATGGTCATAGCAAACAACCAAAAAGATGATACTATACATGGACATCCCTAGATGGTCAATACAGAATTCAGACTGATTTTATACTTTCCAGTCTGTATAAAGGTGGAGAAACTCTACACAGTCAGTTAAAACAAGTCCTAAAAGTTGGATGTGTCTCAGATTATGAGCTCCTTATTGCAAAATTCAGAGTTAAAGAAAATAGAGGAAATTATCAGACCATATGAAATGGATGTGATGAATAGATTTAAGGGATTATATTTGATAAATAGAGTACCTAAAGAACTATGGACAAAGGTTCACAATATTGCACACATGACAGCAGCAACAACAACAACAAAACATTTCTAAGAAAAAGAAGTGAAAGAAAGAAAACTGGTGGTCTGATGATGATTTACATGTAGCTGAATAAACAAGGAAATTGAAATGCAAAGGAGAAGAGGAAAAATATATCCAACTGGATTCATAATTAAAGAGAAAAGCAAGGAAAGATAAGAAAGCATTTTTAATTAATAATGCAAAGAAATGAAAAAAGACAATACAATGGGAAAGACAGCAGATATCTTCAAGACAATTAGAAGTACTTGCAGAAAGATTCATGGGAAAAAAATGGGCATGATAAAATTTTAAAAAGTAACAGAACCAGAGAGATTAAGAAATGGCAAAAATACAAAAAAGAGCTATACAAAAAAGATCATAACATCAGTGATAACTATGATGGTATGGTTACTGATCTAGAACCAAATAGATTGGCAAATGAAATCAAGTAAGTAATAATTCGAGTAATAATATCTCCTAAGGCCCACTTGATTTCTACTAATAGTTCTTTTGTTCTTTGAATATACAGTGAATATACAATTTTGTTTAATTATACCTTGTATTTATGTATCAAGATTTTTTTTTGATCATAGCTTTCAGGTAGTATGATTATTTTTATGTTTTTTCTTCTTGATCTGTTCTCCAGATCAGTTGTTTTTTATAAGTTGTTTCCCATTCTCTTCTATTTTTTTCATTCTTTATATTTTATTTTGTTATTGCTTGATCTCTTATAACTTCACTGGCTTTCCCTTGCCAAATTATAATTTTAAAGAAGTCTTTTTATTTCTTACTATTCTGGATCTCCTTTTCCTATTAGCTGACTTTATTTTCATAATCTTCTTGATTTCTTGGACTGTTCTTTTTTTTTTTAATTTTACTTTTTCCTCAATCTCTCTCATTTGATTTTAAAATATTTTTAAAAGTTCTTCTCTGAATTCTCTTTGAGCAGGTGGAAATTTGATGTTACTCTTTGGGATAGAAGAGGATTTCTTTGCTTCAGTATCCTCCTCTGAAGATCAACCCTGTTCTTCTCTATTGCCATAGTAACTCTCTATGGCTGAGTTTCCTCCCCGTCTTTTTTCATAGTAGCACAGTTTTTATAATCATCTCTAGTACTGGGTACGGGAGATGGTGCCTTTGGCATCACATTCTCCTTCAGGTCTCCCTTATCACTTGGAATTAGAAATAAGACTTCTAGCCTCCTGTAAATGCCCATAGCCAGTGGTATCCCCACCCCACTACTTCTGCATTCCCTGAGTATGTGCTATTTTCTTCTCACTCCCTGACCCCATCTCTGCAGCACAGCCAGATCTGGTATTCCTTGTCAGCAGCGGTTCCCTTGGTCTTTCCTGGCTCAGATGTCCAACACACACACCCAATACCTCTCTATCCTGGGGGTAAAAGTTCACTAACTGGAGATGAGGCAGCCTCCCAACCCAGATAATCCTAGGGTTTGCAGCTTATTGTTTAAGCACACCTAGGATCTAGACTGGAGGTATTTACTCTTCACATGGACCAAATCGATCCTGGGACTTTTCTTCAGATGTATGATTGTCACAGGAGGACTCCTGTTCTGGCCTCACTTACTTATGTTTACTGCTCCATATTCATTCTGAGGCATCATTTCATCTCTTTTGTTGGGAATAATTTTGAGAGCTTGGAATTTTCTGACCTACTCCACCATCTTCCAAGAATCCTTCTAATATGTGAATATACAAAGAAAAATGTTTCAAAAAAGAATGCTTTTTCTTCCTCTTTCAATATCAGTAACTTGTAGGAACTGGTCCTATCCATCACTTCATGGCAGACAGAGAGAAATGAAATAGAAACCCTGTCAGATTTTATATTCTGGGACTCAAAGACAACAGCAAACTATGAGTAGAACCATTAAATTAAATAACACTTGCTCCTTGGAAGGAAAGCAATAGCAAATCTGGACAGGATATTCAAATGTAGAGACATTACTTTGCAAATAAAGGTCATGTAGTCAAAGCAATGGTTTTTCCACTAGCAATGTATGGCCATAAGAGTTGGATTATAAGGAAACATGAGTGCCACAGGATCAGATTTTTGCACTGTGTTGCTAGAGAAGACTTGAACTTCTTTTGGAATGAAAGATCAAATCTCAATCAATACTTGAAGAAACTGATTCAGGCTATTCAGTGAAAGATCAAATACTGAAACTGAAGGTTAAATGCTTTAGCCACATAATGAGAATATGATTTTCATTGGAAAACGACCCTATTATTGGGAAAGGTTGAAGGCAAAGAGAAAAGAGGATGGAAGAGAATGAGATGAATGGATAGCATCATGGAAACAAGGAACACGAAACTGGACACACTTCAAGAGATAGTGGAAGAAAAAAGGGCCAGCTGTGTTGTGGTCCATGGGGTCATAAAGAATCAGACATGACTGACTAAATAACAACAAATTTAAAAAGATATAAATTCTGTTAAATAGCAATAACAAACTTATTATAAATTAATATAAAATATGTTTATGAAAAATAACTAATTTTCAAAAAAAATAGGAGAATGGAATTGTTTTGTGTTTTTGAAAATATCTTCAATGTCTGACTTAACAGAAGATAGTTGAATGATAGTATATTCTTGGACATTTGTTATGATATGGTGTTTTGGTTCAAGTATCTGAAGAGAATCCAGTCTCGTTCAGATATGTAGTTAGAGAAGAGAGAAATGTGTTAATAGACTTTTCAGAAAATTGTGGATATTCTTCTTTCATAATACACCAGAATTTGACCTTAAAAGTTAGTTGTAATATGGAATCTGAAAACTTATCAATTTCATACAGCTAACTTAAAAATCTATTGGCTTAACTTGTACTTTGAATAGACCTTTTTATTATGCATGATTTTGTAATTTGGAAACTTTCATTTGGAAAATATTGGTTCCCTGAGATATGATGATCTTCTAAATATTTGTGCACTTAGAAAATAGTAAAAGGTATCACATATTTTAATATCACCAATGAATTCATTAGAAAAATCTTTGATGTTGAGAAATTGTAGCACTCACAGTAGAAAATATGGCTTAACCAACATTCTAATTTTCATTTGAAAGCTCAAATAATATTATTGGCAACCAATATTATAGTTACTTTCCTTAAAATGTGTAGTAGTAAAGACACTAGCACACTGAGTGGGCTGCTAGCACACGTTATTTGATATGCTTTTCTAAAGGAAAGGCAATTTTAGAATGCTTAACAATCTTACTTTAATTAATAGACAGATAAGTAGGAAAAAGTGTGTATAGAAAATACAAGCAGGGAAATTAGTACAGAGAATGAACAGACAGGGCTTTATCTGTCTGAACAAAGTAAAACAACAACCTACATATGCTACTAGACCTAGATAGCAGTAACATCTGATAGTTGGAGGGCTCTTAACATATGGCTAGTCAGAGTCACATCTGGAGAATTTAAAGGTCCTCATGAGGAAGCAAAATGCCTCTGCTAGAACAAAAACTTGTTCTCTGGTTGGCTCAGGGTCAGTAAGCATGGAACCTATGTGACTCAGCATAACTTATCAAGGTGCAAAGGAAATCAATACTTCAGATGTTTTCAATGAGCCTGGGAAACTGAGTTCCAGATAGAAAACAACAAAAAAATCTCACTTCATGCTTACAAAATGATGGTTTGAGTTCATTCATTTTCCTGAAAATGCCTACCGGATACCTAAAATTGAATAACCATCATTTACATATCAGTTCTTCTATTAAATAAAAATGGTGTTGTAGGAAAAAAAAAAGTGGGGGGTGGGATAATTCAGCTCACAAGTCAAATTCACCAATACTTGTGAAAACTATCATGTCACTGTATGGAGCACAACTATTTTATGTGTACCTCCCATTTCATCACAAATAATATTAAAATGGCATATTTTCAAGGATTAAACTTTAATAAAATTTAGAATTGTTATTACTTTATTAAGTACATTCTTGAATGAAACTAATACTTGTTCTGGTTGTTGTTTTACACTATGAGTAAGTGGCACTGAAAAATAAAAAGATTATTAATTTGGGGCTACTAGCTTGGGGTTTTCTTAACAAAGATATTGGAGTGATCACTACCGTGAATTATGTATCTAATCTATTCTATTGATTCAATTTTCTATTTCTTAGCCAGGTTTTATGATTTTATGATAGACTGGTTTTATGTTTATTTGTTGCATAATTTTAAATTTGAAACTTCTAGCCCACCTCCATCCACTTTTTTTCAGTGATTCCTTTGATATTATTGACTCTTAGTACTTCCAGAGGAATTTTGTTATTATTTTTTCTTGTGATCTGAAATAATTCTTTGAGAGATTATTTAGTATGCCACTGAATATGTAAATTAATATATGTAGAACTTCCATTTTTAATACATTGTCTTGACCTACCTATAAGTAATCAATATTTCTCTATTTTTTAAGAACCTTTTTTATTTGTTTGAAAAGTGTTTTGCACTTGTGTTCATATAGTTTCTGGGTTTATCTAGGCAGGTAGACTCCCAAACATTTTATATTGTTTACCATTATTTCAAAAGGAATTTGTCTTTATATCTCTTTCTTCTGGGTATTGATGATAGTATATAGAGAAGTTGTTAGATTATGTGGATTTATTTCATATTCTGTAATTTTGCTAAAGTTTTAGTTATTTCAAATTGTTTCCTGGTTTATTATCTAGAGTTCACTAAATATATTGTCATATCACCTGCAGAGTGATAGTTTTGTTTCCTCATCACCTATGTGTATTCATTCAATTATGTTTTCTTGTTTTGTATAGCTAGCATTTCTAGTACAGTATTAAATAATAGTGTTGACAATGGATATCCACACTTCAGTCCTGATTTTACTGGGAAGGATTCAAGTTTATCCTCATTACAGATAATCCTTGGTCTTGGTTTTAGATAGCTATTACTTATCATTTTAAGCAAATCACCATTGATCCCTATGTTTTCTAGCTTTCTTTTTTTTTTAAAGAATGGGTATGGTATGGCATTTTGTCAAAGGACTTTTCCGCATCTATTGATATAATCATAAGATTTTTGTTGTTATTGATCCAATCTCCTCTCTGCTTTTGAACTATGATCCATAAGCAGGGGTAGGGATAGGCAAGGGGGTTGCCAAATAGCATGTGGCCCTGAGTCCAACTCTTGCACATTGGTACCCTGCAATCTTTTTCTAACCACTTTTCAGGTCCCATTACTATCTCTGGCTTGAGAGTTCCCAAAGGTCTTATTGCCTCTGTCACCAACACCTACACCTACCATTGATGTTTCATGCGGGCACTAGGTCAGCCTCATACTCCATGTCACAGATATCTCTTTCCAACCTCCTATGTTGTCTTAGACTGGAAGGATGTCTCACTCTAGAATTTGTTTTGATAAATTATTTAAAGTTGTTTGAAGGGGAATGTTGGGAGAGCTTGGCTGAATACTTTTCTACTTCACTATCTTGGTTCTGCCTGTGGAAGTGAACAATCCATGATTGCTTTTTAACTATTAAAGAAAATGTCAATGCAGTTGCTCCAAGATAAGCAATATGATTCAAAAAGTTTCTTCAATAGTTGGATTATTTCAGGACCACTTTTGGTTGTTGTCTAGCATTTATGTAAAATATGTTTTTTATATATTATAAATTGGTCCTGATAGCATTGCTGATACAAATTCAAGCAAGACAATATGTCCAGCAAATTCTATAGAATCATTCATTTGTAAAGAAAAAATAAAATTCTGATGAGATATTAACTTGGTCTTCATGTTCATAGCTAAAACTTTAATTCAGAGGTCATGAACTTTTAGGAAATGTCTAATGTATGTTCTGGAGAGAATAACAATGAAAAAGACAAGTAGCATCTTAGAATCATTTTTAAAATAGTTTTCACCAGACCCCATCAAAGGGTGTCAGGGAGGTATGTACTGGAGCCAGCTTGCACTAACTTGGGAAAAATAAATCTTTTAATTTTTAGTGTGCACATTTACACCTTGGAAGTTGGTAAACACTATAAATCAGAGCATGATTAATTTTGAAGTTG
This sequence comes from Notamacropus eugenii, assembly GCF_028372415.1. Classification (NCBI taxonomy): domain Eukaryota; kingdom Metazoa; phylum Chordata; class Mammalia; order Diprotodontia; family Macropodidae; genus Notamacropus; species Notamacropus eugenii. Next base: position 211,622,948 of record NC_092875.1, read on the forward strand.
ATTGTTTAATCTTAAGAAAATTATGGGGGGAAGTGTTAGTTGCGAAACATTTAGCATCACGCCATTGCTCAGGGATTCCTCAGGGCTATGCACAACACACTCTGAGAACTACTCTTCTATACTCTCCTGTTTCAAGATCTCATCATCTTCCTTGAGTTCAAACCTTATTTTTATGAAAATTATTCCAAAATTCCCTAATTTCTCTCTTGAGCTCTAGTCTCAAATTGCCAATTTCCTTTTTTACAAATTGGACTTGATGTATTATAGCCATCTTGAAATCAATATGTGAAAATAGACTCTGTATTCTCCCAAAAAACCTTTCTCTCTTCCCACATTGTGGTGGCAGGGTACTACCATTCTTGCAGTCACTCAGGCTTGAAAACTCTGCTTTTCCAGATTCTTCAATCATCTAATCTTTTTGTAGTTTTAATGTATCTTCAGAATGCACCTTTGCTTAGACTTTTACAACCACTATATTGGTAGAAGTCCTTCTTTCCTCATGCCTAGACTATTGAAATAGCCTTTTGTTTGACTTTCAAGTCAGACAGGTAAGTGACACAGTGTCCAGAGTGCTAGACTAGAGTCAGAAAGACTAATTTTTTTAGTTCAAATCTGGCCTTAGGGACTTATTAGCTAGTGACCCTGGGCAGGTCACTTTACCTTATTTACTTCACTTTCTCATATGCAAAATAAGCTGGAGAAGAAAATGGCAAAACACTCCAGTACCTGTCAAGAAAATCTCAAATGGGTTCACAAATCCATTTTACTGCAGTTATTCAACAATGACTTCTCTGTCACAGATTTCCTCCCTTTCCAGTACATCTTCAGTTTAGCTTACAGTGATTTTGTGATGTGTGGCTCTTACCATAACACTCTCCTTAATACACACAAATGGTTCCCTATTATCTACAGGATAAGTTTAAAATATTCTGCTTTACCTTTGTACTCCTTCTAAGTCTGGTCCTTTCTTCTATTTTCATTCTTTTTACAATTGCTTCCATCAAAATACTCTTGTGTCCAGACACATTGTCCTACTTTCTGTTCTTTCAACTAGCCATTTCATTCCTGGCTCACTTTCTTTTTATTGATGTCAACATTGCCTGAAACATTCTCCCTATTAACCTCCTTCTGGTTTTTCTGGTTTCTGTAAAGATTTGGCTCAAATTCTATATTCTGCTAGAGACTTTTTCTGCTCCTTTTCTCTAACAGGTGCCTTCCCTTAGAGATTTTCTTCCATGTACACTTTATATATCATGCATGTACCTATTTCTTTGGGTGTTGTCTCTTCTCATTTGAATCTGAGTTACTTGAGGGCAAGGACTATACTATTGACTATATGTCAATCATTTTTTTTCTTTTCTTTTTGCCCATTCCTCTTAATAAAGTGTCTGTCATAGACTTAAGCACTTGATAAATGATTTTGACTGACTTGATGCTGATTTTTTAAATCTATTTTTCTTGGGTACTTCATAGAACCACTCACCCATAGCTCAAACCATTTGATGATGGGCATATAAATTTAGAGCAACAAGGGGATTTTGATTTCATCTAGTCCAATCCTTTTATTTTACAGATGAAGAAAATGAGGTCCAAAGATGTTAAGGGAGTTGTCCATGATCCAATCATTTTTAAATGCCAAGGTTTTACCTCAAGACTTAAGATTCTAAATCGTATACTCTTTCCACTATGCCATTCAATGGTTTTGTCTATAACATGCTTGAGTAGCAAGTGAGCCTCCACTTGAAAACTTTCACTGCTAAGTATCTCACTCTCCTGAAGAAACCAATTCTTTTTGGGAAACACTATTTGTCAAAAAAAAAAAAATTACATTTCTTGCATGTAGATGAAATTTACCTTGCTGCAAATTCTTTTCTGATCATATTTTTACCTTTCACATTAAAAGATTAAAAATACTGAAAAACAGCAGCCCCATCTACTTCAAGTCTTCTTTTGCCTACACTATGTTCATTTCCTTTAAATTATCCTTGTATGACATGATTCCTGATGAGTAATTTATTTGTTTCCCCTTTCCTTTACATCAGTTTCATAACCTTCATGTGTGTGTGTATGTATGAATGTGTATGGCAAACCTCTTCAGCAGTCTGGGAAAGCCTATTGGATCCCTTCTTAAAATAAAAGTTTAAATGTATGAAACAAAATACATAGATAACATAAGAAATCAATTTTATTAAAATGTATTTATCTTTATATGTGTATATGTGTGTATGTGTATGCATAATTTAAAGGTAAACCAATTTAAAAAAAAAAAGTCCTAACCTATGACGTTATCAGTTTTAGACTAGAGAAGTCAAACGTTCCTATTCAACATTCATGCAGAGCTACTTTTAATCATTCCTTTCAATTCTAAACTTATGCTATTTGGCTGCTTAGCTTTCCCTCAATATCTCTTTCTAGTCAAATCTCATTGTATCTCCCCATTACGACTGTGTTCCCAGATGTTACTTAACCATCAGAATTGAGTATACATATTGTTAAGATTTTCCATATTGTTGGCATGGCCTTCCACCAGGGCTGTCTCCAGAGGAAAAACTAGAAATAACAAATGATACTCTACAATTCAGACAAGAGTAGATAAGAATAGTAGTAGTTCAATAATGCCATCACTTCTATAACTCTTGATAAGTTGCCAATGAGCATTTTAATATATAATGGAGAAGCAGATAAGTGTCACAGTGGATAGACTACTGGACCTGGTATCAGAAAACCAAGAGTTCAAATTCTAACTCAAAATGCTTACTTTATTTAACCTCTGTTTGGTTCAGTTTCCTCAACAGTAAGATGAGGACAATAACAGCACCTACCTATTTGAGGGTCAAATGAAATAATATTCGTAAAACTCTTAGCACAGTGCCTGGGAATGACTATAGTAGGTGCTATATATTTATTCCCTCTCCCTTCCCATAAAAAGCCATTGACTACTACTGTGTGTTATACTAAGCCCAGTTTACCCTTGTTGGAAGAGGTGTGAACTGCTCAAAGGTCATCACACTGGCATATTCATATGCATATACACAAGTGTATGAGAACAACTCCATACAGTAGGGCTTTCTTTATGGAAAACTAGTGAGTGAGTACAAAAAAAAAAGGATCCAGGGAGTATTGAGAAATGATATGCTTAACAAACATTTTGTCCTGTCCTTCTGCACAGTGCTATGCACAAAGAATCTAAAAAAAAAAAAAAAAAGTGTACTTGTTGGTTGAAAACCTTCCTATGTCCTTTTCCAAACTAAGACTGATCATTCAATTTTTAAAAAGTTTATTCCTTCATTCAGCTAATCCTTATCTGAAATTGCTTTAAGTCCTCTCACTGCCTTTAACAATTTGTTCCAGTCTTGTTTGAGCCCCAACCTATACCTACTTCAGTTACCATATATTATCAAACCATAAGTCAGCCATTCAATATTGGTTTCCTCCCTCCACCAAAGTAGATCATTATATCTTATCTTTTCCCTTCTTCAAAGAATCAAATAAATGATTAATCATGTACTTATTCTCTTGATGACTTTCAAAGGAAATGCATTTTAGCCCTAATTTTTTTTATAAAATTAGGGACCTAGGAAAGTCTTTATTTATTACTTAGTAGGTCAAGGCACAGCTCTACATGATATGGAAGTTAAATTGATACTTAAATTACTTCCTGTAAATAAGACTCATTAACCTTGCTGGCCTTAGAACACTTTCAATTTAAGATGCTGTCCAGAGAAAGGAGAGTCCGTACGTTAATCTGGCTGCTGTTGTGTATTGGCCTTTCCTAATTCCCTACACAACAGCAGGTAAATACAAGGACCTGATTTTGTTCCACTGAAGCAAAAACCATAAAAACAATATTATATTCCCCTTCCACCTACACTTTTCTTTATATATCTCACACTGAACTGCCTCTAATGATAGTCATAAAATCCAGATATTTTAACAAAATAACAAAATAAGAAAGAATGATCCTTCAAGATGAAAGAATGTTAGAATTTGGATTTTTTTTTATCCACTAGCTAAAGAAAAGAGATGTACTTTTTCTTGGATTTGTTTTTATTGTGGTTGTTTTTAGAAACTGTAGTTACACAGACACATGGTTTCTAGAAAGAATTTTGGAAGATATTTAGCTAAAATGTTCCAGGAGGAAGGCAATGTAGGGCAATGAGAATAGTGTTGACTCTGCAGTTAAAAGATTTTAGATCAAAAACAACCTTTGAAACTCCCTACAGGTGTGATTTTGGGCAAATAACCTAAGAAAAGAGAGAAATCTAACTCCAGAAAAAATATTTATTAAATGTGTACTAAGTGCAAGGTATCCTACTGGTGCTTTAGAACAACTCTGGTGTATAGATGACATTCTTATCTTCATTTTATAGTTGAGGAAATTGAGGATGATAGAATTAAAGTGATTAGCTAAGAATTGAACAGGTAATAAATGTCTGAGATATTCAGTTTAATGGTGTACAATGCATATTCCCAATGGAAAATAGGTAAATTGATAACAAACTAATATCATGAATATCCTATTAGAAATAAAGCTTTTGGTCTTTGTAAAACTATTCATATAAGAGGCAATGTGGCAGGGTGTATAGAGTACTAATCTTGGAGCTAGGAAGGTCTTAGTTCAAATCCTACTCCAGATAATTCCCAGATATATGAATTTCAACAAGTGACAAGGTGTCTCTCAGTCTATTTCCTCAGCTATAAAATGTAGATATTATTCTTATCTACATCAGAGTGTTGTTGTAAGGATCAAATGAGATGAGAAATAGGTAGATTGTTTTGCAAATTTAAAAAATCCCTAGGGATATCAGCTGGTATTCTTATATCTATTGATTAAAAAATAAATTATGCACATATGCAAGACTGAAAGTCTTGCTTACTTAAATATTTGGCTTTACTGACTGTCATAACTGAAAAAAAGATACATTATAAAGCTACATCATTGCACATAGAAAAAGATGTTTGGCTGACCTTCATGAATCATGATATTCATTTTTCAATACAATGCCCCAATTATGCAAAGGTTTTATTGCTGAGACTTGAATTGTAAATTTCTATATGCCCTGATGTCTGTTTTTCTTGGAAGTATATCTAAAGGGGTTGCATTTTATATAGTTTAATAAATGGGTTTAAAATCCACTGCAACTCTTCATTTGAAATGCATTTTTTTAAGTTTAGAAATTATTTTGTAAAATTTTTCAATTACACAGATGTGATAGCTTTTATAGATACAAACTTACATTGTTTTTGGCAGCAAAATCACATAGTGATTGAAGTATTTCCAACCATTCATTTTCAAAATGCTCACTCCATAGAATGAATTTCTTTCAAAAAAGCAGTTACTTTCTCACTCATTGTTAAAATGTCATCTTTTTTGATAACTAAAATACACAGGAAACTAACAGAACTATCTTACACCAAAATCCATTCTACAAAGGGTATGTAGTCAAAAGATAAAGGGAAAGAAGTCTTAAAAGAAGTTTGAATGAGTAACAACCATATTAGACTTCAAATAACTAATAATGAGAAAATTAATCATTAAAGCTGCTCTTGTTTCTCCTCACATAAGCCTAGACAATAAGAGATGGTGGTAGATGATGTTAGAGTGGAAAGGCAGGAACACAAAAACACTTTTGCTGGAGTGGTGTATGTTAAACATACTACAATGGTTAAATCTCAAAATTAATTTGATATCGTGTTAAGCCAGTGACATAAATGCATATATGCTTTGATCCAGATACCCTATGGTAAGTAAGGCATGTACCTCAATGGACTCAAAGTTGCTGTGTACACAAAAGTACACTTGTATGCATGTGCATATTATATTGTGTAATATTAAAGAAATATGGTTTTTGTTATAGCAATGTAGTGGAAAGAAAGTAAATATCCACGAATTGCAAATGGCTAATACAATTGCCTTACAGGAAAATGATAGAATATCAACGTACCAAATAACAACCAAAAAAGAAGGGTAGAGGGAGCTTAGGAAAACTTGTATCAATCCCTACAAGGTAAGTGCAACCAAAAAGTAATACATGCAGTGTCTACTGTGTCAAAATTGAAATGGATTTTGTTTCTTTAGGAGATATATAAGGTTATGAATCTGTTTAACTAAGGTTGTTCAACTATTATAATGTTGAAGGAAGCATAGGATTATGGATCTATCTTCTCTTTAACTTTTATGACCTAAGGAAAATGCACAGGATTACAGTACAAAATAATTATTTCTGTCACTCTGACATAGTTTTTCCTATAGAAACCTTGTCAGAATCCTCATAATTGTTCATATTTTCTCTGATGCTTGAACCTATAGAGTATAATAATAAAATCTATGTTTTTAACTTCATAATTTTGGCACTGTGGTAGATGTTACCCACCATATAAGCTCAGAGAGGAGATCTTTTGCTATGAGAAAATTAGTATTATAGGATAGAGAGTTTCAATGTGAGAGCCTGTATGATTTAGCTGCTTTTGCTGATCTCACTGACTCTAAGTTCACACAGGTATATGGCTGAAGCCTCCAGGACGCATATATACCAACATTCCATCTGAAAATATGGAAAAATATTGATTTAGCATCTTTAAATCAGATTACTAAGTCTAATCAACATCTACTTTCCCTTATATCTTCAAGTCAATATCCTTTCTGCTTTTCCTCTTTTTATTCAGAATCAACAGCCTAAGGGGGAAAGGGAAAGAAAGAAAGAAAGAAATTAAGAAATAAAAAATGAAAGAAATTAAGAAAAAGAAAGAAAAGAAGAAAGAAAGCAAGAAAGAAAGAGAGGGAGAAAGAAATAAATAGAAAAAGAAAGAGAGAGAGAAAGAAAGAAAAAAGAAAGGAAGAAAGAAAGAAAGGAAGGAAGGAAGAAAGGAAAGAAGGAAGGAAAGAAAGAAAGAAAAAGAAAGAAAGAAAGAAAGAAAAGAAGGAAGTAAAGAAAGAAAGAAAGGTAGAAAGAAAGAAAGAAAGGAAGGAAGGAAGAAAGGAAGAAAGAAAGAAAGAAAGAAAGAAAGAAAGAAAGAAAGAAAGAAAGAAAGAAAGAAAGGAAAAAAGAAAGAAAGAAAGGAAGGAAGGAAGGAAGGAAGAAGGAAGGAAGGAAGGAAGAAAGAAAAAGGAAGAAAGGAAGAAAGAAAGGAAAGAAGGAAGGAAAGAAGGAAAGAAAGAAAAAGAAAAATTCTTCCTCAATATCTCCATCAGTAACTTCATTCCTGTTCATCTCAGCCATGCCATTGCCTGGGACCAATTCATCTTAGTCTTATGTCTGTTTCAGGCCTTCTTCTGAGCACTTTGGAAAACCTCTTTACCTTAAGTGAAAATCAACAGTCCTATACACAAAAATATATCACAGCACTTTTTTCAATAGTAAATATTGGAAACATTGTTGATGTCCACTGATTGGAAAATGATGAAAACCAAACATGAATGAATGTAATTGAATATTGCTGTGTTGCAGGAAATGGTGAATATGATGAATACAGACAAGATCTGTACGAACTAATGCATAATGTAGTAAATAAAGTTAAGAAGTTGTATATATATATATATATATATATATATAATGACAATATAAATGGAAAGAAAATCATGAAAAAATAGTTAATACTGTGAAATTACAGTGAATAAGCATGACTCAGAAGAAGAGCTGTAAGAAGACACTCCTGCCACCACCCCAAAGATGAGGAGTCCACAAGTGTTACAAACATTGCAGATATTTGTAGACTTTTTTCAATGTATTCGCCAATTATTCTGATTTGTTCCTTTTTTTATTTAAAAATGCTGTTTGTTTTCTGGGATAACTTTCTGGGATAAAAGAGAGAGAAGGGATACTGGGGAAACTATGATGATATAAAAAAGTACATCAATATAAACTTTATCAAAGGAAACCTGACTTTTATTTGTTCATGTCTTCCATTCCTTCCTCCTCCAACAAATAGATTTAATTTCTGTCACATGATTCCTGGGACCTAAGAATAACTATATAATGAATAACTATATTTCCAAAGAACTTACGATGATGCATATTACTTACCTGCTGACAGAAATAAAGTGTTAGAAACTTACATTTTTAACATAAAATGCAAAATAAATTGCTTAATAAATACTAAAATGTTTTGAAGCCTTTGCTGCATTCACCGATGTCTTCTCTGAATCATCAAAGCACTATTTTGCCTTTCATATTATATATACGTATACATATAACTTATCTCACCTTTTCCACTATGAATTTATTGAGAGACAGATCATGGGACCATCAATGTAGAGCTGAAGGAAAGGGATTTAAGATTTCATAAACAGTAACCACCTCTTTATTTTGCAGATAAAGAAATGGAGGATCATAGATGTTAGGGATATTGATGGAATTAAATAAGAAAGAAAATGAAAACATTTGAGGACTTTTTATATGGTCAGGAAGTAATTAAGTAGTAAAGCTAGCATAATGTCAACATGTTTGGAGACACCCTGTTTTCCAGATCTAAGTCCCAGTCAGCAGGCTGTGCCCTGAGCTTGTCATAACAACAGTCCTTTGTGCTCACTCTCTGAATTATCTCAGCCTGTGGCAAATTCACATTATTATTGTATTGCTTTGATTAGCACCAAGTGTTCTCTGAACTCAAATAAGCACCAGACAAGTATCCATGTTCTGGTCATGAAGCCCTGTTACGAATCAAATTTCTCACTTTTTTGCTGTTACAAACACATTGTCAGTGCTACAGCTTAACTGGCAGCCATTGGCATAAGTATTGAGATCTTCCCACACTGCCTTGTGTTCCCCCTAAAGGGACAGGTCCCCAGCAGGTGTCTTTACTTATAAACCTTATCCCTTACTTTGAAATTAAACTTCCATTTGATTCCTGAGTCTCCTATCTGTAACCTGCCCTGTTCAGCTCCTGCAATCTGCAGGTTAGAGACCAATTAGGTCTGGCTAACAATTCAAACATAATTTATCTGATTCCAAAACCACCACACTTCATTTCACTTTTAGCTCATTGCCTTCCTCCTCTCATCTAAAGATTTATTCTAACTCCCTTCTATTTTTGAGCTTTACTAGGAATATGTGTCTTTACCAGCAATACAAACTCCTTGAGAGTTTATATGGAGAAAGGAACTACCTTTTTTTCCTGTTCTTGTATCCTAGGAGCTAAGCATAGTACCTGGTGTATAGTGAGTGTTTAAGCAATTCTCTAATTATTTATCTATCAATCTGTCTATCTATCTATCTATCTATCTATCTATCTATCTATCTATCTATCTATCTATCTGTCTGTCTCTACATACCCACTATCATCTCTCTCATTTCTATTTTACATTTAACTACATGCATCTGTCTAATGTGCTTTCTACCACAAGACCTAATACAGTGCCTCACACATGAGAGAGAGAGAGAGTGAGAGAGAGAGAGAGAGAGAGAGAGAGAGAGAAAGAGAGAGGAGAGGTATGAAGATAGGAAGGAAGGAAGGAGAGAAAGAAAGTTAAAAGAATTAAAGAACCTATAATTTGGGGGGAAAATCATAGGCTTCTCAAACAACATTTACTGAATTTCCTTCTATAACAGTATTTTTGAGGTCACCACTTAAGTTTTTTTATTTTTTTTATTTTCCTGTCTGGACTGAGGCAACTGTTGACTAACCTGTGGAAAGTTATCTGAGTTGAAAGCAAAGTAATTCATCTAAATCAATTTAATGCCTATGTGTGAGCAAGGGCATCTGCCCAAAATGATTGAATTACTAGATGTCTTTCAAGCATCAGAGAAGTGTTTTTCACTGAGCTTGCTTAGCAACTTTACTGTGCAAAAACATGATTACCTCTTATTGAGCTATGAGCTCTCTTCATATGTTAAAATATCAGTTTTCTTTCTAGCTTCTGAGGAAGCATATCTTTGTTCTGAACAACTTGCCCTTTTTTCTTCATTACTGTTCTGTGTCCAATGCCAAAAGTAAGCATAGAAACTAATTCTAGGAATGGAATAAAAGAAATCACATAAATGTTGTATTAGGATGGAGAATAGATAGAGAGATAGAGATGGCTATATGCATACGTGTGTGTGTTTGTATATGTCTGTATATATGTATATGTTTATTTATATTTATATATGTATATGGGATTCATTAAAACAATCATTTTCAGTCAATTGTGAATATTGTAGTCTACCAATTAGTTTACCTTCAGTTCTTCTGCTAAATAAAGAGACATGAATCTGTATGAGACATAGTAACAGAAGCACTCTATTCTAATACACATACACATACATAAACACACACACACATACGTGTCTTGGTAAAGGGGAAAGAAAATTTCCCCTGAGATTTTACTTTTTTTGTATAACTTTTCACTGCCAATATTATTGCCTCACTGACCATGCCCTAAATGTCCTCTAGGAAAAATAGTCACAATCTCTGAGGTCAGACACCCTCTTTTTTATTGTGAACTTTCAACAAACAAAAACATTTCAATATAAAAGATCAAGAAGGAAGCTTATTTAAGAAACTCTAAACTTCCATTATGTAATAGCAGACTTATGTTTTTCACTTTCCACAGATCCTTACAATTGCATGAAGCAGTGAGAAGGTTCACAGCTATACATAGGCAATCACCCATCTGAGCCAGTAGAATACCTGTGAAACTGAATCAAGATGTTTCCTTGGGATATAAAATTAAGTCAAGTCATGGTCCAAGTTACTGCTGGCTATTTTTAATTCATTTAGCTTTTCAGTTCTTCTCCCTGTAAGACTGAGATAATTGATAATACTTGACATCTACTTCTAAAGGATTTGTGAAGATTGATTTGTTAATATGTGTAAAGTGCATTAGTATACTCAGAGAACACAACACTACATAAATACCAAATCTTTACATTGAATTCTCAACAAAATCTCATGGACTGGAAGGCTTCATGAATTCTGTCATGAGCTCATTTAAAGGAGAAGGGAGCACAAATTCAGGAAGAAAATGTCTTTTCAATAAAAATATTTTCTGACCTAAAGTGCTGGTGTTACCTCTAAATTATCACCAGCAAACCTGCTTTCTGAGCTGTCAACATTTCACTAAACATTCTCTTCGAACTCTTACATTCTTCCTGAAATTTATGAGCTAAAATCTATTTGTACTGTAATGTGTTGCATTATAAACTGATTTGGATGTGTCTTGATAAAACATCACAAAAATTAGAATTAGGTTGGGCATTTTCAATTTTCAATGAAGATTAATGATGCTTTAAAGTGTTTTACCATAAATGGCAATGCATTTGTTTTGCTAGCTTATTTCACTGTGGTTTATCCAGTGACTATGCTTTGAATTTATTAGAAAGCAGTTTTCCCTTCTAAGCCTAGTGAAACTCACTATGCACTTTACGTGACTTATGATACTGAGTTCTGACATAATTTCCTAAATTTCACATCAGACTCACATCTCTGGCATTTTTCAGGTCTAACTTTCTCCTTTTCACTGAGTACTGATAGAAAGTCAATTCACAGAATGCTCTTAGTCATATAAATGATTTACAAAGAACACAGACTTGAGAAAACAGAAACTATTAGTAGTAGTTCAGACATGACTGTAGGCAAAATTCTCAGGGTAAATTTTTCAGAGGATCTCTACCCTACCATTCTAATATCTCTCCTGTTTCCCCTCCTCAGTCACTCTCAGTTACTTAATCCTTCTCTCCTACCTTTTCCTTACTAAAATCTGCTAAGATCCTTCGCTGTCTCTAAGATGGGAAATTATGAAATAATAAATTCTTAGAGTTGAAATGGGAATTAGCAATCATCCACTGTAGGAATGCTATCATCCATAGAATGTCTTTCTTGACCTCATTTTATTATACTAAATTTCCTCTGATGATGATTATCTATTTGTCCTTTACATAGCTTGTTTGAACATAGTTGTTTGCTTTTTCTCTCTTCCATGACATTGTGAGTTTCTTGAGGAGAAGGATTATCTTTTGCCTTGTTTTTTTTATCCCTGGTACTTCGTACAAGACCTGGCATAAAGCAAGTGTCTAAAAAAAGGCTTATTTACTAATTAAATGTTTAACAACAAATTCTCCAACATTATGTTTACTTTAATTTTCATTGTTAACACCTTCTTAAGTCTCAACAATCAAAAAACAATAGTCTTCCTTTATATCATTTACTGATTTTAGATAGAAAATCTTCTCACTGATAATTTAATAGTTAATGGCAAATTAGTTGAAGCTGTCTCTAACAGACAAATAATTGCCCCACTCATAATAATACCATCTGCTACAGTAACTCCAGTGAGGAGTGTGCAGTGACTCATAAGTTATCTCATTACATCTAAGGATAGTTCTACCTATTAAGAAATTTGGGGGAAGGCAGAGTTAAGATGGTGGGGTAAAGCAGGAACTCACCTAAATTCTCTCAAATTCACCTCCAAACAATTATAAATGAGGTCTAAAATGCATTTTTGAGAGACAGAACCAACAAAAGGAAATAATGAAACAATTTTCCAGCTCAAGACAACTTAGAATGTCAACAAGAAAGTTCTGTTTCAAAAGAGGAATGTAGTCCAGCTCAGGCTGAGTCTAGGCAAGCCATCCAGCAAACAGCAAAACCCTGAATCCCTGCATAGGCCAGCAGGCAGGCCCCACATCTCAACCACAGCCAGCACCCAGACCCTGAAGATATAGCACAGATATACTAGTGGTGAAAACTGGCACAGTTAATTTGGGAGAAACAATACCACTTCTACCCCAGGAATAGAATTTAACTTTAACATAAATTTGAAAGTCATCAAATCAGCTGAGAAAATGAGAAAAGGAAAAAAAAGAAGCTAGCCATAAAAAAAGTTGCTGTGGTGATAGGAAAAATCAAAATACAAACTCAGAAGAGGACAAAAATGTCAAAATGGCTACATGCAAAGCCTCAAAAAATGTGAATTGGTGTTGGAACCAAAAAGACCTCATGAAAAAGCTCAAAGAAGACTTAACAAATCAAATAAGAGAGATAGAAGAAAAATTGGGGAAAGAAATGAGAGTGATGTAAGAGAATCATGAAAAAAGGAATTAGCAGCTTTATAAAGGAAGCACAACAAAATGGGGAGAAAGATGTACAAAAATTCACTGAAGAAAATAACTCTTTACCACTTGAACAGGGCAATTGGAAGCTAATGACTCCCCGAGATATCAAGAAATAATCAAATAAAATCAAAAGAATAATAATAAGAAAAGAAAATGTGAAAAAAAGTTACTGGAAAAAAAGAAGGCTCATTTGGAAAAATAGATCCAACAGAGATTATTTAAGAATTATTGGGCTATCAGAAAGTCATGATCAAAAGAAGAGCTTGCATATCATATTTCAAGGAAAACTGTCCTGATATCCTAGAACCAGAGGGTAAAATAGAAATTAAAAAATCCACTGATCACCTCTTAAAACAGATCCCAAAATGAAAACTCCCAGGGACATTATAGCAAAATTCCAGGGTCCTCGGGTCAAGGAGAAAATATGGTTAACAGCCAGAAAGAAACACTTCAAAAATCATAGAGCTACAGTCAAGATTATACAGAATTTAGAAGCTTCTACTTTAAAGGACTGGAAGTTTTGGAATGTGTTAATCCAAAAGGTAGAGGAATAAGGATCACAGCCAAAAGTCACCTGTGCAACAAAACAGATTACAATTCCTTTGGGAGAAAATGGATATTCATTGAGATAGAGAACTTTTAAGCATTCATGATGAAAAGACTAGAGTTGAACAGAAAATATGATTTTTCATATGTAAGACTCAAGAAAAGCAAAAAATGTAAATAGTAAAGAGAAACCATAAGAGATTTAATAAGGTTAAACTGTTATCATTCCTACATAGAAAAAAATATACTTGAAATTCCAAAGGAATTTTATCACTATTAAAATTCATCTGGAAGAATAAAAGATCAGGAATATCAATTGAATCAATGAAAAAAATGTCAAGGAAGTTGGCCTCAGTTTTTGATTTAAAACTCTATGACAAAGTAGTAATCATCAAAATAATCTGATACTGGCTAAGAAAGAATGGTGGATCAATGGAATAGATTAGGTATGAAGGTACAGAACCAAATTACCATAAAGATCTAGTTTGATATATTCAAAGACCCCAGCTTTTGGAGCAAAAATTCACTTTGACAAAAACTGTTGTGAAAATTATAAAAGTTTGGCAGAAACTAAGTATAGATCACCATCTTGCACTACATACCAACATAAGGTCAACATGGGTACATGATTTAGACATATTGGAGGATACCACAAACAAATTAATTGAACAGGGAATACTTTAACTGTCATATCTATGGAGAAGGGAAGAATTAAGGTGAAACAAGAGACAGAGAGCATAACAAGAGGTGAAATGGATAATTTTGGTTATACTAACTTAAGAAAGTTTTGCTAATATTGTCCTCATTTTACTGATGAGGAAATTGTGATACTCAGAGTGTGTGACTTGCCCAAGATGACATAGCCAATAAGTGCCTGAGACTAGATGTTAATTCATATCTGTTATTCTAGGCTCAATTCCATATCTACTGTTCCATCTAACTGTCTCAAAAAGTAGAGGATATAGAGTGATACTCAAAGCCAAGGAGGTCTTGATTCTAGTTCTCCCAATAATGCATACTATTGATGTGGCCTTGTGCAGTTTACTTAACTTCTCAGTATTATAGGCAATTCTCTAAGTCTAGAAGTTGCTCACCTACATTGTTAAAAGGAGTTTTGTCAAAAGAGTGGCCCCTCTACCAAAAAAATCACAGATCTCACCCCAATTCTATAAACATAAAATATAATTAATGTCTTGTTTGAAAAGAATTAATCTAAAAAAACAAAAGAATACTTTTGTGATCCTCTCTATTCCTTGTTTGGTTGTGAACTCTTCTACATTCATAGATATGAAAGATACTTTGTTTCTTGTGCAAATTTTCTGTTCATTGTTTTGACTATGCTCGTATCCATTGTTCCTTTCTCTCTTTTTTTTGACTTATTCTTTCTTTGCTTCATCAGTGAATGGAGGTAGGAGGAGGAAAGAAAAAATAAATAAATGTAATAACAACAAAATAAAATAATTAAATTCTTGAAGTTAGAACATGGAATGTGTATATATTGCATATATATGTACTGTGTAAATTATGCAAACACACACATATATATTTGATTATTTGTTTATCTGTGTCTAGATAGACAGATATACAAATTAGAACCTTATCTCTAAAACCATTCTTCATTGGTGGTAGCTTACTCTGCCTATACACTAAGTTGACTAAACTCCTCAGCTTAGTTTTTAGAGCCCTTCACGGTTGGAGTCCAGAGTTAATTCATATGAATCTCATCATGTACACTATATTGCCACAAATTGTTTATTTGCTTTTTGTTTGTTGTTCATTGTTTCTTGGACCCCGTTTTTCCACCTTTTTTTTACTCTTTATACAGTTACATACCTGCAATACATACTTCCCTCAGCTCTGTATCTGGAAACCTGTAGCTTCTACAACTATTTGTTCAGGTGCATCTTCTATGGGAAGAGTTAAGCAATCTATTGCTTTGTTAGAATTTTCTCCCTCTTCATATTATCTGCATTTATAAATATCTTAAATGTTTTATCCACTCATTATAATATAAATTCAATTAGAACAGGAGTTTTTTTCATACTATCTCTATATCCTATTTCCCTTGTATAGTGCCTTATATATAGAAAGTGTTTGGTGAAGTTTCTTGCATGAATAGACTATTTACACCTATAATTTATATGTTATTCTGAGAGAAAAATATAATCTGACAAATTACAAGAAAGAAGCAAATTTGAAGTTTGCATTTCAACAAAGCAATTAAAATAGGGGAAATTTATAGAAGAGTTGAACTCCTCTCTGGAAATGAATATCCATTACTATATGCCCAGAGTTTTTTTAGCCTATGGTAAATGAATTACAAAAAGGAAGAACCCAGTACATTCTGAAGCAGGTCATTGAATTGTTAGCTAGCTTTAATTGTTAGAATTTTCTTTCTGATGAAAAACATAATTTTTTCCCATGAATTATATATGCATTTCTTTATGTTCTGCCCTTTGGAACCAAACAGATTAAGCTAAATCATCCTTCCACAAGTCATTACTTCAAATACATGGAAGATAACTATCTCTATCATTTCTGGGTATCTGCTTCTTTAGCCAAGGCATTCCTGATTCCTTCTATTTATCCTTATACGATATGGAATATAGAGTTCATGATTTAATATGCTATAAGATTTATGAATTGAATTAGGAATACTTAGCTTTGAAGAAAAGAAAAAAAAGCCTCAGGAATGACATGATTGTTGTCTTCAAAGTGTTTGAAGTATTGCCAGACATATAAAGGATTAGACTTACCCTGTTTGGTGCTAAAGAGCAATGTTCTTCCTAAATTATGGTGGCCATGACTGAACACATTATTCTAGATATAGCTTCATCAAGGCGGGATACAATCACGGAACATGACCTCCTTTTTCTTGGATATTCTTCTTCTCTTAATATAATACAAGAATGCATTAGCTTTTTTTATTTTTGTTTTTTTGGCTGCCACCTCACTCTTGTGACTTATATGAACCTTGCAGTTCACAAAACCCCCAAGATCTGACTTCTTTGGTTTGTGACATGCCTAGAACTGTGCTAAGCACAGAGGATACAAAGAAAAGGAACATTATCTTTTCTCAAGAAGTTTATAGTCTAAAGGGATTGGAAAGCAGGAAACAGAACAGACAGACAGATAATCTTAAGGATAAAGTCAGGGTATAATAAAAATGGGCTTCTAGAAGAGGTGACACTTGAGATGAGTCTGTTTTGAAAGCTTCTTAGAGATGATGGAGAGCATTTCAAGCAGAGGTACAGAGAAGAAAAGGAGGTAGGTTTTGTGAGTAAAACGTGGACCTGTATGGCAAGATCAGAGAGGACATGGAGGGGATTTTGGTATAAAATACAGGTAGGAAAGCCAGGCTGTGCAGAATTTTGAATGTTAAATAAGATTTTTATGTAATCTTGCAGGGAGCCACTGGCATTTATTGAGTAGAGGAATGACATTTTCAAGACTATTCTTTAGCAAAAATCACTTTAGCAGGCATGTGAAAGATGGATTTGAGTGGAAAGACACTTGAAGCAGGGAGACTAATTAGAATACAATTATGAAGATCCATGTGAGAGGCAATGAAAGTTTGAACTCATAGATGACTTTATAGAAAGGAGATTAGACCCATATAAGAGATACTCTAGGAATGCTAGCCCTTTTCAAGTGATAAAATAAATAAGATAAGTGAAAGTGAGCAGTAAATGATGACACCAAGGTTTCAAATTTGATTTTTCAGGTGGCGCCTTTGACATGGACTGAAGAAGGGTTCATTTTGGGGGTAAATTAATAAGGTCTGTTTTGTTCATGTTGAATTTAAAATACTAACATGACACCCAGTTGAAAAGCTCAATAATTTAGGCAATTCAGGGGTAGATCTCACATGTAATACCCAGAGATAATGTATAGATCTGAGGATCAAGTGAATCAAGATAAGGAACCTATGGGAAATAAATAAATTACCAACCAAATACTTAATTCACTCCCCACCCCACCTCATGGTAGTGTGTATTCTGATTATCCTTTCCTCCAATCTGCCTCCTTTAAATCACCACCCCTGTTCCTTTCTCTTCTATTTTCCTATAGGACGAGATAGATTTCTATACTCCATTGTATATGTATCTTATTTCCTAACTGCATGTAAAAATGATTTTTAACATTCATTTTCAAAGCTTTGAGTTCCATATTCTCTCCCTTACTCCACTCCTCACACACCCTCATTGAGAAGGCAATTTGAAATAGTTCGCACAAGTGTAGCCATGCAAAACACTTCCATAACAGTCATGTTGTCAGAGACTTACTACATTTACCTCTATCCTCTCCAGGTCTCCTTTTATTCTATTGTCTTCTTTAACCTGTCCCTCCATAAAAGGGTTTCCTTCCAATTACCACTTCCCTTAATCTGCTGTCCCTTCTGTTATCCCCACTCTCTTATTCCCTTCCTCCCTGCTTTTCTGTAGGACAAGATAAATTTCCATGCCCAATTGAATGTGTATGTTATTCCCTCTTGAAGCCAAATCCAGTGACATGAAGGCTCACTTATTCCCTCTTACCTTCCTCTTCTTCCCCTCCATTGTTGAAAGCTTTTCTTGTCTCTTTCAATTTGAGATGATTTACTACATTCTATGTTTTCCTTTCTCTTTCTCCTAGCACATTCCTCTCAACAATTAATTTTCTTTTTTGGTTATCACTCATTCAAATTCATCTCCTCATATCTATTCTCTCTCCTCTCTCTCTCTCTCTCTCTCTCTCTCTCTCTCTCTCTCTCTCTCTCTCAACATTCACTTCCATAAGAATTTGAATTCAAAATTTCTCCCCATCTCTCCCCACACCCCACCCAAGGACAGCATGCACTCCATCACCCCTTTCTCCAGTCTGTCCTCCCTTCTATTACCCACCCTTCTTCCATCCCCCTTCCCTTCTATTTTCCTGTAGGGCAAATTAGATTTGTATTGTATATGTATATATACATGTGCTTATATATATATATGTATATATGTATATATATATGTATATATATATGCATGCATAAACACATATACAATGTAAAATATCTCATTGGTAAAATCCAGGAGAGAAAATTTTAAAATTATTGATCTACTTAAAAACCATGATCAAAAAAAGAGCCTAGACATCATCTTTCAAGAAATTATCAAGGAAAACTGCCCCAATATTCTAGAACCATGGGGCAAAATTGAAATGGAAAGAATTCACCAATTACATACTGATAGAGATCCTCAAAGGGAAGCTCCTTGGAATATTATAGCCAAATTCCAGAGTTCCCATGACAAGGAGAAAACATTACAAGCAGCCAGAAGGAAACAATTTAAGTATTGTGAAAATATAACCAGAATAACACAGGATTTAGAAGCATCTACACTAAGGGGCCAAATGACTTGGAATATTATATTCCAGAGGTCAAAGAAGATAGGATTAAAACCAGGAATCACCTACCCAGAAAAACTGAGTATAATATTTCAGGTGGGAAAATGAAATTTCAATGAAATAAAGAACTTCCAAGTATTCTTGTTGAAAAGACCAGAGCTGAATAGAAAATTTGACTTTCAACTACAAGTATCAAGAGAAACATGAAAAGATAAACAGGAAAGGGAAGCCTTAAGGAACTCATTAAAGATGAACCTTTTACATTCCTATATGGAATGATGTTATTTTTAACTCATGAGATCTTTTTCAGTATTAGTGTAGTTAGAGGGAATATATATGTACATAAACCCACATATATGTATCTATATATCTATATATCCATATATGCATACATACATACATAGACAGGCCACAGGGTGAGCTAAATATGAAGGGAGAATACCTAAAAAATAAATTTTGCTGTTGAATGGAATGTACTTGGAGTAAAAGAAAGGGAGAGGTAGAATGTAACAAATCATCTCACATAAAAAAGAGAAGAAAGAGCTTTTATAATGGAGAGGAACAGGGAAAAATGAAAGGAAGTAAATGAGTCTTACTCTCATGGGATTTGGCTTAAGGAGGAATAACACACACTCAATTGGATATGGAAATCTATTTTACCCTGCAGAAAGGCAAGGGGGAAGGGGATATGAGAGGAAAGATAATAGAAGGGACAGCAAACTGGGGAAAGGGATAATCAGAAGCAAACACTACTGTGGGAGGACAGGTCAAGGAAGGGAATGAAAAATTGAGGGCAGGATAAAATAGAGGGAAATGTGGTTAGCCTTTTATAACATAACTATTATGGAAGTGATTTGCATTGTTACACATGTATGACCTATATTGAGTTGCTTGGTTTTTTTTTTTTTTAATAAGAGTATCTGGGGAGGGAGAGAGGGAATATGGAATTCAGATCTTTAAGAATGAATGTTAAAAACTGTTTGAGCATGAAACTGGAAATTAAGATATACAAGCAATGGAGTATAGAAATCTAATTTGCCCTACAGGAAAATAGAGGGGAAGAGGGATGGAAGAAGGGTGGGTAATAGAAGGGAGGACAGACTGGAGAAAGGGGTGATGGGGTGCATGCTGTCCTTGGGTGGGGTGTGGGGAGAGATGGGGAGAAATTTTGAATTCAAATTCTTGTGGAAGTGAATGTTGAGAACTGAAAAATAAATAGTTTTTTTTTAAAAAAAGAAAGTCAAATTTTCTATTCAGCTCTGGTCTTTGCAGCAAGAATGCTTGAAAGTCCTATATTTCTTTGAAGTTCCATTTCCCCACCTAAAGGATTATACTCAGTTTTACTGGGTAGGTGATTCTTGGTTTTAATCCTAGCTCCTTTGACCTCTGGAATCATATTTCAAACCTTTCAATCCATTAATATGGAAGCTTCTAAATCTTTTGTTATCCTGATTGTGTTTCCACAACAATTGAGCTTATAACGTTTTCTCCTATACCTGAGAATTCTGGAATTAGGTTATGATATTCTTAGGAGTTTTTCCTTTGGGTTCTCTTTCAGGAGATGATCATCAGATTCTTTCCATTTCCATTTTATCTTCAGGTTCTAGAGTATCAGGGTAGTTCTCCTCAATGATTTCTTGAAAGATGATGTCAACACTCTTTTTTGATCATGGCTTTAATGTAGTCCCATACTTTTTAAATTATATCTCCTGGATCCATTTTCCAGGTCGGTTGTTTTTCCAATGAGATACTTCACATTGTCTTCTATTTTTTACTTTGTTTTATAATTTCTTGATTTCTCATAAAGTCATTAGCTTCTATTTTCTCCATTCCAATTTTGAAGGAATTATTTTATTCAGTGAGCTTTGGGGCCTCCTTTTCCATCTGGTCAATTCTGCTTTTTATGGCATTCTTCTCTTCATTGACTTCTTGCACCTCTTTTGCCATCTGGGTTAATCTAATTTAAGAAGTGTTATTTTCTTTAGCATTTTGGGGGTTTCCTTTAGCAGGTTATTGATTAATTTTTCTTGCTTCACTCTCATTTCTCTTCCTAATTTTTCCTCTCCTTTTCTTACTTGATTTTAAAAATTCTTTTTAAGCTCTTCCTTGACCAGAGGCCAAAGCCATGGAGGCTTTGGATTCCAGAGCTTTGACTTTTCTGTCTTGTTCTGGTTGTATATTTTTATCTTCTTCATTAACAATGATATAAGAAAATAGCTCTTCACTGAGAAAGTAATAACTTATAGTCTATTTCTGTTTCCCTCATTTTCTCATTTTCCCAGTCAATTACTTGACTTTTGAGTTTTGGTTAGGTGAAGGGCTCCATAAACAGTCTCTGTTTCAGCATTAGTTGCTGGCACCCTGGGGCTGGGTCCAGAACCTGGTTGAGAGTTGGATCCAGGGTTGGGTCTGGGTCTGGGGCTGAGGCCAGATCGCACTCCTCTCTCAGGCAGGGAAAACATTCTTTCCACTGACCTTCAAAGCTGTCTTTGGCTTTTGTAGGTTGAGAAGTCTGAAACCATAGAAGCTACCAGCAATTCAGTCCCCTAAGGCATACTCCAGCTCCATCTATGTAGGAGACCCATGCCAAACTGCACTCTGCCCCCCAGCCTGGCACAATAGACCCTTCCTATTGACCTTCCATATTTTTTTGGACTGGAAATCTGCTTTCATCCATAATTCTCTTTCTTCTGTTGCTCCAGAATTTGTTCAGTGTCTTTCTTACAGGTTTTTTTAACATAAGGATAGAGATCTAGCAGATTCCTGCTTCTATTCCACCATCGTGGCTCCTGAGTCCTCATTTTTCTGATGTCTGAACTAGGAATAGATATTTATCCTGAAATGCATATCCTTTGATTCTCTTCTCCTCTGATGTCAAAGGTATAGCCAATATGAACAGCTAAAGAATGTAGAAAGGAGAAGGAAACTAAGGACAGAACCCAAGAAAATACTCACCGTGGGCATTAAAGGGATGAAGAATCAGGAATGGAAGGAGAAAACAGACAAGTAAGAGGAGAATCAAGAAAGAGGGATGTTATCTCCCCACCAAAAAAAATGAACCACAAAGGTAACAATATCCAGGAAAAGGAAGCAACTAACAGGGAGAGATTCCAAAGAGGATTTAAGAAAGATAAGTTGAGAAGAAACCATTAGATTTGATAATGCATCACATGCTAATGGAAATCACTGGTAACTGAAGGATAGCAATTTTAGCTAAATGATGAAGCAAGAAGTCAAACTAGAGAAGGTTAAGAAGATACTGAGAAGAAAGGGAATACAGGCACTTACATAGAGATTGTTTTCAGACAACCTCCCATCTAGCCATGTCCAACCTAATGTACATATGAAACTGACTTTTGGAACCTCTTGATTAAACTTCAGGTGTCCCTATTGGATTTCTTATTTGATTCAAACCAGGGCTATAAAAATGTTATAGAAAATGTCTCTGATATCCATTGTGTTACCTCTATGTCATCCCCAATTTGGGGTAAGGGGATTATGGGACCTGTACTCCTAAAAGGAAAAGACCATGTCTGTGAAAGAAACTCAGTCCTTGAATTATTCTTTTATATTTCATCAGTCCAGATCACTGGCCACTGCCCAAGGAAATTGGCCTACCCCAGCCCACCTAGATAACTTAATTAGTTCAGTTGATAGTGTTTTAGTGCCACTTTTGGCCCACCCTAGACTACTCATCACTCCTTGACCCCACCTAGTTCCTTTCATTGCCCTTTTTTCTATATAAACATCAGCACCATCCTCATTAAATTGCAGATTCACTAAGAATCTAACCTTCTCCTATAGGTTGCAATAGACCTTGTCATTTGACTGAAAGAAGGCTTGAGTACTTGAATTCTTTTCAGAGAGACCTACCCTGTGTTCTGACATTTTGTGGTTCTCAGAAACCCCAAACCACAACAGAGGCATCTGGATGTTTCATAATCATCCTATTATTAACTTTATGTGTCATTTTTGGGACTGGTTAACTGAACCAAACTGGGCACACATCTCTGGGGCACTCTACTAGATACCTCCTAAAAATGGCATCAATCAATTTATAAAGACTATTTTTTGAGTTTAATCATTGAACCAGTCCTATATCCATGTAATTTAAGGATAATCTCACCCACAATTTTCCATAAGTGTAGTATGAGATGTTTTATCAATAAGCTAGTAAGTAATCCATCATTAATTTAGATTTGAAAGAGGCCTTAGAGGTCAGTCTAAGCATTCTTAGACACTGTCAACCTGAAAGAAAGAATATTACCATGGTAGCAAAAGAATAGAATTTTTAATAGATGCAAAAATATCACAATTCAGTGCCATCATGCAGCACAAGAATACTAGAGTACCCAACAGGGGATGGCAGGAGTGTTCAAGTTTAAATAAAAATTCTCACAAGAAAATCCATAGAGGAGGCTAGGAAAGGCTTGGAAGTGGCAGTAACAGGGAGGGTCATGGGAAGTGTTTTACAAAATAGGCAGAATTTGAGGTGTGGAATACTACTATTTTTGATTGGTTTTGATAGACCTCGTTTTAACTGGTTTTGATTTCTCTCAATTAATTCACAGCCATGGGACTGGTCAAGGTCAGTACATAGTCAGTTGCATGCAACAACAGCAATAGTCTTTATGATCAATCATTTCAACAGACTCAATATGGCAGGCATTCATTAAGTACCCACTATTTGCAAGACATTGTAATAAGCACTGGGGATTCGATGATTAATACTAATAGTAATTGATAATATCTATATAGTGCTTTATATTTTGCAAAATACTTTACAAAAGTCTTCACATTTTACCCTCAAAACAACTCTGGGCAGTAAGTGTTATCATTACCCCCACTTTACAAATGAGGAAATTAAAGATAAATTAATTGTTCAGTCACTGGGCAAAGAAGTGTTTCAGGATGAGTTTGAACTCGTTTTCCTGAATCCAGATCCAGCTCTCAATTCACTGAACCACTTTAATGGACCTGAAGTCAAGAACTCACCTGCCTCTCTGTGTTACTGTGAGGGCAAAATGAGAAAATATCTCTTGAATGTTTTGAAAACTTTAAAATTCTAGAGAGGTGATAGCTATTCCTACTATTACAGCAACAATAACTACTACTATTAAAGATTGTAAAATTGAAAAAAAATATGTTAATTCTATTTTGTGTGGACTTAATCAAACTAGATTTAATATGCCCTTTCTTCATTCCTTTCCCTTGTAAACTTCACCCACTATTCATATTCTGGAGAAATTTTTACTAAAGGTAAATTTTTTATCTTATAATTACCTTTACCTTTATAACCCCTTTCATCACCCATTTTCCAAAGAAATTTGATTAACATAAAAGGTCAAATCTCATCAATTTAAACTGTTGTAGCAATTCCCATTCTGCCTGCAGAATAATTCCTTCACCTGAGAACCTTTGTCTTGTGAATTGAATTACACATCTTGTCTGCCTTAAGAGAATCTCAGTAGGGTATATCCAAATGATGTAATCTCTATTCTATATCAGTCAATCAGAAGAAAATATACCTATATGGCTGGGGATTTTGATCTGTCATCTTGGTAATTGTTTTAAAACACTGTCAGCCTTCACTCAATGACTTTGGTCATTAAGAGAGGCCATGGACATCATTTATTGGTAATTGCTAGTCTTACTATTAAATGAATTGTACACAGAACTTTCTTTCTCAGCATTTTTTCTCCAGACAAAGCAATTGTCTGTGTCCTCAAATGACATACATTGTACTAAATATGTACAATAGGTACACAAGATAAGTAAAAAGAAAATGTAATTGCAGGAGAAAAAAAGAACAAACAGCTAGACAAATTCGAAGTAGTTTTACAGAAGAGACTGAACCTGGGGGGTCATGGACAAAAATAGAAGATTTGTGAGTCAGAGGTTTAAAGGAAGTCCTCTACAGATATTGTAAATGGCCTGTACTAATGTTAGTGGTGAAAGACAGAAAACATTTTGGGAATAAACTTGTGCTCCAGTTTGACTGGGATATGTAGTTTACGGAAAAGAAGTTGTTCCAAACAAAGCTATGATAATAGGAAGAAACTTGATTGTAGAGAACTTGTAGAGTCACAGGTTCTTGAGAAGTGGGGCAGTAAGTAAGAATTTATTAAGCACCTCCTATATGCCAGAACTGTGCTAAATATCTATTTAATTTTCAAAGAAATAGGAAACTGCTGGAGGTTTTCTAAGAAAGACACAAAATGATTAGTTTTATGAACTAACAAGATTATTACATATATATGTGTGTGTGTGTATATATATATGTATATATATATACATATATATGTATATATATATATATATATACATATATATATGTATATATATATATGGAAAAAAATAGAGGATGATTTGAAGCAGAGAAGCTGTGTTTTGCAGTCTAAATGAGAGATGATAGAGGTGTGAAATACTATTATGGGTGAATAGATAGAAGGGAACAGATATGAGAAATACTGTGGAGGCAAAAGCAATAAGATTTAGGAACAGATTTGATGTAGGAAGTGATGGAGAGAGAGAAAGGTATTTGAGATTACAAGTTTGGACATGATGAATCTGAGGTGCTGACATGATTCCCAGAGGGAATGTCCAACAAACAATTGACAATATGGGAAAAGATTTATGGGGAACACTAGGGATGGAGATTTGGAATTCTTCTATTTACAAATGATTACTAAAGTCATAAAAACTTATGAGAAAGCCAAGAGAAGATGAGTAGCAAAAGAAGGCTCAAGAGAAAGGCCAGGGGTGTTAGGTAATGAATAATTATTCAGCAAAAGACACAAAGAAGAGTCAGTCAAGGTGATAGAAGGGGAAGCAGAAGAGTGTAGTGGCAGGGAAGAAAAGAAGGGAGAGGAGAGGGGCAGAGCTAAGATGCCAGAGTAAAAGCAGAGCTCTCCCCCAAAGCCCTTCAAAATATCTGTAGAAATGACTTGAAACAAATTTTAGAGCTGTATAACCCACAAAATAACATAGTGAAACAAATGCCCAGCCCAAGACAACCTGGAAAGTCAACAGAAATTTGTCTTTTGCTGGAGCAGGCCTCAGGGGACATAATCATTGGCAGCTGTGGCAGTTTTCAAACTTCTCAACCCACAAATTCCAAAAAAAGTCAGTGGGTAAACTCTGTGGGACCTGGGTTAAAGAAGAGCTTATGGTCTGCCTGGGTCCAGCCCCAAACCCAGGATGGTAGGGGTGGTGATGGAAGCAACTGGCAGTGGTTGTGGCAGCAGTGGTAGCAACAGCAACAGTAAGTGGTAGAGGATGCTCTTGGAGCTCTGTGCATACAGATGGTGAGAGATCAAGCAGCTGATACAAAATTCCTGAAGTTTGGGAGAGTACCCCCTACTCCCACCCCCATACCCACTTGAAGAACAGCTCTACCTTGAAAAAGTTAGAGAATCAAATATTTGGATATAAAGATGAGTAAACATTATAAAAGAACTCAGACTATAGAATCTTATTTTGGTGACAAGAAAGCTCAGGGTATGTAACAGATGAGGACAGCAGAATCAAAGCTCCTACAACAAAAGCCTCCAAGAGGATTGTGACTTGGTCACAGAGGACGTCATACAGAACTTTGAAAACCAACTAAGAGAAGTAGGGGAAAAATTGGGACATGAAATGAGAATGATGCGAGAAATTAATGAAAATCAAGTAAATAACTTATTAAAAGAGACAGAAAAATATACTGAAAAAAAAACCTTAAAAAAATAGACTAATCCAAATGGCAAGAGAAGCCCAAAAAGACAGTGAGGAGAAGAATACCTTAAAAATCAGAACTGGTCAAATGGAAAAGGAGGTGCAAAAGTTAACTGAAGAAGGTAATTCCTTCAAAATTAGAATGCAGAAAATGGAAGCTAATGACTTCACGAGAAATCAAGAAATTATAAAACACAAAATCTAGCAACTTCTATATTAAGGCATCAAAAAGCTCAGAATATGATATCCCAGAGATCAAAGGAGCTAGGATTAAAAACAAGAATCACCTACCCAGAAAAACTGAATATAATTCTTCAGGGGTAAAATGGATATTCAATGGAATAGAGGACTTCCAAGTATTCTTGATGAAATGACTAGAGCCAAATAGAAAATCTGACTTTCAAATACAAGCATCAAGGGAAGCATGAAAAGGTAAACAGGAAAGAGAAATCATAAGACACTTAGTAAAATTGAACTATTCATATTCCTACATGGAAAGATGATATTTGTAACTCATGAGACCTTTCTCAGTATTAGAGCAGCTGGAGGAGATAGATTGGATAGATAGATAGAGACAGGGGAGAGAGAGAGAGAGAGAGAGAGAGAGAGAGAGAGAGAGAGAGAGAGAGAGAGAGAGAGAGAGAGAGAGAGATGGAACAGGGTGTGTTGAATATGAAGGGATGATATCTAAAAATAAAACTAAGGAGTGAAAGGAATATATTGGATGAAAGAAAAAGGGAGAGATAGAATGGGGTAAAGTATCTCACATAAAAGAGACAAGAAAAAGATTTTACAATGAAGGGGAAGATGAAGGTGGTGAGAAGGAATGAGTGAACCTTGCTCTCATCAGATTTGGCTTTAGGAGGGAATAATATACATACTCAATTAGGTATCTTACCCTATAGAAAAGTAAGAGGGAAGCAGGTAATAGGAGGGGGGTTGATAGAAGAGAGGGAAAATTGGGGGAGGGGGTAGTTTGCAGAAGCAAACACTTTAGAAAAAGGGCAGGGTCAAAGGAGAAAATATAATAATTGTGGGGGGGATAAGATGAAGGGAAATATAGTCTTTTACAACATTACTATTATGGAGGTGTTTTGCACAACTACACATGTATAATCTATATTGAATTGCTTGCCTTCTCAATGGGGGTGGATGGTGAGGGAAGCGGGGAAAAAATTTGGAACTCAAAGTTTTAAAATCAAATGTTAAAAATTATTTTTACATACAACTGGGAAATAAGATATTCAGATAATGGGGTATAGAAATCTATTTTGCCCTTTAAGAAAGTAAAAGGGAAGGGGAGAAGAGGGGAGAATGATCAAAGGGATGGCAGACCTGGAAAAGAGGTATCAGAATGCTTGTCATCTTAGGTTGGTGGAAAGGGGAAATGGGGAAAAAATTTGGAACTCAAAATCTTGTGGATATGAATGTTGAAAACTAAAAATAAATAAACAAATATAAATGCAGAAAAAGGAAAGAAATAAAAAATGGAGAGAATACTTAGAAAGATGGCATGATTCTCAATATCAAGGACTATAGAGAAGTAAAAGAAGAGAACTGGAAAAAGGCCATTGCAGTTGGCAATTAAAAGATTTTATTGGTAATCTTTAAAAAAGTACTTTCAGTGAAGTAGTTGGGTTGAAAGACAGATTGCAAGAAGATGGGAAATGTGTGGGAAGTAAAGAAGCGAAGGTAGTGAGTGTTGATAATTCTTCCTAAGATTTTGACAGTAAATTTTAGAACAGTAGCTCAATAGTCAAACACCTTCCACAAAAACTCTAATCCTATTGTCCAATTTTATTTCTATTTACATCCTTTAAGATGCATATTTTTAAAATTTTATAAATTGAAAAGTGCAATTTTTGTAATAACACAATGATAGAGCTCTTATGATAAGTCTCAATAAAAGATACACAATGATAGAACCTTTCAAAGGCTTACCATTGCCATTTATCCTGCCATGCACTCCTTGTACTACTGGAACTTCCCATTTGTTCCTCCATTGAACCCTTAGGATTTCTGTGCTTTATTAAATGTTGCCTTCATCACCTAAAGTGTGAACTTCTTCAGGGAAAGGAATGCCTTAATATTTCCACTTCTATCTTTAACACTAAGGATTGTGGTTGGTGTATAGTGCTAAATAAGTTTTTATTCATTCATTCATTTATTCATTCCTTCAAAGAATGAACTGGTAATATGATTTGCAACTGTCTTGAAGGTAATTTTTGTTTTCATTTTCAGAAGAAAAAAGAAAGAAAGAAAGAATCCAAACATAAATGCATTTTGCCCACTATCTTAAAAAGAAATAGGTCTGATTTGGTACACTTCAGATGAAAAAAATAACTGATATTCAGTATTAAAAAATATGTGTGTATATTTGTGTGTGTACACACACAAATATACACACATATATTTATTCACAAGCTTTCACTCCTTTCCATTTTCTTTATGATGCCACAGTTAATGATCTTTTAGTTAAAAGTTTTCAAAATTTATTCTCGATTTTTGTGTATTTTTGCAATGTTTCAAATTTGACTTTGAGATGACCATGTCTATTGAAAGCTGTTGAAGAAATCTGAATTTCCTTCATAAGTCTCTTTTAAAAGCTAGGTAGTTCTTTCTCTGCATCCTGGAACACTCAAATTCATTCCAAAATACATTTTCTCTTGGTCATCATGTACCTACTAACACATGCCTTAGCTTAGTGTTCATCCATAAAATATAAACGTCATCTTAGGAGACTATGAACCAGGAGGGAGAGTTCTAGCAAAGTCCCTAAGGAGGAACTATATGGGTTGATTAGTAAAGACTTTTCAATTGGACCTCAACTTAAATCTATTTCCCTCTCTTCTCACCCCATCCCCAGTTTATCTAGAAGAGAATATTGCAGACCTTGAAAGTAAAGCTAGATGGTGCCCTTGATAGATGGAGAGACCTGAAGTCAGAAAGACCTGAGTTCAAAATCTCACTTATTGACACTTAGTAACTGTATACCTTGGGTAAGTCTCTTAAACTGTCTTGCCTTCAATTAGTTCATCTGTAAAATAGATATTTTAGTAGTGCTTACCTTTTGGGATTGTCATGAGGATCAAATAAATTAAAGTACATGATGTACTTCGCAATGTTTAAAGTCACATGTAAGTGCTAGCCATTAAATCGAGCAATGTGTCCTAGCATCATCCCCTTAGAACAGTAGGTTCTGGTGGCATTGTTAGCATTGGGAACTGAGACCTGGATGAATTTCATGGAAGAAAGAGTCTTGGCTCCATAATGAAAGAAAACTATCACATGTAAGGGCAACTTCTTGAGCAACACACAAAAGGAAGAAAAGGACTTTCAGCTTTCAGGAATTGTGAGTTAACCATTTGTCCCATGTGATCTCGGAACTTGAACTCACTTTCCTCTTGGTTCCATAAGTACTTGGGGGAGAGTGTGTCACAGAGAAGGGAGGGGATATTTTGAATGAAGCATTCTCACTATACCATCTTAATAAATGCTGCTTTTAGAAAGCTAATTGAGACTAACTACATTTTCATTTAAACATGGATGAAAGCAGACTGAGTGGTTCATGAGATACGATGTGAAAAAAAAAAATACAACTTGATATCCTACATGGCTACCCCAGAGCCCTGAGAGGATGTAGCTAGCAACACTTTAGTAACTTGACTGGTCAATGACAGGGAGTTGGGATAGTCACCTCAGATGATATGCTTCAAGAAAATGTTGTACCTTATAATTTAGGCAGTATAATTTCCTATTCCCTACAAAGAGAGTTAAAACCCTCGTTTTGATCATTTTTGTTCCTTGTAGAGTAAAATCAATAGTAGGAAGAAAGTATGATGTTTTGGAAATCACAAAAATAGCATCTTTACATATATATATATATACATACACATATGTGTGTAAATATATATTATATACATATATATAATTAGATGGATAGTTTCATAAAATATATTTATATACCAAAAAAGATAATGTTCTATAAGTTTTCTTCCAGTATATATATATGTATATATATGTGTGTGTGTGTATGTCTGTGTATATATATATATACATATATATATATATGTATATATATATATATATATATATAATGTGTGTATGTGTATGTATATAATATACATATTTGTGTATATACTTGTGTATGTGTGTATACATGTGTATACATGATGTATATATGCATTTACACATGAGATACTCAATAAATATTCATTGCATTGAGTCATCTTATACTGAACTGAAAGTTATTGTGTTGAATCATCTTATACTGAATTGGGCAGACTGGACTGGATTAGAAAATGCTAACAATGAGTTCTTTTTTTCTCTCTACGGTTTTGTCTCTTTGTCTGTGTGTGTGTGTGTGTATGTGTGTGTGTGTGTGTGTGCATCTCTCTCTCAGTTGACCAATGGGATAAAAGATTCCCTCAGGCTAGAGCCTGAAATTCCCCTCAATGTGCTCAGTGTGTATAACCCTCAAGGACTCAATGAAATCTTCAAACAGCTTTTAGGTATCATTGCAGGACTTCTTAATCAGAAGGGAAATTTTCATGTTTTAAATTGAAGGAAACTTTCATTAACTATGTGACTGGAATGTGGATTACTAAAATTTTTCTTGTCATTTCTTAGACTTGATAATATATGTTTTTATCATTTGTTCAGGGGCACCAAGAAAGAAATTTATATGAAACATAAATAGTGACCAGTTAAAAAAAAAAAGCCAGTACAAAAATAAAAATCAATAGGATACTTAATACTCCACTTATGACAAAGAACCTTTCATTTAAGACTTCCAGTAAAATGAATGTTCAATGGGGAGGATTCCGAGAAGATGATGGAGTAGATCAGAAAATCGCAAGCTCTCAAAATTTTTCTCCACAAAAGAGATAAAATACAGTGTCAAGGTGAGCATAAAGCAGTGATAAATAAGAGAACCAGCAGAACTGAGGTCCTCTGAGGACAATCAGAGAAGATCTGAAGAAAATTCCCAGGATGAGGTTTCATCTTGCTGAAGAGTAAAACCTCCAAGCTAGGGACTGCTTTAGACAAACAAATGGTCATCCCTGGGGTTAGGTGGGTTCCTGGGACACTGAGGAGAGCTGGGCATCTGAGCTTGGGAAGATCTAGGGAAACTCCTGACAAGGAATGCCAGACCTAGCTGTGGTGCAGAGATGCAATGGGGATGAGAAGGATCCAGCACATGCAGAGTGAGAGCAGAAGTAGTAGGGCAGAAGCCCCCTATCTGTGGGCACTTAGAGAAGGCTGTACATCTTGGTTTGAGTTTAGAGTCAGAAGGGAGACCTGAAGTCAATCTGAGGCCAGAGGCACTATTCCTCACACTCCAGGACTAGAGGTGATTAAAAAAATAGCAAACTATTACCAAAAAAATAATTGAACAGGCAAAGGAGAAAGAATCCAACCATAAAAAGCTACTCTGAGAACAAAGAAGACTGGGGTTCATCTTCAGAGAAGGTTGCTGAAGCAAAGAAATCTTCTTCTACCCCAAAGAGTAATATCAAATAGTCATCTTCCTTGAAAAAATTTGGAGAACTTAAAAAACACTATAAAAATCAAATGAGAAAGTTTGAGAAAAAAATAAAAATTAGAATATTCCAAGCAAAACAAGATTGTGACAAGAAAGTCAACCAACTAGAAAAGGAGATCAAGAATCTTAAAGAAGAAAATGATTCCTTGAAAATATCAATTGGGAAAGTGGAAGGCAGTGAAGTTACAAGAGATCAAGAAATAAAAATAAATAAATAAATAAAAATGGAAGGGAAAGTGAAACATCTCACGAGAAAAACAAGTGATCTGCAGAACAGATCAAGGGGAGAAAACAAGAATAATTGGACTACCTGCAAATTATGATAAAAAAGAATCTTGATACAATAATACAAGAAATAATTAAAGAAAATTGTCCTAAAGTATTAGAACAAGAGGAGAAAGTAGAAATAGAAAAAAAGAATCCACCAATCACCACCTAAAAGAGATCTTATGAGGAAAACTCATTGGAATATTATAGCCAAATTCTGAAAACCCCAGCTCAAAGACAAAATCTTACAAACAACAAGAAAATAAAACAATTTATATACGGAGGAACCATGATTAGAATCACAGAAGACCCAGCCCTGGCAACACTAAAAGAACACAGGTCTTGCAACACTATATCTTGAAGAGCAAAAAACAAAACAAAACAAAACCCACAAAAACTGGGCTTTGGGCTGAAAATATCATACCCAGCAAAGATAAATATAATTCTGAAGGAAAATACAGAGACATTTAATGAACTGTAAGACTTTGCACACTTTGTTCAACCAAACAAACAAACAAACAAAAAAACACCTTGAACTTAATAAAAGATTTCACATACAGGAGCCAAGTGAAATATAAGGTACCTATCAATAACCAATTACACAGGACTCAGTGAGGATAGACTGTTTACCTTTTATGTACATAAAATGCAAAACCTAAGTCTAAGATTGTTACCACTGATTGGGTAGCTTATAAGAAAGATTGGGGTAGATATGAATCTGATATGACTTCCAAAAGGAAAACCAACCAAGAGTAGCTAAAAGGGTAATTTTCTCATACAAATGAGGTGCAGAAGGAAGAACCTATACAAAATAATTAGATGGAGGTGAGAACTGTTAATTCTGTAAACCTACTTTCTTCAGAAATGGGTTCAAGAGGGAAGAATACACATTCATCTAGAAGAGTATTAAAATCTTCTAAATTTAGAAAGAAAGAAATTTCTAAGGTGATAGGGAGGGGGAACAAGATGAGAGAGATTTTTAGTAGGGAGGGTGAGGGAATAGGTTAAAAGGTAGAGATATAGAAAGGTGTTTAGAGCAAAAGGAATGGCATGATAAGAGAAGGATTCTTGGGAAAATAAGCAGGTACTGTTAGAGGAGAGAGTGAGGGAATAGGAAAGAGGTGCAAAAAAGGGTGTTTGGATTTATCGGGAAGGGGAAGATGAGGGGGGGAATTGTTGTACAATGGGGTTGATTAAAGAAGTAAAGGAGGGCAAGGCAGCAGGTAGAAGTAAATTAGAGGAGTTAAGATAGATAGGAAAAAGATGTTCCAACATAAAAGCCAAGATCAGGAATAAAATCTCTTAGGGAAAGCATGTTTAGATATGCACGCATGTATATATGTGTGTATGTATGTAGATGTATGTACACATACATGCATACATATATGTATATATGTATGCACACATCAATATCTATGCATAAATATATCTACTCTTATTTATAGCCTGGGGGGGGGAAGAAGAAGATGCAGCACCAGTATGATACCCCACAGCAGCCACCATGACTCTGCAGGTATATTTTCAGAAAAATTCACAAAATATAAACTCCCTGGTTCAAAGATGAAACCAAAATATTGATTCA
This sequence comes from Notamacropus eugenii, assembly GCF_028372415.1. Lineage (NCBI taxonomy): Eukaryota > Metazoa > Chordata > Mammalia > Diprotodontia > Macropodidae > Notamacropus > Notamacropus eugenii. The sequence continues at coordinate 211,657,005 of NC_092875.1, forward strand.
GATATCAGAAATCCAATTCCACCATGATGACAAAGAAATTTGTATATATTACGAGTAGAGGAAGGACCACTATCCTCAAGTCTTCAGTCTGTAAGACCTTCCTATAAACAAACTCCCTTAGAAAACATGCCCCTCTCTCACTCAGGCTAGCTGCTCTGCTCTGTTTTGCCTGCTGCCTCTCTCTCAGCTCCACTTCACTCTCTTTTCCAGTAGCACCCTCCCTGCTCCACCCATTCAGCAAGCTCTTCCCACCACGGACTTCATCTGACTCAAACTGTGGGATAGACCAAAAGCTCAAAGCAGGTCATATGGACCTATTAAGGGCCAAGGAAGATCTTCAAATTACCTTAACATTAAAGAAGGGGACAAAAAGAGTAAAGCAAAAAAAAAAAAAAAAAAAAAAAAAAGGACAATAGAGAACAAGCAAAAATCTGTAAGGAAGCAAAAATGGACAGCTTTCAACATAACATGCAGTATTTAACATATAGGCTTTCATAAAATGGAAAATTATTGCTATATATTCTGAATTCTCTTCTACCTTGTATTGAGCACATGATTTTTTACTTTTTTCTTTTCTTGTTGTATATTTAAGTTTAATATTTAAGTTTATAGCACAATTTCTTCTTTCTTTTCTTATTATATACTAAATAATATTTGTCTAAAAGAAAAAAAAAGAAAAATAGTTTATGGGTCAAGAAAACTAACTTTGAAAAACTATTTAAGGATTCATTTGGCACTAGACAAAAGCAATCTAATTGAGCATCCACTAGACTAACCCAAGTAAGAATTGTTTCACTCTTTCCCAAATACAGTCATGAGGTCTGAAAAATAAATAAATTAATTAATGAATAAATATGTATATATATGTATATAAACTACCGTTTGATATTGAACAGGATATTAATATCCATAAACTTCTTCATTTTGAAAGTGACAGGACTATTTGGATTGAGTGCCTCAAAAGAGAATATTCAGAACGTGATTTTATCTAAGGAAATACTAAAATCAAGTTCATGAATTTATGAAGGAGAAATAAGTAGCTATTCTAAAATTTGAATGGTGGATAAATTAAATTTCATGGAAGCATAATTCTGTGATAATTTATAATTAATTTGCTGTTCTTTTTAATGAAAGCCTACAACTATACTCCTTTAAAATTGTTTGTATCCAGGCTGTAGTTTCATGGCATTTTTTGGGTATGTGTGTTTGTTTATGTGTGTGTGAGTGTGTGTAATTTTGATAATGTTCATGTACTTTTTTGTGTTTTATTTTGTTTTTCTTTTCTCCTTTCCCAGTAGACTACTTTCCACTTTAACATTTGACATAATTTGTACAGTAAACATTAGCCCAGACTGCCAAGCTGTTTGAGAATTGATTGTGGACCCTTTCATACTCTATCTTTACTGTCATAGACACAGTTTGGTTTGAGGTCATAAGTTGTTACAGGCCCCTGATAATGATTATGTTATGTTATTATGGGAGTTTAATTGGCATGTGTTGATATTATAATTTACCATCCATGTAGCACACAGTCTATAGAAATTATAATGTGTCCAGATTTAGAAACAATGCTTGATCAGAGAGTTGGCAGTCCTAAAGAGAAGTGCAAACAAACAGGTGGAAAGGTAGAAAAAAGCTATATACAAAATGGGAAGGAGTGAATGTTTCCATGGGGCATCAAGATGAGGAGGCTGGTCATTCCACACACCATTTTATTAAAAAGCAATTATTTAGTACTGACTTGGTGCCATATAGGACAGCTAGATGGTACAGTGGACATCGTGTTCGGCTTGCAATCAGGAAGACTCATCTTTCTAATTTTAAATCTGGTCTCAGAGACCTACTAGTTGTGTGATCCTGAGCAAGTCACTTAACTTTGTTGCCTCAGTTTCTGCATGTGTAAAATGAGCTGGAGAAGGAAATGGCAAGCGATTTCAGTTCTTTATCAAGAAAACCTTAAATGGGATAACAAAGAACAGACACAACTGAAACAACTGAACAACAACAACAACAATGGTGCCATGTACTCTGCAAGTTACCAGGATAAAAAGAAAAGAAATACCCCTTGTTCTCAAGGGCATTACATTTATTTGAAGGAAAATTAACATACACACAGATGAGGAAATATAAAATGCACAGAGGATAAATGTAAAGTCATTTCTTTTTTTATAAGAAATATTTTTTCCTCTTTAACACCTTTCCCCATTGACTGAAAAAGAAGAAATGAGAAAGGAAGGAGGAAGGAAGAAAACAAGGGAGGAAAAAGTAATTAAGGAAATATGGAGAGAATGAAGAACAGAATCTTTTCATCTGCCTAGTCAAATAAAATATATACTCACATTGATCAAAAATAAATAAATAACAAATAATGTTACATAAATTAAATCACCAAAATACAATGTAATTTCAGAGGGAGGGCATAGCAACTGAGGAGAATTGGGATAGTTTTTATGTAAGAGATAGAACTTCAATTGAGCCTTGAAGGAAATGAGAAATGTCGAAAAGAAGAGAGAGGACATTCTTGGCATTGAGTACTGCCTCTGCCATGGCACTGAGAGGGGAGACAAAATAAAATGTACTGGAAATAGCAAGATATGCAGTATGATTGAAATGTAGATTTGTACAGGAGAATAGTGCACAAGAAGCCTGGAAAGAGAAGCAATAGCCAGTTCTCAAATGGCTTTGAATTCCCTAAATTAATTCTTTTACATGTAAGATCCTGGAATATAACATGTTACTCTCACACCCATTTACTTTTTTCATGACTTTTCCGTTCAATGAAAAATATCCTCCTATATATGTTCAGATTACTTTCTAAAAATTAAATACAACAAAACAAAAACATATTTTTAAATATTTTCCTAATTATTCTCCCACATTCAACTCTTTCCTCTCTAATCCTTCTTTTCCATGGAAGCAAAAGTAAGTACTCTAGAGCACAGATCTGACCATGTCACTCCACCACTCATCAAAATTCATTGGCTATATAATTGGTTATATACTGACCATAAAACTCTAGGGTCAGCTACATCAAATTCCTCTCCCTGACACTTACATGTTTCCAACCTACTTATGTAATTTTATCATACATTACCCTATATTCTCTATCATTCAGCCAAATTAACATTAATTCTATTCTTTCCATGTAAACTCTGTCTTCTGGTTCTGTATCTCTGGTCCTTTATAAAAGCTATCTCCATATCCACAATGTACTCACTCCTCACTTCTGTTTCTTAATTACGTAAAGGCCAAGTCAAGTATGGCCTTCTACATGAGATTTTTTTTTCTGATTCAATAAGCTACTGTGCCTTCTCTGGCAAAATTATTTGTCTTATACATATTTATTGTATACATACTTATGGGGACCATCTTGTATTTCCCAAGATAGATATAACATAGACTTGTGGTTAAGAGATTGATTTGTTTTGTCCTTCATTTTTGAAGAGGACCAAAATGACATCACCATGATAAAGTGAAGTTTCAATGTATCCCAGACCAATACCAGTTCGGAGTGCTGTACCACAGATTGGGCACAGATCATCCATATGAATATTTGGGGTGGATACCCCAAATTCACACATTCTACATTTACTTTGTGCTGTCTCAATTCTGCTTTGCTCATAGAGCACAACACCCTTTCTAATGTGGGCACGCCATGCTGAGTGATCCTATGCCAGTGTCTCCCATGTTGCACAGTCAAATCCAAAGTTCTTGAAAGAGACTTGGAAAGTGTCCTTGTATCCCTTCTTCTGACTCACCATGTGATCACCTGCCCCATGCAAGTTCTCCATAAAATAGTCTTTTTGGCAAGCATATATTTTGCGTTTGAACAACATGGCCAACCCATTGCAGTTGCACTCTCTGAAGCATAGTTTGAATGCTTGGCAGTTCATCTCGAGCAAGGACTTCAGTGTCTGGTACCTTATCTTGCCAGGTGATCCTCAGAATCTTCCTAAGATAGTTCAAATGGAAGCAATTCATTTTCCTGGTATGGCATTGGTAGACTATCCATGTTTCACAGGCATACAACAATGAAATCAGCACAAAGGCTCTGTAGACCTTCAGTTTGGTAGTCAGTCCATTACTTCTTCTCTCCCCAAGTTTTCTTCAGAGCTTCCCAAACACTGAGCTAGCCCTGGCAGTGTGTGCATCAACCTCATTGTCAATGTGTACATCCCTGAAAAGTATACTACCAAGGTAAGTGAACTTATCCACAGAATTCAAAATTGATCTGGGGACTCCCTTTTATCATTGTCCCATTGTATGTTCCACTACTTTATAGAAAATAAAAGATTCATAATGCAATAAAAATCAGTTCATTTTTGATGACAGACAAAACCCATTTTGAAATTACATCCAGTATTTCCCAACTGATAAATAAATGGTCAAAGATATGAACAGGCAGTTTTCAGATGAAGAAATCAAAGTTATCTATAGGCATATGAAAACGTGTTCTAAATAACTTTTGATTAAAAAAATGCAAATTAAACTAACTCTGAGATATTACCAAACACCTACCAAATTGACTAATATGACAGAACAGGAGAGTGATAAATACTGCAGATGTGGGGAGACTGAGACACTAATGTATTGTTAGTGGAGCTGTAAATTGATCCAAACATTCTGGACAGCAATTTGTAACTATGCCCAAAGAAGAATCAAAATTTGTATACTCTTTGATCCACCAATACCACTATTAGATCTGTACCTCAAAGAGATCACAAAAAAGGGAAAAGAACCAACATGTACAAAAAATACCTATAGCAGTGCTTTTCATGGTGGCAAAATATTGGAAATTCAGGAGACACTCACCACTTGGGGAATGGCTGAATGTTTCGTGACATATGAATGTAATGAAATACTATCATTCTATAAGAAATGAGGAGCATGATGGTTTTGGGAAAACTAAGGAAACAACTGCACTCTTTAACTAATTGCTTACCATCTCAGGCAGGAGGGAGCAGAAAGAGGAGAGGAGTAAAATGTGCAACTCAAAATCTCATAAAGATGAAAGTGAAAAATTGTCTTTACATGTGATTGGAAAAAATAAAAAAAATCTTACAATAGAAAAATAATGCTTAAGAAGAAGAGAAACCTTCCAAGGACAAGCAATGCTAGTTTATTAGGGAGCAATAAGAAGCGGAAAGAAAGCAAGTGATAAAAATCACTGAGCTCCAAACTGAAACACTGGTGCAGTGTTGGCGAGTTGTGAACTGATTCAGCCACTATGTAGAGCAATTTGAAATTATTCCCAAATATTTACAACAGTTCTTTTCTGGTGGCAAAGAATTAGAGACTGAGGGGATGCCCATCAATTGGGGAATGGTTTAACAATTTGTAGGTCTTTGTTAACAGCTAACAGTAGAAAGTGATTCTTATGTGATAACTACTTGTAACTTTTAAATTCGTAGTGCTGTACTTATTTTTCCCAGGTTCTTAATTTATACATAGATCACTACTTACTAATTTAAGTTAAATTTTCATACCTCCTAGCTCAACTTTATTTCTTTCCCTTCTCAAGTAAAGGGCGAGGGAAGATAGCTACAGGAAGAAATCTGAAATTTCACATGTGAAAATGAGAGAAGAGAAACTTAATATTTTGGATTGTTCTTTTCAAAAACGTATGTGAAATCTGGTATAATACAAGATGCACATATGGTTCTTAAATTTTAAACTACAAAGGTTAACATCTGCTCTTAAATCTTATAAGAATTATTTTTTAATTCTGTTTAAGTAACTTTCTCTGTGATGTGTCAGATTGGAGTCCAGGTGGCCTCTAGATACTTGTCCTTTAGGGAAAATGAACACAATGTTTGATGTCCTCGCTTTCAAAGGACGGGGGGAAAGATATTGACATTTATTAATGCTAACTAGAATAACAGATTTAATCCTTATGTTACAGGCTGCCACAAGAAAATAGTTCCAGATTGACTCTGGGGAGGTTTATTATTTCCCTGGTGCTTAACCTGCTCCCTTCTTTCCCACTCTGAATATCTGGGGAAATTACTTAACACCTTCACATGTCAAATTAACACTCCTCTGTTAACAAATACAAATTCTTCTTTGTATCCTTTAAAGCCTTTAAAAACCTAGCACCACTTTGCCTTTGCAGTTTTATTATACATTCCTCTCCTTTACAGTCTTCAGCCCAGCCAAATGTGACTTCTTGCTCTTTTTCACATCCAACATTCTATCTCCTATTTATATCTTTGCCCAGACTGTTCCCAGTGCCTAGAATGTATGTCCTCCTTACTTCTGCCTTTTCAAATCATAGTTTTTTTTCCAAGTTCAGTTTGATTGTTACCTTCTACATGATTGTTGTTACCATAAATCTCACTACTGATGTTTCTGACTCAAATATTTTAAATGTATTTTTTAGGTTATAAATATACAATCATAGTAAGCATATTTCCACCCCTGGTCATGTTATAAAAGAAAAATCAGATGGTAAAAGAGAAAAACATGAGAAAGAAAAAAATAAAATAGTATGCTTTGATCTGCATTCAGACTCCATATTTTTTTTCTGAAAGTGGGTAATATTTTCCATCATGAGTCTTTTGTAACTATCTTAGATTATGCTATTGCTGAGAGGAGTTAAGTCCATCATAGCTGATAATCACACAATATTACTGTTACTGCGTACAATGTTCTGGTTCTGCTCACTTCTCTCAGCATCAGGTCTTGTAAGTCTTTCGGATTTTTCTGAAATCCACCTGCTCACCATTTCTTCTCTGTCTCTATATATTCCTTCTAGCTGCGCTATTAGTGGTACAATTTTTAAGAAATACAAGTATCATTCTTCCATGTAGGTATATAGATAGTTCAGCTCCAAACTCTTAAATTTTCTTTTCTCTTTTTACCTTTTTATGCTTCTCTTGGATCTTGATGTCAGAAATCAAAGTTTTTGTTTTGGTTCTGGTCTGCTCCTTATGAAAGTTTTAAATTCTTCTATTTACTTGAATGACCATTTTTCCCTTGAAGAATTATGCTTGATTTCACCCAGTAGGTGATTCTTGATTGTAGTCCTAGCTCCTTTGCCCTCTCAAATATCATGTCCCATGACCTCTAATCTTTTAATGTAGAAGATGCCAAATCTTGTACTATACTGACTGTGGCTTGGCCATGCTTGAATTGTTTCTTTCTTGCTGCTTGCAGAAATGTTATTGATTTATAATGAGTGAAAAAGGATTTAAGAAGGAATAACAATAAAAATAATATAATAATAATACTTATTAGTTAATAATGGTAATCATTTAACAATGAGTAATCAATCAGTTAATGATCATTCAACTGACTGGGGATCATTCATCTGTTTTATCAATCTGACCAGCTATTCTGAACCCCTATTAGACATGTCATTATGTCATTAGATTGACTAATGTGCCTTTTTTGAAGCTTTGAAGTAATAAACCTGATTAATTCCATCTCAGAATAGTCAGTCACCTAAAATTCAAACAGCATATGTATGCAAGAAAAAACTCAGATTAAAACACACAAAAATATCAGAGGTGCCAAATATTGACACGGAGCTTGAGCCCAAGTGAGAGATAAGATAACCCTACCCACTCAACCTCACCCCCATCTTCCACCAGAGACAATCAGCAGTTCATCTTCCTCATGTAAAATCAATCTGGAAAACTAATGAGCAACTAATTATTTACACTTTACATGTGCTCACTCAGCTCTGACTCCACAGTCATTCAATGGGTTTTCATCATTGGGCAATAAGATGATTAGAAAAAGAGGATTCTGCAGATTCTATGAAATGGAATAAAACCCTTCACTAAATGAACATTCTGATAGGAACATTTCTAGAACGACATGATCACCAAGTCCATAGCCCCGTTTGATCATAAAGCACAAACTGCTTCCATTTTGGACATCATTTTGGAGAAAAGAAAGCCCTTCCATTATATGTTTTTCATTTGCATATTCTGATCATTTTGAACAGTCAGAAACTCAACTTTCTAATGTTTGTGATTTAAAATGAAAGTCCATACAATATGAAATGATCTATGTTATAGACAATTCTGTTTTATTTTGCTTACTTTGTTTTTATAAATGAGAAGCACTTAAAAATAGCATTCCAAATATCAATTAGTATGCCTTTCCACAGCTAAGAAATCTTACAAATAAGATCTTCATTAGAAGAAAAACATAATGAAGTAATCTGATGACAGGATAATCATTGCGTTCCCTATCTGCCATTCATTTTAGTGGAATGTTAACATTTTAGTATACCAGAAGCATGATTTTATAGAGATTCTACTTAGAAAAAGACAGAGCCATAGAAAGACAGACACAGAGACAGAGTAGTTTCCTTTTGACAGGTGAGACAGGAATTAACAAGTTTTGCAGTGAGTTAGTTTCTTTAGAAAAAGATTGTTTTAGACTATGAAGGGAATTAAAGGATAATTGAGACAGTATAATGTGTCAGAAAGGTAGAAGAACTTTCCTGCAGGGGATTTCTGCAATAAAGTGAGCTTTCTCTTGTTGGGTATCATAAATGATATTCAGTTGTAGAGTGCTCATTGTTTGTAGAGTTGTTTATTATTTGTAGAATTGCTTGTAGAGTTTTTATTTTTCAATTATTTTGTAGCTCTAACACACAGAATTTCAAAATCCAACTAGAGATTGTGATAATAGTAATTCTTTCGAAAGGAGGGTAAGTTTAGTTAAGTGGAAATTTTCTAGAATTAAGGGGCAAGTGTTATTTCAGGAATTCCAGACTGAGACTACTCTACTGTCAGGGAATATTGCTGGCTGGGAGAACCACAGTGGATTCGAATAAACTTGATCAAAGGGCAGGAAAAGGTAAATAAGACAATAAGTATTTATTAAGCATGGTGAGTCATATACCATGTTAAGTTCTAGGAATACAAAGAAAGGCAAAACCAATTACAACCAAAAAGGAGTTTACAATCTGATGAGAAGGTATCACAGAGTGATAGGACCTTAGGAGCATGCCTGGATCACCTAATGTTGAGGCACTGTGCATTCTATGCTTTCGTATTATTTAGGTGAGAGTAGTCTCCTTGGATTTTCTGCATAGCTAGCATAAGCTGAATCTGTAAAAACTGTCTGGCTGGGACAATGTCTTTTCTGCACATTTTCTTCCCGATATATTTTGAGGGTGAATATCACACACAGTTCACCTTTAGGGCAGTCACCATGCACTGAATGAAAGAAAGTCTTTCTTGTGGCACCAAGAAATGGGCCTCTGATGTTTATTTTCTATTTTCTTTCTCCTTATTTTCTGGATGCAGCCAGTAATCCCTATTCAACATGTAGTTTAAGTCATAGCAACCTTGGAACCGGGATTCTGGGGATGATGTTGCATTTAATCTCCAAGAAAGGCTGGAGAAACCAGGAGTTCCTGGGACTTGAGCCAAGGTAGGGCTTTGGACTTGAAAACTTGGGACTGTATTCTATAGAAACTGAGCTAAACTATTAGCCTATACTGCTTCCCCTCTCCAGAGATTGCTACGATATAGAGGAGGGATAAAGCCTCAAGTGTTGGAGAATAAGGCTGCTCATTTGTGATAATATTACTTTGTAAAAGCTAGTCTGACTGTTAGCAGTTAAATGGTGCTGAGGTATAGGGGACTCACTCCCTACATTTGAGTACGCAACATTTCTGAGGTCTAGAGTCAATGGCAAAGAGCCTAGACAAACCATATTTCCTAATTCATACTAAAGACTTCTGAAGGGGTGAACTGTAACAAACCTGGTTATCAGGAATTGATGGCAAGGGTAGTAAATATTATAACAGGAGCCAGGAATTTCTGAGTTTGAATAAAGATCTCTAGAATAGAAGAACCAAAATTATTTTGGGTTGGTGGCAGTGATGATGAGTGAGAAAGGAAAAAAAAAACTATCATTTTAAAAATAATGTAATAATATTATTGTAAAACAAGAAACAAACAAACAAGCAAAAAAATCTGGGAATGCCATGATTGTCTGCCAATCAAGGTTGTCTAAACAAACTTAGATATATCAATTAAATGACACTACAATTTATTTAAGAATACCAGATAGAAATATAAAGAAATAGGTAAAGATATATGAAATAACATGAAGTTAATAGTCTACAGTCAGCATCCCCTCCACATCAGTTGCCTTTCTCCAGAGCACATACCAACCACCCTCTAAGCCCCAACTCAAGTCTCCATTTCCCTTAGTGTATTGTAAAATTCCCATTAACAACTGGACTGAATTGGCCTCTAACCTGTAGGTGGTTAGAGTTGAACAGAGCAGCCTAGAGACAGGAGAGTCAGAAATCAAACAGAAGTGTAATTTCAAAGTGAGAGAAACATCTTGCAAGCAAATTCATCCTTTCTAAGAAGAGGGGCTCACCTGCCTACAGCAGTGGCAGACTTTTCAAGTGTGAAAACCACAAAAGGTTTCATCACAACACAGGCATTCTTGGGTCTTGAGTAAACAATCTCCAAGTCCACAGCTGGCCCACAACACAGGTATTCTTGGGCCTTGTGGAAACAGTCTTCAAGTTATTAGAGTTGTTGAGCCTTGTGATTATTCAGGAGGACACAGAGCCAAGGTTAGAGTGGCCAGGAGAAGAAGTGAGACACCTGGTTTCATTCATTTGGTGGTTACAAAAGAAGGGGATAAATGTCAGGGAATCTGATTAATCACTTCCACTGCAGCCTTAACTTCCAAGTCAGGGTCCCCTGGAAAGTACGAAAGCTCCAACAAATTTTGATAATGGAATCACCACATATCATGTAAATTAATAGGAAAATTTCAGATCTTGCTGAAACAGTTACAAACACCGTAAAAGTAGAGACCTCCTTGTTTTCTTGTTTTTGTATCCCCAGTTCTTAGTTTTGTGCCTAGAACATATTAAGCATTTGATAAGTGCTTGACCTAATCTAATCTAGTGAAGAAAACAAAGCAAAACAAAAAAATTAGTAACCATAAAAATTCCAATTACATAATAAAAAATATACAGACACAAATATTAGAATTAATAGAGGAAAAGAGTAGAATACAGAGAAGTAATTAATGTTATCATTGATATATTTATGCTGAAGTTCAATTTAGAAGGAATAGTTGTAATTGAAAGTTCAATTCAATAATCATGCATTAAGCTCCTACTTTGTACCAACAACTGTGCTAAAAGCTAAAATCCATCAAAAGTCAAAACTGGTCACTGCCCTAGTTAAACAAACTGATGGGAAAAATAAGCTTATTTGAACTTTTTAAAGTTAATTTCATAAAAAAATTAAATATTTTTATAAAGGGATTTTAGAAAAATCCAGGTAATTTTGCCACAATCAAGATGATATCACAAACACACACACACATACACATAATCATAGAAACTCTTCTCTTCTTCATGACATAGGAATCCTAATGAGAGAACGTTATCCCTGCATAAGGATATTAAAGTGCTTTCAATCATCACTTTTGATTAGGAGTCATTCCGAGCCCTTCAAAGACAGTTCTGCCTGCAAAGTGGTCCTATGAAAATAGATGTACCTAGAGAGCTCTGGTCCTATCTGGTGAGAAGTAGATATTACATCCCCACCCCCACCACCACTCCCACTCCAACTCCCTTCAACACACTTGGATGTCTGTAAGCAGATTGTGATGTTCTTGCTTTTATAAACATTGCTGATATGCCAAAGAGAAAATAACAACAATAAATGCTGTTTAAATACCTCTTCCAAAAAAAAGGAGTTCAGGGCTCTTTCATCTCTCGGCTTCAAATAAAAATTAAAACAATTTGCTTTAAAAATAGTGCAATAAATTTACACTCAATTTCAAAACTGTCATTTGTGATACTTTCTGAACATCTATGTTCTATGTAGGTTTAAAAATGAAAAATAATTAATTTAATTTAATTAATATTAATAATTAATTTAAATAATTAAATTTAATTAAATATTTAAAAATTTAAAATTAGTTGCCTTCTTTTTCTCTCTTTTTTTCGATCACCGTTGTTATCTTCCTCACCAGCTACTTGACCCAACCAATTAAAAAGAGAAAAAAGTGTTATAACATAAAATCATAGTTAAGCAAAACAACTCAAATGGCCAAAAATGCATGTTCTTTACAATTCGCTGGAACTATCACTTTTGTCTAAAAGTGGATGATTCATTTTAGGTTCTCTAGATATTGCTTTCTCCAAAGTTACTAGTGAAGGAAAACTCAAATAGAATATAATCTTCTCTCAGTTCTTATCCTTCTTGACATCTCTGTGATCTTAGACACTATTGGCAGATGTCATCTCAATATGCCCTTCTCTCTGAGTTTTCATGATACTTCTATCTCTCGGTTCTTCTACCTCCTCATCTCCTTGCTTGATTTTAATCCAGTTCATTAACTAACTGTGACAGTCTCCATTGCTTTGTTCTTAGCCCTCTTCTCTTATATCTTTATATTATTACATTTGGTGACATTGTCATCTTTCATACATTTAATTTTCATCTCTATGTAGTTCATTCTCAAGTCTACTTACCCAACTATAAGTTCTCTACTGACCCTTGATCTAACATCTCCAATTATGTATTAGGCATATTGAAACGGATGTCCTTTAAACATCCTACTTAATATGGCCAAAACACTCAATGTAATATCCTTCTCTCAAAAACCTGTCCTTCCAAATACCTATTACAGTGAAGGGCACTACCGTCTGCCAAGTCACTCAAGCTTTCAACTTACTATCATTTTTAATTCCCCACTCTTCCACCTCCCTTCCCCCACATACAATCTGCTACTAAGGTCTGTCAATTTTATCTACATATTATCTCTCTTATCCGTCCTTTTCTCCTCTGATAGTCACTGTTCTGGTGCAGGTCCTCATCACCTCAATCTGGACTATTATAATAACCTGCTGACTATTATGTCTTCCATAATTCTTTCCTTGTTCCATTGCACTGAGCTATCAAAATGATCTTTGTGAAGTGCATGTCTGATCATTTCATGCCCTTGCTCAACAGTCACTAGTGTTTCCTTGTCACCTTCAGAATCAAATATAAAATCTTTGGTGTTAAAAGTTATTCATAATCTCCCCCCTATCTCTCTAGTCTTCTTACATATTATACTCCACCATGTCTCTTTAATCTCTGGTCTTCTTACTGTTTCTCAAACAAGATTTTCAATCTCCCTACTCTGGGCATGTTCTCTGGTTGTACTCCATCCTTGGTATGCTTTCATCTCACCTTCTCATCTCTCCCTTCTGGATTCCCTGGATTCCTTCAAGTCTTAGCTAAAATCTAAGTTTATATAGAGTTTTCCAATCCTTCTTAATTCCAGTGTCTTCTCTCTGTTGAATTTTTTCCCTATTCCATCTACAAAATATAACTTTTTTGTACACAGTTGTTTGTAAGTTGTATCCCCATTAGACTATCAGACCCTTAAGCACAAGGACTAACTTTTGCCTCTTTTTGTATTTCAAGTATTAAGTATAATACATTAAGTATAATTACTTAATTAAGTAAGCACTTAATAAATGTTTATTGACTGACTATGAAGACCTAGTGAGTTATCTTTATGATCCAAATTTTTGTCTTCCATGTTCTCTTTACATTTTTGTTGTCATATGAATTGGTGTCCTAATTCTGCTCACTTTGATCTGCATCAGTTTCTACTTTCCAAGATACTTTGGAATGACCTCTTTTGTCATTTCTTACAGCAGTCCTAATATTGTATTTTTATTATGTCATAATTTGCTTAGTCATTAACAGATTGAAATATACCCATGTTATTACCAGTTCTTTTCTTCTCTTTATAATTTGTGTTTTAGAATCAGGAAGGTTGTTTTGTTTGAAAGTATTCCCCTTCTACTTTGGTATATTTCTATACCAAACTCTTTGTGAATAAATGCATGTTCACTCTCTGTGTGTTTATTTCAGATAAAAGTGATGTTTATTTGATGCTAATTCTTCTCAAATCATCCCACTGTGTTTTTATAGCTTGTGCACCCTAATTATGAGAAATACTATTCTGCTCCCCTTGATAAAATGTTAGTCATTGAATAGCTTACTATCCCTTTCTGATTGCTAAGATAAGTCTACTTTTTCAGTTTTCTTTTCATTAGTATTAGAATTTCTAAGTTTCTTCTCAACTCTGGTCTTTTCACCCTGAATCACCTCTATTCCATGAAAGGTAGGTACATTTTCTTTTCTATTTTCTATATTTAGTTGCTCAAAGTAATTTATTCTTGGTTTAAATTTATATTTTTTGTCATTTGGAATATTTCAAGGTATCCTCTGGCATCCTGGAAGAATCTTTTAATTCTTGCAAGGTTCTAACTGTGACTCATTGATATTTGAACTCTTTCTATCTGGTGGCTTGAAATATAATTTTTTCTCTGAAATAGCTTTTGCTATGCTACAACTGAGACTTTTGCTTTATGTATTTCTCTCAGGAATTGATTAGTAGATTTTTTTTTCACTTTGATCTCTGGAACTAAAGATCTAGATAATTTCCACTATTTTTGTGACATAGTGTTTAGACTTTTTTGTTTAGTGGTAATGACAGTACTTTTCAAGGAGTCTTTGTTTATTTGTTTTGAATTACTTCAGTTGTGTCCAAACATTTGTACCTCATTTGAGGTTTCCTTGAGCAAGATACTGAAGTAGTTTGCAATTTCCTTCTCCAGTGGATCCAGTGGGTCTATTTCTTCAGACCATCAGAGGTTAAGTGATTTTCCCAGAGTAACCAAGCAAGGATATTCATTTGCAATCAGGTCTTCCTGACTCCAGGCCCAGTACTCTATCCACTGAGCTACCAGCTGCCTCTTTCAGGGAGTCTAGTGGATCTTAAACTATTTTTCCTTGACTGGTTATCTAAGTCAATGTTTTTGTTGTGGTTTGTTTTTATAGAGGACATCTCATGTTTTCTTCTATTAAAATACTTTCAGTTTTGTTTTATTTCCTATCTAATGGAGTTATTGTGTTTTTTTTTTTAATTTGTCTGCTCAATTTTATGGAGTTATAGTTTTTTATTTTGTTTTTTATTTGATCTGTTCTAATTTTCATAGTATGTTACTTAGGTTAGACTTAGCACTATTTCTTCCAAGATACTTTTTCTCCCTCCAAATCTTTTCTCTAGGAAGTTAGGTGGCACTGTGGATAAAGCACTGAGCTTGGAGTTAAGAAGATCTGTGCTCAAATCTGACCTCAGACACTTAATAGCTGTGTGACTCTGGTCAAGTTATTTAACTGCTGCTTGTTTCAATTTCCTAAAGTGTAAATAGCAGCGGCTACCTTACAGAGATTTTTGGGAGGATAGAATGAGATATCTATAACCTATTTAGCACAGTGACTGGCACATAATAGGTGCTATATAAATTCTTATTCCTTTCCCCCACATTTCAAATTTTTATCACCTTCATGTGTTCCTTGTGAAAATTAACTTTTATTTTCATTTGAGTCTCTACATTTCTGTAAAGTAATTCAGTGCTCCAAGTTATGTTTTAGGGTATCTTTGGATCTCATTCTTTATAACGATCTATATTTCGTGTTAATTCATTTCTTCAGACTTAATTCCTTAATCATAGTTTTCTTCCAAGAATAGACTCTAACTGCTGCTGAACTTTTAGGGGAGAATTGTAGACTCTGCTTAGTCTCAACCTGAGTTGCTGGGTTGATGAATTAATTATCCAGTGATAAAAATATTACAGATCTTTTTAAAAAAATTTTAACTTTTTATAGTAAACTTTACTTTTCAAAGATAGCAGAGCCAACACATCTATATGTTATCATTACAATCATGGAAGTTCTACAAAAGAATGTGGAAGTGACATTAAAGAAAGTAAAGATGGGGCAGAGATAAGCTTGATTAAGTTTTCTGTGGATAAAGGACTTGAAAAACTAATTTTCAAGACATCTTAAAGAAAGGACAATAAAAAAAAGAAAGAAATATGGGGAAAGATACTTTACTTTACTGTTACCAAAAATGGCAACTGAGGTTATCAGTAACTACAAAGCAACATCCTTCTTCTCCTTGTCTATAAATTGTGGAGATAATACTCTATGGATGAAGGTAGGAAAAAATGGGAAATTGTTTTAAATGATTTTCTATAGTAGTTCATGTTTTAGATGGTTGACTGAAAGTTAGTAGAAATATAAGTTCCTCCGGGTGTGTGTGTGTGTATGTGTGTGTGTGTGTGTGTGTGTGTGTATGTGTGTGTGTGTGTGTGTGTGTGTGTATTTCTATTGCAGCAATGGAATGCATAATGAGTTTACTAATCACCTTGATTTGGTTGAACTCCCTTATTATGCAGGGGAAGATGAAATAACCTGGGAATCAAAATCAGCAAATCAGGTGGTAGAATGAGTGTTGCTTGACTTTGACATATATGGTCCTTTGTGGCTTTCAGGAACACTTCTTCTGTGCCAGCAACCACAGAGCCAGCTCAGACTGGTTCCCACTGGCACCAAATGGACTGAGCTTGCACAAACATTCTGATCCCAAGCATTCTGTACTCCTCCTAACCTCCTCCCTTCCTTGGTTGTAAAACCATATAAAGCATTCTGTAAACCCCCAATCTTTAGAGCAGCAGACTAGATTCTACTGTTCTCTGTGCATCTGTGTCTGTACAGTACTCTTCAATAACTGCTTGCGGGCTCTGCACTTCAACTGTGCTTCTGTCCAGGAAGAGGTTGTACTCCAATTAATCAATCTGCCAATTAATCACTATGTATATAAATACTTGATTCAAGTGAACAAAATATCACCTTGACTACTCTACTCCATCAACATACACCCCACATGGATATTAAGCTCTGACATACCATGCTGACACAGTCTTCCATTATATTGACCCTCCTTTCAATTTATGAAGTGGGGGCTGATGGTGGAATTCTCAGGACTACAGGAAAATCAAGCAGAAGTGCTCATCTCTATATAATAATAAAGGTGATTTGCAAACCTCCCACCAAAAAATTAAATCATGGCCACTAGATTTAGAAAATAAAAGCAAATGAGGGAAAAGATACAAAATATAAAATATAATGAATTAGCTCAAATATATGAAACCAATATCCATTCTTCTATAGATCATTAATCAAATGATTATATGAAAAGTTTTTAAAAGAGAAATAAATACACAGACAAAATCTTGCTCCAAATTAGAGAAACAAAAAAACCTTTACCTCACATCTAGTAAATTCCCAGACATGATAAATAAAAAAGTCAATGCTTCAATATTGGAAAAATATTGAAGAAAAATAATAAACAGTTGGTAATGACATCAATTGTTCCAACTAATCTGGTAAAAAATGTAAAATTATGATTGTATGATACAAAAAGTAACCAAATCCTTCATGACAGAGATCCAATATAAAATTGCATGAGTATGCATGTAATTGTATATGTAAGCATACACATATACATATATATTCATATATACATAATAAGTATTTCTAAAACAAAAAATAGAGTTCCAATATATACCAAATATTTATAGCAGTACTGCTTTTTTTTCTAGTAATGCAAAAATTTTGTTACATGAATGAAAAGAAATGTACTTCTACTTTGCATTATAAGAAATGACATATATAAAGAATTTTAGAAATATGTAAAAAATGTGTGGACTGATTCAAAATGAAGTAAACAAAATCAATAAAAATAATATAAACAATGACTATTATAATGTAAATGAGAAGTGCAATAAAACGGAAATAAAACTGACTACCAACTAACAGTAATGACCTGTTATGGATTCTGGAGAAAAAATGAAGAAATATCCTGCCATCTTATTAAAAAAGTTGGTAGAATATAAATATGGAATGGCATGTGTGTGTGCATGTGTTTGTGGGATCAACATACACATATATGACACATACACAAATATACAATATATAGATTGTAGACTTAATCATCAAATCTAAGGGTAGCTGATTTTCCATAGCTGGTTTTTTTTTTTTGCTTTATATGACAAGACAATTCAATAAAGGTAAGTTATGATTATACTTAGAAATGACTTTTATAAAAAAGGCATTTTTCTCTTTTAAAAATTTTAAAATTGCTTTTATAAAAGACATCAATAAAATGCATATATATACATGTACATATATATGCATATACGCATATATACATGTCATACATGTGTACATTATGCATACACATGCACAGATATACACAATGTATTTGCATATACCCCCAGTTGTGTGTGAATGCATATAAACATACCCACATATGGTAGCATACTGTACACACACATACACACATATAAATGTATGTGTGTTTCTATGTATATGCATATGCATATGTATATATATATGTATGTGGGCATATGTATATATGCAAACCATATGCATGTATGTGCATATACATAAACATGCACACATGTATATATATATATACATATATATATATATACAAGTGTATATATGTGGTAGTAAATATATACATGTATAATATATATATGCTATGATGTGTGTGCATGTGCTATATAGTAGCATGTGCATAGTGATTTAATAAACATTAAATATCTACTTTGTGACATATACTATACTTAATGCTAATGATGAAAGGAAAGGCAGAAGACAGTCCTTTTTCTCAAGGAGCTCAAAGTTCAATGGCAGAGACAACATAAAATCAATGTACACATAAGATAGATATAGGATATATTGAATTAATCAACAGAGAAATTATACCAGTATTAAGGAAAATCAGGAAAGTTTTCTTACTGAAGATAGAATTTTGTCTGGGACATGAAGAAAGTCAGGAAACCCAAGAGGTAGAGATGACAACAAAGAGCATTCCGTATATAGTGGACAGCCAATGAAAACATATAGAGTCAGGAAATTAATTGTCTTGTTCAAGGAACAGCATAAAGATCAGTGCCATGGGACTGTGTGCACTTGAGCATGAGAAAGGTTTTAGAAGTCTGGAAAGACAGAAAAGGGTCAGATTGTGAAGGATTTTAAGCATCAAGCAGGATTTTATATTTGAGCCTGGAGGTGTCAGTAAGTCACTGACTTTTAATAGAGCAGGGTGACATAATAATACTACACTCTAGGAAAAATGACTTTGAGAGCAAAGTGGAGGATGAACTAAAGTGGGGAGAGATACAAGGAAGGGAAATCAATTAGAAATCTATTGCAATAGTCAAGGCGTATGGTAATGAGGTCCTAAACTATAGCAGAGATACTGTAAGAGGAGACAAGGGGGCATATGGAAGAAATGCTAAGAAGAAAATAGATAGGACTTGCCAATATATTGAATATGATGGGTCATGTGAAAGTGAGGAATTGAAGGTAACATAACTAGGTTGCTAACAGTAGTGAATGGAGAGTATTAATGACCTTGAATACAATAAGGAAATTCAGAAAGGGAGAATACAGTTGAGTTTTGAATACAGTGAATTTAAGAAGTCCATGGGACATCTAGTATGAGATGTCTACTAGGAAGTTGAAGAAGCTAGTCTGTAGTTTAGGATAAAACTTAGAGCTAGATAAGTAGATCTGAGTAATATTAACACAGAAATGATCGTTGAATCCGTTGGGAATTGAAGTGATCAAGTGAAATAAAATAGAGAGATAAAGGAAGAAGGCCCAGCACCCTGCAGTACTTTCAAAGTTAGTGACCATTTTCTCCATTATAATGCAGTACAAGAGTCTAAGAAATAGTAATAAGAAAGGTAGAAGGAGAATGAGAATAGAATAGGATGACAGAAACCTAAAGAGATTAAGGTATCAAGAAGAGAGTGGTTTATAATACTAAAAGTTTCAGAGTTTGGGGAAGATCCCCTTCTTTCTCAAAATGTTATTTTTGTTTTGGCAATTAAGCAATCATTGGTTACTTTGGAGATAGCAATCTAGGTTGAATGGTGATGTCAGAAGTCAGATTGCAGATAGAATGAGAAAAAAGGGAAGTAGAGGCAACAATTATAAAGAGATTTCTCAAGGATTATATTTTCAAAATGGAGAAGAAATATGACCTGAGAGCTGGGCAGAAAGTATAGATAAAGTGAGATTTTTTTTCTTTTTCTTAAGAATGGGGGAAACATGAGCACATTTGCAGCAGTGGGAAATCAGCTGTTACGTAAGGAGATATTAAAGATAAGTGAAAAGTCAGGAAGAATGGAGGGCCATTATACTAGAGAAGACAAGATTGAATGATTCTACCTGTCCATGCACAGGCATTTGCTTTCATAAGGGGAAGGGCTAATTCTTCATGTGAGAAAGGGAATGAGGAATAGAGAAGAGAAAGTGTCTTAGTGATGTGTGATGATGATGAGGGGAGGTGGGGGAACTCTTCACTAATGACCTCAATTTTTTCAGTAAGATATAAGGCAAGGTCTCAGCTGAGAATGTGGTGGGAGAAGAGGGACAATAGGAGATGTAAAAGGGAAAAAATAGCTTAGAAAAACTACTTTTGTGAGTGAAATAATGATTTAATTAGGAAGGCATAAAATATTTGCCTTGTCCTAGTGAGGGCCCAGTTGAGGTTATGTAAGGTAAATGTTAAGTGAACCAGTCAGAACAGTTGTAGGGTTTCCTCCAACTTCATTCAGAAACATATGTGTAGGAGAGAAGGCATAAATAAAATGACCAGTGTGATCCAGTGCTAAAGATCAGTAGGATCAGCAATAAGATAAGAGGGGAAGGGATTGAAGACAAGAGGACAGTATTTAAAAAGTGATTCACAAAGTGGTCAAGATAGGGAAAGGAAGAGAGTGTAACTATTGCAGGCATAATTGCTTGGGAAAGAACTGAAGTGTTGAGGGATATGAGCTCAAGGCAAGGATCAAGAGCATGGTTTAGAATATCAAGGCAGAGGGAAAGAGGTGGAATGAAAACAATTTGTAATCTGATTGAGGGATTTCAGAGTTTGTGAACACATAAATCATGCAATTGTGTATGATGGCAAGGTCAAAGGCTAAGAGGTCCTCCTCAAGTGCAGCACTTTGACTGAATCCAAACTTCACAGAACAAATTCCCTCAATAACAGGATTTGTTTTGTTAAACTTGGACTCAGTCTAAAGGTTTCACCCAAGGACCTAGAAGACCACATGTGACCTCAAGGCCACAGGTTTCCTGCCCCTGGTCAAAGGTATGACCATATTTATGTTCTATTAAAGTGGGATAGAGTTGTAATCAATCAGTCAGGTAGTCAATAAACATTTATTAAGTGCTGACTACGTGCCAGGCGTTGGTTGAGGAAAAAGGTGAAAGACAATCTTTGCTTTCAAAGAGTGAACAATGTAGGGTGTCCAGGGCTTAAAGCATGAAATAGAGGATTTCGTATTTGGTGAAGGTGACAGGGAAGCACTAGAGGGTGACAGGATAAGAACTCTGCTTGAGAAAGATTATTATGACAGTTGAATGGAGGAATGATTGGAGTGGGGAGAGACTTATGTCAGGCAGACTAACCAGGAGGTGATTGCCACAATCTAGGTCTGAAGTGAAGAGAGCTTGCAGTGCAGTGGCAGTGGCAAGGTAAAGAAGCATTAGAAGAGATGTTATAAAGGTAAAATAGAAAGACCTTGGCAAAAAATAGGGAAAGAGTGTATTTATCCTTCAATGAAGAAACTGCTATATTTTGTATTATCCTGACTGTAGCTCCACCATATGTGAACTATTTCTTTTTGGCTCCTTACAATATTTTCTCCTTGAAGTGGGAGCTCTGGAATTTGAATGTAATATTTCTAGAAGCTTTATTTTGGGGTTTCTTTTGGGAAATTATCAGTGAATTCTTTCAATTTCTATTTTCCCTCCAGTTCTAGAATATCAGAGAAGTTTTCCTGATAATTATTTTCAAAATGATGTTTAGGATTTTTTTTTTGATCATAGCTTTCAGGTAGCTCAATATTTTTTAAAAAATCATCTCTCCTGGATCTATTTTCGAGGTCAGTTGTTTTTCCAATGAGATATTTCATGTTGTCTTTTTTTCTTTATTTTCTTTTATTGTTTCTTGATTTCTTATGAAGTCATTAGGTTCTGCTTCCTCAATTCTAATTTGTAAGGAAATAATTTCTTCAGTGGATTTTTTTACCTCCTTTTCCACTTGGCCAATTCTACTTTTTAATTGTTTTCTTTAGTGAATTTTTGTGCCTCTTTTCTACTTGGCTAGTTCTGCTTTTTAAGAAGTTCTTCTCTTCAGTGAATTTTTGTATATATTTTTATCCATATGGCCAATTCTGCTTTTCTAGGAATGTTTCTCCTTTTTTGTATTTTTGTGTCTCTCTTACCATTTGGCCTACTCTGTTTTTGAAGGAATTATTTTCTTCAGTATTTCTGTGTCTCCTTTATTAATCTGTTAACTCTTTTTTCACGATTTTCTTGCATCACTCATTTCTCTTCTCAAATTTTCCTCTACCTCTCATACTTGATTTTTCAATTCTGTTTTGAGTTTTTCCTTGTTCTGAGACAAGTACATAGTTTTTCCTTGAGGTTTTTGATATGCCAATTTTGACTTTGTTGTCCTCTTCTGAGTTTGTATTTTGATATTCCCTTTCATCATAATAACTTTCTTTAGTCAGTATCTTTTCCTGCTATTTATTAATTTTTCCAGCCTATTTCTTGATTTTTACTTCTATTCTAAGATGTGGTTCTATTTCTGGAGCAAAGAGGACACTTTTATCCTTCAGGTGTTTGTACAGTTCTTTTCAGAAATAATTCTGGGGACCTCCAAGTTTTTAGTTCTTCCAAGTTAGTATAATCTAGGGAGAGGTGTGTTCACTACTCTCTTGGTTTATGCTCTGGTCTTTGAGCAACTACCAGTATTCTTTTCTGCCCTAGAACTGTGACCAGAATCCCAGCTCCCCTGCATCCACAAGGTCTGGTGTATTAGTGCTCCTTCTTGGTCTGTGACTGAGACCCAGAACTGTGACTCAGTTTTAAGTATAGGTAATGGAAAAGAGTCCTGACTCTGCTGCCAGCAAAGGCACCTTTGTAATCTCCTTCTGACCAGTTGACTGACCACCTCATCATCTGAGGACTAAGAAGTCCAGAAACTTCCACTGCTACCACTGATTCAATTGCCCCCAAAGTCTGCTGCTTATTTGCCATGGCATGGCCTGTGCTGGCCTGCACTCCACTCTTTCCCACGTGCAACAAACCTCTACTGCTGATCTTCTAAGTTGTCAGGCTGGAAAGTGGTTTCATCTCATCCTTTTGTGGGTTCTACCACAAAAGGTAGCATTTAGTTTTGAGGCATAAGTTAAAGTTCTTTGGAGGGTTTTTGGGGGAAGTTCATGTGAGTTCCTGCATTTCATCTCCCATCTTGGCTCTGTCCTAACTCACTCATTTCAAATGACCTATTCCCCCACACTCATAAAAACCTCATTTTTCCCATCCATCCTCATCATTTACACATGTTCGCTGTCTTTTGTGTCTAAATTCCTTGACAAAGCATTCTAGAAAGCAGTTTCTCTACTTCATTTCCTCTTACTCTCTTACCTCTCTATAGCCTTACTTCTGATCTCATCATTCAAATAAAACTGTTTTCTCCCTGAGCCTTATTCATTCAGTAGATGCATATACATTGGGCACTTCAATTGTTCTAGGAACTGGGGTAAGCACTAGGAATACAAAGAAAAGCAAAAACAAATGTCCCTACCTTCTAGGAACTTAAAATCAAATGTGAGACACAAAATATAAACTACATAGGAATAAGATATATAAAAGAAAGCAGAAGTAATTCCAAAGGGAGGGAACTAGCATCAAGAGAGAGTAAGGAAGGTATCTAGCAGAAAGTAAGTTTCTAGCAAAGACTTGAAGGAAACTTGGTAAGCCAAAAGGTACAGGTTAAGAGGGATTGTATTCTAGGCATGGGGAATAGTCAGTGAAAACCCACAGTCAGGAGACAGAATATCTTGTGTGAGGAAGAGCAAGAAGGCTAGTATCAATGGATTGATGACTTTGTGGAAAGGAATAAAGCCTAAAAAGAATAAAAATATAGAAAAGGACCAAGTTATAAAGAGCTTTAAAAACCAAACAGAAGAACTGTATTTGATGCTGGGGATAAGAAGGAGACAATGGACTTTGTTGAGTAAAGGTGCAATGTGGTAAATTTAGGAAGATCACATTGACTGTTTAATGAAGGATGAACTAGAGTGGGGAGATCTTTGAAGCAGGAAGGTGAAACAGAATGCATCACATTGTTCTAGAAGCTCAGAAATAAGGACATACACCAGGGGGTGGAAATGTTGAAGGAGAAAAGCGAATAATCTTAGATTATCCAACTGCAAAAGGAATGGGCTAGATACAGATCATCATCTCTGTTCCAATAAGAAAAAAATGCTCACTTCTTTCAGTCTCTCAAGTGATAATGAAAACATGTAAGTTTTCAAAATGAGGAAAATGTTGATTTACCTTTAAAAAAACTAGTCAGAGAAAAAGGATAAAATGATGACATTGACATGTTAAAAGCATATCAGGTCACTCTCTTCTTTGTTGCCAAACATACTTCATATCATGAAAGTAAGACAACTAAATTTTAGATGATAACTTTTGATTTAAAATTGTTCATGTTAAAAGTCAAATTTTAGAAAATGTAAAAAACAAATAGCTTTAATGTTCTAGTAGATGAGCTTAAATAGGAGTTAAAGAAGTAGTTGATATTCATTCAAAATGTATTTGATTCAACCTTCACTATCCGGCCCTGTGCACAAAGGGCTATTAAGGGCTTTGTGGCAGAATTGTTTTCCTTGAATAATAGGCTCTTCTTTGAGCAGCTACTGATTCTTTCCTTTTCAATTCAGTACAAATGTCTACTTGATTTTGTATAACATTTTTACTCATTATTATCACCTTTAGAATTAAAAGGGAGTTAGATATCACCTGGCCAAAAACATTTATTTTAAAAACATTTTCACTAATGTAGAAATTGACATTCAGAATCTATTTTACTCTAGTTTTCTTTAAGGAATAACCTATTCTGTCAACCTAATCTATTTTCTTTTTAGGATTTTCTCTGAGTATGTACAATCCCTTTTTATTCACTTACTTAGAGGTTCCCTTAAAACATTCCTACTTGCTCTCTTTTTTCAGTACTGCCTTCAGTATGCTCTATATTTAGCCTACATGGCAATGAAACTACATTAAGTTATCATAACATGATCATTTTTGTAATATTATGATTTTCCTCCTTTCTTCTTAGACACATAAATTTCCTTCAGTCATGTCTTCTTTTTGTTTTATTTTTCTGATAAATTAAGGACTTGCCCTAAATAAAACAAAATCTTCACTTGATGACTGACATTTCATTCTTTAAATGACTTGATAATAGTGCTTAAATCACATGCAGGGGCGTACCATGACCTTAAACTGGAAGTGTTGGTAGGAAGTGGAGAACCAACATGTTTCTATACTGTATGACCACTCACCCCCTAGAAAAACAAGCTCAAGGGAATTGCTATCCAGAAGATCCTCTCCTAGGCCAAGGAAAAGTATTTATTTATTAAATCTAGCTATGCTGCTAGAAACAAGTTCATGGTCCTCATTCTTCACAGCAGGAAACAGACATGGAATCCTTTGTTTTGGGGATGCCTGGTACATCTCTGCAGTATAACCATAGAAATAGACTTCAAGTTTAATTTTAATTAGCTTTATCCCTTGGAGAGCAATTTGACTCCTGCAGAAAATAGAATAAGAATTCATTTGGGTGGTTCTACTTAAAATTCCTCCCCAGAGGGTGTTTACAATGGGACAATGGGAGTCAGAGACTCAGGAGCAACTCTGAAGGGTTCCAGTTCCCTCCTTCTTTCAATCAGTAGTCAATATCCTGATGTAGGAAAAACACTTGTGTTAGTTGCAGACATGAACGAGACCATGATATGATTCAAGCTATTAGGATGGACAGAGAATATATGAGGAGTGTGAGCTGATGATTCTTTTTCTAGTTCTTTCCTTGACAGGGTTTATCCAAGTAGGGCACAAATTGATGGTCAATAAATATTTGGCTGATTTGACAGGTTTGAAATATATAGTAACTAACACTAGCAGAGTTCCATTACAGAGAGATAGATAGAGCATAGTTTTAGAGGTGGAAGGAATCTTGAAGGCTATCTAGTCCAAATCTTTAATTTTAAAGGTAAGGAACAAAGGCCCAGAAAGATAGACACTTGCACAGTCACATAGGTAGTAAGGGGCATAACTAGAAATTACACCTATATCCTATGACTAAACCCAGAACACTGTTTTTCTTACTGCCTCCATAATCTCTTATATATTATCTTGGTCCCTGTCTGAGATTCAGAATTGCAATTGCTTTCTTCAAGAACTGGTGAGTTACGCATATCTCAAAACTCCAAGCAGAGACTAAATCCCTCATCAAGTTTGTAGTAGAAGGGATATTTTAGGGTATGGGTTGAACAAAATGCTTCTGAACTAATCTCCAGCACTAAAAATACTTTGATTCTGTACCCACAGACAAAGCTGACCTCAGACAAAATTTCAGACCAGGTGGCAAAGGCATTTCTTCTTCCAGGAATCCAGGGTTGAGAGTGGCCACTTTGCTTCTTTTGGCCTCACAGAGGGATGGCCTTCTAAGCTTGCCCTCCTGGAAGTGTCTTATTCTGGAAACCTAGATTGTCTCCCCTCTCCCTCAGTTATTGGTTGGAAAGCCCATGCATAAATTAATTCCCAAGGAAGTGCTAATTAGGTTAATAGTCTGCCCACCCCATTATTTACATTTTACAAAAGACTTCATAAAATAAAATATCTTTAAACAGAGGATTGAGAGGTTTTTTTTTTCAACATCATCCCAATGTATGGGCTAGATATTTGACAGCTGTAACCTTCCGTTTATTACTGAAATTATGCCTTAAAACAGAGCTACAACTGTTAATTCTGGCATCGGGTGGGCACATGTACAGTTTGGGTGTTGAATGAGGGTAAGTCTAACCTTCATTACTCTGAGGCATTTTTTGAGGTAAATAATAGGCAGAGGTTGTGGAATTTGAGGGTGTTAAAGAATGGATGTGAGGGACAAATACCTAGGTAAAGCACCAGCTTAGGTTGGTTTGTCAATGCCTCTCTCCTCAGCATCACCAACAATGGAAGGTTGAAGGTAGCTATGAGATTCCAGTAAATGGAAGTTTAGGGATGGAGTAAAGGAGTAACACTTTGATTTGGGAGTGGTGGAGGAAGAGGAAGGAAACAACTTCTCCTGCCTCAGCTCCAGTCAGGCTCTATATTTTAGTTTCAACTCACATAAAAGTATGTGTTTGTGTGTGTATGTGTAACATAATACTGTAATATAATATTTTCAAAATCAATTGATCTATTGATGTATGTATCTATACCACATAAATGGTGAATAATAGTGTATATAAATAGAATTTGTAATTCTGAATTAAATTTAGAATCTGCACAACCTTGTCCCTTCTCTCCTCACCACTCAGAGCAAATTACCAGACAGTGGATTACAAGATCAAATCCGAAGAGCATCTACTCCAGGCTTTGAAGGAAGGCAGAGCAGGGAGGGCATTGGTGTGTATGTCTTTTCATCTTTGTAGCCATTATCATTAGGACCTTAATTCTCAAACCAAAAATAAATGATTTGGGGATTATCTTTTGCTGCATAAGAATTTTCAGATCTTCTACCTTCATTAGCATGGAAAATTGAGAGTTGACTCTAGATGCCCACATGGTTCTTATAGTGTTCTCAAACTGCAGAGTTTAGCAGTAGCTATCTTCAATTATTATCAATTTACATAGTCTGACTGAAGAATAAATTACCTATTAAATACTATTGTTCGAGAAGAAGTGAAAATAATATGCTAATGATTAACTTGATTACTGTCATTTGAAGCAGTGTGAATAATCTGTTTGATGCAAATGTCTAGGCTCTTAAGGGTGAGTGCTACAACGAAGACAAAAACAAAAGGAAAAATTTCACATGAAACTGAGTCAGCACATTAATATTTCCCTTTTTCTATTTTTTAAAAAATTCTCTTTTTTATTATGAACATTACAGAATAAGCAAATAAGAACATCTTAATACACAAAAAATAAACAGAAAAGAAGACAATATTGGAACTGTGAATTTCTAATGCGATTTGCTTCTTTAAAGTGTGTAAGTCTAACACGATAGGCATGAAAGTGCCCTGCTTGTTTGTCTTCTGAGCTTCTTTCTCCTTTCTTCTCTGCATTTTAATATTTCATTGACATTTTTTTCTTTTCTTACTTTTCGTGTCACTGTCATTACACCCCATCCCCCACATAAAAAGGTCTATTTTCCTTTGCCCTCTGAACAGGCTTCCATTTTCCTCTGTACCTTTTACATTTTTCTTCTGTATCTTTTTTTGCCTTTGTTTTCTTTATTTTCTGAAGAACAATTACAGTTCCTCAATATTTCCACCCATTAAAAAAATCAAAACTTGTCATAAAGTTGAATGAAATAAATCAACAAATTGGATTTTTCTGAAAATATATCTTATTTGAAACTCTAGTATACCATCTCTCTGTCAAGAAGTAGAAAATATTCTTTATCATCATTATTCTGAAGTCATAATTAATCACTGCAATGATTAACAAGATCAGAAACAAAGAAACTTAGAGTGTCTCTCCCTCTGTTCTTTCCAAAGGACTGATTCCATCTTTAAATTGTCAGACATAGTAAATGTCTTGGTTAATCTTGCTAAAATTCTCTCTCTCTCTCTCTCTCTCTCTCTCTCTCTCTCTCTCTCTCTCTCTCTCTCTTCCTTTTCTTTTCTCTACCCTTTTAAGTCTTTGTTATAAGAGTTTATATATTTGCTTTCAGAAGAGGGGAATGTAAATTGAAATTAATATCATATGAAAACAAATGTATCCAAATAGTTTTCAACAAAGCCAAATGTTATGAATATTTTTATAATGGAAAATGACTCTAGTTGTCATATATTTGTGTCAGTTGCCTATATGTTTTGAATATCAAACTATTATCAGACACTCAGACACATAAATGTATTTGTGATCTCATCTGTTTGGAAGTTCTCTCCAGTGGGGCAAATAAAATCCTATCTATATCTACTTATAATATATGACTTTTGTCTACAAGATTCCATAGATTTCTACCAGGGACCCAACTAATATATTTCAGACCTTCAGGCCTTCCTCACCTTGTCCTAATTTTAAGAGAGGATTAGTTGAGTGCTTAAGGTGCCTGCCTATTAAGCCCATATCGGTATGTAAGAAGTCCTCACACTTTCATGTATTTCCTTGATGATATTTTATCATTGTTCTTGAAAATTCTTCATGTATGACAGCCTATTCACCAATGTTCCTCCCCATTCTTATCCATGACATATTAATTTTCCATTATTTGCCAATTTTTGTATTTTATTTCTCAAATTTATATAGAAACATTGATAGAAGATTTGTTTTTCTGCTTGTTTAAATAGATCTTTGTTTCTTTGTGAAGCTTAGGTTCATTAAAAGAGTCAAGCAGTTACCTGAGGACAATAGAACTTCCTCTCCTCCTCCTGATCAATTCTATGTTTAATTTGTTTTCCAGTACATTCTGTCTGTACCAGATATGCATGCTGATGAATAAGCTTCCCATTCAAATGCATGCCATTCATCCACTTTGTATTTTCTGTGATCCTTCGTGTATCAAAGCAAAACAATTTTTATTCATTACAGAGCAAATTAGGAAAATAAGGAATAGTTTTCCTGTCAGATCTATGGAGAATGGAAGAATTTATGAATAAGCAAGAGAGAAAAACTCAATGAATGGATAATTTTGATTATATTATATGAAAAAGGTTTTGCACAAATCTAATGCAATAAAGATTAAAAAGGAAGCAGAAAGCTGGAAAAACAATTTTTACAGCCAGTGTCTCTGATAAAGGCCTCATTTCTAAAATATATAGAGAACTAGGTCAAATTTGGAAGAATACAAGTCATTCCCCAATTGATAAATGGTCAAAAGATATGATCAGGCAATTTTTGGATAAAGAAATTAAAGCCTTCAATAGTCATATAAAAAAATACTCCAAATCGCTACTGATTAGAGAAATGCAAATTAAAACAGCTCTGACATACCACAGCATACCTATGAGATTGGCTAACATGACAAAACAGGAAAATGATAAATTTTGGAGATGTAGGAAAATTGAAACAGTAATGAATTGTGGGTGGAGCTATGAACTGATCAAAATATTATGGAGAAGAATTTGAAACTGTACCCAAAGGGCTATAAAACTGTGTATATCCTTTGACCCAGAAGTTCCACTTCTGACTCTGTATACCAAAGAGAATATAAAAAACGGAAAAAGACTCACGTGTATGAGAATATTCTTGGCAGCTCTTTTTGTGGTAGCAAAGAATTAGAAATTGAGGGGAATGCCCATTATTTGGAGAATGACTGAACAACGTGTGGCATATGAATGTAATGTAATACTACTGTTCCATAAGAAATGATGATCTGGCAGACTTCAGAAAACAAACAAACAAACAAACAAACCAGGGAAGACTTACATGAACTGGTGCTGAGTAAGCTGAGTAGAACCAGGAGAAAACTGTACACACCAATAGCAGTGTTTGGTGATTACCAACTTTGATAGACTTATCATGATTATAACAGCAAGGACCTTGGTATAGACAGGAGGACCTGCTCTACAGGTTCTTGGATCTGCTTTTCTAAAATGAAAGCAACTTTTGAGGGGGTTAATAATCTACTTTAATGAAACACTTACAGCATTCACTTAGTTCAGGAGAAATAACACCCTGAACTTCAGAGAAAACGCAAATACACAGGGCCTCCAACTGTCTCACCATACATACATAGTTACCAGAGAAAAAGCACCAAGATCTGGATTTTCAAAGTGGCTATGGTGGGGTGGGGTGGTGGGTGAGGGAACAGAGTCTTTAGGGGCTTCCCAGCATCTCATCTGGCACATAAACCTTCTTCCAAAAACTAAGCCCCAAACTAAAATCTCACCTTAGAGTATTTACATACTTTTCTGAGCATGAGAGCAGGACCCTCTGAACTAGTACCTCAATAGAAACTAACAAAAGGTGTTGAGGCCCATTAATGGGCAGGGAATGTCTTTAACTCTTCCCCCAACCACCATTGATCATAAATTACCATTACAATGATCTAAACTAATTCCAAAAGACTCTTGGTAGAAAATGTTATCAGCATCCCAAAAAATAACTACTGAGTCTTAATGAAGATTGAAGCATGCTATTTTCCCTTTTCTTTTTCTTTTGTATGGCTTTTCCCTTTTGTTCTTGATCTTCTTTCACAACATGACTAATGTGGAAATATGTTAAATATGATTGTCCATGTATAGCCTATATCAGATGGCCTGCCATCTTGGGGAAAGGGGAAGGGAGGGAAGAGGGAAATTTTAGAATTCAAAATTTTATAAAAGTGAAAAACTAAAATAAATTGATTGAAAGAATAAGGCATGGGACTCTTTGTCTCTTTGTTTTTAGCATCTTCTCCTCTTCGGATATCAGGTATATTCATTTCTCAACAACCTCCCAATATCACTGATTTACCATTACTTGTTCTCTTCCATGGCATTTCTAGATCATGTATAAGCATCCAGAACTGTGATATTACAGTCAGAATGTGGTAGTTCCACTCTCTTTGGTGATAAAACAATGACAAAAAATAAACAATTCCCCCCCAAAAAGAAGGGAAAAAGCACTTGTCATAGTCAAATTTAGACCAATTTGTCACAGTAAACTTTTCTATTTCCTTTCTGCTTGTTGCCTTTTCATTTTCAAGTTTAAATTCTCTTGGGATGACTGCTTCAACAGATCTTTTGCCATGCTTCTTTTAAATTGGTTTTATCCTCCACTGTTTACATTGGCTTTATGAAATGATAATATTCATAATTACTCATCAATATTTTATGAAATCTTAGAAATGGGATTGTATTCTAACTCAGTGTTGCCTTTGAATATCATTATTCAACACTGAGCAATTAAGTCAAATGATTTCTGAGGTTTGTTTTTCCTATTGTTATGGTGATACATGAGCATCAGCTGAATTTCTGAATAAAAGTATTGAAGTTAGTGTTGAAGTTGTTTCTGTTTTTTATCTGTGCTTTAATTGTGTAAGTTCTATGCTTTATATTCTCCAAGGAAATGTTCATGCTAAAATGACATAATATTTGTGTGTCATATGCAAATCTTTAGCCTCCCTGCTCCCTTTCTCTTAAAACACATTTTCTTATATATTTCTAACCATTTTCACCTTTTCTTAAATATTCATCAGTGATCAAGAATGAGATAAGATGCGAATTTAACTTAGAGGGATTTTTAAGTTCTCTGTACAATTCCTCTACCCCTTCATCCTTAGTAACTAATATTGATGCATTCATTGTGATTTTTTTTCTTGATGAAATTTTGGCAAGTAATTTGTCACCAACGCTTCAATATGGAATAACCACATTAATGGTTTTTACAGCTAATGGGATACACTGCAAAGCAAACTTCTGTGAGCCATCATCCCATTAAACTCAAACATACTTTATTCTTCTGATTTCATTTATGGTGAAGCTGACTGATATGGCTTAGTTCCTCAGGCAGCATGCCCATACATTGGTATTTGGAAAGGATCTCTCATTAGGAATACAACTGACAACTTAGAATTTATAGGTTGTCTAAAACTGTGCTTTTTAATAATGAATGCCCTACTTCTTCCTATTCTGATACTGTCAATGCAAAAGTGAAAGGCAACTACAAGAGTAAACACTGGGGGGAAGAGTCAAGGTGCAGAATAGAAAGAGGAACACACTCTAGATCTTCTCCCACAGGCCATTAAGTTCCCTTAAAAATGACTATAAATAAATTGTAGAGCAGCAGATGCCACAAAATGGCTGAGTGAAAGAGATTTCCAGCCAAAGACAGCCTGGAAGGTTGACAGGAAATATTGAAAAAATCTACTGATCACCTCCTGAAAGAGATCCAAAAAGAGAAACTCCTAGGAATATTGTGGCCAAATTCCAGAGTTCCCAGGTCAAGAAGAAAATATTGCAAGCAGCTAGAAAGAAACAATTCAAGTATTGTGGAAATACAATCAGGATAACACAAGATCTAGCAGCTGCTACATTAAGGGATCAAAGGGCTTGGAATATGATACTGCAGAAGTCAAAGGAACTACGATTAAAACAAAGAATCATCTACCCAGCAAAACTGAGTATAATACTTCAAGGGAAAAAATGGTCATTCAATGAAATTGAGGACTTTCAAGCATTCTTGATGTAAAGACCAGAACTGAGCAGCAAATTTGACTTTCAAACACAAGAATCCAGAGAAGCATAGAAAGGTAAACAGGAAAGAGAAATCATAAGGGACTTACTAAAGTTGAACTGTTTGCATTCCTACATGGAAAGATAATATTTGTAAGTCTTGAAACTTTTCTCAGTATTTGGGTATTTGGAGGGATTACACACACACACACACACACACATGCACACACACACGCACACACACACACATACATATGTAGACAGAGACACAGGGTGAGTTGAATAGGAAGTGATGATACCCCCCAAAAAATTAAGTGGTAAGACAGGAATATTGGGAGGAGAAAGGGAGAAATGGAATGGGGCAAATTATCTCTCATGAAAGAGGCAAGAAAAAGCTTTTACAATGGAAGAGAAAAGAAGGGAGGTGAGAGGGAAAAAATGAAGCTTACTCTCATCATATTTGGCTTAAGGATATATATGCTGACTCAATTTGGTATGAAAATCTAGCTTACACTACAAGATCGTAGGGGACAAGGGGATAAGTAGGGTGGGGGGGATGATGGAAGGGAAGGCAAATGGGAGGAGGGAGCAGTTAGAAGCAAGCACTTTTGGGGACAGAGAAGGTCAAAATAGAGAATAGAATAAATGATGGCATGATAGAGTAGAAGGAAACATATATATTTTACACAATATGACCATTATGGAAGTCATTTGCAAAACTACAAATATGTAGCCTATATTGAATTGCTTGCCTTCTCAGTGGGGATGGGTGAGGAAGGAGGAAGGAAGAGAAGCTGGAACTCAAAGTTTTAGGAACAAATGTTGAGAATTGTTTTTGCATACAACTGGGAATTAGGAAATACAGGTAATGGGATATAGAAAATTTATCTTGCCCTACAAGACAAGAGAGAAGATAGGGATCAGGGAAGGGAGGGCAGATGGGGGAAAGGGTAATCAGAATGCATGGCACTTTGGGGTGGGAAGAGCAGAGAAATGGGGAGAAAATTTGGAACTCAAAATTTTGTGGAAACAAAGGTTGAAAACTAAAAATAAATAAGTAAACATTAAAAAAATGAACAAGCACTGAGTGTCATTTGTGCACACTTCTCTTTCTTTAATAATACAATAGATTCAAAGTTTTGCTTGTCTTTTTTCCTGTTTAAAAATGCAACAAGCTGAAATTAACTACAAAATCCAATTAAAACTGCTTTAATAATAGAAGATTAAAAGCACATAATATAAATTTAATATATATATATATACACATACACATATATGTATATGTGCCTATATGTATGTATATATACATATACATACATATATATGTGTGTGTGTGTGTGTGTGTGTGTGTGTGTATATATATATATATATATATATATATATATATATATATATATATATATATATATATATATATATATATATATATATATATATATATATATATATATATATATGAAGAGGGAGAGAAAGGGAGAGAGAGAGAGAGAGAGAGAGAGAGAGAGAGAGAGATTTTCAACTTCCTTCAGTAGTGACTATTGTTTTGTGTTCATCCTTTGTTGCCCAAGAAGACCATGCCATCAGAGAAATCATGACATGACTTGTACTTGACTTTGTTTTGAGTGAGGGAGAGCTGTGTAGGTCACCAGCCTCACTTCTCCTCCAGAGCTATCTCCAGTAGTGACTAAATCAGGAACTGAAGGAAGAGGCCTTCAGGCAGTTTGAAGCTCAAGACATGACTTTTCAGCAATCTTACTTGGTTTCAGGTTAAAAGGCTAACCATTCTATAGTTCAAACCATCAAGTGCTATACTGGACTGGTCAAAGAGGAGGACTGACTATAGCTATAATAGCTGCAATTCCAAGATCACACCTAGACCTCCATAGCACATGAATTTCCATGATTAAAAAAAAAAATTATTTATAAATGTCCAACATACTCGTTATTAACTTTCCCCCACTTATGAGGGCTGGTCCCCAGAAAGAAGACTCAATCTTTTACCAAAATGAAACTGAAAGTCATTCTACCATGGTATAATGACATGTAAAATAGGATCTTTTGTTGTTTTTGTTTTAGTATAATCAAGAAGTATAATGCCTCTATGGGAATGTGACTGAGGAGGATCTTTCTCATCCATTGATGGGCCTGCCCATTGTAGGAAGTTTGATTAGGGAAGTTGTTTTGTAGGAGGTTCCCAAGTACCTTTTTTTTCTATTGAGGCACTGGGTCAGTGGGTTATGCCCTCTGTCTGTAGAAAAGCATATAAATGCTCTGAGGGTGAGATTTTACTTTGGAGCTTGCTGACTAGAAGTGTTTGGCCAGAAGAGGACTCTGGGAAGCCACTAAAGACTCCCCCCCTCCCCCTCCCCATTCTCCCATCCCCAGCTTTGAGAAACTCATATGTTCCCTATCTGGTAAAGATGTATGTATGTTAAAGGTCAGACATTTTAGAAGCATTTTGATGGACTTTCAATTTCCCTTTTTTTTTTTTTTTTTGAAGTTTGGGATACTGGCTCCCCTGAAAGAGGTAAATGATATATGTGCTTGGTTAAAGGATTGATACATGTGCTTGATTAAAGTGATTGTTAACCCCTCAAAAGTTGCCTTTCTGTTTCTGAATGCAGATCTAAGAACTTGTGATAGCAGGTCCCCTGTGTATGTTGGAGTGCTTACTGATACACATAGTAGAACATCGTGGAGTATGGTAGAGTGTGGTAGAGCTTAAGTATTTCTTATATAACTTTCAGTTATTCAAAGTCAGCTTCAAATGATATTATTTTGTGGCAACAGAATAAGATTTTGGAAAGATTTTTATCAGTGACAGATAATGCAAATATTTGCCTACTCTCTTGTTTTTGCTGTTATTATGATTAATTGTATTAATGAAAAGGTTCTTTAAAATATTTATGTATTTAAGATTATCTGCTTCATTTTTAATGATATCCCCTGACCCTTGTTTAGTTAAGAATTTTTTTAAGTCCACTAATGCTTCTTTTGACTTCTTCATTGACCTTCCCAGATTAAAGAGAAAAGGAGCAAAAATTGTCAAGAACAAGGTTTTTAGACTCATACTAAGAGAAATTTCATTGAAAATAATACAACTTAGGCTAAAAAACTTACAAGTCATCTTATCAAGATACATGGAAGATTTATGGAGCTATAAATTATGCTCTTTATAGAAATAACAGGAAACAAATGATTGGAGAGTATTTAGGACCTGACAAAACAACAGAAATGACACCATTTAAATTAAATTAGAGATTGACTGGTATCCTAAACAAATTGCTTAATTCATATAATATAGAACTAGCTAAAATAATGAGAAATAATGATTTTGATAAACAAAAGTCCTAGATTCCCAGGAGAAATATTGAGAAGAAAAAGTAATATGGAGAAATAAAATTACCACATATTAATCTGTATTATAAAGTGGAAGTCATCAAAGCTCATTCATTAATTGCTTTTTCATATTACTGTAACTCACATTTCTAGAATTACATCAAATAATAGTTTTGGGGGTCATCCTTGCCTTTACCGAATGTCCTATGGAAAGCTTAATATTTCCTTATTTTACAAAATTCTAACTCTTGATTTAGACATATATTTTAAAATATGATTTTGATTGTATATGTGCATATATGTAAGCATATAGACATATAGACATATATACAAATATAAATATGTGTGTACAAATGAGCCCTATTCTGCCTATGTTTTTGAGATATTTTGACATAAATGAGACCCACTCTTCTATAAAGCCTATTTCTGTAGTGCAAGGATTGGACTATTACTAGGCCATACATGAAAGAAATGACTCGACATTTCACAATTGATTGACCTACATATGTACCAATAAGTTCCTATTATCCAATAAACATTTTTGTCAAATTCCTTTAGGCAAGAAATACAGAGGCTTTACTGGTCATAATCAGCTTAGGGGGAAAAATATATTACATTATATTTAAATACATTATATTTTTAAATAAATATTTAGATTATATATTATCTTAATAACATATGATACTATATTTAAATATGCTATATTTAAAAATATATATATATGCCCAAATAAATGAGGTCATCAAATTTTCTGAATCAAAATTCTCTTAACATCAACAGGAAGGCTTTTGCTATGGGTCACTTGGAGATTGTTTTTAAAGTCCTCCTTCCATTTAGTCCCTACACATCCACTTGGAATATCAGGCCACTGGACCCAGATGGCTCAGGAGAAGAAAGTGACATTGGTGACCTTGCACAGCCCTCTTTCACCCAAAACAAATTCAACTGCAAGTCATGTCATCATCTTAATGTCAAGGTCCTCTTTGAGAACAAAGGACAAACCCAACAATAATGCATCTAATTAGTAAAAATGATAAAAGCAAAAAGAAGATTTCAGTCTTCTCAGTAAGAGTATGTATCCTACCATTTGCTAGCACCACTCACTCACTACTCATGTTTATTCAAGGAACAGAAGGGCCATAGAGCCTTTATGATTCTTTGAATGTTTTCCTTCCTTCTTTGTATCTTTTCATCAACTTCCCACACATAGTTACTGTTACAAATGTTATATATATATATATATATATATATATATATATATATATATATATATATATATATATATATATATATATATATAATCAGTTTTGGTAAATAATTTTCCATTACTGAACTAGTCTCATATTCCTGATATGACTGATTCTGGTCATGTTGAATTGTTTATGACTCTAATGTAGTAATATCCTGTGAGAATTTAAATTTCACCTCCTGAAAGAGATCTCAACCTGAAAACTTTCAGGAATATTATAGCAAAATTTTGGAGCACCCCGGTCAAGGAGAAAACACTAAAAGCAGTCAGAAAGAAACAGTTCAGATATCATGGAACCACAGTCAAGATAAAACAAAAATCAGTAGCTGTTACATTAAAAGATTGGGGAGTTAGAATGTAATATCCCAGAGGGCAAAGGAGCTAGGATTACAGTCAAGATAATTTGCCCAACAAAACTGAGGATAAGCCCTCCAAGGAAAAAATGGATATTTAATGAAATGGATGACTTCATTCAGATAAAATAAAAGCAAAAATAGATACAATTGAAAGAGATTACTAAAAAAGACCCATAAACAATTAAGTAACATCAATCAATATAACATCCAAACTCTTAAATAAAAAGTTAAAGGATTTACGAGAAGAAATAAACAGTGAATCTATGCTAGTGGGGAATCTCAATTTTCCACTCTCAGAATTAGGTCAATCTAATAATAAAATAATTAAGAAAGAATTTAAGGAAAAGAATATAATTTTATAAAACTTATATATGATAGCCCTGTTTGGGGGGTGGTGAATTGAATGAAAAAAGGCAGGAAAATGTTTGCTTGTTTTTTTTTTTCTTTCAGTGGTACATGCCAGCTATAGAAAAACTGACCATGTATTAGAGCATAAAAAGTTCAAAGTTACACATAGAAAAGTAGAAATATTAAATGTATTCTTTCAAATCTTCATACAATAAAAATTATATCCAATAAAGGGCTGTGGAAACAAATTAAAAATTAATTGGAAACTAAATAATTTAATCCTAAAGAATAACTGGGTCATAGAACAGATCGTAGAAATGATCAATAAATTCATTAAAGAAAATGACAATAATGAGACAACATAGCAAAATTTATGAGATGTAGACACAACAATACTTAGGGAAAAAATTGCTTCTATAAGGCTTACATAAAACAAGAAAGATAGCAGATCTATAAATTGGGTATTCAACTTAAAAAAAAAAAACTAGAAAAAAGGACAAACTAGAAATACCCAAATAAAACCAAATTAGAAACCCTGAAAATCAAAGGAGTGATTAATAAAGTTAAAAGTAAGAAAACCATGGAACTAATAAGTAAAAGCAGGAGCTGATTTTTGGGGGGAGGGACCCAAAGAAAATAAGATAAAATATTGGTTAAATTGATTTTTTTAAAAAGTGAAACTGAATTATCCTCATCAAATATGAAAAGTATGAATTTACCACCAATAAAGTGGAAATTAAAGAAATATTAGGAGTTATTTTACCCAACTATATGCCAATAAATCTAACAATTTAAAATGAATAAATAATTGCAAAAAATATAAATTTCTCAGATTAAGAGAAGGGGAAATAGAATATTTTAATAACCCCCTTTTTTGGAAAGAGAAATTTAACAAGACATCAGTGAGCAGCCTAAGAAAAAATTCCCCAGGACCAGATGGATTCACAAGTGAATTTTACCAACATTTAATGAAAAAAAATTCATTACAATACGATATAAACTATTTTGGAAAATAAGTAAAGAAGGAGTCTTGCCAAATTCCACTTACAACACTCATATAGTGCTGATACTTAAACCAAGATGAATCAGAATAAAGAAAAAAACTATAGATCGATTTCCCTAATGAGTATTGAGGCAATTTTTTTTTAAAATAAAAGACTAAGCTTGAGATTGCAGCAATATATCACAAAGATAACAGACTATATTTAGGTGGTATTTATACTAGGAACGTAGGGATGGTTCAATATTAGGAAAAAAAACGATAGCATAATTGACCACACCAATAATTAAATCCACAAAAAATTATATGATTATCTCAGTAAATGGAGAAAAAGCTTTTGACACAATATATCACTCATTTCTATTAGAACAACCAGAAAACACAGATAGTATCTACTAAAATCATCAGCAAGTGTTACATATAATAAGGGTAAGCTAGAAAAGGCTTCCAATAAGATCAGGGGTGAAGCAAGTATACCCATTTACCATCACTATTATTCAATATTTACTAGAAATGAAAGGTACAACAATAAGAGAAGAAAAAGAAATTGAAGGAATTAGAATAGGCAATGTACTAACAAAACTGTCACTCTTTGAAGATGATGTTATGCTTAGAGAATTCTAGAGAATCAATTAAAAATGATGAAATAATTAATAATTTCAGCAAAGTTACAAGATATAAAATAAACCCACATCAATCACCATCAATTCTGTATATTACCAACAAAGTCCAACAGGAAGAGATGGAAAGAGAAATTCCATTTAAAATAGCTGTAGATGATATAAAATAGTTGGGAGTCTACGTGCTAAGACAATCTCAGGAACTATCTGAATACAATTACAAAACACTTTTCACACAAATAAAGTCAAATCTAAATAATCAGAAAAATATTGTTTGCACACAGGCAGGCTGATCTGATGTAATAAAAATGACAGTTCTAACTAATTAAATTACTCATTCAATGATATAATTAAACTACCAAAAATTATTTCATAGAGGTAGAATAAATAATAGAATTCATCTGGGGGAAAAAAGTAAAGAATATCAAGGGCATTGATCAAATAATGTGAAGGTAGTCTAGCAGTACCTACCAGATCTCAAACTGCGTTACTGAGGGGTCATTATCAAAACAATCTGGTACTGGCTACAAAACAGAGTGGTGGATCTGTGGAATAGATTATGTACATAATACACAGTAGCAAATTACCTTGGTAACCTACTGCCCAAGAAACACAGAGGTCTAAGATTTGGGTATGAGAATTTACTATTTGAAAAAAAAATGTTGCAGAAAATGAGAAAATTGTTTGGCAGAAACTAGGCATAGACCAGTGACTCACACTATACACCAAGTTATAGCTGAATGG
Organism: Notamacropus eugenii; assembly: GCF_028372415.1. NCBI lineage: Eukaryota > Metazoa > Chordata > Mammalia > Diprotodontia > Macropodidae > Notamacropus > Notamacropus eugenii. Next base: position 211,697,773 of record NC_092875.1, read on the forward strand.
GTACATGATTTAGAAATAAAAGGTGATAATACAGCAGAAAATTGAGGGGAAGGTTTACAGACCTTTCATAGAAAGTTTAAAATATATAAAAAAAACTTTGTCAAACTTATAAGAATATAAGTAATTCCCCAATTGATTAAAGCTCAAAGACTATGAATAGGCAATTTTCCCATGAAAAAATCCAAACAATCTAGAGTCTTATGAATAAAATGTCTTAAATCATTATTGATTCAAGAAACTGAAATTAAAACAATCTTGAGATACCATTTTATACTTATCAGATTGGCTAAAATGATTGAAGGGGAAAGGAAAAAAATGTTGGAGGGAATGTGGAAAAATTGAGGCACTAATTCATTGTTAGTAGAATTGTGAACTGATCCAATCATTTTGGAGAGCAATCTGGAATTACGAACAAAAAGTTATTAAACTACTTATATATTTTTACCCAGTAATACCACTTCTAGGTCTATTTCTAAAAATGATTAGGGGAAAAGGAAATAAACCTATATGTTCTAAAATATTTTCAGCTGCTCTCTTTGTGGTAGCAAACTGAAAATTGCAGGGATGCCCATCAATTGGGGAATGACTGAACAAGTTGTATATATGATTGTGATGGAATACTACTGTGTTATAAGAAATGAGCTCATCGATCTTGGAAGAACATGGAAAGACTTGCACAAAATAACGAAGAGTGAAATAAGCAGAACCAAAAGAAGGATTGTATACAGTAACAGCAATTTTGTTTTAAAAAAGACTTTGAACAAATAAGTTATTTTAACTACTATAAATACTCAAATTAACCAAAAAGGATGTGTGAAGAGACATGCTATCTGCACACACACATACATACATGTATGCATGTTAGTATATGTGTATGTGTGTGAGACAAATAGTGACCATCTCTAGGGTGGGGAAAGAGGGAAAAAGAAAGTTACATGATAATTTTGTAGTACTTTTAAAGGAATGACAAGTTGTACAAAGTAAATCTGCAGTTTTGTGTACAATCATGTCTTTTGTTATACTAAGTTAAGGGGAGAATGAAATAAAATATGGTATAAGCAAATTCAGAAAGCATGAGAAAATTATCTGTCAGATCTCTGGCTAAGAAAGTGTTTTTTAAGAAACAAGGGCTGGAGAGTATCACAAGAGGTAAAATGAATAACTTGGATTGCATGAAATTTGCATGTCTTTACAAATTAGCCAATGCAGCCAAAATTAGAAGGAAAAGAGAAAACTAGGGAAAATATTTAGAATAATTCTCTCATAAAGGTCTCATTTCTCAATTATATGGAGAATAGAATGAAATTAATAAAAAATTATTAAGAGCTATTCTTCAATTGATAAATGGTTAAAGGAAATGAACAGGATACTTTCAAAAGAAGTAAAATTCAAAACTATCAATGATCATATCAAAAATGCTCCAAATCACTAATAAATTAGAGAAGTGTACATTCAAACACCTCTGAGGTATCACCCACCACATATCCATTGGACTGGCCTATATGACAGAAAAGTAAAAGAACAGATTTGATGGGGATGTCGAAAATAAGTATCCTAACGATTGATGGAGCTGTCAAGTGATTTCAGTATTTCCTTATTATTCATGATCACTATCCTATCTTTAGACAATCTAGTAGCCCTATTTTTTCAGTGTTCTTCAGCCAGAGAGAGAGACATGGAGAAATAGAGAGATCCCTCTGTTTGCCTTTTTTATTTAAAGACTATGTTTTTCCACCATTTATCCTTTCAATAGATTTACCTGCATGTTAAAAATCTGGTTTTTTTGGTTGAATTTACCATGGAAATACAATCATTGAATGTAATTTCAATTTTTTATACTTCACTATAATCATTTCTGCCTGAACCTTCATAATGCCCTTGTTAAGTATGATCCATTCCTTTTAGGGCATCTTTACCTACATAATTTTAGACCACAGGATGTAACCTATGCTTTCTTTAAATCTACCCTCCTAAAGTTTAAAGTTCACACAAGACTTTGAGTAATTTTCCTCTCCTTTCCCATTATAAATACCATCATTGCTTGCTCTCTTGTCTACTTCCATTCCTATAGTTTCTACTTTAGTAGTCAGATAATACAAGATTAGGATGAGGTCCAAAAGAGCAGCAGTTTTCTTTCTCACTCTCTATGCCTTTTAAAGGGTGGAATCATCAACCGGACAAGTCATGAATTTCAAAGCTGCTGTGGTCTTTGTCAGAGAAATCCAAAAATTGCCCATATAGCTTAATTACCTCATCATTACTATGTCATTTCTCTGTTTAAAATTTTAGATTTGTTTCCTGATCTCTCCATTTAATACCCACTTTTACCTGGAGGTTCATAATATATTTCCATGAAAATAACACTACTACTTCTCCCTCAGTTTATTCTCATTGAAATACCCTCCATAATATTTCACCTTTGTGTTCTTCTCATGAATATGTCTTCTTTAAATACAATGATATTTCAGCTTTGTGGTGGGAACAATATTCTAACTTCTCTTCTCTAAATACCCTCATACACAAATACACCCAAAATATACTTATGAATGTATTTTTTCCTTAAAATGTATTGAAACCACCCTTCATAATTGATTGGCTTACCAAACAATAATCACAGGCTATGGATATTATATCCTGGTTATGAGGAAAATTAACTTTCATGCTGTATTATTTGATTTTTAATATTAATCTGTAATGTTCCCTTTCCTTTCAAATCTCCTCTTACTTCTTTGACTAGGTCAAAAGTGACCTCTCCCATTCTGAGGAATGTGATCTACTCCCAGCTTCCTGGACAGGGACCTTACTTTTCTTTATTCTTATAAATAAAAAACAGCTAGAACAGGTTCTTTTCTCATGCTATTCCTCTCACCAATATTTGGGGTGATCTGGTCAAACAGTAGGGGAAACTAAGCAAGTGAAACACTTTGAGAAAGCTTACACTTTTCCAGTCAAAGATTACTATAGGAAGCTAGGATTCATAAACCATTACTTAAGTGCCAAAGAAGGATGGATCAGCCACATTTGAAAGCCATTTTACCAAGTTGTAGACTGATCTACTCAATCTACTTTCAAAGATGAAGTAATGTGGAGGAGGTTTTGGCCCACCTCCTCATTAAATTAGCCACCAATTGGATTGCTAGGGAAGGTTGCAGTCATGTCAGGCCAATCAGAAGGAAGACACACCTATGTATAAAAGGCAGGGATGGTCCTTGCTCTGGGATTTTTGGCACAAAATGAAGGCAAACCAGTAAGATCCTTTTTTATCCATATTGCTTTCTCCTGATAACAAGATATTTCACTGGGAAAATTGCGTCTGCTTGCCTGTTTAAATTCTGGGCCCCACAATTATTTGAGTGCAAGTAGATATTAGGAGCTCCAGGAATTTTCTGATGCTTGGTTGATGGACCAAGATGAGCAACTAGAACAAGTTAACTCCCAACAGCTAAATCAGATCAAGTTGTTCTAAATCCATATCCACGTTGAATATCCTTCTTCTGATTTGTCTAATAAACATCTTTTGTTAACTATTTAATTACCTACAAATGTCTCATTTCATTCTAATAGATAATAAAAATTACCAAGTAACTGGCCTGAGTCAGGTCAAACCTAGAACAATGCTTTCCCCTCCCTTTTATATACCCCATCCATTTTTACTATGATATATCTTTCCAGTTACAATTTTTATTTCAACAAGTAACAATGGTATGTATGACATAGTATTTGCCTCTATATGTTAGTATCTATTTATTGCTTATAATTAAATTTAAAGGAACATTGATTTCTAAGTAAAATGCACTTTGGAAGTCATAGAATCTGATCTATTACCATTTAACAATCAAAATATTGAGGGCTAGAATGCAAAATTCACTTGGCAAGGTGGTACAGGTAGTAAATGGCAGAGTCAGGGATTGAATTCATCTCCTCCGACTAGAAAACCAGAGTAAATTCTAGAAATATTTGCTTGGAAAAGGACAGTGGTATTTTTCAGAGATACTAATGGATGTGGATATAAACAGTGCCTCAAGGATTAAAAATACTGTTAAGGGTTGACTTTGTGAAGCCCCTAATTTATTCTGTAACTTGAAGGGACCCTAAAGTCCTTCCCGCACCCCTCCCTTTATCTTGAACCTGTACCAAAATAATTGCTTTTGTCTCCCTCATGCTGTATTCCCTGGGTTCTTTCATCATTGACCTGGGTCCCCTGCTCAGTCCTTAATTCCTTAAACCATACAACTTCACCCTTATCCTGGCCTTGTCTCCTCCAATCCTGAGTCATAAAATTTCCCTTTTCTCCCTTATTTTGTGTCTCCTATCCTGTCATTCATCTTTCTCATCCTATCCCTGATCTTTAACCTCCATAAAAAACTCTAAATCTACATCAGTGTTCTGAAACCTCTATATAGGCATAACTCCCCCAAATATTAGGGTCTCACTTAGCTTTCTTGCTAGGAGCCCCATGATACTTTTGTGTCAATAAAGCTCCCAATGGCTACAGAGAAGGTCTAAGTGAATTCACTCACAGATGAACCAGCTCTCCCATCTACCTCCTCTAATTATAACAGTAACTATATACTATATACTATAACTATATAACTATAATTATACATATATGTGTATAATTGGAGACTCAATATGAAAAAAAGTCTGAGGGTTCAAAAAGGATTAATCTGAAAATATTTATCAGGAAGAATGCATTTTCTCTTAGTTCCTCATGTGCTGATATTTCAACTGCTTTAGGAGATAAAGGCTGACATTATCTGCTTTCAGTAGGCAAAATTTTCTTTAAGTTGTTGGTGACTCAAGTGCAGATCCTTAACCTATCTGTTTATCCTTAACACTGCCAACTATGTTGCTGACTCACTGAAGGACCCCAGGCACTAATTCCATTTAGGCTCATTACAATGAGGTAATTATCCTCCAGCCCCTTAAAATGCAGCTTATAAAATGAAGTTAAAACACTGTGAAAGCAAAATAACTGAAAAAACTTTACAATCTCTTTTCCAACATCTTTTTTGGAAAAAATTTGGGTTTTTATATTATTAACACTGTCTTTCTCAAGTGACTGCTGATGGGTAATACTCTGAGGTGAGATTTACCCTACAAACACAAAAGATAATATGATCTGGGAAATCACAAAAAGGAAAGTCAGTCTGCCTTTCAAATCAATGATGTATGCATATCATTTATTTCCTCCACAACTTTTGAGTTAAAGAAGAAAATCACATCTAATATTGCTTCTTCTTTGATTTTTGATTCTGATTCCACTACATCTCTGTCCCCCAGTATCTTGACTAAAAATGCTTACAAAATGGAAAAGGGCAGCTGTCAGTCTGAGGATGAAGTCAGTGATGGGAAAATCAATCCCAACTTCAAAATTATTTCTTTCTTCTTCAAATGAAATCACATTTTTAACTGATTGCTGATATAACAGTAATTGCAGAACTCTTAGGGTGTTATGAAAGTAAATAGGCACTAATGAGAACAATTTTACTCTTCTTAATTTCACCTGGTCTATTTTCTCTGATCATTTTCTGGTAACAAAAGATAGATAAACAGGAGCCAAGTCAGGAGTGGAAAGCAAAGGTAAAAATAGTATTTACCTACATTGATTCAGAGTGTATAAGATATATCTGATTTCTGTGACTGTCTTGTAGAAAAATGGAATCAAAGGATTCTAGGATACTCCATCTCAGACACATTAGCTCTATGACCCAGAGCAAGTCACTAGACTACTGTGTGCATTTATTTTCTCTGCTATAAAATAAAGTAATTGAAATGAAAGGCCTCTGGGATCTCTTCCAGCTCTAGGATCCTATAACTTTATGACTAGGTAATCTGTTCACACTTACTAGAACCACAACTATAATCTGGACTTTAATATCTATGTAAATCTGCCATTGGACCCGGAGTCAGGAAGATTCATCTTCCTGAGTACAAATCTGACCTTAGACACTTACTAGCTGTATGACCCTGCCAAACTCATTTAACCCTGTTGGCTTCAGTTTCTTCAATCACAAAATGATTTGTAGAAACAAATAGCAAATCAATCCAGTATCTTTGCCAAGCAAACTCCAAATGGGGTCACAAAGCATTTGATATGATTGAAACAACTTAATAACAAAGTTCTACCATTAAACCAGTTTTGATAAAAGTTTTTAGATTTGTGTAAGCATCAGGTTTGTGTAAATTTAATATTAAAGAGACACAATTGTGTCTTCCTAAGTAAGAATTTTTACTAGTAAGAAACTCAGAAAGGTATTCTGAGCAAGTTGCAAAAATATCAATTTCCAAACCAAGGACCATCTACTGTCCTCATTTGCACAGTTTCATTGACTACTTACCTTTGAGTCTGAAGTATATACACTTGAAAATAATCATATTCAATGCATTTCAAAGTACACATAGTATAAAATGCACATATTATAAAGCAAATGACTACTAAATTCTGTAGGCTTGAAGTCTTCTGATATGGTCATTTATGTCATTTACTTTAATACAATACATTAAAATGTGACACTAAGTTCATCTGTGTTAAACCTTCCACACCTAATTTTCCCTAGCCCCAAGTCACTTAAGCAACTATTCCATGCAAATATATAGTAGAAATTCATGTTTTATTCCAATTGCTATGCACCCAGCAAACAACGGATACATACTGACAAACTTCTCAAATTCAATTCAATTTAACAGAGTTTTATTATAGACCAACTGTAAGTAGGGAATTGTGCTAGGAGGTGTAGAGACAAAATGTGTAGAAAAAGCAAATTTTTTGCCTACCAGTAGAACTGGTTTTATTGACCATTAGGCTTGTCCTACTGATGAATTCCTCAGACATAGCAAGGCATGTTAATGGTCTTCTGTAGAAAAGTAAGATAACTGATAATTATAATACAAAATAATAAATGGGCATATACTTAGCCTAACAGTGCTTAGACAAAGAAAAGATTCTTATCTTCTCATTTTACATATTAGGAAATGAAGGCCCTGTGAAGGAAATTGCTCTACCCAAAGTAATAAAGCTCTGGAGATCACCTGGCAAGAATAGGGGCCAGATACTGAAGTTCTTTCTTGAGCTGAACTTTCAAGTATTCAAACTCTACTCCAAAATGTTGTCCATTATTCAAATGCCAAATGTACATTTGCTGAAAAAATATTTTATGGAGATTTCACACAAAGCAATTACTCACACAAAAGTGAGAAGAAGAGATACAAGCACATCATCCAGGTATCTCTTAAGAACCCTGGAATCAATTTAGACATGGGAGACACTGTCAAAGGCCAAACAAGTGTGGCACGCCTGCATCAATGAAAGTGCTGTGCTCTCTGAGCAAAGCAGAATTGCAACAACTCAAAAAAATGTGATGAGCAAATTTAGAGACATGTACTCCAAACGTTAGTATGAAGTACTCATGCCTGACCTGCAGTAGAGTTTTCTGAACTTACATTGCTCTGATCATCCATAGTTAGACACACTGTACCTTGATTGCAATGTAGTAATGTTATTTTGATCCTCTTCTAGCATGAAGGATAACAATCAGCCAAGAAAACTGAAATTAAATCTGAGGTTCTCCCATTCAAAACCCAGTGTATTTTCCAAAGTGCATCAAAAGTTGAATATTAGCTAGTGAATTTTTAGCAAAAATTAATTGTATAAAAAAGAAGAATTAATATTTCAGTTCACCGATTGCCATTTTCTTTACCTTATTATAACATGCTTGTCCTGCACTTTTCCCCATCAATTTATTTTATCTTTAAGCACAAATTAGCAGTCAATTTAAGTTCAGTGAAACAATGATGAATGATTCCTCATTTAAGTTTAAAACTTAGTTTGGCTAATATTTAGTTTCAGTAATATTTATTACCTGGTATTGTATGGTTCAACATAATGAGATAGAAAATAGTATGATTTCTCAGTTTTTCTCTTAAGATATTTTAAACTGTTCCTTCAAAGGTTAAAGGCTTTGTTCATTTTCTCATCTTTTCAGTTTTTATTGGGATAATGTTAAAAGTTTTATTTGAAAAGTATTCTGTCAGTATTCAGGAGTATAATTATAATATAATTTACTCTAAATACCTTTCTTCATGTTTGTATGCTAATTTGGATGAGATTGTACCATTTCTTTTCCCTGAGTCCTGAGGTTGCATCTTAAGCTGACTGTCTTGTTCTCCTCCTAAGTTCATCATTTCTATTGATAACACCATATTTTTCAGTCACATAGATTTAGATGTTCAGTCATATTTACCTTTTCCTTCCCCCTCACTCCCATAACTAAGTCAAGACGTCACCCTCATGATGTCATCGATCCTTTTCAAGAACAAAGGACAAATGATATCAAGGGTTCTGTATAAAATATCTGTGTGGGGTGTATGCATTATAGGAAGAAGTAACCAAATTCTTAGGAAAATATTTTATATTAACTGGTTCTGCCATATTATTTGAGCATAGTAATAGTGAGCCTCTGGGGACCCAACCTGCCAATTGGAGCAGAAATTGAGGAATGCTACCATTCCTCCTCCTCCTTGTTTTTTCTTCTTTTTATTTATATGAAATTTTTATATTTTTCAAGCAAATCTGGAACAATTTAATTTTTGCCCTGAATAGTTTTCATTTTTGATTTTGAGTTTGTCAAAAGATAAAATGTAGAAACAATGTATAGTTATTTTAAAGAGAATTATAATAATAAGAAAGCATTGAAATTTATGTCACTCGGTTCCTCAGAGTAAATCTCTGTCTCTCATACAATATATAAGTAAATCAGAAAAAAATTTAAATTTAAAAATAAAACTAAAAAGTTAAGTCAAGCACAAAAGAGAAAGTTGTTTAAATAAGAGGACAAACACAAAAATTAAAATTAAAAAAGTTACTGAACTGGAAAGTTTTTTTTTTAGAGTAGTTCATAATTCTATGAATTTATACCAGTAACTATGCTAAAAAATAGAAAAGAAAAAAATCAAATTTTCAAAATTTAAAATTCCAAATTATCCACATTAGTAAAAGAATCATTAAGTAAATCAGCTCCAGGAAGAAAAATTGAGTAAGGATAACAGAAAGACCCAATCTAGGTGGGTTTAGAAAAGAATCTTTTAAAAACATCTCTCTCTTGCAAAATTGTTCTAAAATAGAAAAAAAATGCATATTATATAGAACTCCTTAAACAAAATACGTACCATTTTAATAAACTAAGTCAGGAAGACAAACAGAGGGAGGAGAGAAAAGAAAATAAATTAAAGATCAATATCTTTATGAATATTGACAATGTTGATATAATGAATATTGATGCAAAATTTTAAACAAAACTTTAGCAAAGACTACTATACAACATTCAAAATATTCATTGTGCTTAATTTTCATTCATTACAATGATACAAAAATATTCAATATTAAGAATTATTTAGTATAACTTCAATTGTAAAAAAATCATTATTAGATTACTAAGTGTAAAAAAAACTTATAGAATACAGCACTTCTTTTTGTTTCAAAAATGTAAAAAGCATAGAAATGGAAACCTCATTCTTTCAAATGATAAAAAGAATAAAGTCAAGGGCTAATATTATTTATAATAGATGAATTTTTAAAATCTTCCCAATTTGAGAAAATAATGATGTTCCATGTCTACACTCTTATTTGACATCCTAACAAAATGAGAACCCTGTTCCTATAAATAAGACAGGAGAATAAATCAAAACAATAAATGTCAGAAAAGAGGAAGAAAATATTATTTTCAGACAATATATTTTACTTTATAAAACCCTCAAAAATTAAAAAAAGCAACTGAGGAGACTAATAGCTTTCATAAAGTAGAATGCAAAATAAAATGTTAATAATCATCAGTATTTCTCCATATTAATAAAATACGCAAGTAAATGGTGAAAATAGAAATTCCATTTTGATTAATAACATAAGATATAACATATCAGGAAATTAACTTCCTAAGGTTTGAAATATAGAATAGATATAACTGTAATCAAAAACCACATTTTAGAAACATAAAGAAATGCCTAAATAATAAGACGGTCACTCCCAAAAACTGGGCTTTGGGAAGTATAATAAAATGATGAAACTATATTAAGAAGAGGTTTTGTTTTGAATTTGGAAGAACATTCAAGAATGTCATTAAAATAATTTTAATGGGAATGAAGGGAGTTAGAAGTATTGGATTTCAAATTACATTATGAAGAACTAATCATGAAAACTCTCTTGTATTGGAGGGGGGGAAATGAGCATTAGCGCAGAGCAGATAATTAAGATTAAGAGGCAAACTAGTACAATAATAAGCCAGGGTTCAATTATTCTAAGATTTTTGCCTATTTATTTGAAATTCTTATAGGATAAGAAGTGATAGAACAATTGCAAAGCAGGTTGATAGCAACTTAGTTTAGATCACAATCATGTGTCATATATGTTAATAAAGATATCATATCATATAAAGTATCATATACTTAATAAAGATCAAGTAAATAATCAACCACTTAAAAAACACATGGCAAGATTTTTACAAAATATCTTTCACCACCATGCTTAGGAAAAATTCATAATGATAAAGGAGAGAGATGATTCAAAAGACTAAATAGAAAATTTTGTTATATGAAATTTGAAACTTCTACACAGAAAAGCCCCCCCAAATGCACTGAAATAATAAGAGGATGTATTGCTTTGGAAATAATCTGCCCATAAATTATTATACAAGTTTGATATCTATGACATGTAGAGCATTATAGAAACAAATAGGAGTAAATACTTTTTAATAAATAGGTGATCAAAGGATATGAAGAAATGTTTTCAAAATAAGAAATGAAAACTATCAGCAATCACATTTTTTAAAATTTCCAAATCATCAAGATATACACATTAAAACAACTCTTAATTATCCTTTATTTTGCAAAAAAGTGCATATAAATATAAGATTAAAAGTAGTCAACAGTGGAAGCATTACATGAAGATACGTGCACTTATGTCCTATTTTCAAAGTAATGAATTGGTTCAAACACTGAAAATAATTTAACGAAATTTAATAAAATATTCATACTCATTGACTTAATCATCCAGTTACTATTAACATACCTCAAGAAGGTCAGTGAAAAGTATATTTTATCTGAGCCAAAATAACTAGTGACAATATTTTTGCATTAACAAAAACAATTTAAAGTATATTACTATAAACTGTGGGATGGCTGAACAGCTCTTTGGTTATGGATATAATGATGGATGTTATTGTGGTATAAAGAACAACAAATATGAAGAATCTGGAGAAACATGGAAATATTTCTATTAACTCATGATTGTTGAGGAAATTTGAACCAGGTAAACTAAATAATGACTACAGTAACATAAATGAAGGCAAGATTATAATATAACTTCATATCAAAATAAATCCAAGCCTGAGAAATAAGCAGTATGGATTCCAGTTGATTCATAAAAGAAAATATTTCCTTTTCTCTATAGAGATGTGGTGATCTATGGGAAGCAATGGTGAACTTACTGGCAATTTTAAAAAAGTCATAATAAAGTTGTTGCTAAACATATTTTTCCAGTTTTTCCCAGTTATTTTTTCTGGGGGTGGTATCTAAATGTGATTGTGGTCTTAAAACAAAATGCATCAATAAAACATAAGAAAACTTTTCTGAATTGCAGTTGTGCTTATATATAAAATAATTTATAAAAAAAAAAGAAAATTCAGGGGTTTTTGTATATTATAGTTCAAACCTAGAACCAGTCTCACTGGTCATACAGAATGTATCTATAAAACTAGGTAGTAGTTTGATATGTATTTGATACGCATAACCTAGAGACACTGAATATAATTTATCACTCCTTGGAAACCTTGATATTTACTAAAGTATATGTCTCATTTCTGTAAAAACTTGTTAAGTAAATCTTCTACTTAAAATCCATTTGGGTAAAGAGAAAAAAATTTAAGCTATCTTGCAGCTACCCACTGGGGCCAAAAATTATTTATTTATCTTCTCTACAAACCTGCATTTTTTCCTTGAGTACATTTCCACATAGAACAACTTCAAATCACTAAAGATAAGACCACCATCATACTCAATTATCCACGTCAGCCTGTATTTCTTGCTTTTTCCTCTTCTCTTACCAGTAGGATTCCATATTTTCAGTTACATTAAGGCAAGGCAATTGTATCTGTATAATTATGTCATGTCTCCTTTTAATCAGGGGCTGGTCAACTATGAGGAATGCTTGTCACAGTAATACCCCACAAAGAAATAAACATCATTAAATGTAATCACATGTTACTGTCAGGTGCAATTCAATTTGAGAGGGCTGCCTCTTTGCCAGAGTAATCGAATAACATTTCCTAAGGTGGAAAAATGCTAAGCTTTTAGAAGCAATAGTTCAATTTCACTAAATGACTGCCTCATGGCTAGCAATTACCTATGGGGGAAAATTTAGATGAATTTTTGCACCTTGAAAATGTAAACATGTGTATTTCTCTTTTCCTGTTATCCTCACTTGATATTGTTAAAAAAAAAAAAAAAGGGTATATTCATCTCTTCACTTTCACATTGATTTTGTGTGGGTACAATCCCAACAGATAATTTTGCACATTGGAAACCCTGGAATATCCTAGTACTTAAGGCAGGTGGTACAAAAGCAGTGGCTGACATCAAGTTCATGAGCAGCCCCCAATAAAATTTAATAGAAAGAACAGGCAAATGTGGCAGTTTTTGGTTAACCTAATGTTCCCAGAAGAAACTCTGGAAAAACCTAGAACAGAACTTAAGGTCACACCCTTACACTCTAAGGAAGGAATATAAAGAATACTTATTAGGACTTAGCTGTTAAGTCAATTCATGGAGTGGTGGAAGCCATTAAATAAAGTCCATAGAGGAAGCACTGAGACATCATTCACTTGAGAGAAATGAATATTATACCATTATTTTAATAGCTAACTATTAATTTATAACCCAAACTGTTCCTTTTAGTTAAGTCCCAACGCCTAAAAAGATCAGTGCTGAATGATGAGATTTCTGGTAGCCATTAAGGTACATGCTCCTTAACTATGCTGGGTAGAACTTCACCCAAATTGGAAACATAATTTTTGTTTAGAGCATAAACAGAATCTTGTCTGGGTGAGCCTTTGCCTGGGGAAAGAAACTCAGGTCCTTGATTTCCATTAGAGTTTAGGGAAACCCAGTTTATGAATGATAAAACTAGTTACATAGGTCTAGAGGGAAATAGCTTCCTCTGCCCAGATACATTTAGGTGCCTGAGTCTCAAGATCGGAGGAGTTAAAGACTTTTAGCCTACTTCTCCATTAAATGTCCACCAATCAGGATTGAGTTTCACTTGGCACAGGAGTTCCCTTTCAGAAGGGATTTAAGGTGATTCAGAGCCTCCCTTTGTGTCTTTGGTTACAAAGAGAAACCACTAACTTTCCATCTATTGATTACCAGTTGGTCTAATTAATAAATTGATTAAAAGTTACCTGAAAACTCTCAGGAGTTCATCACAAACTCCTCTAACAAAATTTGTAGAAACCAGAGCCAAGCAGTGATAGAGTAGAATACAGTTTTAGGAGTAAATATAGAACCAAGATTCAGCAGCTGACTTCACATCAAAATGTGGCACTTTAGTAATGTTGCTACCATGATGAACAGATATTGCCCTCATGTAATAGACAGACATCAAGTGCCACTTTACTGAACGATCAGTTTTTGCCTTCTTTTCTAAGCCAGAGAGATAAACTATTTTTTAAAATGAGATGCTAAATAAATATAAAATCAACTCTGTACTCATGACTTATTCATGTAATGCACAATATAAAATAAATCCAAGTTCCAAAGAGTACTAGAGCATTGAATATTCACATGGAAAATTATATTTAATATATTTCTTGTACCAAACAATGTCAAAGGCAACTTATATAAAATGTACTATTTTAACAGTTTAATGTCACTAGAATTTTGACTAGATTTAAAACTATTATTAACTTTCTCAAATTAAATTAATATGGTCTCCAAGTAAAAGAAGAAATTCTACCAAAAAGTCCAATTAGTCACTTGAAGAGTATGGATCACACAAGTTACATGGCTCCACCAAACAACACATTAAGCAGTCCCTTCATTTTATGGAGTCTTTCTTCATTGCTCTCAATATGTCTTTTTGTTTTTTACTCAAGTATAAAACTCTTAGCATATATGCTGTAAATAGGCTGCTGCCAACTTTCCTAATCTCAAGTATAAAGATGGCATAAGTTATTAAATTGGCAAAGAGAATATAAAATAATGGGTTTAGCTTATAGGGTCTATAATGGAGTTCAGATCTGTAACAGTGGTTAGAGAGCCAGGAGACAAATTAATATTCCAGCTATTGCTTCTGGTTCTGTTCTGGTTAACACTGACATCTCCTTGGCTCCCTTTACTTTCCTATGGAGACAACTCTCACAGTGATATCTATTACAGATCCATATGTTCTGGGAGACCTACCAGTTCTGAGAAAACTGAAAGCTCTGGGACAATGATGTTAGTGTAAAAACTTTCATTATACATGAATTACTCAAACCTGTATATTCTAGTTGCTTATGTGAGGGGCTGCCTACCCACATTTCCTTAAAGCCAGTAACTTGTGATCCTATCACTTCTAATGTCTAAGATTGTCCCTCTTTCAAATTCTAATTGCTCCCCTGAATCTGCTTTCTCTATTTAAATGTATATAGGGGTTGGCTAAAGACTAACATTTCAAGGAAATATGAGACCAAAGACTATGGCTATTGTCCTTCTTTCTCAAAGAGGATCAAAATTGTATCACAATGCTGGAGTCAAGGTACAGTATATTTAACTGTGGCTGATCAGACCAACATGAGCTCAGAAGACTCTGCCAGAAATCTGCACAGATAGTCCACATGAACATTTCGAGTGGGAATGATGGGGTTCAGACTCTGGGAGTCTCCTTAAGCTCCCCTTGAATCTTGTCTCTTAATCTGACCTTTCTTACTCAAATCTAATCTTCCCATTTGTTCCAGCAGTCTCAGGAAGCCCATGGGCTTTTCGCTATCATTCTACTCAGGTCTCTGTCGCACCCCACACCTTTAATCACATCAAAACCCCATTCCCCAGGCTGCCGACCACTCCCATAAAGATCTGTGTCCATCCATATACTGCCCCTATCAAGGTCTCTGGATTGCCCCACCTGCTTCCCACCCAAACCCTTCATTGTCTGGTATCTCCTGATAGCCTCCAGCTGTTTCCAGCCTTTGACCCTCCCTCAAGACCCTTCCTAAATCCCTCCTCCCATCACCCTGGACTACCAGACCACCCACAGATCCCTCCTATATTCTTTTCTGTATTTAAATTCCATCTTGCCTCCATGAAGGCACTCAGATTCAATCCAGCTCAGACTCTGTCTAGCTGGAATTCTATCTGGCCCGCTTGTGAATACAAGTGTTACAAATGCTTAGGCTCCTTAAGAGGCAATCCAATTTGGTGAATCTTTAGTAAACTTTGTTTTCTTTGGCTTTAAGAAGGCTTGAGTCGAATTCATTCGAGCACAACCCAGACTGTCGGTATCTTGGGATCCCTATCACCCCTCAACCTCATCACAGATATCTATAAATTTGCACTACTCACTTTTTTTTGAGGTACTACAATTTTGCTTTGAATGTAGAGCACAGTGCCTTCTTTGATGTGGGCATGTGATATTTGATAATCAGGTGCCAATGTCTCCTATGTCTCACAATTGATTTCAAAGTTCTTCAGGGAGACCTTGCTAGTGTCCTTGTTATTCCTTCTTCTGACCTGCATGAGAATATTTGTCTTGTGGGAATTCTTCATAAAAGAGTCTTTAGGCAAACATACATTTGGTATTTGAACAATGTGGCCTTTGGAGTTACACTCTCTGCAGTTTGAATGCTTGGCATTTTAGCTCAAGAAAGAACCTCAGTGTCCAGTACCTTGTCCTGCTAGGTGATCTTCAGAATCTTCCTAAGACAATTCAAAAGGAAGTGATTCAGTTCCCTGCCATGGCACGGTAGACTTGTCCAGGTTTCACAGGCATACATCAGGTCAGCATTATGACTCTGTAGACCTTAAGTTTGGTAAACAGTCTAATACCTCTTCTCTCTCACACTTTTCTTTGAAGCTTCCAAAAGAATGAGCTATCTCTGTCAATACATGTATAAAACTCATTAATCAACGTCGACATCCTGGAAAGTATATTACCAAAATAAGTGAACTTATCCACAATATTCAATATTTTTTTCTCATTTACTGTTATAAATGGTTCCGCACATTGATGGTGTTGGGCTGGCTGGTAGAAATCCTGGGTTTTCTTCATGTCAATTGTTAAGCCAAAGTTAGCACAAGCAGCAAAAAATTTATCCATACTTTGTTTCATTTCACCCTCAGAGGCTTCATTGAGTATGCAATTATATTTGAGCAAAAAATTGTGCACCAACTGTCTCTCCATTTTAGTCTTGGATTGCAGCCTTTTAAAGGTATCTGACAACATTGTTGAAAACATCATGCTAGAAAGCATGAGTGTAAGCATACAGCTTCGCTTTACTCTGCTGGTGGCTGGAAAAGTGGTAGAGCATCATCCATTATTTAGAACCCACACAAGCATGCCACCAGGAAACTGATGTATAATATTGAAGAACTTCTCCAAGCAACCATATTTTGCCATTATTTTCTGAAGACTATAAGAGCTAATCTGAAGGACAAATTGAAATGAAAGGCAAAAGCTATATTTTTGAATACATCTTTTCCCTCTGGTCAAGACATATTAAACTTAAAGCTAATCAAGTCAAGAGACTTGCTGGTATCTTGAATTCAAACCCAATGAGAAGAACCATCTTAGAGCAATTAACACCTATGTTGTAAAATAGATAATATCATTTAGAAATTATCTACACAACAACCCATATAACATTAATGAAATAAAGATTAACACTCATACCCCAAAAGAAGAGGCTTATTGTTAGAAAGTTAGAGACATGATGTAAAAAATTGTTTTTTGGACAAAAAAGTAATTTACAAAACAACAATAAAGTCTAACTAATGACTTATTAAACTTAACTGAAAATTATTGCAGTATATAAAATGACTAATCTGTAGGAGTGGAATCAAAGCTTTCCATAAATGACATCCATATAAAAGTAGCCAGCAATACATTAACAGAGATGTTTCAAACAAATGGTTGAATCATACCTAGCTATTTTCAGACTGGGAGACATTTGTGATAGTGATTTAAGAGAAGGTAATTATCACCAGAAATTTTAGAAAAGATAGGCTTCATCAGCCAGAGTAATTGATCAATGCAAAAATGAAAAGAAATAGTAGAGTCTGTGCAACCTCTCACCTTTTTTGTAAGTTACAAGCAACAACAGCAGCAAGAACACCTATTGAATACTTCTAACACACTTCTCTTCAAAACCCTTTGGATCATCAACAATTTTGATTGTCCTACACTATTGTATGTGTCCATACATAAATTAGAGTTGACTATAGGTAATTCACAAAAAATTGTCATATTAAGGAAAATACAAAAAGGACAGAATTATGGTGTACATATATTTGCTTTCATTAGCAAATTTACGATTAAGAATTTACCAAAGGAGAATTGTGTTGTTGTTTTTTTAATCTAGAGGTATGAATGTCCATAACATGATCATGTATTAGATTCATTTGTTATCTATAGAGAACAAAGATGAAATTTTTATCTCCTGAAAAAAGAAAATGCACAAGTCTCTGAATGCCCTGGAATTGAAGAAGAGGCAATCTGTGACTTATACATACACAGACACAGACACAGACACAGACACACACACACACACACACACACACACACACACACAATATATATGTATGTATATGTGTGTATATATATATATATATATATATATATATATATATATATATATATATATATATATATATACACACTTTAGACATACATTTTATTTAAGACAGCTTTTCAGTCTGTTGATACATTACTTTCCTGACATGAACATGAAGATCTTTCTCTATCTGAACTTTTATCTGCACTTTTTCTAATTCTCACTAGCTTTCTCAGTTAGATATTTCTGTTGCATCTTATAAATTGGACCACTGGGTAGCATTTTGTTTACTCTTTTGTATCAGCCTAAACCTATCCATCTCTTTTTCTCTCAGTCATACTTTCTCCCATTTGAGTCTGCTAATTAATTACTAATAAGTAACCAATACTGGCCCTCTTTCCTACAACTCTGTGACTCTAAAAATGGTCCCCAAAAGATCTATATTCAAGAAGTTTCATGTTAATTACTCAGGGTTGAATTCCTCTGAAAGGCAACCCAACATGTGGCTTGTGGATTATTAGAGCATTGCATGGTACTAAATTAATATTGTTTATTTGTTTTATTTTCCTTTCTAGGCATAATTGCTGTCAAAAATGTTATGTTTTTTATTTTACTTGTCAATTTCATTATTTTTCATTTGAATGAGGGGACAAAGGGCTACATAATTTATTTTAAGACATGACAAGCAACTTAATGGAGCTCTTAAGGAACATATGTGATATCCCAGTTTTAAGGTTTCCTATGATTTCAACAATTTTAGAGTGTAGCAAAGATAAGAGTAGTGGCTGCCACACAAGAAAATAGTAGTTTTACAATGGTTCCTCCTATTATTACTCCCCCTGCTGCTACTACTCCTCCCACTGTTGCTACTGCTGCTCCTTCTGCTACTACTGATAGCTAGCATTTGCATAGCTCTTTAAGATTTGTAAAGTGTTGTAATCTATAGAGTGCCTCATTGGTCTTCACTACACCTAAGGAAAATAAGTGCTATTATTATCCTCTTTTTTACAGAAGAGAAAGTTGAGACAGATTTTAACTGAAGTACTCAGGATTACAGAGATTGTAAGTGCATGAAGCAGGAATTGAACAGGTATTCTTTACTCCAACAATACCCTGTAGACAAAGTCATCTAGGTGTCTAAACAAAAAACGATTATTTGCTACTGTTGAGTCATTTCATTGGTGTCCAACTCTGTGAACCTATGTGAGATTTTCTTGGCAAAGACATTGGAATGATTTGCCATTTTCTTGTACAGATCATTTTAGAGGACTATTTATGAGGAAACCGAGGCAAACAAGGTTAAATGACTTGCCTAGGATTTCACAGCTAGTAAGTGTTTGAGCAGATATCTGACCTCAGGAAGATGAATGCCCCTGACTCTAAGTCTGGCACTCTATCCACTTCACCAACTAGTGACCCCCAAAATAATTTAGTCCAATTCCTACTTGAATCATTAGTCTTCTCTAATTTATGCTTTATAACTTCCTACAATTTAAGCCCCATAGATGAGCAAATTACTGCATAATAAAGTACATTTTTTAAATTTGTGAGCAGTTCTCATTTTTAGGATGTTCTTTATTATATTCAGTCAACTGCACCTTCTAATCTTTAATCCTAATTCTCCCTGCTAGTGTCAAGGAAAGCAAATCCAATCCTTCCATATGACAGACCTTAAGATATGTGGATAGAGTTCATGTCCTCCCTACATCATCTCTTATCCAGGACAAATATTTCCAATTCCTACTACTGATCTTTATGTGCTTTGGTTTCCAGTCTACTCATCAGCTTAGTTTACCTCCTCCAGACACATTTCAATTTGAAACTATTCCCCTTAAAGCACAGTACTTAAAACAGAACACTTTTACTTCAGCTGTTCTCTGACTAATGCACATTGAGATGAAGATAGCTGTTAAGTACTTCTGTTCATTGTAGTCAATCAATTTAGCTTAAGTTGGCCATTTCTCCAATAAAGTTCTTTTTTCATGACTCATTGTAGCATAAAGAAGACCATAAGTTTGTGAAGACCATGACAAAAGAATGCAAGCTCTGGCAGTTCCTACCAAGTTAGATTTGAGCCAAGAGATTGACTATGTGCCATCTAAGGATAAACCTGGTTTAGCAAAGAAAGGCTTATTCACACTAAGGGGTACTATGGAGGCATATTTATGGTTACACTAGTCAAAGAAATCATCTTTTATGCAATGATAGTTATAATTAGTACTGGATAAGGGATTATGTACTTTCATTAAAACAGTTTTTTTTGAAAGAGTTAAAAGATTAATTTTTAAATTCTATTTGTGTCTTTATTTTAATGCTAAATAACACTGTTGATTCATATTGATTTTACACTTATTTCTGAAATCTTTCCTGAATTGTGAGAAAACATTTAATTTTTAATTTAGTACTAAAATATTTGTTATTTTATGTCTTCAGTGGAAATTCAAAAAGCAGTAGTTTTTTCAATGGATTGAATTGAACCATGTCTATAATGATTGTCAAAGACTTTAGACAAAAGTCTCAAATTTTGATTTACAATTTTCATCATTAGCAAATGAACATGCATGTATTTTCCTCTATAAGAGGGAAGTATTAAATCTAAATCCACTATACTAAATATACTTTAGGTTTAAAAGAGAGAGAGAGTATAAATAGCCTGCCTATTTGGAACAAGGTATTTAACTCTTTAAGTGCTTATTATATTCCAGATACTGCCATGATGTATATAACTATAATGAATATAGAAAGTAATAGTTAAGACACAAAGAAGTTCATACTAATAAAGCCAAAGAAAGTATCCATTAGTAAAACCCTTGACCTCAAATGTTTACCAGAAAAAAAAAAAGAGCACACAAACAAACGAGTAGTTAGAGGACCTACCACAGAGAGAAAAGTTTTACCTTATAATTATTTCTGAGACTTGGTGAGAGGAGATCAATGACATGTATAATGTTCCAGATGGATGTATTTTATTCATCATAAACAAGTTTATTTGTCAGAACAAGTGGTGAGTATGACTATATATTCATGTTAATAAATCCAGGTACAGAAAAAAGCAAGCATGGGAAAAAGCTATTATGGAAAGATCAATGGAAAGAGAAAAAGAAGGGATATTGTCACTAGAGTATAATAAATACCATTTGAACAGAAGTAGAAAATTGATAAGATATTCAGGACACAAGTCACAAGTCTGGTATTGAGGCATGATATAACAGTGATGTCAAATTATCAGATAGCTTATGGGAGCTTTCCTTCTCCAGCTGAAACCAAGCATATAATAAGGTTGGGTGGCAAAAGGGACTGGAGGAGGAGAGAAACTTGATGTGAAAAAATAAGAAAAATTGTATATGATATAAGAGGAGTTTTGAACATGTGAAAAGGTTCTGTCAGTGAATTTCAGAGTATAAATTTGAAGATATATGGGAGAACTAAAAGGGGCATTGAAAGAAAGCCACTTGAGCGAAAGGAGGAAAAAGGATCAAGCAGAAAAAGAAGAGAGTTGTTAAGCAACCAAAGTAAGAAATGGTAAATAAAACAAATTAGTCAGATCTGAGTGAGAGAAAGAAAAAAGTTAAATGTGATTGCCAAGATAGTGAGAATTGATGAAAGGGAGTGAACAATATTTCACATTTATATAGCTACTCAAAGGTTTATGCAGCACTTTATATGTGTTAAAACTTATTGAATCCTCACAACAACTTAATGGAGAAGACATTATTATCATCATTAATATATAACAAAATAATAATTCTGTTTCTGCATTTGTATAGCATCTTATGGTTGCAATGAACTTTATGTATTAACTAATCTGATCCTCACAGCAACCTGTGAGGTAGGTGCTATTATTATCATCTCCATTTTATAGAGAAGAAAACCAGGCACAGGGAAATTAAAATGACTTACCTAGCATCACACAACCTGAAGCAGAATTTGAACACTGGTCTTCCTGACTCCAAATTCTATATTCTAGCCATTATGCCATCTAAATATGGGTAAGGAAATTGAGGCTGAGAGACACTACTGCCTAACCAATAAGAATCTCAGAGAGGGAGGTTGGGTTGTAGTTCTAATATCTTTCTGACTCTATGTCCAACTCTCTCTTGAGTATGCCGTACTTGCCATATACTCATAATAATGTGTATAAGTAACATGTAAAGCCATAAAAACATATCAAAAGGAAAAAAGAGTAATGTTATAAAGAAATAATAAGAGAGTAAAATGGAATAAAGGTAGACCATACAACATGTTTAGTTTCTATAAAAGTGTAGGCATATCAAGAGATCCCATTATGAGGTATAAGTAAGTGCCTTAATGAATTAGATAGAAAGCACCAAGAGAGATAGATGAGGTCTCTGGAGACTTTTAAAAGTCAGTTCAATGAGTCCAGAGAGAAAGCTAAAGAACAATCCAACTGGATATGAAGAGGAAGGGGAAAAATAAGAATGGAAGGAAATAAGAATTTATATAGCAGCTACTATGTGCCAGGCACTAATAAGTGTTTTTACAAATATTGTCTCATTTGATGTGACATGTAGAAGATGACTAGAGAATGAGAAAATGAAACTACAAGAATTTGATGACTCCAGGGCAACAGAATCATGGATAGATGATGCCACAATGGGGAAAGTAATTCTCTTTGGTTGAGAAGAGAGATGACATGGTGAGATAGAGCTTGAAGAATTATGGGAATAGATGCAGTATTACAGAAACCTTCCCTAGGCTTCACCTTCAAGGCAATAATCCTCTACTATATTCCATTTCCAAGTTCATGTACTCTGAAATTCCTTTCTTTCATCATAATCTATTGTCATTCTACATCTCTCTCTTTCTTGAAATCCCCAAACCTTTTCTTTGTCCTCACAATGACTTCTAAACCCTTCTTTCTTCAATTTTTTCCCAGGCCATTACTTGAGCACTGACTACATTCTCCTCTCTTTCCCAATTTGATCCCTTGGTGAACCAGTTGTATTGCCACGGCAATATTCTCAGCACCAAGGGCTACTATGAATATGCCAGCATAGTTCTGAATAACAAAGTATAACAGACTCCCCATATGGAAGGTAGAAGAAAAACATGTATTCAGTCACCAGAAAGCCAAATCCCAACAATGGAAAGCCAAATCCATCATAGTAACCAAGAAGTGAATGCACATTATTGCTATAGGGGGCAAAGCCATTCCCAAGCCATCTTCCAACCCCACTGGGGCCTCCCCACACACAAACACTCAGAAGACTATCTGTGCTTGGCAATATCTTCTCTCCTCCACCCCTAATCACTCTCATCAACTTGCTCCCAATTCTGCTCTACCCTTCCTGTTCCACCCATTCAGCAAGCTCCTCCCACTACATGTGACTTAGACTTCCATGTTATTTAAGTAGTCACATGAGTCTATTAATGAATGGAAAAAATCTTCACATTTAAATTGCCATTACATTGGGCCCAAAGATCTTTCATATTCATTGCAGAAGTGAATGGGGCAACTGATACAAAAAGAAAATAAGTATAAAAACAATATCTTAGACAATTGGTTTCAACAGAACTTTACAACAATATAACAGGGATCAAAATAAGCACATAAAACATATCAGGGTGGGACTTTAGCACAAGCACCCCATCATTACCCCATTGAATGAATGGGGCCTAAAATCTTGGGGCAAGGGATAGAGGTCTCTTTTTCTATAGCTACCTCTTGCTAAAATTGGATGTAGAGCTGTCCCTGCCCAAAGAGGTCCCATTTGAGACATTAGTTTTTTATCCGGCATCTGGAGTTTGATTGACACCAGGTCAGGAAATGACACATCACAGTCATGGAGAAGGGGCAGTATTTGGTTTAAGTGGTCAGGCATCCACAGGTGAAAGGTGCTAAGTCTGCAGGAAACAAATCTAGCAAACAAATTTAACAAACAAAAAGGCAAAAACGAGGAGAAAGTTACTAGAAACAGGGTAGATATAGTGTCAGCCATGCTTCTGGTGTCCATGAACTCATTGTCATTCACAGTAGAATATATGAGTTAAGGGCACAGTTTGGTGATTATTTTCTCCTGAATAAACAACAGTTGCAGTGTTTATCTTTTCTGCGTGCCATAATTTCTGTAGCCTTTAGAACACCATCTGGCTTCTGTTTTATCCATATTTTAGCTCCCAATTTTATTCTATCAGTAGAACCCAACCCTTCAGTTCTTCTGCTAGTTATTTTACTGTGTTTTCATGAGGGGTATTGTTTCACAAGGAATAATAATCACTTTATTCTATTATTTCTACAAAAACGTATGGGCTCTTCACTTAAATTTTGGAATGTCACAATAATTTCTCTTCATAATTAGATTCTATCCCTCCGGCCAATTCATGTATATCTTGAGCTGCTAATCCTGATTTAGATGACACACATTCAAAATGATTTTTAGAGATTCTCATGCATATTCCAATAGAGATTTTTCTTATTTCTTTTCTATCCAATCAAAAGTCCTCTAAACAATGTAAATCACATTCTGCTGAATCAGGAGTCCCTGGATAAGGTGCTGGGGCATCTGGCCTCATAGTCCAATACTCAACACTTGGGATTTTATATGTTTGTTGTTTTCCAATTTGCAGAATTGAGGTCATCATTCCCAATGGTATATTTTCAAATTATGTAAAGAGTGAACAAATTATTTTTCCAATGTTGATAAGAATTATTAGAACTTTACTTCCTCAAATTTTCTTTCAATAATCCATTCATTCTTTCAATTAACCCAGACACTTGTGAATAATATGGAATATGATGTATCTATTCTGTATTGTCTAAAACACATTATCTCTTCATTTCATTACCTTTGAAATATGACCCATTGTCACTTTGAAACTACATTGGGGTTCCATAATATAGACTTTTGATATCTAGAGTTTTACAGGTATTTTTCTGGCTTGCATTCTTGTAGGGACAAGCCACTAGCACACCTCATACGGTGTCAATACAAGTGCATATAAATTTCCATCCTTTATCATGGGGTAGGGACCCAATATAATCTATTTGTCAAATTTGGTTTGGTACTTTTTTCCTTATCGTCACTCCAGTTACTACCTGAGGAACATTTAGTTCCTTTTCCAATTGACCTACATAACATTCCTCTGTTACTCATTTTAATAATGAATGAGAGATACTAATACATTGGTCTTGTGCCCCCTGGTGTGTGGCATCGACTCCTAAATGGCCAGATATTTGATAAAACCATTTTGATAGTATAGGATCATCAGTTGGTGTCAGAATAGGGACAATATGTTGAGTAGCAGTCTTTGCTAATTGATCAGAGTGTGCATTGTACACACGTTCTGGTACAGTGAGGGCTGCCTGGGCATGCACATGAAAAACTGACAAATTAGCAACCAAAGACATAATCTATATATCTTCCCATAATCCTTTGCCCCAGACTTGTTTGCCATGAATTTTGCAATTTTGATTTTTCCACATGAGCATCCATGTAGCTAACCCTTTAGCTACCACCCATGAATCAGTGAATATATGACACTGTCTTCCTTGTTTTGTTTTGATTGTTTGATCTGCCTTAAGTTCAGCATATTGAGGACTTTCACCTATCCCAGTACTATCCAAAGTCTACCTTATATATGGGTTAAAGACTATTGCCTTCCACTGTCTTTGTGGCCCAAATATTTAGCTGTCCATCAGTAAACCATACATGTCTCTTTAGTCCTTCAGTTATTTTATCATATCCCTTATTCCATTTTACCAAGGACTATACCAACTGTTGCTTTGGTCCAAGGAGTGTATTCTTTCCCTCAGTATCTATGTTTGTTATAGATCCATGTGAGTCATAAACTCCACTTTTGACTGCTTTAGATCTATTTTGAATATACCATTTCCATTCAATTATGCTAGCCTCTTCAGCATGTCCAATTCTGTGAGAAGCTGGGTTACTCATTACCTAGATCATAATCAGGATTCAAAGCCTTAATATTATCTCATGGCTCAAAGTCAGCTTTTCATTCTCTAGCAAAGCCCAATATGTAGGTAATAATTGCTTTTCTCAAGGGTTATATTGAATTTCAGAAAAAGGGAGTGTATTTGACCAAAATTCTAAGGGCACATTTCAGCTTTGTTGTTTTTGTCGTAAAACCCAGTTTGAATACTCATCCTGTACAGTCACCTGTAATTCCAAAGGGCCACTTCACATAGACTGTAAATCCAGGGCCAGTTGTGGGGTGGCCTTTGCTTCTTCAAAAGCTTTACTCTGTTCAAGTCCCCAGACTTATTCATTTCTTTCCTAGTAATTTTATATAAGGGTTTCAAAATGTGTCCTAGATATGATATGTCACATCACCAATGTGCAAATAATCCTATAAACTTTTGGGCCTCTTTCTTATTGGTGAAGATAGGAAAGTCCTGAATCTTTTGTCAGACTTGTGGGAGAATCTCTCACAGCCCCTTATTCTATTATATACCCCAAGATTTTATAACTTGAATCTTATGACCCTTGAATATTTATAGGGTTAATTTTCCACCCTTTGCTTTTCATATACTCAATTGAAAGTATGAAACTCTTCTCCACTTCTTTTACATTTTTCCCTGTATCATAATAACATCTATAGTGCACAAGCTATATACCAGTTAGCTCCAATTCGTCTAAGTGTTCAGTCACAATCCTATGACAAACACTGGGGCTATACAGATATCCTTGTGTCAAGCATGTAAAAGTATGGTGTTGGTCCTGCCAAGTGAAAGCAAATTGATCCCATTGTTTAGACTCTATTGGGGTAGTAAAGAAAACATTGATTAAATCAATAACTGCATACCAAGTATCATCATCTTTCTGGATCCTTTCTATTAAGGTGTCTGGTTGATATTTAAGCCCCTCCCAGTCCTGTGATGATGGTAGGAGCTCCATGTTTAAACTTATCAGGGTTTTCATATATAAAAGAGTCCTCTGCCCCAGTATCTATTGATGACCTAGTCACAGTATTTGATCCATTTTCTCTAATATATGGTCAAATTGATATGGGGTCTGTAATCCCGTCTGCATATTTCTTTAATCTGATTGGGGGCTCAATCAATTTCCTATTCTCCCTGAAGATGTGACAAACTTGGATACAAGGGTTCAGGAAGATCTGTAGAGGCAGTTCTTCATCCTCGATTCCACTTAGTATTAAGTCCCTTTTCTCAGTATGTTTTGTGTAGTTCATTAGTTGGAATATGATCTATGATTCCAGAATCTACTCCTTCTCTCAATAGACAAATAAACAATTATTTTCTTGTCTGTCTATTCTGACTTTGAATCTGCTGGCTATTTACTCTTCTATTTAGGGGAAATTTAACTTTTCCCCAGTCCTCTAAGTCACTTAAATGTGAATTCTTGTCCAGCACCTCTGAAAGAGGGTAACCTCTTTCCTCAGTTAGTAGAGTCAAAACTAGTGGCTTGTAAGCAGGAGGAGCCGTTTTCACTATTATATTCTTATGACAATCTGCTAAGGGAAATGCATCTGCATTTCTGACCACTATGGCAATCTTTATTACCTCCTCCTTTAACTTTCTCAGACAGTCCCTAAGTGAATACCATGGTCGACCTCCACTAGACCACACAGAGCCAGTAGGATACCATGTACTGCATCGTTCTGCAGCCAAAGTTAACAGATTAGTTGTATTGTTACCTCCTTGAATGTTGTAATCTCTATAAGTTTGTTGTACAAAACGGTTCTAAGTAATGCCTATACATTTCAAGCAATCCATTCCATCTACAGATACTCCTCTGGCCCCTTCATCACTGATTCTCACCATCCAAGATTTTAAGGATTTTCTTATCCTTTGAGTGAACCAGCTCAAAATATCTGTAACCTCCTGCTGTGTAAAATCCTCAATTATCTCTTTAAACACTGTGTTGCCTCTCTGGTACTTCTGTTTCCACTTTAGTATGGAGCATGCTTCTGCCTGAGAAGTCTCCCCTTATAACATTGTTTCACTTTCCAACTCTGCCTTCCTTACATTTTCCTCTCACACACTCTCCTAGCAATTGTTGCCATGGCAAGTAGGCTGGATCTGTACAAAGGTTGTATGAACACTTCCTTTGCCAGCTTCTCTTTTCTTTTGACCTAAATAAATAGCTTTTTCTTCTACCACCTGAAATCCTTCAACTTGCTTTTGTAAAGGAGAGTCTGAATGCCGAGAATTCCCATGCAAACTAGCTAACTCTTTTTCCATGTGAATTTTTTCCTTTGGAAAACTCATCTCTGTTTTTACACATAATATAGTAACCTCTTCATGAAATCCAGCCTCTCCTACAAAACCCCTGCTATTTCTTTCCATATTTTATTGATATTCTTTGCAAACCCCTTTCCAAATCTCTAGGTTCCCCCTCCTATAACCTCAGTTCCCAGTTTTCAGAGTTCAGTGCTTTCAGCCCATTCCCTTGCTGGAGAGGAATAAAGTAAATCCTCCAATTCTGGCTTGTCCATTTCTTCCTCTAAAGCCTTTCTGCCTCCAAATAGAAGTTTGATATCCTGTAATTCTGTTCATAATGCCAAATGTATCACCAAAACAATATTCACAGCACCAAGGGTGACTATGAATATGCCAGCATAGGTCTGAATCATAAGGTATAACAGACTCTCCATATAGAAGACAGAAAACAAAACAAAACAAAACATGTATTCAGACACCAGAAAGCCAAATTCATCATAGTAACCAAGAAATCAATACATATTATCACTGCAGGGGACAAAGTCATTTCCCAACCTTCCCCTTCCCCCACCCCTTACTGTGGTCTTCCCATAAACAAACACTCAAAAGACTAGCTGTGCCTGACTATTTCCTTTCTCTTCCACCCCTAGCCACTCTCACCTATTTCCTCTCAGTTCTGCTCTACCCTTCCAGTTCTATCCATTCAGCAAGTGCTTCCCACCAGTTGTGACTTAGGCTTCTATGTGATTTAAGAAGGTTATATGGGACTATTAATGGATGGGAAAGAGCTTCCCATTTAAATTACCTTTACACTAGGTCAGAAATTAGAGAAACAAATGCTGGCACAGAAGCATGATATGTTAGTGATGAATATTTCATTTTTATTAGACAAGTGGTTTTCAATTTTTTTTGGTCATGCAAATTTTCTTTACTTTGAGGAATCATTGTTTATTGAAAATAAGAGCAACCATATTCAGGTTGTTGTGAATTTCTTCTTATTCTACATTTTCAAAATATCTTATATGTGTCCTATTCTCTTCTTTAACACTGCCACTATCTTGATATAGTTCCTCATCACCTCATTGCCATACCACTGTTGTAACATTAAGGTTTGTTTCCTTGCCTCAAGTCTTTCCCAACTCCTGTCCATCTTGCACGTAGTTTTCCAAGTGATTTAGATTGATTGTCAATCTCCCTCTGTGCCCTCCCTGTTAATAAATTCTACTAACTCTCTATCTTTTCTTTGGCTTTGAAACCTTTATGATATGGCAGCTTCCAACTTTTCCAATCTTCTTCTACTTCACTCTTCTCAACATAATCTGTGATCTTGTGACACTGTATGTAAGCATATGTACATATATTTATATAGATATATATGCTTGTGTATGTATATGTATATATTATCTATCTGTTTGTTCATTGTCATTTGCTTGTCCTCATCATTACTTTGAGAATTCCTTGAAAGCAGGGACTGGGTTAGCCTTTCTTTGAATCCCCAGGGGCCCACATAGGGCACTTGATAAATCTTTGTTGCCTTCATATGACTTGACATTTATTAGCCTTGCAAGAGAACATCTAAGAACATCCAATATTGTATGCATCTAACAAGTTTTTTTTTTTTTTATGGAGTATTTTCTATATTCAAATCACATACATCTTGTAGTTAATAGAAACAGACTGCTGAAAATGGAATAAAAAGGATCTCTTTTCCCCCCTTCTGAGTATATTTCTTTGGAGTTCAGATACGTTCACCTTAGGAATCCATAAGAAAATATTAGGTTTTGAAATCTTCTGCCTATGAAGACTAGATGGTGTACATATAGTTATACTTGTCTTTGTAGACAGGTTAATTATATAGAGGTAAATAAGGGTCTGAGGCTATTATTTTGATGTTGTTACTAGAAATAAGTGGGTAATTTCAGACAAAAAAAAATTCTGCCCTTGATTATCAGAGAATGTCCTTAAAGTTCTACTTATAAGAGTTACTTATTTACTAGAGTAAAAATGGAAGCAACATGTAACATTTTTTAAATCAAAATTTAAGTATTGTATGTGTATGTGTGTGTAGGGGGGGCAAGAAAGTAGAATTATCATTTCCTAGAGAATCTTTTTTTAGTAGATAATATTTTGACTCTGATTTTAGGCCACCCACACAGAATGTTTTCAGTAATCACACTCGTGTAATTTTTATTCATTCTCAAATGTTTATTTCCTTAAAAGGCTTCTAGTATTCCACGCAATTTTTAAGAATATGCAAACCATGAAGGGAAGCTGGCTGTAAAGGAAAAGGGACATTGATGTAGTTACTTTGCTGTACTCTCAATCTACATGTAGGATACAATTCTTTAAAGGAAGTAAGAAATCTGAGAATTAGAATAATTGAATCATAGTTTTCAATCTTAAAAAAAACTCTATAAATCATCTAGTCTAACCCCATTATTCTATGATGATGCCCAGAAAAGTCAAGTGATTTGCCATAGAAGATTTAGAAAATTTATGGTTTCAATTGAGAGTATTTCTGTATGTCAACACTTGCATATATAAAATTGATACAATCAATTAATATTTTTAAAAATACACTATCGAATAATATTCCCCAAAAGACAAGTTGTTAAAGAATATGACTAGATCATTTTCAAAAGAATGCAAACTTTTAAAGACTGCTTTGATCATATCAGTAATAAGGAGAGAAATGCAATTTATATAATTTCTGAAGAGTTTATTTCATACTGATCAAAGTGGCCAAGATGACAAAAGATTTTGTTGCACATCCATGCTGGTGCCCATTTTTCTCTTGTTCAACTGCCACTACCCTTGTAAGCTGCTTTACTATCGCTATTACTCTGCTTCTTAAGTAACATTGTCAGGGGTACATATCTGTGTCTATTCCCTATAGCCACCACTTCTGGAGAACGTGTCTGTGCCCGCTGCTCCATAGTTAGTACTTCTTGGGCCTATGTCTTTTACAACTATCCCCCCTCCCCCTGCCACTGTCACAGTAAGCCTGTATCTCTAACCAATTTCTCTTTGTGCCAGGATCAATTGCTACCCACATAAGCTGGAGCAGGACAACTTTCACCCTGGATACCTGAGCTATTCTGATATATATTGTGACAGAGTGATGGAGTAGCCCTCGATGCTATTGCTGACAATGTTGGGGAGTATCTCTGTCCTGTAATGCTGTGGACAGGTGTTACAGGCAATAGGGTCATGACCCTGGTCCTCGATAGTTGATGAGGTCTAGAAATTCCACATGGGACAGCTCAGGATTAGTTTCATTCATGACAGGATTTGAATTTCCCTTCTTATCATTAATCATTCTCTGTAATGCAGGGGATTTGGCCAGTTGAACTCTGCTGAGAGACTCAGGAGCACCAGAAATCTCAAATGCCACTAAGACCAAGAATGTCCAGCTCCAGATCACTACCTTCTCTCAGGGAAAGACAAAAAGCAAATCCAAAAAAAAAAGAAAAAGAAAGACTCCTGTAGGTTAAGACATATTTTTTTTTCATGTGCAAGTAGCAGCTGTTAAAAATGTAGAATATATAGGACTTCACAACAACCTCAATATGGGAGTTGAGAGGGGGTAAAGAGTAGAGGATGACAACTACCTTGTGAGTCTGAAAGACTGAGAAGATAGTGTTGCTCTTGACAGTGTTAAAGAAGTAAGAAGTATGGGATAGTTTAGAGAGAAAGATAATGAGTTCAGTTTTTTTTGTTTGTTTGTTTGTCTGTTTTGGTTTTAATTCAATCAATTTGGAACTGACTCTAACACTTTTAAGGATATCCTTTTATTTTTTTAAGTGTTTCTCCCCAGTTACATGTCAAGAAGAAATTTAGCATTCATTTTTGTAAGATTTTGAGTTCAAAATTTTTCTCCCTCCCTTCCCATCTTTTGAAAATGTTAGGCTGTTTGATGTAGTTTATACATGTGCTATGATGCAAAAAAAAATAATTTTATATTAGTCACAGTTGTAACAGAAGAAATAGATCAAAAGAAAAAAATCACAAGAATGAATAAAGTAAGTGAAAAAGGTGTGCTTTGATCTATATTCAGAGTCAATCTGCTCTTTAACTGGATATGAATAGCAATTTCCCTCATGACTCCTTTATACTTGTCTTGGATCACTCCTTTGCTGAAAGAAGCTGAATCATTCATAATTGATCATGACACAGTGTTGCTGATCCTGTGCACAATGTTTTGCTGGTTCTGCTCATTTCACTTTGTACCAGTTTATAAAAGTTTTTCCAGGTTTTCTTGATATCTGCCTGTTCATCATTTCTTATTGCACAATAGTATTCTGTTATATTCATATGCTATAGTTTGTTCATCCATTCTCTAATTGGTGGGCATTCTTTTAGTTTTCATTATTTTGCCACCATGAAAAGGGTTGCCATACATATTTTTGCCCATGTAGGTCCTTTTCCCTTCTTTATGATCTCTTTGGGATACAGACCTAGTAGTGGCATTACTGGATCAAAGTATGTATAGTTTGATCACTCTTTGGACATACTTCCAAATGGCTCTCTAGAATGGTTGAACAGTTTGCAACTCCACAACAATGCATCAGTGTCCCAGTTTTCCCACATCTTCTCCAGCATTTGCTATTTTCCTTTTGTGTCATATTAGTCAATCTGAAGGGTGTGAGGTAATATCTCAGAGTAGTTTTCATTTGCATTTTTCTAATCAAAAGCTATTCACAGCGCTTCTTTTTATGCCTATAGATAGTTTTAATTTCTTTATCTGAAAACTGTCTGCTCATAGCCTTTGGCCAATTATGAATTGGAGAATGGCTTGTATTCTTATAAATTTGACTCAGTTCTCTAAATACTTGAAAAATAAGGCCTTAATTAGAGACACTTATTGTAAAGATGGTTTCTAATCTTTCTGCCTTCCTTCTAATCTTGGTTGCATTGGTTTTATTTGTACAAAAGTGTTTTTTTTTTTAATTTAATGAGATCAAAATTATCAGGAAGATAGATTTCTACATTGGGTGTATGATTCCCTCTTTGAACCAGTACCGATGAGAATACCCCATTCTACCTTTTTCTTCCTTCTACACCCAGGATACTCCTCTTTCTCATCCCTTTATTTTTATGTCACTCCTTCAAATTCACCTTATACCTGTGCCTTTTGTGTATATTCCTTCTAGCTATACTATTAGTGTTACAATCTTTTAGAATGATGCTTCATCTTCCTGTGTAAGGATGTAAGTAGTTTAGCTGTATTGAAGTATTATTCCTAATTTTGTTGGGTAAGTGATTCTTGATTGTAGTCCTAGCTCCTTTAGCTTCTGGAATATCATGTTCCTTGAACTCTGATCCTTTAATGTTGCAGTTGCCTAGTCCTATGCCTATATAAATTTGATTATGGCTTCCCAATATTTGAATTGTATTGTTCTGACCAGTTATGGTATGTTTTTCATTGACCTGATAGTTCTGAAATTTGACTTTAGTGTTCCTTAGAATTTCTATTTTGGAATCTCTTTTCTTAGGTGATTAATGTATTCTGTCAATGTCTATTTTGATTTTTGATTATAGGACATCAGGGCAGTTTTCCTTGATAATTTCTTGAAAGATGCTGTCCAGGTCCTCCTTTTGATTATGGCTTTCAGGTAGTCCAGTGATTCTGATATTGTCTCTCCTGGATCTATTTTCCAGGTCAGTTGTTGGTTTCCCATGAAATATTCCATATTTTCTTTCATTTTTTCATTCTGTGAAATTTGTTTGATTGATTCTTGATTTCTCAGAGCCATTATCTTCCACTTGCCCAATTATAATGTTTAAGGTGTTGTTTTTTCTAATTAGCTTTTGTGTTTTCCTTTCCATTTGGCCAAATATATACTTTAAGGATTTGTTTTCTTCATTGGATTTTTGTATCTCTTTTTGCATTTGGCTAGTTCTATTTGTTAAACAGTTTTCTAAGCTGTTGACTCTTTTTTTTTCATAATTCTCTTTTGTGTCACTCTCATTTCTTTTCCCATTTTCCCTTCTACCTCTCTTATATGATTTCTAATCTCCTTTTCAGTCTCTTCCATGAGTTATTTCTGAGTTTGAGACCACTACCTATTTTGTTTCGGGATTTTGTCCATAGGGGTTTTGAAATTTTGTCTTCTTCTGAGTTTGTTTCTTGGTCTTTTCATTTACCACAATAACTTTTTATGGGCAGATTCTTTGTTGTTTTGTCATTTTTTTGAATTTTTTTCCCTTTCTTTTAAACTTAAACTCTTCCCTTGGGGTGGAAAGGGCATTGTCTCCAGCTTCTTGTGCCAAGGGCTGCAGTCTCTAGCTGTTTAGCTAGTGTTGCATTGATGTTGCCCCAAGACCCCCAGGGTACCCTCCTCTGGTGCTATGTTTATGGTGTGGAGAGTGACTGGCACTGCTAGAGGCTATAGGCTTCTGGTAGCTTGTTTGATGGTTACTTGGAGTCTTAGTCATATTTCTTGATTGTGCTGATGCTCAGTGGGGTTTTCCTGTGTTTTCCCATAGCTATACTGAAGCACATGGACATTTGGCCATTGGAGTATGCTTGCTTTCCAGTAGCTACACTGAAGCACATAGAATTATGGCCTACACTCATCTAGATGTTACTGGTTTGCCTGGGCTGTGCTGAGGCATGTGGTTGTTCTTGATTTTGGAGTCTCCTGGTTCCTTTGGCTATGCCAAGGTACATGGTGAAGGCAGGGTGGTGGTCCTGGTATTGGCATTTACTTGCTCCACCACACAGGTTTTCATGATCTTCCACAGAGTAAGATCTAAAAAGGTCACATAATAAGCACATTAGTTGATCGAGAAATAAATGACATTTTCCTTCTATGGATATGGGAAGAGCTCATGAATAAACAGGTGATTGGAAGGATCATATAAGACAAAATGGACAATTTTGATCATATGAAATTTAAAAACTCTTACACAAACAAATCTGTTGTAGTTTAGAGCAAAAGGAAAAGTGGTAAAATTTTTTCTGCAACAAATTACTCTGATAAAGATTTCTCAACTAAAACATATAAGGGATGAATTCAAAATCTAATAATTGTCATTCTCCAAATGGTAAATAGTCAAAGGACATTATGAACCAGCTATTTTTAAAGGAAGAAATCCAAGCTATCAACAAGCATAGTAACTCTCTCTCTCTCTTTCTCTTTCTCTCTCTCTCTCTCTCTCTCTCTCTCTCTCTCTTTCTCTCCCTCCACACACACATATGCATATATATACATGTTAGTATATATTATTATATATGTGTTATATAATATATATTACTATATATATATATATATATATATATATATATATATATATATATATATATATATATATATATATATATATATATATATATATGTAATAATGAAAGAAATATAAATTAAGGCAACTTTGAGGTTCTACCTCCCATATGTAAAACTGGAAAAGGTGACAAAAGTGGAAAATGACATATGTTGGAGGGCTTACAGAAAATCAGGTACACTAATGTGATATTGATGGGGCTGTCAATTGTTCTAGAAATTCTGGAAAGCATCTTGGGACTATGCCTCCAAAGTGTGTAGATTGTACACACATTTTGAATAAACTACACCACTACTATACCTCTACCCCCAAAGAAATCAAATAAATTGAAAGTGAATTTATATAAATAAAATGTTTTTAAAGTTTCTCTTCACTGTAGTTAAAGTTTGGAAACTATAGTGGTTTCCTCTCATTGGGAAATGATTAAACATATTGTGGTTTATGAATTAAAATTAATATTATTTATTAATAGTTGCAGAAGATATTTGGAAGACCTTTACGAAATGATGCAGAGCAAAGTGAGAATTTATGCAACAATAATAATATTAGGAAGAGGAACAACTTTGAAATACTTTAAAATTTCAATCAATTCAATGATAAACCATGAATATTGAGAACTGAAAGAGAAATGCAACACTCATTTTTTCCAGAGTGTGGATAAACTTAAAGTTAAAGAAAAAAAAAGAGATAGAGATTTTCAGGCATGGTCATGTGGGGATGAGTTTTCCTGGACTTTACCTATTTTTGATGAAGATTTTATCTTTTTGGTGTTGTTGTTTTTGTGCTGCTGGTGGTAATAGTTTCTCATTCAGTTGAGGAGGAAAGATTATAAAAAATACGATGAATAAATTTATTTTTTATTCATTTTTAAATTTTTCATTATTTGTTTTTTATCATTGTTTATTTACTATATTATTAATTTTAATATAATTCATCATTATTATTTTTTAAGAATAAAATGTTACAAAAGCTTAAGCTTTTATTCAAAAGCATAAGATCCATTATGGCTGGACTCAACAATGAACTGTATTATGGCTGTTGCCCGAAGATCAACTTAATAGGTTGGAGTTCTTTTGTCAAGCAGTGAATTTATTTCAATAGCAGACGTTCATAGCTCCTTTTGACAAGATGGGTTGGAGGTTGCATTTATGGATGAAACATTTAAAAAAGTGAAATCAGGAAACTTGGAAGTTAGTTTTGAAGTAAGCTACATCTTTTAGATGATGTGATATATTAGCAAGAATAGCAGATTTAGAAACATGGATTCTGGGTTCACATCTTGACTTGGTTGGAAAATAACTTGGTTATTCCCTACTTCTTGGTCTCCTTGCCTGTTAAATGATAGTTAGACTTGAAAAGTTTTGAGGTGCAGTTCATTTTCACTCTTATTCCTATATTTCCAGAAAGAAGACAACCTACTTGAGGAAAGGAATAACATGTTTTCAATTTATGATATGATAATCTACTTAATAACTGAATTCTTTCCTAGTCCTTTTAATCTCCAAGAAATAATTATCAATGTGTTGGCATGCTATTAATTGGAGATGGGGGGAAAGGGTGAAAAAAGAGTTTAACCATAAGCAGAAACCAAGTCTCCTGATTTACAAATCAATTCATTTTCTTCTTGCATGCACATGTGTTAGACCACTAGAATTTCTTTAAAAATTTCTTCCTCTTATCCCATGTCATAGAACTCACACATATTCCTATTTGATAAATCCCCAAGATGCTACACCTCCCCTTATTCATTGTATACAACATTCTTGCCCAGTTGGAATTTAGTGCTTCATAAATTTATGTATACTCTATGCTTATGTAATTTACTTTCTTCTCCTCAAAACAATAACTTTTGCTAATGCTTTTCATAAATGTGATCTCATCAGTTATTACCACTGCTGAATTTGCTTTACATGGGAAAGGAGTTGTTAACGTTTTTTCTCAATATGTCATAAGACAAAAAAAGATTGCTAAAAAGAATGATATGATATGTAATTGATGGTAAATTTCATTTTTAATAACATAGCTAGTGTTCATTTCCATATCCAAATTAGCAGAGAACTGTTGGTATTTTTATCAGTGCCCTGTGACTAAACATAGTTTCTCTGCCGAAAGCTTACATAAAATATTTAGTTAAACATAATTATACCACAAAAGCTTATTCGAAATGTCAACTTGCTTAAGGATATTTTTGGAGTTATTTTAAAACTAAATGGGTGGTGGAAATACCCTATTATTAATCTGTGCTTGTCCCATATGAAGCATGTAATACACAGTGTCTTAAGACGATGGGACAAGGGGGTAGGTAGATATAGAACCATAGGAATGGGTTCAGATCCCAAATATGCTACTTACTACCTGAATGAAAAATGAAGTTCTCCTGAGGGAATAGAAGATGTTCACAGCTAAGTGATCAGAAGATCTTTCTATAATAATTTGGGAGGAGGGACACTAACAACTGTGAAAATTAGGGAAATGGACTCTTGAATGATATGTCACTGGAACTGATCCTTGAACATGCTCTGGGATTTCAAGAATTGGAGGTGAAACAGGAGAATATCCTGTGTATGAAGGAAGACTGATGCAATAACACAGAGTAGGTGTTGGAGTTACATAGTGAGAGTAGTAATTAGATCAATTTGAATGGCATCAAGACTAAATGGGAGTGAGAAATGTGTATGTAGCCTAGAACCATATAGTGAAGGAATTTAATTTTTTAAACAGACTTTTTTCTCTTTAGAGGCAATAGAGCTTCATTGATGATCCTTGAGTAGAATAGTTCTCATATCTCTGCTTTAGGAATATCATGTTCAGTTCTGTATAAATTACATAAGGAATGATACTACGTGCAGAGATATCAATTAAGAGTCTATAGCAATAGAACTGGTGACAGGTGACAAAGAACTTACTGGATATTGGGGAGGGGAAGAAATGTTGACAATTTAGAGTGAAGACATGAAGATACAGGTATTATCTATTCATTCTTAGACTGTGAACCTGAGTCTCTGGGAAAATGCCAGTGTCCTCAATGAAAATAGGGACTATAGGAGGGATTTGGAGGTAAGAAAACATTGTGCAGTAAGATCCATCTAGAACTTTTCTAGTTGGAGATACTGATGGGTTATCTGGGGGCAGGGTAGGACAGTATGCAGTAGATATATAATAATGTGGGAGCAAAACTCATGAAAAAAGTGAGTGCTGGATATGTAGATTGGTAAGACTTCTATATAGGAAAGATCTGTGTAAGCTGATAGTATCACAAAACAGCAAATGAATAAAGAAGAGAGTCCAGGACAAAACCCTGGGTACATATAGGGACATGGGTGATGATCGTACAAGAAAGATTGAGAATTTGACAGGTAGAAAGAGAAGCATGAAAGAGCAGTGTAATAAAATCCCAGGGAAGACAATGTGTCAAGAAGTGGGACTGATCAACAGAGTCAAATTCAAGAATATGAGATGGATAAAAAAGATTGTTAGATGGAACAATTAGGAGACTACTAGTGATTTTGGTAAGAACAGTAGCAATAAAGCATAATGCAAGAAAATCAGCTGTGGGGTAAACAATTAAATGGTACAAATGAATGTAAACAGTTTTTACCAAGAGTTTGTCAAAAAGGAGGAGAGCTATAAGAAGATATATTGAGGGGACGGAAGGATATGAGGGAGAGTATTATTTTGTTTTGTTTGCTTTTTGTTTGTATTAGGATGGGGTACATGTGGGCATATTTGTGTGTGTTTGTCCTTCATTGTCAAAGAAGACCATGCCATTAGAGAAATGATGACATTGCTTGCACTTGACTTTGTTTTTGAGTGAGAGAGGGCTGTGTACATCACCAGCCTCACTTCTCCTCCAGAGCCATCTGGATCCAGTGACCAGATATTCATCATGATGACTGGAGATGACCCAGTGACTTGTCTAAGGTCACACAGCTAGTGAGTGTCAAGTGTCTGAGGTGAAATTTGAACTCAGGTCCTCCTGACTCCTGCACTGGTGCTCTATCCACTGCACCATCTAGCTGCCCCTGGGCATATCTGAAGCCTGCAGGAAAGGATCCAGTGGCTAAAGAGAGGTATGAGATTAGGGAAAGTGAGAAGATAGGTGCTGGAGCAGTTAGGAAGGAATGAGATCAATTGCATTAAGTTCAGCTTGAAAAAGGAGAAGAATCATCTCATCTGACAGTAGAGAAAAGGAGTAAAGAAGAATGGTGATGGGATTGAGGTGATTTTAATCAATCAATACCTATTTATTAAAGTATCTACTATATGCCAGTCACTATGCTATTTAATCCACGCATGAAGCAGCGTGTACACTCAAGGCACTTTACGTGTAAAATAGAGGTCAGTTCTGATCTCTTCCACACTTTTTGGACAGCCTATAAAACCATCTTCCAATAAGTATAAAGAAAAGTTCCTGCTTTTCAGAAGGGCTGTGAAGTTTTTTTCTTCATGAGAATTAACTCAGTTCAAAATAATAAATATGAGGCAGTAGAAGAGAGGCACCTATGTGCTCAACTGTAATTGAGTTCTAGACCAGGCTTGAGGAAGATCTGAATTCAAATCCTTTCTCAGACACTTACCAACTTTGTGACTCTGGACAAGTAACTTAACCACTCTGTTTGCCTCAGTTTCTTCATATGTAAAATGGAAGCATTAATAACAATTGTCTCCCAAGGATGTTATGAAGATTACATGAGATAATATTAATAAAGTTAATAGTAGCAGTAAATAAATGCCAAACATTTTTATACACTAGGGTTCTTGGTCTCTTCTTTTCAATAGATTGTGTTGGAAGTCTGATGAACCCCTTCTGAAAATAATTTCTTTTCATAAAATAAAATATGTAGGATTATCAAGGAAACTACATATATTAAAGATGTAATTAATTCTCCTTATTCAACTTCCCAGGCACCCTGAAATTTAGCCTGGGGGAGCCAGGTTACAAATCCTTAGTTATATACTGTTCTCACTCCTGGAACATCTCATTGATGCTGACCATAGGGATTATGTAATCTACTGAAAAGAATGAAACTATTTTAAACCTTTTGAATTACTGTATGACTAACATCCACAATTAAATTTTATATAGAATTCTGTTTGCAAAGCCCTTTTAAAATAATCTCTTATTTGAAGGTCTCAATAGCCATGGAAGATACGTACTGTTATTACACCTCATTTAATGGATAAGGAAACTAAGACAGACAGGGGTCAAGTGACTTGCTTAGGGTCACACAATATAGTGCCAATGTGATATTCACAGGAGCTATGGCACCCATGAATATCTCAGTGCAATTCTGAATCTCAAAATACCACAGACTTTCCACATGGAAGACAAAACCAAAGCATTTATTGAGACACCAGAAAGCCAAATACATCAGTTACAAAAATATACACACAATAATAATGCAGAGAACAACACCATCCCTAAGCCTTCCCCCCCCAATTGAGCTTCCTACAAACCAGCTCCGCTGAACAAATTACAAGCAGACTCCCTTAAACAAAACCGCAAACCAGCTCTTTCACTTATACTAGCCAGGTGCCTGCTTGCCTGCATGTTCCTAGCTCTGATTAAACTCTGATCAGTTTCCTCTCAGCTCTGCTCTAGCTCTGCCTCTTCCTGTTCTACCCTTTCTGTTCCACCTGTTCAGGAACTCCTCCCCCCACATGCTCCATGTGACTTGGAGGCATGTGACTCATGCTTCCATGTGTCCTAGACAGGTCACATAGGCCTATCAATGAATGGGAAAGATATTCCCATTTAAATTACTGTTACACACAAGCTAGTAAATTTGTGAGGACAAATATGAATTTAGGCCCTATACTATACTACTTGAGTGCTACTATGTTGTCACTTAATGCTACGATTGATTGATGGATAGCAGTTATGACCTAAAAATGTTGTAGCAACAATCATGCTCCAAGTTGCCCCATCTGAGACCATAAGTCCCTAACATATACATAAGGCTCAGTTGGTAAGAAGTTTAACAACATTTGTGACACAATTACTTCAGATTTGGGAAATTCTGAACCCATTTGAATGATTAGGCAGACAAAAATCACACATTTATAAATGTACATATATATGCAGATCAATAGACAGATAGATGAGTGTGTGTATGTGCTTCTGTAAGAGAGAAAGAGAGAGAGAGACAGAGAGAGACAGAGAGAGACAGAGAGAGAGACAGAGACAGAGACAGAGAGACAGAGACAGAGAGAGACAGAGAGACAGAGAGACAGAGAGGAAAGAAAGAGAGGAGAAAGAGAGAGAGAGACCTTATTGGTCACTGAGCAGTAAGAAGTGTTGACTCAATGGACATAAAAACATAAGAAGTCTGCTCTCTGCCCCAATTCTTCCAATCTTCCCATTAGCATTCTTCAATCCTTTGCCAGGAGAGGTGGCAGAGAGTTTCCTGTTTTCCCATCCTAACTGCAGGAGGCTTTAAGCCAATGACAGCTAAAGGTTAGGCCAAGCCTGAATTTTGAAGGCTTAAATGCTGCTTTTGCTTTGTGTTTCTTTCCTGAGTGTAACTGATTACATGACAATCCTAAGATCCAAAGATTTTCATTCTTGTAACCAACCTTGTAGGTGACAGAAGTTAAGAGTTTCTGGGTCCTCTGATGGTGCTAGGTGTCCTTTGGAGGAAATTCCCTAGTAACTAATCTAGTTCTTGGAAAAAATGACTACCAGCAGAAAGTGAAGTCCAACCCCCTACCCTGGTTTGCCTGAGGTGTTTGTTTGGATATTGATGAGAAAAAGTGAAGGAGAAATGTCAATCAAATCATTACATTTTAAGTATCAACGTCCCAGAAAAGCACAGTAATATTTTAGAGTCAAGAATTCTGTTTGCTTCCATTTTTGACTAAAGTGTTCATATAAAGCTTTTATGTTACGAATTTGTTCACATATGTGTTGTGTGTGTGTGTGTGTGTGTGTGTGTGTGTGTGTGTGTGTATTTTAGAGGAGG
Source organism: Notamacropus eugenii (assembly GCF_028372415.1). Classification (NCBI taxonomy): domain Eukaryota; kingdom Metazoa; phylum Chordata; class Mammalia; order Diprotodontia; family Macropodidae; genus Notamacropus; species Notamacropus eugenii. The sequence continues at coordinate 211,739,976 of NC_092875.1, forward strand.
GGAATAAAGTTGTCTTAGGTCAAATTTATATTATACATTTAGTATTTCCCTATCTCCTCTCCCCATGGGGAAATACTAGTTATGATCTAAACTTTAGTATGATTCTCTCCATGGTCTAAAGATACAGGTACAAAAAACTAGAAAATTTGAGGAGGATGAACCATGCCATGAGCCTATTCCATGAGCAATAGGGAGAAAGCCACCCAGTGCTCACAATGTTTCTATGGCTTTCTCTGTGCTTAAAGTGCAGGAGGAGAACATGTGAGACACTAAGGCAAATAATGCAACCAAGCTATACAGACGCCATCTGAAGCAGATGGTATGTATCCTGGTTGCTAAAATCAAAACTTAGTGGTTCAATATACTTGTCTTTACTTCATTCCACTCAGCCTCTTATGCTTTCCGGAGAAAGCTCCTAGTCTTCTTCTTTAATCCCCCTTTGCTTTAAGAGTTTGACTTTTGATGTCACCATTCTTTTCATAAGAAAGTGATTTCTCTAACAAATCAGTGACTGCTGTCGGTAGAAAGATTAAATGAAATAGAATGAGAGGCGATGGTTCACCAAATGCATAAACACATAGAAGCAGATCTGTTCTTGAGACCTTTTGTTAGCTGGGGACCTAAGGTGAACATTAGGCATTTTATTGATGCATATCTTTACAACTTACCAAACAGAGAGAACCAATTAATCTGAAACCTCTTAGATATGGATCTCGCTATAAGCTACCTCTGATATTCAAGGTAGTAACTCCATTAATTAAATTAATGTGTGTTAAATTCTGTCTTGTTCTAGTACCCCTGAGCATCTCACCCACTTCTAGTCAGCATATTAAATAAGATGAAAAGGAGCCAAAATAAAGTGGCAGTATTAGGAAGTAAGATTGTAAAAAAGAACCTAGATGTAGACTCTGAACAATCCCATATGTCAAAGGAACATAATTTACAAATTAAATTCACCTCCTGGTAATATTCCCAGAATCAGAGGAAGTCATTTGGGTGCTGCTTATTAGGGTTCTGGATCTGTGTTACGTAAATTTCAGGCAAATTCCAGACCTCCACAATTTCAGATATTTGAATATGACATTGAGCTGATATCAATATGATATTGATCTGTACAAGGTAGTACAGATAGGAGCCAGTCTGTCCTCCTACCAGAAAGGATACCTACAAAAATGGGATCTTAAATTCTGCCCCCCAGCATTTTTCCTTCTCCATTGAGTGCTTAGGCACTGCTCCCAACTCTAATCCTTGGTTAAATGAATGAAAATTTCTTCCTCTCCTTCTCTCCACCCTCTTCCCTATGCTGCCTACCTGCCTTCCTTTACTATCTCATTCCTTGTCTCACACCTTTATTTACCTCTGTACCTCACTGGCTTGTCTCTGACTTTATGGGCTTTTTACTCTCATACACTGTGTTAATTAAAATGTAATTGCTGCCTTGTCTCCTGCTGCCAATCATGGTCTCTCCCAAAGAGTACCCAAAGAATTAAATACAACTGTCCTCATTTAATAATTTCATAAATTAATAATTAATTCAGTAATTTAATGTTAAATTCAACTTTCCAAGGAGGAGGATAAAAGTCATTGAGAAGAGAAAAAGTCATTTCCTTAAGGGAGGAGTGGTAAACAAAGAACACATAGGGGTGGGGGTGATGGAAAAGAAAGTGCCTGTCTTCATCAACCAAATATACCCTACTCAGCATATTATCACTAACTACTCATACACATATGCATATATATGTAACATATATATAGAATTACATATATTCCTGAACATATATCTAAAGTGGATATAAATATACAAAAACACATATTTATAGGTATATGTATATACACATATATATGAACAAGTGGGGTGGTATCATTGCATATGTATATATACATATATACATATGTGTGTGTTTATGTGTGTATATGTGTATTTATATATATATATATATACACACACATATGTATATATTCTTATGTTCTTCAGTTGTTCAGTTGTGTCTGACTCTTCATGATTCTGTGGACCATAGTATATCAATACCATCAGTGGGGTTCTCATGGCAAAGATGCTGGAATGGTTTACCTTTTCCCTAGCCAGTGGATTAATGCAAACAGAGGACAAGTGACTTGCCTAGGGTCATACAGTTAGCAAGTATCTGAGGCAAGATGTGAACACAAGTTTTACAGATTACAGGCCCAGTACTCCATACACTGAGTTCCCTACCTGCCTCCAAATAAGATTGTTCATATATATGTTTGTACATATATACATATGTATGTGTATGCCAGATCCTCCAGGAGAGCATGTGCTACTTTAGGGCAGGTCCGTTTTTTTCTTTGTATCCTTAGTTTCTAGCATAATTCTGTGATTTTTTTTAAATTTGTGATTACTACTATTATTTTGGTTCTCGTCCATGACTTTTTGAGTTTCAGGATCTTGGAGTGAGAAACCTCCATTTACCACTGCAGATCAAAAAATGTGCAGCAACTTATGGTGTTAAAATATTTCCTTGAGAGCACCTAGAAATGACTCTAAAGACCACATAGTTTGAGAGGAAGGATATGAATCTAGGTCTTCTTAACTTCAAGCCGCTCTACTGCCACGTCTTATTTATTTAGCAATTGATAAATATTGATTGACTGACTGAATTTCAAAGACTTTATATATATATATATATATAAACATATATATGTATACATATATGTATACACACACACACACACACATATATATATATATATATATGTATTAGATAATACTATTAGGTTTCTTCTTAAAACTCAGGCTGGTATTTTTGTTGCTGTCACCTCAAATTAAGTATTTGTATAGCCCCTTCACTGATGATATTCTACTTCAATGTCTTTCTCTGCCATTGTGGTGGCCCTCAATAGCCCAACACTATAGTGCAACACTAGCTATGGGAGTTTCTACAAGTCCGAAAAGGCTTTGAATGTTTACCCAGTGGTGGATTGTATTATAGATCAAAGTAAATGCAGGCTGTCATCTTCAGATTTTTTTCTTGGTCCATAAATCATATGATCTATAAATATAATAGTCTACTTTGGTTCAGAGACTAGTGATAGCAATGAAATCACAGATCCTTGAAAAAGTGAAAAATGCTTTTGTAGTCATGAAAACATCTAATTTAATCATCAAGTGGTCATTCTAACCATTGTGTGTCATCAGTAATTGGAGGTCTAAAAATATTGCTATTTTCAAGTTCTTACTCACAGAAAGGAAATGAACACTAACAAAATTACTAATGTCATTCAGCCAAATTTGCCACTGAATTAGGAATTCAAAAATATATATTCTTTACAAAATAGAAGGGGAAAATACGTCAATATATTAATCAGCCAGATCCATGATTTCATTGATGAGGGAATTTCCAGGAAAAAAAAACATCCCTTACCACAACAAATAAAAGCCTTCTTTAAATTTATAGACTTAGAGAGTTGCCTGGGATATTGAGAGATGAAGAAACGGCATCAAATTACACAAGCAATATGTGTCGCAGGTGGTATTTACACCCAAGTTTTTACTCTGAAGACAGGCTTCATTCATTATGTTATAATGTTTCTCTTTTGCTATAATGCTTCTCTTTATACCTAATTCATTTACAACTGATCAAAAGTAACCTTTAGTTTTATTGTTCATCAAAAATTTCTACTTGTGATAAAAGAAGCAATAAATGATAGGAAAAAGTTATTGCCATCTTAGACCAATTTAACCATTCTGACAATTCCTAATCTTTAAAATGTATTCCAGGATGTTTGCAACAGGGGCTAAATGTTAACTTACATATCACAGAGAATCATAAAATTTAATCCAGCTCATACACATTAAGAAAAAACACACTACTCTGGAATATCTCTGAGAAGTTGTCATCCAGACTTTGCTTGGAGAGCTCTTCCAGGGGACAAGTTTTCTTAATAAATTTTTAAATACTTAAGAATTTTGAGATGCAGATTTTCTAATAACTGTCATTTCCATGGCTGTATTTTCCTTCATTAACTGAGAAAATACTATCAGTGCCTGCTATCTCTATGTGTGTGTTCTAGTAAGCCTAGTTTCGTGAGGATCACTTACCTGACAAGATAGGAGGGAGTCATGAGCTGCTTTCTAACAGCTATTAAGTCTTTAGAGCTAATAGAGGATAGTAGCAAAGAACAGTTAAGCTTTGTGTCCTGATTAGGGTAAGGTGCTTTATGTAACCCTGGAATAATAACTTTGAACTGAGAGCTCTATTTGCTTGGGAGACTTTGTTGATTCATTCAATCAATCAACAATTACGTACTACTAGATAGGCAAAATGCTAGGCCCTGGGGATAGAAAAGCAGAAGCAGAATGGTGTTTGTAATAAAATGTCAGCACTGGTTTGGAGCATGGAGGGGGGAGCATTTTGTATATACAGCTATATACAGATCATATTCGAAGTAGAAAACAGGTAACCACGGAGGGTTAGGTACATCAGGGCAGCAGAAGTGACCATTTTACCAGAAAACTTAATATATTGCTTTGTAAGATAGACTGAATTGGCAGGACCTCAGTAGATAAAAACAGGTGGTGAACTGACTTTTTCAATTTTTCTGTTGACTTTTTTAATTATTACCATTTGAAAACAAATTAATTTAGCTGGAGAAAAGAGAGATCAGAGGGGGGTCGACCATAATTTTATTTAAGTAATGGGGCTTTCCTCTACATGACCAGATCTCCTAATGTGGAGTTAATCTGCTTCTGGGGAAGGTGCCTCTCCTCCTACCACATGATTGGGAGAAGTCACTTTCGATTGGCTATGCAACAAGAAAAGACCGAGTCTTTAAATTTGACCAGACTGAGAAAGTGTTTCACTTTCTGGATTATTTTCTCCTGAGGGTGAATAGCTTAGTTCATTCACAACGTAGGCTCCATGAAATGAACCCATGAGAAGGCAAAGATTTATTTCCCCTGCTGTCCCTCTCTTTTGCCCTACCTCCAAGAAGTAAACCTAAGAATGATTGTTTCTGTTCTGTTTCATTTATTTTTTCCATGTTTAGGTGGCAATTTTGCCCACCCATCCTGGAACATCACAATGATCTTGAATTGCAGGTAACATGGTGCAGAAAGGGTGCCTGGAACTCAAGCCCAGGGCAGTTTTGGACTTGAAATCAGAACTGCACTGTGTAGACACCAAGTTAAACAAAGCCTATCGATCAGATCCCACCTCAGATATTAGTGAGAAGTGTGACTCTAAGCAGGTCACCTAAATTCTCAGTGTCTCAGATTCCTTCCTCATCTCTAAAACAAGGAAGGAGTACCCAAGGTCTCCTCTAATTTTGAAATCCCCGATGCCATCAGACCATTACTGATGTTTACCCAATCAGAGATTTGAATGGAAAATAATAATGAGAATGAGACAGGAAAAGGTGAAGCAAGATTAGCAAGCAGATGTATGCCTAGACACTTTTGAAACTAGACTATGCAGGATATTGCCCTCCTAATCACAACTTTGATTCTCTCCCAAGAATCACTTTCCTTCTGAAATGGAAAGTAGAATTTGGGCACATGCCAGGGTACCTCCACCCCCATAACCCACTTAGAAAAATGTATTACTCTGCTATACTTAACATGATTAATGGAGGAGAGGAGGAAGAGGAGGTTAGCATACTATTATATTAACTGTTTTGAGAAATTTGTATTTGTCTTTTATTCAAACAAAACTAACAAGAATTAAGGATGTCAAATACTCCCTCATTTTCTCCCTTAACCTTTAAAATATTTTCAGGCCTAAAACAATTGGTATATTTTTATAATACTACTCTCATAATGTTATTTACCACTGTCTAGAAAGATTGTTAGAAACACAATTGAAAAACTAGTAGGGTTATACACTAACATGACTTTAGACTGTGACAAATAGCCATAGTAGGTGCAGAGCCTTAGAGGGGAGCTTGAAAAAGCGCAGTGAATATAGTTTTGAGGAGTGGCTTTGGAATCAATAAAATAAAACCTATGGAATTGATGGGTTATTTGATCTTGTCAATAAGTCTGTATTGCTTAAATCTAGTACATAGATTTCTATATCAGCTTTCTTTGCAATTCAATTAGCTCATACTCTTGGCTTTTCAGAGTATTATTTTAGTTATTGCCCAATCTTCTAGTTCCTGTTTTTGAATTTAAAAAAAGTCACCAATTGGTTTTTATTATTTCATCCTTAGCCTTACAACTTGTTTTGTTTGTTGTAGATAATGCTGACAGTTTCAAAGAAAATGTCTCATTGGCAAATCTGTAAGCTTTTACAGATCCTAATTAGTTTTTGTCAGTAAAGATCTGTGCCAAGAAATTAGTGGAGAAATAAAGGAGAAAATACTGAAATGCATACTTTCTGCATCAGTTTTTTTAGGTTGTTTCTGCATATACACTACTGTGATATGTAGAGTGGAGACAATGATCTACACCTAACTCAGAAAGAAACTAGGGCCACTAAATTGTACGTAAGGCTCTCAGTGGAACATACATTCATTTAACAAACCACACAAGTTTATGTATTTCTTTCTAATTAATTAGTTCTGTTATATATTTCCCAATTATTTTAATTTGGTTTGTAGCACATTCAGGTGTGTGACTGGGCTACATGTTTGAAACCTCTGAAGAGGTGATTGATGCAGAAACCCAGTTTTGATTGCTCTAGTTTCCAAATAATATGATGTGGAAAACTGATGAAAATTAAATACTATTTAATGTTACTTAAGCAAATACATTATGAAGTAATTATTAATAATGACTCAATGAATGTTTATTAAGCACCTGCTTGGATCGAGCTATTATGACAAGTGCTGTACAAAATATGTGATTTAATCCTTGAATAGAAGGCTCTGTACTGAAGACTGGATGATTTTTTTTTTTGTCCTGGAGTCTGGAAAACCTTTTTTTGAATTCAGCCTTAGCTGTTTACTATCTGTGTAACCATGCTTTCATTTAAAGTTGGGAAAATAGTTCTGATAGACTTGTTCACAAATGACTCCCAGACACATAAAGGGACTTGAAATAAAACAGAGTATGATACAACAATTATATGTCTTTATTGTCTGAGGGGGAAAAAAAAAAAAAAAAACTTGGAGGAGAAAGAAGATCCTACAAGAGAACAGAGAAAGCATTCTTATCTGCTCAAAGGGGAGACAAAATGGCTGAGATAATATAGTTTCCAGAGGCTTTTACAGAGGGAGGGAAGACTTAAGGAAGAATACATCTATAGATATGATAAGCCAGAGAGTAAGGTGTTTCAAGGTTGGTCTAGTCTCTATGCCTATAATATCTAGAACTCTCCTTTCTGGAGAACCATGTACCTCCCCCATAATCATGAGATGAGTTTTTGTACCAAATGAAGAGGTCAAGGAGCTTCAGGTTGATTATAGGAGCTTAATTAATCATTATAATTACTTATAAAATGGGAAATCTAGGGTGGCTGCCAGACATTTCAGTGGATCACCATCAGAGAACCCTCCCCCCCCCAAATCTCCATGGAAATTATAAAAAGCAGACAAAGGAAAGATGAGCTAGAGAGTGCATCACTACTCATTGGTGGATTTTGTTTGTTTGTTTGTTTTTTCACTTAGTTAATGATCTTGGATGTAAAGCCAATATTATCAGGTAAAACGTTCAAACATAGATTTATGTATTGATTGTGTACCACCCACAATGGATCACAGTATTCTTATTATGGCTTTCATCAGTCACAGTATCTAAAAGTTATGACTCAATGTCTAAATTATGATTCAGTACCTAAGTTATGATTTTTAACAGCCATTTACCCAGGCTTCCAACTTTCACAGTTTAAATGTTATGACTTTTCTCTTATTACTGGATTTTATGGCTTTTCCCCATTTGGGATCCTACAGTACCCATCTTCAAGTTCATCTAAAGTTTACCTCGCAAAGGATCACTTGCATATCAACAACTTTGAATTTCAGAAATCTGTTTAATTGGATAGTTGTTGGGTAATTTCATTGACCTATTCCACTATTAAGAAGGTAAATTCTAACAAGTAGTATAGTCATTACAAAGCTCATGTCCACCGACTTTATCTCACATGACTCTTTTGAGTATTAATTAGATCATGTATGTTAGTTGCTTTACAAAACTTGAAGCAATATCTGAATCTCAATTATGACAATGGGATTTTTGTGCTTGCTGTCAGTCCATGTATGAGTATGGGTAGGGCTGTTACTAGAAGTGTAAGATGTAGAAACCCTTTTTCTTGTTTTCCACCTCAGCTCCTGAGACCATTTGCTAATGGGGAGGGTCAAACAAGTCACTCCTCAAGAACGGATCCTGATCCGGTTTGGTTATTGCAACTACTAGCTCTATTTGCAGAGGGGATGTATAACAACTTTTTCAAACTTTTGATGTACATCAGTTTGTTCATAACCAGGTCCATCTCTTCTCTGACATTCATCTAAATCAGGAAAGGATAAACAAGAAAGGAAACAGAAGAAACAGAAACACCACGAACTCCTGATCGCATAGCAGCACATGACCAGACACTCCTTCCCCACAATGAGCCCAAAAGCTTTATTAGTCTGTTATTAGGAAATGGAGAGAAACAGTTCATATATGTGAGTCTTTTATATACACACTCATTTGTGGCTCAACAGCAAATTAAAAGGCATATTGTCTTCATGAAGTAAGCTGATGGGAAGCATAAGAATATGGTGCAGACAGAAAATATTATGCATGCTCCAAAGACTTGACCCTCATTAGCTAGTTCTCCCTTTACATTAACATCATTACCATTTAGTTGGAGAGATAAGGAAGAGCCACTTGAAAAGACAATTAATTTAGAAGGTAGGATATGATTCTTGTGATGCAAACAGTGGTTTCTATGGATGGCCTCTGGGATAACTATTCTTCTACTGGGTTTGGGCTATAGCTTAAAAGATGTTATTATTTCATATGCAAACATTGTTGGAGATGCTTAAGCAGACAGCCCCCTAATACTGAAAACATAGATAATGGGTAATTTAAGAAACCTCTCCTTTAAAATAGACTTTTGTGACCCATTAATTGTAAGGTACTGCAAATTCACTTTGTGTCATAAGGTGACTTTTTTATTGATTGAAGTTCACAGAAGTAGTTCTTTGCATTTGATGGAAATAGGTACAGCTCAATCTCTTCTTGCTTTTTTTTTTTTTTTACTTTTCCTTTTTTCTTTTCTCAACCTGCAGTATCTCTGCCTTTACTTCTGAACAAAGATGTATTTTGTTCACCTTGAACATTTTTAAAAATTGCAAAATTTTGTCTCATAATTGAGCTGTTAATTTTCCAAAATTTTATTTTTTTAATTTAATATGCCCCAATAATTGGGACTACAGGATTTCAGAGGATGGAGAGATCCCCATGCTGAGGTGGTTATAGGGAAGATGAAAAAAAAATGGGAGAGATCTCATGTGTTAACAATCCTGAAAATGAATAGGATTTGAATAGGTGGGAAAGAAGATTTCCTAAGGAAATAGAATGTTAAAAACAAAAGCAGAGAGGTAGAAAAGCACAAGAAATACTTTAAGTACAAAGAATAAATCTGTTGATTTGGAATAGAAGTTTCACATTGGGGAATAATAAGATAAGGCTGCAAGGGGGCAGCTATGTGGTGAACTGGATCCACATTAGACCTGGAGTCAGGATGACTCAACTTGGTGAGTTCAAATTGACCTCAGATATTTACCAGTGGTATGACCCCAGAAATTCACTTAACCCTGTTTGCCTCAGTTTCCTTATATGTAAAATGAGTTAAAGAATGAAATGAAAACTAGTCCAGGATCTTTGCCAAGAAAATTCCAAGTGTGGTCATGAAAAGTTGGACACAACTGAAACAGCACAACAACAAGGTTACAAAGGCAAGAGGGTCAACTATGTATGGCATTAAATCTGAGACTGAACTACTTAATCAGATGAGATACTATTTGTCAAGCACTTAGCAAACTGACATTTTAGGTGCTATATAAAAGTTAATTATTATCACTCTTATTGTTTTTGTTGTTATGTTCTGGATTTTTCTTTTTTGAAAGCCTGAGAAAACATATGCCATCGTTCACACCAAACTTAGAGTCATTTCTATGGAAGTCATATACAAGAATTTGAACTTCCAAAGAGATCAGACTCAAGTTAAATTTGAGGAGGAAAACTCATCAGTGAAGGATATCATTCAGCTCAAAGTTGTCCATATATGTGGTAGAGTATAATATAGAGGATAAAATATGGAGGTCTGCTTCTCATATTCCAAACAAATCATTCTGTGGCTTTGTGCTCCATCCCAGTCAATTCCTTTTTGTAATACCCTGTAATACAGCAGTATGGTAAAGTAGTTAGAGGGCTACCTTCACAAACAAGATGATCAGGCTTTGACTTACCTCTTTCTCTCACACACATCCACATGATGCTGGAGATGAAGACCTGGTCACTTTCAGTGATTTGTTCTGGCTGAAACACTTCCCATAGAATACTGAGCCTGTAATATGGTTAATTCTGGGGAAATGTCATTAGCTCTGAGGCACTTACATATTGGGATGATTACAGCAAACACTAGATATCCTTTATATCCTCTTCCAACAAAAGAATGGATTTTCATCAAAATGGCTAAAGAAATTATTGGAACTCAATTCAGAAAAGCCACTCATTGATTAATTTTTTTTTTTAATTAAGGAGTAGCTCTGTTTTCTGGATCTGAGATGATAGGATGTGGAAAAGATGCTGCATTATTTTTAGCAGAAGTTTCCTCATTTGAGATTCCATATACTTATAAAATAACAGTTAGTTGCTATCCCTTTTTTAGAAGTCCTTAATTTTATCAATTCTAAATAATTTTAGTTTCAAGTTCCTCTATATTGCCTCAAATTTTCAGTTTTTCCTCTTTTCTATATATGTTATAGTTGTTCATTTTTTTTACTGCCTGCCTTTAAACATTATGTAATTATTTTTTGTAATCATAATTGTAAATATTTTATTAAAATAATTTTTCATTGATATAAATTTTCCTCTCTGAGCACTCCAAAAACGGATAGATAGATCAATTGTTATAATTATCTTTCACATTCATTATTTATTGTTTCTGTGACCCGTTCTATCTTATTAGTTATTTGTTTTCGCTGTTTAGTTGTTTTCCATCAAGCCTGAATCTGAATGACCCTGACAAAGATACTGGAGTGGTATGCTGTTTCTTTGCCAGTTCATTTAACAAATGAAAAATTGAGGTAAACGGTATTAAGTGACTTGTCCACGGTTACCAAACTAGTAAGTGTCTGAGAACCAATTTGAACTCAGGAAGATGAGTTCAGAGCTCAGTGCTCTATTCACTGCACCACCTACATGCTCCCTATTTATTGTTTAGCTTTTCACTACTTTCTCTCATATTAATTATGTATCACTGAATCCTATTTTCTTTATACATAATTAGCTTTATTATGTTCTACAAATTATGTCTTTTATATGTCTTTAAAATATTTATGATTTCTTCAAAACAGCATAGGATACAATGTTTTAATGGTACTAAAAGAGACTAAGAAGTATTTTGTAACATTCCCATTCAAAATTCACCACGTCTGTTACATCTAGTTTATACGATAATTTGTCCAGCCTTAAAATTTTTCTTATTTATCTTTTGTATTTTCTCAGAGAGTATTTTGAAGGTTTTCTACTATAGTGCATTATTATCAGTGTCTTCTTGGAATTCATCTAATCTTTATTTAAGAAACACCTTTTATTCTATTTATTCTATGTATTCAAACAAAGTTAATATTGTTGGGTTTTTTTCATTGTTTATGGTGTCTTTTGGTGCAGTGTCATGTATCCTTGTTTGTTAGTCTTGAATTTGGTTTTGATTGTGGATTTATCTAAATTTTTTAGACTTTCCTGAAACATTTTTTTTTCTATCCTCTCATTTTCACTCTATGTGTCTTGAGTTAGGTTATTTGCTGTTTTGATGCTTAAAAATGACTATCGATCTCTAGATATTTCTCCAAAATTTCCTTTTCCCATTCACCCAGATGTAACATGATATAGTGGATAGAAAGCTGACCTTGGAGTCCAGATACTCTGTGACACATACTGGTTATATAACCCTGGACAAGTCACTTAAACTCATGCTTCCCCAGGTAAATCTCTGAGAAGTTACCTAAGTGCATTGGTAAGAATTTCCTCTCCCAGAGTTTTGTATAATCATGATATCATAGATGAAGCGTGAAAAAAACAATCCACCATACTATTATTTGATGCTACTCTTGGTTTGCATTAAACTTTAGCTATACATCTTAAATTTAAATCATACTAAAATTTTGTATTGAAAGATAGTTGTTTCTTACAATTCAATTGCTATCAATATTGATAAAATTTTGCTTTTTAAAATGAATTCCTTTAATAAAAAAATTAGTGATCAGTAATGTTTGAAGAAAACACTTAATATTAAATATTGCTGATCACTTAAATAAATTTTTTTCAGGACAATAATACATTAAGAAATCATTTAAAACATGATAGAATTGCAGTCATTTACAGATTCTTCTCTTAAGAGTTATTTTTAAAGAAATATTTGTTTATGTGCAAAAGTAAGCTGTAATTAATGTATAATGGATGACTATAGGTACCCTGTATGGAACCCTTAGATATACATCATAGGACTTTTTGCTCCTTGTATGCATATTTTAATACATGTTGTGAGTGGCAATATGTAATAATAGAGCTGGAGAGCTAGCTTACCTGAACTGAGAAAAACATGAGTGGAAGTCTTGCTTCTAATATGTTTTAGTTACCATTCTTCATAGGTAAAGGGAATTTCTATACTGGTAGCTCTCCAAATACATAAAATCATAGGGCAGAACTTTCAAAATAAATCTTAACATTCTATTTATCTGTGGGTGTTGCTTACTCTTGAAAACTCTTGTTCAGTCATTTCAGTCAGGCCTGACTCTGCATCCCCATTTGGGGTTTTCTTAGCAGTGATACCAGAGTGGTTTGCCATTCCCTTCTCCAGCTCATTTTATAGATGAGGAAACTGAGACAAAGTGCCAAATGACTTGCTCGGGATTTCATAGCCAGTAAATGCCTGAGATTGGATTTGAACTCAGGTCTTCCTGACTCCAGGTGGAGTACTCTAAATACTGCACCAATTAGCTGTTCTATATATAAATATGTACATAACATAATGGAAGGATATATTGGGGAGATGTGCATAAGTAGGAAATGACAGTGATGATTTTTATTTTTTTTTATTTTTTATTATTTTTTTTGTTTTCTTTTGTTTTGTTTTTTATTATTTTTTAATGTTTAACAATCACTGCCATACAATTGAGATTTTATCCCCCCCACACTTACCCCCCACTACCCCCCTCCCTCCCCACGACTGCATACAATTCTGTAAAGGTTCTACATGTACTTTCCTATTGAGTATATTTTCACTATAGTCATGCTATGTAGTCAGACTAAAACAAATGAAAGAAATCATATAACAAATCAAAACATGGTACACAAACACATATACATACACAGACATGATCTGCTACATTTTGTGAATGACTTCCATATTTCTTTCTCTGAGTGTGGAAGGCATTTTGCCTTGAGAACCACCTTTGGGATTTTTTTTTTTTTCTAAGAAGTTTTTGCGTTATTACAAAATTCCAAGTCTACCGGAAAAAGCTCTCGCACACTGTGGTCGTTGCTGTGCACAAAGTTCTCCTGGTTCTGCTCCTTTCACTCAGCATCAGGTCATATAAGTCCTTCCAGGCCTCTCCGAAGTCTTCTTGTTCATCATTTCTTATGGCACAATAGTACTCCATTACATTCATATACCATAATTTATTCAGCCATTCCCCAATTGATGGACATCCCCTTGACTTCCAGTTTTTGGCAACTACATAGAGTGCTGCTATAAATATTTTTGTACATGTGGGACCCTTTCCCATTTTTATGATCTTTTGGGGATATAGTCCTAGTAGCGATATTGCTGGGTCAAAGGGTATGCACATTTTTGTAGCCCTTTGGGCATAGTTCCAAATTGCTCTCCAGAATGGTTGGATGCGCTCGCAGCTCCACCAACAATGAATTAGTGTTCCAACTCTCCCACATCTTCGCCAGCATTTATCATTTTCTTGTTCTGTCATGTTTGCCAATCTTATAGGTGTGATGTGGTACCTCAGAGTTGTTTTGATTTGCATCTCTCTAATCAATAGTGATTTAGAGCATTTTTTCATATGATTATAGATATCTTTAATTTCTTCCTCTGAAAATTGCCTGTTCATATCCTTTGACCGTTTATCAATTGGGGAATGACTTGTATGATTATACATATGAGTCAGTTCTCTATATATTCTAGAAATGAGGCCTTTATCCCCGAGCTTAGCTGTAAAAATTCTTTCCCAATTTACTACATTCCTCCGGATTTTGGTTGCATTGGGTTTGGTTGTGCAAAAACTTCTCAGTTTAATGTAATCAAAGTTATCCATTTTGCATTTCATAATGCTTTCTATCTCTCCTTTAGTAAAGAATTCTTCCCTTCTCCATAGATCTGATAAATACACTATTCCTTGCTTCTCCAGTTTATTCATGGTATCAATCTTTATACCTAAATCATGTACCCATTTGGACTTTATTCTTGTGTACGGTGTCAGGTATGGGTCTATGCCTAATTTCCGCCACACTGTTATCCAGTTTTCCCAGCAATTTTTGTCAAACAATGAGTTCTTATCCCAGAAGCTGGGGTCCTTGGGTTTATCAAACAGAAGGTTGCTATATTCCTTGCCTACTGCATCTTGAGTGCCAAGTCTATTCCACTTGTCTACATCTCTGTTTCTTAGCCAATACCAAGTGGTTTTGATAATTGCTGCTTTATAGTACAGTTTGAGGTCTGGTAGCGCTAGGCCACCTTCCCAAGCATTTCTTTTCATTAGTCCCTTTGATATTCTGGACCTTTTGTTTTTCCAAATGAATTTTGATATTATTTTATCCAGCTCTAGAAAATAATTGTCTGATAGTTTAATTGGTATGGCACTAGACAGTGATGATTTTTAAAAAATTAATAAAACTTAGAGAGAAAGAAGAAAGGAAGAGGGGGGAGGTGAGGAAGGAAGAAAGGAAAAAAGGAAGGAAGGAAGGAAGGAAGGAAGGAAGGAAGGAAGGAAGGAAGGAAGGAAGGAAGGAAGGAAGGAAGGAAGGAAGGAAGGAAGGAGAAAATTAGATGCAATACGCTTTTTTTTTTCATAGAAATTTCTGTATCCACCAAGTGCAGTGTAAGGTCCTGAAGTAGAGAAACTTTTTATTTTGTAAATTTTTATGTGCTGGTTGCCCCCACTCCACCCTCACCCTCACCCTCACCGTCACCCTCACCCCTCACCTTATAATGAGTGCTCTTTGTGAGCAATAACAGTTGGTTTGTTTCCAACAGTTCCTTGAACAAAGCCTTTGTTATTTGATTATTACTAGTACTTAAAAAAGTAGAATGTGTTGAACATACTATGAATGCAGTTTCAAATTCATTCATAAACTGAATTAGATTTAAAAAAGCAAAAACTGAAGGGAAAATCAGTTCCTGGAGAATGCTTAAATAAAGGAATGCTCATTTAAATTTGGTTGTTTCACTGTTAAGTATCTCACAGGAATCTTACCAATGGACTGATTTGTGGATATCTTTCTTTACAAGCTCACTTTTCAAATATCAGCTTCTTGTGTATTTTTGAAATATTATGCTCTGCTGGAACTCAGTGTGTTATATGACAAAGGTGTGAAAATTTACAAATATATAAAATGCAATTTCTGTTTGATTTCTGTGAATATATGCAAGGTTAAGGAAGATTAGAAATACATCTGGAAAGGTGCTTTTTTCCCCCACTTTGCATCATCCTCTCTCCATGTAGCTTATGAAGTTGTATAATTATTTCACCAAAATATGTAGTTCAAAATATTGTGTACATATGAATCAAAGGAAAACTTCCCCTGCTACCAGTTGCTCCTTTGCCCAAAAGCTTCCAACCCAGAAATCTGCTTGCCTGCATCCATTCTTTTGCCACATGACATGCTTCTCTCTCTTTTAAAACTATGCTGAAAACTTGGAAAATGCAAAGATTTCAAATTCTTTTGAATTAAAAGCCTAGAATCACACAGAGTACTTCACTCAAGCATTCTGTAAGCCTTTGTATAATTAGCTTTGCATTACTTAAATGTATTTAGATCCTTTTTGCTGTGAATTATACCTTCTGGTACATTTAAATTTGTAAACCTCCTAAAAGATGAGTCCTTTTCTACTTTTTTTTCCCTTTCCACACAACAGATAGAACATTACGTCACATATTTCAGTGGATCAAGGAATGTTATCACATAAAATATTGTAATCTGTTTCAGTAAATGTCTTTTTGAAGAGATAATGTGAAATAATGATAAAAAAGGATCTCTAGACAAGTTCTGGGTTCAAGTCCTGACTAAATTACTTGCTACATGCACCACATGTCAAAGTCACATGATCTCTCTGTGCCTTAATTTCCTAATCAATAAAATGGGGGATACAGCACCAACTCTACAGGATTTGGGGGATGATCGACTAAGAATATAAGTAAAGTAATTTTTGAACCTGAAAGCTTAATACAAGTCTTGGAGTGGTTGATTTTTTTTGTGTGTCTGGGAGGATGAGGGAAAAAAGATGATGAACAGACTTAGAATTTTAGCTCCAAGCAAGGAACTCATTTCAACAACATACATCAACTTTTGTTTTGCAATGTATTGTCTGAAAGAATTGTCTGGAGGAACTTAGAGGCTGAGTGAGTTGCCAAAGTCTTACAACAATGTTTTATACATGTAACTTGACCACAAGTCTTTCTGACTCCAAAGTCAGTTCTCTATTAACTCATTCAGCCTTACAAATATTAGTTATCAATAGTTATTATTTGTTCTATAATTTTCTCTCTTCATCATAGTATTGAATTTACCATAGGTTTGTAAAGATTATGTCAGTAAAAATATGAACTCTGATAGATTTATCAATCTAGAAAGCTTTTAGTAAAATCCTGGCAACAGATAAAGCTTACTTTCCAATGACTAGCCCAATTCATTAAAGAGAGGTTCATCAATAATAAAATAGCTATTTGGTGACAGATTCCTGGCTATAACAATGCAAAAATAATACTAAAAATTCCTCAGATCTGTGTGATTCATTCTGTTTATGTAGTGATGCAAAAAATGGGCAGAGGATTATAATTACTCACAAAGTTATTCAATTATCTGTAAATTTTGGTTAGTAATATAAATGTGGGATTTTTATTCATGGACCAAAGAAGACATCATATTAAACCATCTGAATCATGGAAGTCTTGTCATTCTTACTAAAAATGTAATAGACAAATGATGGTTAAAGTTGAAATTGAATAAAAGGATGGACCATATGTCCTCCTTGGAGAAGCAAAGGAAGAAATTGATAAAATTGGCTTTAACATGCTCTCAAAGGCAACATAAAACCTCATTTGATGGAATATTTGGTGATCTCATATTGCTGTACTCTTGATGATTATGACTAGATCCTGATTAGAGAGAAGAAGAAATCTTAGGAAGTATGTGTGTAATTTTTATTTATAGAAAGAGATAGATATAGATATATCAATATACACACACGTATGAATCTGTTATACATATATGCACATGTGCTGATGTAATATATATTGATATAATATATGTTGATTATATCTCTGCCTATCTGTCTGTCTATCTATCTATGCTGCAGCCTACTCCTGCCAGAACTTACTCTGTACCTCTCTAATTCCTTCCTTATGACCTTAATTTTTTAAATGAATTAATGTTTAATATTTCTATTGGGCTGTCATCAATGAAAATATTTTACTTAATTATAACTTAGTGTAAATTCAAATACATTTGATCATTTTATGAGACTCATTATTTGCACTAATTGAAACAGCTGATACTTAGAAAAAAGAGAAAAGAAAGAAACTATTACTATAATTACAAATGATGCACCAAAATCTGTTTCTGAATATGAACAGGCATGGAAATACCACATGAGCTAAGGAACACCTTTCAAACTAAATCATCATGCACACTCATATTTAGTGACTTCAGTTCAAAAGTGGGAATAAATGAGGATGATATGAGATACATTGGAAAGCACAGGGAGGAGAAAAAACAGTGAGACTACAGAGAAGTTTCATGCCTAAATTGTATGTCAGTATACCGACAGGTCTCTGAGTTCACAGAATAGAAAGGTATCTCAGACACCATCTCAAAATTCATATCATACCACCTGACAGGTGGTTATGTAACCTCTCTCTGAAAAATATTCAAAAATGAAGAACCCAATGTCTTCCCTGGGTGGTCCATTTTGATACTTTAGTTACTAGGAAGTTTATTTGTTTTTTCTGTCTAAATTTGTCTCTAAATAAACTCTCCTGCTTTGTTCTTAATTCTTTCCTGCAAGATGAAACAGAAGTGTAACCTATCTTCCCCTTAACAACTCTTGAAATATTTGAACATAGCTATCATAACACCTCTGAATCTTCTCTATTCAATGCTAATTAAATATCCTCATTTCTTTCAAAAATTTCACATAAGAGGATAGAGACTCAAGTAATATCACTCTGTTGATTACCCTATCCTCTAATTTTTCTATATCCTTGTTAAACTTTGATACTCACAATCTAACAGATATAGGCTTACTAGAGAAAATCAGAAGTTCTGTCAACTTGACCCTGGAAGCTATGGTTCTGTGAATGCAACCTGTATCATATTAATTTTTGAGGGTGCAACATCAGATTGTAGAATCTGATAGGGTTTGTAATCCACTAAAATTCTCGGAGTTTATCTCCCCGGAGCTGGGTTTTGGTTTTTTTTTGTTTTTTTTTTTCCTGATATCCTAGTGTAATGGTAAGCAAAATAGGATCTTTTGCTCTTTTTTTCTGGATTGAGTTTCAGTCAGTCAAGTACCTTTGAATGAGTCTTGTCTTTGATTGAATCAAGAGTTTTCTATTGGAAACAGTACATGTTTCCATATATGTACAGTACATATATATACATACATACATACATACATACATACATACACATTATTGCTTGGAAGGAGGAGAGAGAGTAGAGAGAGAAGCAGAGATGAGAGAGAGAAACCAGGGTGAGCAGGCTAGGAGAATTTGCTTGTGGGCAGGAGAGGCCTAATTGAAAGAATGTTTGTGATACTGGTGCTCCCTTTGCTGGTCTGTGTTAATATCTCAGACAGAAACCCTGTCTGTTGGTCTCTATGAGTAAATTGAGCTAAAGAGCAGAGATCCTCCCATGAGGGGCTTAGCTTAAGTCCCTTTTAAGAGCTTTTAAAGTGAATTGTGATGATGGCACTGGTAATGTGTATAAATATTGTTATAGTCCTGTTAAATTTTGTCTTCCTAAAAACAGAAACTCTAGGCAGGAGCCCCTGGAGCCTGCAAGGTCTCATCTTTTAGGAGGCTTGCACATTTAAATAATGCAAAGCTAATTATATGTAAGCTTACATATTGTACTCTGTGTGATTCTAAGCTTTTAATTCAAAAGAATTTGAAATCTTTGCATTTTCCAAGTTTTCAGCATAGTTTTAAAAGAGAGAGAAGCATGTCATATGGCAAAAGAAGGGATGAATGAAAGCAGATTCCTTGGTTGGAAATTTTTGGGCAAAGGAGAGGCTGAAGTCAGGCAAGAACTAGGAGCAGTAGGCCCATGGAAAAAGAGGAGTCATGGTGTTTGGAAGTAAGCCTTGAATCCAGATAAACGAAGACTTTACTTAGATACTATGTAACGATTAAGAATATTGTTCTTACAGTAGCCTAGGGATGGATGGTGTGGTTTTTCTGCTAACCCTTAAGGATTCATTGTACTAGGGCAGACCCTAAGTTTGGACCCCCTGACTTGGGGGATGCAGTGATATATGCTATGTGCCATGTGACATAATGAGTGTTATGAGATACATATATGTATTAGATGTTATGTTTTGCTTAAGAATGTTATGCTTTACTTTACTGAACAGTGTTTAGTTTATTGCTGAATAAATAGAGTTCATTATATCATGTGATTAGATCCCTAAAATTATTTGCAACAGCAGTCCTCAGTCTGCTGTCAAGATTGACTTTATACTAAGCTTAAGATTATATTTGTCCCTACCATTTAATGAGACTCTTCAGCTTTTTGAAGTTCTATATTTGTTACATATGACATATGAAAATGTGTTATATGCATGTATGTGTATATATGTTATTTATATATAACAAATATGGAACTTCAAAGATATGCATGTATTGTAGCCTGCTAGCATTCACCCTGCACCTCTCTGCTGCTCTCTTTGTGATTCTTATTTTTAATTCTTCCAAGAGTGCAATCTTGCAAAACTCCAGCTGCATTGTGACACTGGTAGGATCTTAGTATTTAAAAAGATAAGCCTCTGTTTCTAGGAAGTTTAGAGTCCATAAAAGAGCTTTGGGAAATTCCTGAAGGTAAACCAGTTCACATTTATCCTACTGTTTAATTGCAGACCCTACTTATTGTCCATTTGTATTATGTATCTAACTTATATCCTTTCAGGAATGAGCTTTATAACTTGTCTATGAATAAGTAGTTCATAGTCTGAACAATAAATATCCTTTATTCCCTTCATGTTTCCTATGTGACTGATCATGCTAAACTCTTTTGAGTTATCATAGATCACTTTCAGAAGTCAAAGAAAGACTTGAAAACCATGATGAATCACTATTCAAGAATACTAATGGTGAATTATGTTTCCCATCATTTGTCAGAAAGGTAATGGACTAGAAATCAAGACTGAAGCACACATTTTCAGATATGGCCAATGTGTGAGGGTGTTTCAGAGTACTGTAATTATTTGTTTCATGGAGGGATTTTTTGGGGGGTTTTGAGGAGTAGAATTGGGGGGAAAGGAGGAAGTATTGATAGTGTTATTAAAAAAAGGTGAAGAAAAAATGCCAATAAATAATGAAAACCTATAGAAGAGAGTATGAGGAAGTTTAGAGGGGAGATAGACAAGCAGGGCATTTTTGGATCTACCATGTTACATTTAAAATAGAAGATGGACTGCTAAATACATCAAAATCAATAGTCCATAAACATGAATATGTTCCAGGCACTGTAGATATGCAGCTTAAATGACCTACTGCCACTTTGCTAGGTCTAAGAAATTTAGTAAGGTCCCCAGAATATTAGGTATATGCCCTGTATCAAAGATATGTTAAAGCATGTGCAAGTGTTGTCGGGAAAGGGCAGGAATGAATGAGTTGTAGTATATATAATTGAAGGGATCATTCAAATCAAGGTATTATAGATCCATTTGAGTGAACCATTATCATTCCTATCTTTAGCAACTACTCCACATGACCCTTGAAACAAGATATGTGAAATGGATACAACTGAAATACTGAGGGTTGGTAGTTGAGAAGCAATGATAACTCAGGGGTTGTTTGGAATAACCTATTTATCATAAACTAATAAGCAATAAATTAAAGTATCTATAAATATTTTAAAAAACATTTGGTTATTCTTTTTAACATGTTACCTTACAAAGATGTTAAAATCAGCACATCTTCCTGTTCTCAGCATTAAAATTTCATGAGTTTTTTTTTCATAATATCCTTTTCCATTTAAATGCCACTCGAATCAATGTGACTTTTTAAAATTTTTACTAGGTTTCTTGTAGGTTTCATGATGTTAAACAATGGCCATAATATGTCAACGTCAACACAATATTGTGAAATTCATAATCACTTGTGCTCACAAGGTATAGGACTGAAGTATCATTCTTGAGTGCTAGAGGAATTATGATACCAATGTTATTATGCTGGGCTTGTAGTTAACTTGAAAAATTAGTTTCAAATACAATCTGTGATACATTCCTGGTTCAGTGATCCTAGACAATTCAGTTACATCTATGTATCTCAGGTAATTTCCTAAGTTTTATCTTCTAAGTCATAGATCATGTTAGGTCCTTATTGGGGGAGTTGGGTCCTTGTTGACCCTGAGAACAAATTAAGTCAGCTTCTTAAACTCTGAAGTGATTGTGTAGCATAGAAAGAGTTTGGAAAGCAGTATATACTATGAATTCTGCTGAGTCATATATCTCATCCTCTTAAAGTGGGATATAGTATAAAAGCCAATATTTAATATGTTTAACTTATATTGCCTACTTGATAAAAAATTAATATTTATTCATCTTTATTTCTGGTTAAAATTATAAGACAGTATAACTTATTTGAACTACAAAATATTTTTTAAAATGCAAACAAAGGGATCAAATGAGACTTATAGGTAGGAATCATATCTGGATCAAAGGTGTACTGATATTTACATGCAGAAAACCAAATCTACATGAAAACTTGGATTGAGTAAATTCTTGGTTATGGAAGAAAGTGTAACATATTCTCTCTGATTATAAGGTTTTCCAACATGTTCTAAAATACACTGAGGGAAATCATTTTTCTATTTTATTGGTAACCAATTATTAAATTAAGATTAAGGCTGCCTCTTTTTTATTTCCTCATGTAGAGAACAGTCCCTTTGAAGGACAAGGCTGATAGATGAGATTTCTCAAATTCTTTAGGAATACTTAGGTGAGAGCCTATCCAAATATGACACCTCAGCTCTGTAGAGACTATATATAAAATTTAATCTAGGTGAATTCCAACCTCAAAGCATTAAGCCTATCCCTTTGCTCCCCTCTATTAGAGTTTAGGGTGACCCAACTCATGAAGGAGAAAACCACCCAGAATGGTCTGGGTAAAGATGGATTCCCTTGTCCAGATTGCTAGAGGTGACTGAGTCTCATATTCAAGGGATGTTCTCAGCAAGAGTAACCGAGGGCTTTCAGCCGACCTCCTCATTTAAAAATCTACCCTCTCATTAACTGCTCATCAAACAGGGTTGATTTCTCCTGTCAGGTTCATTTTCTTTCATAAAAAAGGCACTTAATATCTCCATCAGGTGTCTTTAGTTATTAAGTTAGTAGGAAAAAAAATAAACCATCAATTTATTGTTTATTTGCTATGCTAATTAATTAATTGATTATTAATTACCCAAAACTCTGTCTCTCAAACTTTTCATTTTCCTCAACACATGTATGAAAACTGAATATGTGGGAATGTAGTTGGTCTTCCCTTCCTTCCTTATCTTTATGTTCCTCATTTCTCTCAAATACTTAGTTTCTGAATAAAAAAATTTAATTTCCAAAACAAAAATCAGTCTGACTTGATGTCAAGTCCTTTAGAATGACCACTTTTCTGAAGCGTTGTGGTTTTAACCATGTTTTCTTCCAACCTACTTTAATTTACATGATAATTTCAGGGGATTTAATTTTTTTTAATTAATTAAATTTATTTATTTAACTTTTAACATTCATTTTCACATAGTTTTGGGTTACAAATTTTCTCCCCTTTTATCCCCTCCCCTCCCCAAACACCAAGCATTCTAATTACCCCTATGACCAATCTGCTCTCTCTTCTATCATCCCTCTCTGCCCTTGTCTCCACCTTCTGTTTTGTCCTGTAGGGCCAGATAGCTTTCTATACCCCTTTACCTGTATTTCTTATTTCCTAGTGGCAAGAACATTACTCGACAGTTGATCCTAACACTTTGAGTTCCAACTTCTTTACCTCCCTCCCTCTCCACTCCTTCCCTTTGGAAGGCAAGCAATTCAATATAGGCCAAATATGTGTAGTTTTGCAAATGACTTCCATGATAGTTGTGTTGTATAGGACTAACTATATTTCCCTCCATCCTATCCTGTCCCCCATTACTTCTATTCTCTTTTGATCCTATCCTTCCCCATGAGTGTCGACCTTGAATTGCCTCTCCTCCCCATGCCCTCCCTTCTATCATCCCCCACACCCTGCTTGTCCCCTTATCCCCCACTTTCCTGTATTGTGAGATAGGCTTTCCTACCAAAATGAGTGTGCATTTTATTCTTTCCTTTAGTGGAATGTGATGACAGTAGACTTCATGTTTTTCTCTCACCTCCCTTCTTTTTCCTCCCACTAAAAATTCTTTTGCTTGCCTCTTTTATGAGAGATAATTTGCTTCATTCAATTTCTCCCTTTCTCCTCCCAATATATTTCTCTCTCACTGCTTGGTTTCATTTTTTTTTTTTTAAGATATGATCCCATCCTCTTCAATTCACTCTGTGCACTCTGTCTCTATGTATGTGTGTGGGTGTGCATGTGTGTGTGTACTCCCACCCAGTACCCAGATACTGAAAAGTTTCAAGAGTTACAAACATTGTCTTTCCATGTAGGAATGTAAACAGTTCAGCTTTAGTAAGTCCCTTATGACTTCTCTTTGCTGTTCACCTTTTCATGGTTCTCTTCATTCTTGTGTTTGAAAGTCAAATTTTCTTTTCAGCTCTGGTCTTTTCATCAAGAATACTTGAAAATCCTCGATTTCATTGAAAGACCAATTTTTCCCCTGAAGTATTATACTTAATTTTGCTGGGAAGGTGATTCTTGGTTTTAGTCCTAGTTCCTTTGACTTCTGGAATATCCTATTCCATTCCCTTTGATCCCTTAATGTAGAGGCTATTAGATCTCGTGTTATCCTGATTGTATTTGCACAATACTTGAATTGTTTCTTTCTAGCTGCTTGCAATATTTTCTCCTTGACCTGGGAACTCTGGAATTTGGCCACAATGTTCCTAGGAATTTCTCTTTTTGGATCTCTTTCAGGCGGTGTTCTGTGGATTCCTTGAATATTTACTTTGCCCTCTGGTTCTAGAATCTCAGGGCAGTTTTCCTTGATAATTTCATGAAAGATGATGTCTAGGCTCTTCTTTTGATCATGGCTTTCAGGTAGTCCCATAATTTTTAAATTGTCTCTCCTGGATCTATTTTCCAGGTCTGTTGTTTTTCCAATGAGATATTTCACATTATCTTCCATTTTTCCATTCTTCTGTCTTTGTTCTGTGATTTCTTGGTTTTGAAAAAAGTCATTAGCCTCCATCTGTGCCATTCTAATTTTGAAAGAATTATTTTCTTCAGTGAGATTTGAATCTCCTTTTCCATTCGGCTAATTTTGCTTTTGAAAGCATTCTTCTCCTCATTGGCTTTTTGAACCTGTTTTGCCAATTGAGTTAGGCTAGTTTTCAAGGTGTTAATTTCTTCAACATTTTTTTGGGTCTCCTTTAGCAGGGAGCTGATCTGCTGTTCATGCTTTGACTTCATGTCTCTCATTTCTCTTCCCAGCTTTTCCTCCACCTCTCTAACTTGATTTTCAAAATTCTTTTTGAGCTCTTCCATGGCCTGAGCCCATTGGGTGGGCTGGGACACAGAAGCCTTGATTTCTGTGTCTTTGCCTGATGGTAAGCATTGTTCTTCCTCATCAGAAAGGAAGGGAGGAAATGCCTGTTCTCCAAGAAAGTAGCCTTCTATAGTCTTATTTCTTTTCCCTTTTCTGGGCATTTTCCCAGCCAGTGACTTGACCTCTGAATATTCTCCTCACACCCACCTCGCCTCCTGATCCTCCCAGCCAAAATTTGGGGTCTGAGATTCAAATGCTGCTTCCAGCCTTAGGGCTTTTGGCGGGGGCAGGGCTGCTATTCAGTATGAGATTATGTTCAGGTGGTCAGGTAGGGGCAGGGCCACCTCTCAGGCTCAGTTCCCTCAGGGGGTTTATGCACAGACCTTCCACAATGGATCCAGGCTCCCGCCCGCTTGGGGAGCCCCGGTCTGCAGCTGCCTCTCAGCTTCTACCTCCCGGGGGGGGCCTGAATTATGGGGGCACCCCACTCCCTCTTGACCCCCCAAAGAGACTCTCTCACCGAGCCCCGTCACGTGTAGGTGGAGGGACTTGTGCGGCTGCTGGAGATCCCATCCCTGAAGCCTGCTCGGATCTGTTTCTCTTGGTGCCACTGCCGTGGCCGCAGCAGGTTTGGGCTGTGCTCCGCGTTTGCAGCGCGACGGACCTTTTGCGAGAGGTTTGCAGGTCCCTCTGTGGGTGGAGGGACCCGTGTGGCTGCTGGAGATCCCATCCCTGAAGCCCGCTCACATCTTTTCCTCTCTGTGACGAGGCCGCAGCAGGGCTGCATTCAGCTCCCAGTCCCGGCGCCCAGTCCGCAGCACGAAGGACCCCCCGCGAGAGGTTTGCAGGTCTCTCAGGAGCAGAAATCTCCCTTGCTCCAATATTCCGTGGCCTCTGGGTACAGAATTCACCGTGAGTTACTCCCCTGTAGCCGTTCTATGGGTTGTGCGTTTCGGAGCTATGTGTATGTGCGTCTTTCTGCTTCGTCATCTTGGCTCCGCCCCTGATTTAATTTTTTTTTAATTACTTTTACTTTGGCAGAAGTCAGGATTCCAGCATTCTAGTACTGTCTCTGTCACTAACTTCATATGTGACTATAAGTTGGTTACTTTTGCTCATTTTGTCACAGGTTGCTCAGCATTAAAATGTTATTGTAAGATTTCTCTTCTTTATAGGTTTTCTGTTGTTAGTTGATATTCTGTAAAAATAGAAAGTGTCTGCCTACCTAGAAGAGTTCGGTGTTAAAGGAATACTTTCCTTTTTCCACCAGTAAAATATGTTTGCCAAATTCTAATCATTTATTGAGTTTTCCTACAAGTGCCACCTGTACTGTCTCAAATCTCAGCACAATTCATTTAAACTGCATAATAGTATTTTCTATGAGAGATGAACACATTATCATGTATCATGTTATTTATGATCAGCTGTTTTGCAAATCATTCTCTTTTCCTAACTAACTTATGGTATTAAAATATTATATCTGAAGTATCTGAGATGTACTTATATGACTCAGTACTGTGTATCAGATAGCTAATTCTGTGTTCCTTGGATAATTAATCTCAACCTGGAAGGAAGTCAACCCTGAAGAGTCAAACATAACGCTGCATTTTTATACAGAAGTATGAATGTTCAGTCCCAAATGAGATTTGATGATTGGGTAATATTGTCTGCATTATCCTTGCAACTGAGGAAAATAAGGCTGTCTGGGAACCGATGATTTGACTTTTTCTTGTTTGTCTTAAGGGCAGACCATAAACTTGATCATTGCTATGATTTTGATAGAATTCTTGTTGCCTGATCTAATGATTTTTGAAGTCAACAGAGTAAGGTCTTTGTCTTGTGGAGTTTTCTCATTATACTCTATATTCCATATTTAAAAAAAAAATGTTAGCCAAGAGGGTGACAGAAAATTGGAGAGGGGAGGAAGGTGTTATCCTCCTCCTAAACTTCTAAACAGGTTCTTAGCCCATTCAAATGCAGATGTGCCCAAAACACCAAAGGAGATTGGCCCTGCTCTTACACGCCTACTGTTTAGTCTTTTCAATCTAGTGGGACTCTGTGACTCTTCATGAGATTTTCTTGCTGAAGATGTCGGATTGATTTGCCATTTCCTTTTCCAGTTCATTTTACAGCTAAGGAAACTGAGGTCAACAGAGTTAAATGACTTGCCCAGAGCCACATAACTAGTAAGTGTCTGAGGCCTTATTTGAGGTCAGGAAGAAAAGATTTCCTGACTCCAGGAAAGGCACTACCTCCACTACACCACCCAGCTACACTTCTTACATTTTCATGCAGTAATAGTTATCTTATCCTGCACTACATTTCTGGATATCTTTCTTAAGAGAATGTAATCATCTTGAGAGCAGATATTGAATCACTTTTATCTTTGCATCACCAGCTCTCTGGCACAAAGGAGAGGATTGATTAGTATTTGTCTGTTTTATTCAAAGAGTTTATTTTCATTGATAAAATTATAATATTCCAAATCTTATGTCTAAAAAAATCTGGATGCCAGAAACTGTTTAAAGAAATCAAATTGGATGTGAAAATAAATATATATTTTTAATTTAATTTCAGTTTTCCAGCTAAAACTGATGATATAAACTTGAAGTGTTATTCAAAACATGAGTAGATGCAAAGATAAGGTGGGGTGGAGGGATAATAAAGTCTAAAAATTAATTCATTCAACAATAGTTTATGGGGATCCTACTGTGTGCATCATATGTAAGTGTTTAATTACAAAGGTGATAAAATAGCCTACACATACCTAAATATATTCCTCAATACATTAGCAAGTATCAATGCGGCTCTTATCATATGCTAGGCAAATAAAAGCAAAGAGAGAAATGAACTAATAAGCCAAACCCTAAAGGGAAAGGGATAACAAATGAGGGAAGAGGAACAGGGGTGAGGGGAAGAGACTCTGTCAGAACAAGGCTATCTTCAAAAAAAGATTTAAGTAACTGAAGGAATATATTACTGTGTTACAAAAGTAGTGGGGAAAATATGTAATTAAAAATATTAGACACAAATGGAGGAAAATATAAATCTAACTCATGTAACTTTAAATGTGAATTGATTAAACAAAACAATAAATTTTAATGAGTGACAGATTGTGTAAGAAATCAAAACCCTAGAATCTGTTGTATATAAAAAGCATATTTATTTATTATTAACATTTTTATTTTATTTTTAATTTTTTATCTTTATTTATTTTTAGTTTTCAACATTCATATCCACAGAATTTTGAGTTCAAAATTTTCTCCCCATCTCTCCCCTCCTCCATCCAAAAACACTCTACATTCTGATTACCCGATCCCTCAATCTGCTCACCATTCTGTCAAATCCCTCCCTTCCATTACCCTCATCTTCTCCCTTTTGTTGTAGGGCAAGACAGATTTCTATAATCTATTACCTGTATTTCTTATTTTCCAGTTGCATGCAAAAACAATTCTCAACATTCATTCCTAAAGCTTTGAGTTTCCTTCCTCCCGCCCCATTTATCCCCACTGAAATGCAAGCAGTTCAACATAGGCTATACATGTGTAGTTTTGCCAAAGACTTCCATAATAGTCATGTTGTATAAGACTATATTTCCCTCCATCCTATCCTACCCTTAATTTGTTCTCTTCTCTCTTTTGACCTTGTCCCTCCCCAAAAGTGTTTACTTCTAATTACACCCTCCTCCCATTTGTCCTCCCTTCTATCATCACTCCCATCCCACTTATTCCATTCTCCCCTACTTTCCTGTAGTATAAGATAGATTTTCAAAGATAGATTTTCAAAACAAATTGAGTGTGTATGTTATTCTCTCCTTAAGCCAAATGTGATGGGAGTAAACTTCATTCTTTCTCTCTCAACTCTCCCATTTTCCCTTCAATTGAAAAAGGTTTTTCTTGTCTCTTCTATGAAAAATAATTTTCCCCATTCCATTTCTCCCTTTCTCCTTCCAATATATTCTTCTCTCTCCTCTTAATTTTATTTTTTTACATATCATTCCTTCCTATTCAACTCACCTTGTGTTCTCTGTCTACATATATGTGTATGTGAGTGTGTGTGTAATCCCTCCAAGTAGTTACAAATATTATCTTTCCATGTAGGAATATAAATAGTTCACCTTTAGCAAGTCCCTTATGATTTCTCTTTCCTATTTACCTTTTCATGCTTCTCTTGATTGTTGTGTTTGAAAGTCAAATTTTCTATTCAGCTCTGGTCTTTTCATCAAGAATGGTTGAAAGTCTTCTATTTTATTGACTGACTGTTTTTTACCCTGATATATTATACTCAGTTTTGCTGGGTAGATGATTCTTGGTTTGAATCCTAGTTCCTTTGACTTCTGGAGTATCATATTCCAAGCCCTTCAATCTCTTAATGTAGAGCTGCTAGATCTTGTGTTATCCTTATTTCATTTCCACAGTACTTGCATTCTTTCTTCCTAGTTGCTTGCAATATTTTCTCCTTGACCTGGGAACTCTGGAATTTGGCCACAATATTCCTAGGAGTTTTTCTTTTGGGATCTCTTTCAGGAGGTGATAAGTAGATTCTTTCAATATTTATCTTGCCCTGTGGTTCTGGAATATCAGGACAGTTGTCCTTGATAATTTCATGAAAGATAATATCTGGGCTGTTTTTTTGATCATGGCTTTCAGGTAGTCCCCTAATTTTTAAATTGTCTCTCCTGGAAACAGATGAAAGAGCTTTTTCACTTACCTTTGAAGCTGTCTTTGTCATTTGTGGGTTGAGCAATCTGGGAACTGCTGCTGCCAGTGCTGCCCTGAAACCTGTTTTGGTCCTGTTGCTGCCATGCAGCCAAGGCCAGCCTGCACTCCACTCCACACTCAGTGTGATAGACCTTTCCTATCAGTCTTCCAGGCTGTCTTGGACTGAAAATCTCTCTCACTCTGTTGTTTTGTGGTTTCTGCTACTCCAAAATTTGTTTGGAGTCATTATTACAGACATTTTATGGTCTATGAGGGGGAGCTTCTAGAGGTCTGTCCTTCTACTCCATCATCTTGGCACCACTCCTCAAAAAGCATACTTAAAAAATAGAGACTTCAATGATCCTTAAATGAAAAATGAAGGCTATAATTTCTTTGTTGCTTCACCCCATTTACCCATGGCACTTCATTTTGAGGATTAAGGTGAGAAGGGTTCAACTGAAACATGAAGAAAGCCAAAACAGAAGGACACTTTTAACTTCATTCTCATCAGAAGCTTCTACAGTGCTCAAATTCATCTTTTCATTATTAATATTAATGTTAAGCAGTTTTTAGTAACAATGGCCTCACTTCATTATGCATTATACTCACATTATTACAATATGAATGAAATTCAATATTTTAATGAATCTTAATTGTTAAGGGGGATCAACTTTTAAAGGATAATGAATGGACAAATGCTTGACTTTTTAAGTTTAAATTTATCTTTAAAAATTGGCAATCTATTTGGTGGGAAAATTAGAGCGAACCACTATCATATTATATGTTGTTCAGCAAACTATTTTTTTAATCAGCTGTATCTAAAATCTATATGTCTCAATCTGTGCCCTACGTCACTCACTTATATTACAGAAGTGAGTGCCCTGTTTTACTACAAGTCCTCTGGGATTGTGTATAATTATTCTATTATTTAGAGTTCATAAATCTTATCAAAGCTGATTCTCTGGTTCCACTCACTGACACTGTTCACTGTGTCAGGTCATACAGATCTCCCCTGGTTTCTCTGAAATGTATCCTTCATCAGCTCTTATGACACCATAATATTCCATTCTTTTCCTTGACCATTTGAGAAGGCTATTTCCAATCATCCTGATATATATCTTGCTACTGAACTCAGAAGGCTCTAGAGGAGAAAGTGAGGCTAATGACTTTGCACAGCTTTCTGTCACTCAAATCCAATTCACTTTCATGTCCTGGCATCACATCCCTGATATCACAGTCCTCTTTGAGAACCAAGGATAAACAACAACCTCTATGAGAAGTATTAGGAAGTACCCTACTGGGGAACTAACTAGAACTGCCCAGTTAGGCAACACAGTTCCTCCCTCTCTCCCTCCCTCCTTCTCTCCCTCCCTCCTTCTCTCTCTCTCTCTCTCTCTCTCTCTCTCTCTCTCTCTCTCTCTCTCTCTCTCTCTCTCTCTCTTTATGTCTGCTACATGTTTCAGCTCCTTGTGATGGCCACACTCTTCTCCAATGCCTTTCCTCTTCCAATTCTTGCCCAGGTGCTTCTTCAAGCTACTGAAATGAGTCCAGGTTACTCTTGACAATTTCATTAGGGAGAAGGCCCCACTGTGTGTCCCTGTTCTCAAGATGGTGTTGGTACCAAGGGACTGAGTCTTTGCCTTAGCTGCATTCTGGTGGGATAAGACAGGAACCCTAGGACTTTTTCCTATAGCTTCTTCATTCTCACATTCCCTATTACAAGGTCTACATGGTCAGAAACTTTAACAGCCATATCTATTCCTACCTCAGGAAGGGGAGTTAGGTGTCCAACTTTTTTTTCCAAGCAGATCAACTCAGGGCTCTTTTGGGTTACCAGCACCTACTACACTTGCTCCTACTGCTTTTCCTGGAATTATGCTTCTTCCCAACCCATATAAGTTATGCTATCATTATTTCTGATATGTCAACTCTTCTTCAGGAGGATAGTCATGGTCCTGCCACTTCTTATGTAGGGACTTTGTTGTCTCCTACTCTGGACCTGGAAGTGCTTGTCTTGGTCACACAAAAAGGTATCTTCAATTATATGGTGTCTTGAATCTAACATCATAAAGAGAAAGTAAGACTTTAAATTCCCCAAGTGTAAATAGTCAAAGGACATGAATGGTCAGTTTTCGGGTGAAGAAATCAAAGCTATCTATAATCATATAAAAATACTTGAAAACACTAGTGATTAGAGAAATGTAAATTAAATCAACTCATACTTTTCAAATTGTCTGATGTAATAGAAAAGGAAAATAATAAATGTTGGAGGGAGTGTAGAAAATTTGGCACACTTATGTACTGTTGGTGGACTTATGAACTAATTCAACCATTCTGGAACTATGCCCAAAGGACTATTAAACTGGGCATACACTTTGATCCAGTGATACCATTACTAGCTCTGTATCCCAAAGAGATCCAAAAAGGGTTATTTGTACAAAATATTCATAGTAGCTCTTTTATTTTGTATTTGCAAATGAATGGAAATTGAGAGGCTGCTCATCACTTGGAAAATGCCTGAAAAAAATTGTTGCATATGATTGCAATGGAATACTTAGGTGCTGTAAGAAATGATGAGTACATACATAAGCATATGAGTAAATACTCTAAATCACTATTGATTAGAAAAATGCAATTTGAAACAATTCTTAAGTACCACCTCACATGTATTAGATTGGCTAATATAACACAACAGGAAAATGATAAATACTGAAGAATATGTGGGAAAATTGCAACACTAATGCATTGTTGGTGGAGTTGTGAACTGATTGAACTATTCTGGACAATAATTTAGAACTATGCCCAAAGGGCTATAAAACTGTGTATAGTCTTGATCCATCAATACCACCACTAGGTCTATGTCCCAAAGAGATCATAAAAAAGGGAAAAAGAACCCTCATATACAGAAATATTGATAGCTGCCCTTTTTGTGGTGGCCACAAATTGGACATTGAAAGGATGCACATCAATTGGGCAATGTCCGGGCAAGTTGAAATCTACAAATGTATTGGCATACTATTGTACTATAAGAAATGATGATCAGGTAAACTATAGAAAAAACTTGGAAAGACATGAACTGATGCTGAGTGAGTGAGGAAAACCAAGTGAACATTGTACACAGTAACAGCAACATTGTGCAATGATCATCTATGATAGAATTAGCTCTTCTCAACAATATAATGATCTAAGACAGCTCTGAAAGACTCATGATGGAAAATGCTGTTCACATCCAGAGAAAGAACTATGGAGTCTGAATGCAGATGGAAGAATACTATTTTTGCTTTTTTTCTTTCTTGTGGTTTATCCTTTTTGTTCTGATTCTTCTTTCACAACATGATGAATGTGGAAATATGTTTAGTATGATTGTAGATGTGCAACCTATATCAGCTTGCTTGCTGTCTTATGGAGAGAGATAGGGAGGGAGAAAGGTGGGAAAAGAGGGAGAAAAGTTTGGAATGCAAAATCTTATAAAAGTAAATGTAGAAAATTATCTTCACATGTAACTGGAAGAAATAAAGTACAATTAAGTGAGAAAGTTAAAAAAAAGAAATGATGAGTAGGTTGATTTCAGGGAAAAAAAGGAAAGCCATATGTAACATATGGAATATGATGCAAAGTGAAGTGAGCAGAGCCAGGAGAACATTGTACTTAGTAACAGCAGTATTGCATAATGATCAGCTGTGAATAGCTTAGCTATTCTTAATAATACAATTCCAAAGGAACCATGATGAAAAATGCTATCTCTTTCTGGAGAAAGAACTGATGAAGTCTGAATGCAGATTGAAGCATACTATTTTCACTTTCTGCATTTTTTTTTCATTTCTCCTCTTTTGGGTCTGTGTCTTCTTTCACATCATGCTAATATGGTAACATGTCTTGCATGACTGACATGTACAACCTGCATCAAATTACTTATCATCTCAAGGAGGGGTGAGGTAAGGAAAGGAGGGAGAAAATTTGGAACTCAAATTTTAAAATAGGAATGTTAAAAATTAGCTTTATATGTAATTTGGGGAAATTATATGTGTGATGTGTGTGTATGTGTGTGTGTGTGTGTTTTCAAGGTGAGCAAACAGATAATGACTAAATAAATGGAGAGTAAAAGTTACAGAAACCTTTTTCGTCTTTCTTTTATTGTTGTAACTTTAATTAAATTAGTTGTTTCAAATATTGTTATTGCTTACTATTCAGCCTATTCACATTCTTCTATTGCTTTCCTCCCCTAATATTCTGTCATCCATATTTATATCTTCCCATGTGTCCAGGTGATATTTCACTCCCGGTTTTCTATTACCTCCCTTTGGCATCTCTCCTTTCATTTTTAAGAGAACTCCTCTATTGTGATTTATTTAAATTTATTGCTTAAAATGTATTTGATTTGTTGAGAGAAAAACAATAAATTAGTCAAAAATAAATCATTGACTTTGTCATTGTGATAGTTTTGCAGACCATAAAAATGAAAAAGGGCAAAACATTTAAAACCTACAAATGGGGTTGTTTATGAATGAAAAGATTCAGTTTGACTTGTCTCTAACATCCACAATTTTCTATCTAGTCATAAATTGTCTCTTTTTAAATGTTTATATTATTTTTTCCTTATCATTCTTCTTTTATCTTCCTCCTCAAAATAGTCTCAACCATTATTTTGTGCTCATTCATCATGCAGAATGCTTTGTCTGAATAAAACTATAGGAACTAAATGACTAATGGCATAATGTGATGTTTCCTTTAGTGAAATATGATAAAACTGAATTCCTTTATA
This sequence comes from Notamacropus eugenii, assembly GCF_028372415.1. NCBI lineage: Eukaryota > Metazoa > Chordata > Mammalia > Diprotodontia > Macropodidae > Notamacropus > Notamacropus eugenii. The sequence goes on from NC_092875.1 coordinate 211,774,693, forward strand.
TTGATTTGGATTCAGTATGCTCCCAAAGTAACTAGGATTGTACATGTGTGCTTGTGTGTGTGTTTGTGTATGTATTTATGATTACTTCTGAAAATGGAGAGTTTTTAAATTTTTTCTTTTTAGTTGTCTTAAGAAATCATGTAGGAACAACAACAACAACAAAATGTTTGGATGTGACAAGTTGGTAGAATAGAGACAGCTGAACTTTCCCAATATTTCCCTTCAACCAAAATTAAAATAATGAATCAAATCAAATTCTCGAATTGCATAACTAACAAAGTAATTATGAGTAGGACAGTTTTGCAGTCCAAAACAATTTAGGAGATTGACCCTGGGATGAGACATATAGTCCTGAGTGCATACAGTAGCCACTCCAATAGTAGATATTGGAGAAGGCAACATTCATAGCTTTGAAAATTCTTGGCCCAGAGACAATTAATCAAAAAGAGATTATGGGGGAGCCTGAGTCAACACTGGATACAGGACTGGCACTGTTAAGCAATTCATTGTCCATATACAGTTCTCAGCCACAGTTCCATGACAGAATGAAGCACTTGTGGTCAGTTACAAGGGAGCACTGGATCTGGTCACAGTTCCAGGGATGAGAAGAGTGCTAGCATTTGCAGCTAGAGGGGAGTAGGGACCCTTCCAGGTATAGACCAGGACAACAGTGACACACATTTCCCCATATTATACTACATGGGAAGCACCAAAAATTTGCAGACTCCCAGAACTATCCCTGAAAACAGAAGCAAGAGAAAGGCTGAAGCTTGATACAACACCTCCCCACCCCAAAGTGACTAGAACCTTAACTTAAGAAACTTAACATTAAGTTCAAAGTCAAGAAATAGTCCATAAATATAGGCAAACAACACAAGAAGAACTTTAACAAAAAAGTTACTGTGGGCTGAGATAAAGAGAGGGGAAGGAAGGAAAGAGAGGGAACATTGAGATGAAAAGTCAGAAGAATGCAACAATGTGAAAAAAAATCTGTGAAGAGATATAAAAGTTGTCCACAACCCTACAGGAATTCATGGAAGAGGTAAGAAAGAGATAAGAGTGGTAGGGGGAAAATTTGGAAAAGAAATGAGAAAAGAGAAATGAGAAAATTACCAAATAAAATTTTCTACCTTGATGCCTTGGACAAAGAGCAGCTCCCAAGTGGCCTTCTCTTTCTGGAGTCCACAGTGACCACTAGAGCCTCCCCAGAAGAACTGAAGTCTTCTTTAATGGTTACCGAGATACAAGCCTCCATGCCCAGAATCACACAATTAAAATCTATTTCAGAAATTCCTGAGAACTCTATGACCAGAAATCATTACCCTGGGTTGTGGAGAATGATGATGAAGCAGGATCTGGTCCAGGGGTGGGGAAGCTGTGGCCTCAAGGCTGCATGTGGCCCTTTAGGTCCTCAAGTACGGCCCTTTGACTGAATCGAAACTTCACAGAACAAATCTCCTTAATTAAAGGATTTGTTCTATAAAATTGGGAAGCATTCAAGCACCTGGAAGGCATGTGTGGCCTTGAGGCTGCAGTCTACTTGCCCTGCCCCCTGCAATTTAAGCCTGATGAAGAGGACATTGTGAAAGTGGAAGACTTGCTTCTTAAAGGGACCATTTATTGGGAGACAAATTTAATGAAGCAGAGGAACCATTTATCCAAGGAAATACTATCCATGACTCACACTGAAGAATTAGCAAGAGATCCTCAGATCCTGGAAGAATCTGGGATTGTTGTAGCCAAAAGCATATGAGAAATCTCCAGCTGCTTCTCTTTCCCTGCATGATAGGAAAAGAAGATGACCTGATCACCTAGCAAGAGTTTGCTCTTGTAACAGATGTATATATTCCATGTTCCACTGGTATCTTTGCATTATTTGGAAAATTAAAGTTTCTGTTACTGATTGTGTGGACTCCTCATGAAAGACTCAAGAGAAAACTTGGACAAAAGTTGTCAAGAAGGGAAGACATGGAAGGTTTGTGATCTGCACAATTAAAGGGAACATCCAAATTAATGAGGCAAAATACATTTGCATATTTGAAAATTCCTAATGTCTTTTGCATTACCTTGAACACATTAGGCATTTAATAAATGCTAACTAAATAAAAGATTCTGTCATGTTCAATGTTCATTGGCTAAAATCCATTTGACTTAAGAAAGCAAAAGTGATGTCTTGGAAACTCTCCTCTAAGAAGGAGACTCAAGTATCTATTAAGGTAATATTCTATAATAACTGTAACAATAACAAGCTTCTTTCAATGATCCTCTAATTATGAACATCAAACATAGCACAACAAATGGAGATTACCCTCACCAAAGTCAGTTAATCAATAGACAGGTATTACATACCTACTATGTGCCAGAGACTGTTAAGTGCTAGAAAGTCAAAAGATATACTTCTTGTCCTTAAGAAGCTCACCATATAATGGGAGAGATAAAAAACAAATAGATACAACCAAGGTATATGCAGGATAAGGATGGAATTTAATAATAACAATAAAAATAAAGGCAAGAGATTAGAATTAAGAATAGAAAAGTCTTCTGTAAATGGTTAGATTTTACTTCGGTCTTGACAGAAGTTGGAGAAATCAAGAGGAAATGAGGAGGGAGAGACTTCCATGAATGGAGGACAGCTGACAAAAATGCCTGGAATCAAGATACAGAATGTCTTATTCCAGGAAAAGCAAAGAGACCATTGTCAGTAAATCAGAAAATATATTGAAAGAGGAATGGAAAGGGATTGTAGGGTTTAAGAAGTGTGTGTGGGGAGGGGGGAGGCGTAGTGTCAGGTTATAGAGGGCTCTGAACAACAAACAGCATTTTTGTATTTGAACCTAAAGGTTATAAGGAGTCATGGGAGTTTACTGAGTAGAGGGCTAACATGGTCAAATCTGTGTGTTAGAAAAATAGCCTTTATAACTAAATGAAAGATGTACTGGAAAGGGAAGATACTTGTGACAGGTAAACTAGCCAGCAGGTTGTTGCTTAATAGGCAGTTGGAGAGGAAAGACTGGAGGTCAAGTGTTCACCACTGTCATAGAGGGTATTTCATATGATGGAAGAGAGAGATCACCTGTAATTGATGAGATACTCCTGTTTGTGGAGTGTTTTGTGTTAATTACATCAGGCCCCAGAAGATATACTTAAAGAGATGCATGATTATTCAAAGGAGATCGATTTAACAAACAAAATGAGGAAAATGAAGAGACAAAAAAATACCTAGTGTTCCTTCTATACCCTGTAATTCATTGACCATTTCATTGAATTATAACACCAGCATATATATCAGGGATAGCAATCAAAAATAGATTGCTTATTATCAATGATGAATAAAATATTTCTGAGGGCTAACCAGAAATAAGAGGATTTGGGTATGAATTCTGACTCTTTTACTACCGATGCAATCCTATACAACTCATCATCACTTCTAAGAAACTGAAGTTTCTTCTATAAATGAAGCTGTTAGATTTAATGATTTTTAAGGTTTTTATCAACTTTAAATACTCTAATGTCAAGAATAATAGATAATCCTGGAAAGTGCAAATAGAAATTTTATACTTTAGGTAAATTTACTTTAGATCATAGAAAAGATGATCTTTTTTTTAATCTTTATAATAATTAGTTATGGATAAAAGTAAAAAGCCTACCACCAAAGTAGTAGTTTTTCTCTCATTGAGGTTCTTCATAGAAAAGTGGTGTAGTGGGTAGAGTATATGAGTTCAAATGTGACTTCAAACACTTTCTTAGCTGTGTAACCCTGGGCGAATCATTTAAATTTTCTCAGCCTCACTTTCCTCATCTGTAAAATAGTGATAATAATAGCACATACTTTACAAGGTTATTGTGAAGAATATATACTCACATATTACACATGCAGACATGCACACATATACACATATGTGTTTGTGTGTGCATGCATATGTATATGTATGTGTACATGCATGTATGCATGTAAGTATATGGGTATACATACATAACACACATATTAGATGTATGTACGTATTTCCTTTTGCAAACTTTATTGTGGATTACAAATGCTATTGATTGCTATTGTTGATATTCACATTAAAGTTTGTCAGAGTTGTCACCAAGTTCTTCATTTCTTCAATTAAGAATTAATCTAGATGACATTTTAGATATAATTTAAGCAGTAGATTATTATAATCTTTTGAAATTAAAAAAAGTGTACTTTATTACTGATTAACTCCATATTAGATAGTCCTCAGCTTATCATACTGTAGAATGGAGTCAGTTCTTCAAAGATTTACTCACATTGGGAATTTCTGGATCATGAGAAATTTCCTTAATCTGAGAAAAATTCATTTGATTTATTTTCAAGTTGGAAACTTACATGATGCAAAAGGTATCTAAAAATGGCTATTTTTCTAAAATGGCATCACATGAAGCCATTATGCTAAGGAAAAGAAATGAATTGTTTGCAGTAAAACAATTGAATGTGACAAAATAGCAAAAAAATATACTGTTAGAAGAATAAATTAACTCACAGTGTTATTATTGGTTGACTATAGCTCAATTTTAATTGTATGCTGGATGATTTAGGATCCTGAGCATGATCTACCTTGGAGACTTAGAGAGTAACAACCTTTAGAACAACAAACCATCTTCTTACATAGTGGTTTCATCTTGATAGCAGAGATAGCACTATAATGAAGGTCAAAATTATTGATGGAAAGATGGCAATATTGGTGAAAAGTAAGATGTATATTTAAAGAATTTTTGGTGAGAAGAGGAGAAAAGTAAGATTTCATCAATTTGGACAACATGTATTTAAGATTTTGTGACCACTCAAAATTGACTCAATTGAAATTTATCTGAACAGGAAAATCTGAGGGTGGAGCCAGGACAGCAGAATAGAAGGGGGGACCTGCTAGAGCTCTCCCCACAAATGCCTCAAAAAACCTGTAAAAATTACTTTAAAGAAATTCTAGAGCCACAGAAGCCATAAAATGATGGATTGAAGCAAATTTCCATCACAAGATAATCTGGAAGATAGCAAGGGTCTGTCTCACCAGAAAAAGAACAGAACACAGTTTGGTGTGGGCTGCACCAGCACAGACTGAGCTGGAGCAGGCCTAGGGGCCTGACTCACTGGCAGCTGCTGAGATTCCAGTATCCTCAACCCACAAACACCAAAGATAGCTTTAAAGGTCAGTGGGAAGTGACTCTTACCTGGCTTAGAGAGGAGCATGGTCTGGCCCCAACCCCAGCCACAGGCACAGCACCAGCCTAGGCCAGAACCACAGAGCAGGGGGAGCCATTGCTGAAGCAAAGGTTGCTTGTGGAGCCCTACATTTAACAAAGTATTCAAAAGGCAAGTGATTGACTGCAAAAATGACCAAACAGGGAAACAGAAACAGAATAAAGATTTTGACTTTCTTGGTGAAGAAGTATTTTCTTACAACATTGGTGATGAGGAACATCAAAACATACAACCAGAAGAAGACAAGAAAGCCAAAGCTCATGTACCCAAAGCCTTCAAGAAAAATGTAAATTGTAAGATGACAGAGTGATTGGTAATCACTATCTCCCTCCCCTTATTGACTTTGATGAGCTCAGAGAACATCTCCCTGGTGAAAACCCTGGAACAGTGGGAGCAGTAGGAGGGGTAAACAGACTCTCAGCCAGTGAGGCTAGAAAATTTTCTAAAGAGAGTTCCTCTTGCTGTGGTCAAAGGCAACCAGTGCAGGATCAGAGCTGTCCCAGACAGTGTCACCTCAACAAAGCAGGAGAAGATCCTGAACCCTGGGTGGGGGAGGGGGTGGTGAATCCAGCAACTGCCAACACCAAGACCCCAGGCATGCCTCAGGACCCCAGTGGAATCAGGAAGACAATAGTGCAGACTGCTGAGCTTGCCAATGCTCTAGCTCAGCAGAGGAGCCTCAGACACCAAGACCACCCATCCCCCCACACTTAATGAGCTAGTTCCAGGGTAACTGTGGCAAAATCCAAAAAGACCTCACCTGACCTCTGCTTTCAAACACCAGTCAGCTCAGCCCCAAGTAAGCTGCAGCACTTTAGTTTCTAGCTGACAGAATCAGAGGCCACCACACATAGCCTCAAGTTTTAGGCACAAGAACTGTGGGACAGAGCTCCCTGTTCCATAGATGTGGAGATCTACTTTAAAAGACAGGAAAAGGGTTATTATAATTAATAAGAAGCAAAGCAGAAAAGACCATAGAATTTTTCTATGGGGACAAGGACCAAAACACAAATACCAAAGAGGTCAGTGTTGAGACTATACTCCCATCTGAAACTTCAGAAGGGAATATGAACTGGTCTGAAGCACCAAGAGCCTTCTTGGAAGAAGTTAGGAAAGATTTTGAAATCCAAATTAGAGAAATAGAAGAAAAACTGACTAATGATTTTAAAAATACGAAAAAAGAATTCACTGAAGAGAACACCTCCCTAAAAGGAAAACTGGACAAATGAAAAAGGAAGGACAAAACAGAGCTGGTGAAAATAATTCCTCGAAAAGACTAAAAAGACAGATGGAAAAGGAGACGTAAAGTTAGCTGAAGAAAGCAATTTGATAAGAAATAGAATTGGGCAAGTAGAAGCTAATCAATCTATGAGACATCAAGAATTAGTCAAACAGAATCTAAAGAATGAAAAGATAGAAGAAAATGTAAAATATCTAATTGGAAAAAAACTGACCAGGAAAATAGATCAAGGAGAGAAAATCTAAGATCATTGGTCTATTAGAAAGACATGATGAATAAAAAGAGCCTGGACAATATCATCCTAGAAATCATAAAAGAAAATTACCTAGAAGTCCTAGACCCAGAGAGTAAAATACACATTGAAAGAATACACCATTCACTTCCTGAAACGGACCCCAAATGAAAAACATCAATGAATATCACTGCCAAATTCCAGAACTATCAAGTGAAGGAGAAAAATATTGCAAGAAGCCAGAAAGAAACAATTCAAATATCAAGGAGCTACAGTCAGATTCACAGAGGATCCTGCAAATTCTACATTAAAAGACTGAAGGAATTGGAGTACTATATTCCCTAAGGCAAAGGAGCAGGGAGTACAACCAAGAATTAATTACCTACCAAAGCTGAGCATAATATTTCAGAGAAGGAGATGGGCATTCAAGGAAATAAGGCATTTTCAGACCTTCCTGATGAAAAGGTCAGAAATGAATAGAAAATTTAGTTTTCAAATGTGAAGATCAAGAGAGGCATAAAAAGGTAAATGGAAAAAAAAAAAAACAACTTGTCATACAATACGGGCAAACTATTTACATCCCTATAAGGAAAGATTATGCTTGTTAATCTTGAGAATTGTATATTTATTATGAAATGTAAAGGTGCTATACATAGATAGAGGGAGTGGTTATAAATTAAATGATGTGAAAATAACAAATGTGATTTAGGAGTGGAAAGGGATTGTAATGGGAGATATGAAAAGGAGGAGGCAGAAAAAAATTAAATTCCCTCACAGGAAGAGGCACAAAATTATATTACAGTACAGGGAAAGAGGGGAGGGAAATGAGTATTGTTTGCGAGTACTCTCATCTGATTGGATTCAAGGAGGGTACGACAACCTCAGTTAAGTATAGAAACACAATTAGCTCTATAGGCAGTAGGAGGGGAAGGGAGAAAGAAAAGGGATGGGGAGCCTAAAGGAAGGGAAGAAGTAGTAAGGGAAAAAGGGATTACAAGGAAGGGGGGCTGAAAGAAGGGAGGGAAGACTGAAGGAGACTGTGGTCAAAAAGTAAACACTATTGTGGAGGGGAAGGGAGAAGGGAGAACTAAAAGCATAAACTAGGAGAAAGGGGATATCAGTAAAGAAACAGATAGTAATCATAACTGTGAATGTGAAAGGGATGAACTTTCCCATAAAACAGAGATGCACAGCAGAATGGATTAAAAGCCATAATCCAACAACATGTTCTTTACAAGAAGCACATTTGAAATGGGACATACACACAGGGTAAACGTAAAAAGTTGGAGCAGAGTATTTTGTGGTTCAGGTGATGTAAAAAAAGCAGGGGTAGCAATCCTAATCTTAGACAGAGCAAAAACAGAAATAGATCTAACCAAAAGAGTTAAGAAAGGGAACTATATCCTGCTAAAAGGCACCATAGACAATGAAACCATTTCATTGCTAAGCATGTATACTTCAAGCGGTATAGCATCCAAATTCTTAGAGAAGTTAAGGGAGTTACAGGAAGAAAAAGACAGCAAAGCTATGCTAGTGGGGGACCTCAACCTCTCCCTATTTGAACTTGATAAATCTAATCTCGAAATAAACAAGAAAGAACTTAAGGAGGTGAATAAAACTCTGAAGAAGGTAGATATGAAGAAAACTGAGAGGAAATAGAAAGGAATATACCTTCTCTCAGTGATACATGACACATATACAAAAATTGACCATGTACTATGCCATAGAAACCTCACAGTCCAGTGCAGAAAGGCAGAGATAGTCAATGCATTCTTCTGTGATCACAATGTAATAAAACTTATATGTAATCAAAGGCCATGAGAATATAAATCAAAGACTAATTGGAGACCAAACAATCAAATCCTAAAGAATGAGTGGGTTAAACAACAAATTATAGAACCAATCAACAACTTCATTCAAGAGAGTGACGGTAATGAGACAACTTACCAAATTTTATGAGATAATGCAAAAGCAGTTCTTATGGGAAGTTTTATATCTTTGAATGGCTACATGAATAAAATAGATAAAAGGGAGATCAATGAATTGGGCATGCAGCTGAAAAAAACTCAAAAAGAACAAACTGAAAATCCCCAAGTAAATGCCAAATTAGAAATACTAAAAACCAGAGGAGAGATTAATAAATTTGAAATTAAGAAAGCTATTGAACTAATAAATAAAACTTGGAGCTGGTATTATGAAAAAAAATAAAATGATAAACCTTTCATCAATTTGACTAAAAAAAAGAAAACCAAATTACCAATATCAGAAATGAAAAGGGTGAACTCACCTCTAATGAGGAGGAAATTAAAACAATAATAAGAAATTACTTTGCATATCTGTATCCCCATAAATTCAACAATCCAAATGAGGGGTGTCATTATTTTAAAAGATATAAATTGCCCAGATTAATAGAAGAGGAATTTGAATACTTAAATAACCCCATCTCAGAAAAAGAAATAGAACAAGTCATCAATGGACTCCCTAGGAAAAAATCTTGAGGGCCAGATTAATTCACAAATGAATTCTATAAAACATTTAAAGAACAGTTAATTCCAATACCATACAGGCAATTTGGGAAATTGGGGAAGAAGGAGTCCTCCCAACTTCTTTTTATTATTCAAATATTATTTTGAAACCAAAACCAGGAAGTGGCAAAACAGAGAAAGAAGATTATAGACCAATTTCTCTAACAAATATAAATGAAAAAATTTTAAATAAGATTTTAGCAAAAAGAATACTGTAACTTATCAGAAGAATAACACATTATGATGAGGCAGGATTTATACCAGGAATTCAAGGCTAGTTCAATATTAGTAAAACTATTAACATTATTGATCACTTCAACAACAAAACTAACAGAAACCAATTTATTATCTCAATAGATGCAGAAAAAGCTTTTGACAAATTACAACACCCATTCCTATTGAAAACACTGGAGAACATAGGGATAAATGGAACTTTCCATTAAATAATAAGCAGTATCTACCTAAAACCTTCAGCAAGCATTATATGCGAGGGGCATAAGCTAGATGTACTTCCAGTAAGATCAGGGGTGAAACAAGGATATCCATTATTACCATTAATATTCAATATGATATTAAAAATATTAGCTGTAGCAATTAGACAGGATAAAGAAATTGAAGGAATTAGAATAGGCAAAGAAGAAACTAAGTTATCACTCTTTGCAGATAATATGATGATATACTTAGAGAATCCAAGCTAATCAAGTAAAATCTATTTGAAACAATAAACAACTTTGGCAAAGTTGCAGGTCACAAAATAAACCCACAGAAATCTTTTGCATTTCTATATATTACTAACAAAGCTCAATGGCAAGAGAAAGAGAAATCCCATTTAAAGCTATGGTAGACAATATAAAATATTTGGGAATCTACCTGCCAAAACAAATCCAAGGACTATATGAACAGAATTACAAAACATTTATCATTCAAATAAAGTCAGATCTAAGTAAGTGGAAAAACATCAGTTGTTTGTGGGTGGACTGAGCCAATATAATAAAGATGACAATTCAACCTAAATTAATTTACTTATTCAGTGCTATACCAATCAAACTATCAGATAATTGTTTTCTAGTGCTAGAAAAAATAATATCAAAATTCATCTAGAAGAACAAAAGGTCCAGAATACCAAGGGAACTAATGAAAAGAAATGCTAGGGAAGGTGGCCTAGCTCTGCCAGATCTCAAATTGTATTGTAATGCAGTAATCATCAAAAACACTTTGTATTGGCTAAGAAACAGAAGGACAGACCAGTGGCATAGGTTAGGTACTCAAGATACAGTAGTCAATGAAGATAACCCTCTTCTGTTTGAGAAATCCAAAGACCCCAGTTTCTGGGATAAGAACTCACTGTTTGACAAAAATTACTGGGAAAACAGTGTGGTGGAAACTAGGCATAGACCAATGCCTGACACCATACACAAGAATAAAGTTCAAATGGGCACATGATCTACGTACAAAGATTGATACTATAAACAAATAAGTGGAATAAGGAGTAGTGTGTTTATCAAATTTGTGAAGGGAAGAATTTTTGACTAAACAAGAGACAGAAAACAATATGAAGTGAAAAATGGATAATTTTGATTACATTAAATTGAAAGGTTTTTGCACAAACAAACCCAATGCAACCAAGATCAAGATTAGGAGGGAAGCAGAAAACTGGAAAAGAATTTTTGAAACTAGCGTCTGTGATAAAGGTCTCATTTCTAAAATATATACAGAACTGAGTCAAATGTACAAGAATATGAATCATTCCCCAATTGATAAATAATCAAAGGATATGAACAGGCAGTTTTTAGAGGAATAAATTAAAGCTATCTATAGTCACATGAAAAAATGCTCTAAAGCACGATTGACTAGAGAGCTGCAAATCAAGACAACTCTGAGATGCCATATCACACCTATCAGATTGGCTAACATGACAAAACAAGATGATGATAAATGTTCGAGAAGATGTGTGAGAGTTGGAACACTAATTCATTTTGGTGGAGCTGTAAGCTGACCCAACCATTCTAGAGAGAAATTTGGAACTCTCCTCAAATGTGGATACCCTTTGACCCAGCAATATTGCTTGTAGGACTGTATCCCCAAGAGATCATAAAAATGGGAAAGGGTCCCACAGGTACAAAAATATTTATAGAAGCACTCTTTGTGGTGACCAAAAACTAGAAATCAAGGGGATGCCCATCAATTGGGCAAAGGCTGAATAAATTGTGGTATATGAATGTAATTGAATACTATTGTGCTACAAGAAATGACAAACAGAAACACTTCAGAGAGGCCTGGAAAGACTTATGTGAACTGATGCTGAATGAAAGGAGCAGAACCAGGAAAACTTCATACACAGCAACAAAGACATTGTGTGAGAAATTTTTTTTCTGGTAGACTTAGAACTTCATTGCAATGCAAGAACTTAAAACATTCCCGATGGTCTCTTAAGGCAAAATGCCTTCCACATGCAGAGAAAGAACTATGGAATTCAATTGCAGAATATAGCAAATCTTTTTCTTTTGTATTATGTTTTGGTTTGTTTTATGATTTCTCCCATTCATTTTAATTCTTCTATGCAACATGACTATGGTGAAAATGTATTTAATAGGAATGCATGCGTAGAACCTATGTAAAATTGTATGCTGTATCAGGGAGGGGGAAGGAGGGGTAAGGAGGGGAAGGGAGACAATTAAATCTAAGTTATATGGAAGTGATTGTAGAACACTGAAAACAAATAAAATTAAAAAAGTAAAAAAAGAAAAATGTGAATTGGTCTTATGCAATGGAAGAGCTCAAAAAGGTTTTTAAAAGTCACATAAGAGAAGCACAGGTAAAATTGTGAAGATAAATGTGAGTGATACAAGAAAATCATGAAATTGCATCAATAGTTTACTAAGGGAAACTCAAAAAATGCTGCAGAAAATAATAGCTTTAAAATTAAACTAATCTAAATGGCAAAAGAGATCCAAAAAGCTAATCAAGAGAAGAATGCCTTAAAAAAATAGAATGGATCAAGTGAAAAAGAGGTCCAAAAGCTCATTGAAGAAAATAATTCCTTAAAAATTAGAATGGAGAAAATGGAAGCTAATGACTTCATGACAAATCAAAAAATTATAAAGCAAACCCAAAAGAAATAAAAAATATAAGACATTTTGAAGTATCTCATTGAAAAATCACTGATCTGGAAAAGGGATCCAGGAGCAATAATTTAAAAATCATCAGACTACCTGAAAGCCACAATCAAAATAAAAAAGATTCTACACATCATCTTTCAAAAATTTATCAAGGGAAAATGCCCCAATATTCTAGAACCAGAGGGTAAAAAAGAAAAGGAAAGTGTACCAGTTACCTCCTGAAAGCAATCCCAAAAGGAAAAATCTTAGGAATATTATAGACAAATTACAGAGTTCCCAGGTCAATGAGAAAATATTACAAGTAGCTAGAAAGGAACAATTCAAGTATTATGGAAGCAAAATCAGGATAACACAAGATTTAGCAGCATCTACGCTAAGGCCTCAAAAGACTTGGAACATGATATTCCAGAGGTCATAGGAGATAAGATTAAAACCAAGAATCATCTACCCAGCCAAAATGAGTATTATAAAAGCTCATGGGAAAAATGGAATTTCAATGATATAGAGGACTTCCAAGCATTCTTGTTGAAAAGACCAGGACTGCATAGAAAATTTGACTTTCAAATACAAGAATCAAGAGAAACATGAAAAGGTAAACAGGAAAGAGAAACCATGAAGGACTTACTAAAGTTGAACTATTTATATGTGTACATGGAAAGATGATATTTGTAACTCATAAGAACTTTCTCAGTACTAGGATAGTTGGAAGAAATGTGTGTGTATGTGTTTATATACATATATATGTGTGTATTTACACACATATACATTTGTAAGTGCACACATACATATATATGTGTATATACATATATACATATATATGTATATACACATATACATATATATGCATAGAGAGAGAGAGATAGAGACCAAGGGCACAGGGTGAGTTGAATATGAAGGGCTGGTGTTAAAAAAGAAAAATAAGTATTGAAAGCAATGTACTAGGAGAAAGAAAGGGAGAAGTGGAATATAGTTAATCATCTCACATAAAGAGGCAAGAAAGAACTTTTACAATGGAGGGGAAGAAGGGGAAGATGAGAGGGAGTAAGTGAACCTTCCTTGCATTGGAAAGGAATTCAGGAGAGAATAACATACACACTGAATTGGGTATGGAAGTTTATCTAAATCTGAAGGGAAGCAGGGAGAAAGGGGATAAGAGAAAGGGGATAATAGAAGGGGCAGCCGATTGGGGGAAGGGGTAATCAGGAGCAAACACTTTGGCAGAGGGCTAGACCAAAGGAGAGAATAGAATAAATGGAGAGAGAGACAGGATAGTGGGAAATTTAGTCTTTTACAACATGACTATTATGGAAATGTTTTACATGGTTACACATGCATTACCTTTGTCAAATTGTTTGCCTTCTCAATGAAGGTGGGTGGGGAATGGGGAAGGGAGAGAATATGGTACTCAAAGCTTTAAAAATGAATGTTGAAAAATATTTTATATGAAACTAGGAAATAAGATATATAGGCAATGGGGTATAGAAATTTACCTTTCCCTAAAGGAAATAGAAGGGACGTGGATGGGGGAGATGACAGAAGAGAGAAAGGATTGGAGGAAAGGGTAATCAGAGTCCATGTTATCTGGAGTGCAGGAAGGGGGGTGATGGGGAGAAAATTTGAAATTCAAAATTCTGTGGAGTTGAATGGTAAAAACTGAAAAGAAAGAAAGAAAAAGGGAAAAAAATAAATTTACCTGTACACCATCAGAGATGGTAAATGTATTGACTAAACTGAAGGATGGAACATCACCTAGAGCTCATGGTGTCTCAAGACTTTGACTTTACATTGATAAGGTCTAGTCCTGAGTGTTTGACTACAAGAAATTCAATTTCTCCCTTTATCTAATTGTCACTAGATATATCCTAAGAAAATCTTATAAACACAATTAATTTGTAACTTATTTACATTTGTCTAAATATGAGCAACAGGGTCCCAAATTCTTACATTTGAAATCAAGACACAATAAGGGCAATTAGCACTGTTTATTCAACCAAACTCAGAAAAAAAAAATGTATAGGATAAAAATGATTCACAGGAGCCAGTTATCAAATGTAGAAACACAAACCACTTAAATAGCACATTAGAAAATTACCAGAAGGTCAAAACACTTTGGAAGGTGCTAAACTTCTACTTTCCATTCACCTCAGAATTACAATATCTGTATCACTCATGACAAAAACAAGGAAGGGTCAACAATGATCAGAGTCAGCAGCCACTTATGATGTGACTGCTATTCTCTGGTTACATTGGCAATATGAGGCCCCAACATATTCCACATTAGTTATATATAATTTACATAGTCATGTATGGTTGCATATACACATCAGACATGCATGTGTGTTTACTTTATGTGCATATGGATACACAAATACATGTACTCACATATATGTGCATTGAGACACACATATAGGTGTATAAATGTATATACTCATCATAATTTATCTGCATGCACATGTGTATATGTGTGTGCACATACATATAAGTGCATGTACACATGTACATATACATGAATGTGTGTATGCATATGCACATGTGTGTGTGTGAAACACTCTGCAGGAGGCCAACCAGCAGGCTATTATACTAGTTCAAGCATGAGATGATGAGAGCCAGCTCTAGGATGCTATCAGTGCCAGAGAAAAGAAGAGACCATATAAAAGAGAGTTTTGAAAAGAATAATCTACTGAACTTCACAACAATTTGTATAGAGAGGGCATGGGAGTTAGGAATTGAAGATGACATCCTAAATTGTGAGCCTGGGTTATTGGGAGTATAGTGGTGCCTTCAAAAGTGATATGGAGGTTAGGGAAAGGGAAGTGTTTTGCAGAAAAGACAAGAAGTTCAATTTTAGACATGTTGAGTTGAAAACTGGAAATTTTGAAATTGGAAATTCTGAAAATGAAAGGACAGATTAATAAAATTGAAAAGAAGAAAACCATTGAACCAATAAATAAAAATAAGAGTTGGTTTTCTGAAAAAAAAACTAATAAGATAAACAAACAACTGCTTAATTTGGTTAAAACAGATATAAATCAAATTACCATTAATTAAAATGAAAAGGATTAATTCACCACCAATGAAGATGAAGCTATAGTAATTGTTAGGAGCTATTTTGCCCAATTACATAACAACAAATATGACAATCTAAGCAAGAAAAAAGATGCACATTTACCAAAAAATGCCCAGATTATCAGAAGAGGCAATAGAATACTTAAATAGCAATATCTTAGAAAAATAAATTTACAAGTAATCTATGAACTCCCTAAAAAATATTTCTCAGAGCCAGAAGGACTCACAAGTGAATTCTGCCAAACATTTAAAGAACAATTAATCCCAGTACTGTATAAACTACTTTGGAAAATAGATAACGAGTCCCATCAATTTCTTTTTAACAAGTCAAATATGATGATGATAATTAGATCAGGAAGAACCAAAGCAAAGAAAGAAAACTATAAACTAATTTCTCCAATGAATATTGATGCAAAAGTTTTAAATAAAGCTTTAGCAAGGAGATTATAGCAATATATTACAAGGATGACATGCTATGACAATGTTTAATTTACATCAGGAATATAGAACTGATTCAATATTAGGAAAACTATCAGCCTAATTGACCATATAAATAACAAAATCAACACAAATCATATGATTATCTCAATAGATGCATAAAAAGCTTTTGACAAAATTAAACTAAAACTGTATAAAGTTCAGGAATCAATGAAGCTTTCCTTAAAATGGTATATATTATTTACCTGAAACCATCACAGAGTATTATTTGTAATGGGGATAAGGTAGAAAGCTTCCCTATAAAGTCAGGGGTGAATCAAGGGGGCCCACTACCACTACTATTATGCAATATTTCTCTAGAAATATTAACTGTGGCAATAATAGAAGGAATTAAAATAGATAATGAGGAAACAAGACCTAACATTCTTTTCAGATGATGTGATGGTGTACTTAAAGAATCAACTAAAAACCAAATTGAGATAATTAAAAACTTTACCAAAACTGGAGGATATAAAGTAGACCCACAAATATCATTAGCACTTTTACATGTTACCAACAAAGTTCAGGAAAAATAGATAAAAAGAGAAATTCCACTTAAAATAACTATAGATAATATGAAATACTTGGGATTCTTTTTGCCAAGAAAAACCAAGGAACTACATCAACACATGCTAATGGTCCCACGTTGGTGTGCGCCAAGTTGCTATGGTTACGGCATAGCTTACCGAGAGGAGCAAGTCTTATGCCTGGCCAGCAGGCTGCTCTTCCTCCTGTGGAGCTCCCGAGTAAGAGAACGAGGCGGGAGAGCGGGTCAGTGAAGGCAACTCTGATTTATTCAAGCAAGCACTCTGATTATATAGTCTCTGCCAGCTAGCCCAGTGAACCATGGTAACACACATAAACAAACCTGAAACTATAGAAATGAACACAAGCTGGAACTATAGTGACAACAACAAACCAGGGGTGGGGCCATCCCTTCCAGCGCCATCTTGTTGACCCTTCCCTGCTCTGGACTCAGTTTACCTGAAGTCCATCAGTGTGGCGTCCCAGATGGTGTGGAGGTCAGTGCCCCTTACAAACACAATTAGGGAACATTTTTCCACACAAAGTTAGATCTTAATGACTGGAGAAATATTGATTGCTCATGAGTAGGCTGAACCATTATAATAAAATATCAACTCTAAAAACATTAATTTCTTTGTTTAGTGCCAAAAAGAACTACCCAAAATTATTTTATAGAGTTAGAAAAAAATAACAACATTTCATCTGTAAGAAGAAAAGATGAATAATTTCAAAGAATTAATGAAAAAATATGTGAAGGAAGGTGGCTTAGTAATGAAAGATCTCAAGTTGTATTATCATAGTGTAATCATCAAAACAATCTGGTACTGGCTAAGAAATAGAGTGGTTGATGAGTGGAATAGATGAAGTACATAGTACACAGTAGTAAATGACCAAAACAACCAAGTTTTGACAAGTGCAAAGACCTCAACTTCTGGAATAAGAGTTCACTATTTAATGAAAACTGCTAGGAAAGCTGGAAAAATAGCTATAGTTCAGCATTTTACACTGTATTCCAATAAAAGGTCAAAATGGGTACATGATTTTAACATTAATGGTGATACTATAAACAAATTAAGAGAGTAAAGAATAGTTTACCTGACAGATCTATAGAGAAAAGAAGAATTTATGACCAAATAAGAGATTGACAGCATTATGAGATACCAAATGGATACTTTAGATTATATTAAATAAAAAAAAAGGTTTTGTACAAACAAAACTAATGCAATTAAGATTAGAAGGAAATCAGAAATCTGGAAAATAATTTTTACAGTTAGTCTCTCTGATAAAGGCAATATTTCTCAAATTTATAGAGAACTGATTCAAATTTTTAAGAATGCAAATCATTTTCTAATTGACAAATGGTCAAAGGACATGTTTGGGCAGTATTCAGATAAAGATATCAAAGCTTTCTTCAGTCATATAAAAAAATGCGTACAATAGAGAAATGCACATTTAAAACAACTCACATCTATGAGATAGGATAATATAACAGAAGAAGAAAATAATAAATATTGGATGGGATATAGAAAAATGTGACACTAATGCATTATGGGTGGAACTGTGAAGAGATTCAACTGTTCTGTACAATAATTTGTAACTATGCCAAAAGGACTATAAAATTGTATACCTTTTAATCCAGGAATCCCACAACTAGCTCTATATTCCAAAGAGATCCAAAAATAGGGGAAAAGGACCTATTCATACAAAAAAAACATTTCTAGCAGCTTTTTTGAATTTGCAAAGAATTGGAAATTGAAGAGAAGTCCAACAATTAGGGAATGACTGAACAAGTTGCGGTATACAGTTATAATGGAACGCTATTGTGTTATAAGAAAAGATGATCAGGATGATTTCAAAAACATCTAGAAAAAATTTCTATGAAGTGATGCAAACTTAAGTGAGTAGAGTACATTGCACCCTACATTCATTTTTTTGAAGGGTCTGGGCTTTCTTTCACAACATAACTAATTTTGAAGTATATTTTAAGTGAATGTACATTTATAAACTATATCTGTATATGTACAAAGATGTCAAATTGCTTATGATTTCAGAGAGAGGGGCTGAGAGAGAAAAAGGGAGAGAATTTGGGAGGGAGGGAGATTCTCCTGCAAGTCAATGTTACTCTTCCTAAGGGGAAGGAGGAAGCAATCTCTTCTGTTCATCCCCCCCCTTCACCAGACACACACACACACACACACACACACACACGGTATACTCCAGTGTTGAGGTTCTAAGGACAGAAAACTTGAAAAAGGAGAAGCTTTTATTTATTGTCCACTTTTAAATATTACAAAGGGAGAATAGATCTTTTCAAGAGCATTCTGTTTTCCTATGCTTATATTAGCCAATCATTGACAACTTCAGTCTTGGAAACCCAATCAGTGAGATTTTTATGGACATTTGAGTTTCCACTTTTATAATTATAAACAAAATTTAAGATAATGTATATTTAGCGTATTACCCCCTTGGAGACTATATTCTAACTCACACTCAAGCTGACTCATAACATCCTCAAGGTATACTGACCATGTACCCATGCCAATGAAGTCAGTATATGATACCTTACTTAGACTCTGATAGTTATATAGTTTCCCTGTGTATGGCTCATATACTTGTTCAGTCTAAACTACTAGAGTTTTAATTCTATTCTAATTCCATATAATTCTAATTCTAATTCTATACAAATACATACTTCAGAGAAAGATGGAGATGTACCTATGATTAAATTGGTATCAGAAATTTCTCTACGGAAAAATTCGCTATACCAATGCAGGTCTACATCTTTTTTTTGTGATTTATAATTTTATGGAGTTTCCTAGAGCACTGAGAGTTTAATGGACTTGCCCAGGGTCATATAAAAAGTATATTTTAGAGGCAGGACTGGAATTCATTTCTTCTTGGCTCGAAAGTCACTTTTTTTAGCCACTATGCTATGCTGCTTTTTAAATACATACATACACACATATACGCATCTTAATGGACATGCATGTATAATACATATTAACCACCATCTAAACCTGTAACCACATTCATATATTTTATATTGTTTTCAAACATAATCTTGCATAATTTTGAAAAACCAGAGTCTAGTATATGCTGTTAATTTTACAAATCAAATGCTCAAAGAATTATTTTGGCATAATTTCTCAAATGATTCTTGCTGGATCAAGTTGACAAGGTGGAAAGAATTAATTGAATTGAGTGCTCTAAACTCTAAAGCATTAATTAGGGAATTTGGTGCCCAAATTCAAGTCTTATAGAGCAATATTTGTAATTTATCTCTGCTTGAAAATTTAGCTCCAGCTTGCACACATTTGATTTGAGGCTTTAGGAATTATTAATATTCTGAGGATTAGCTGGTTTTAGGATTAATTGTAACTTATTTTGTGGTTCTTTGAGCTACAAGGAAATTCAGCTTTCCTATTGTTTTTCTTCTGTTATAAAATACAATTTTTATTATTAATTTTTCTAGTTGTTTTAATCACTATTTTCTTAAACAAATTGAAGATATTTAACATTTTTCCTATTAAATAAGGTCTAAATTAATCATATGAGTAGTAAAGAATTTTGGAGTTGAAAGTGGTCTATCTATCCTCAATCCATACCCAATGAAAGATCTTTCTGAAGAGACAGAAGCACTTCAAATTGCCTAAGAAAACCATAGATGAGATTAGTTAAGTGGGCACTCTATGTGCTAAGAATTACTTACTGTTATACTAGAGATCATACCAGGTCCAACTAAGCCAGAACACTTCAAGTGTGGACTAGGGATGAATAATACAGCTGCTGCTGGAAGATTGGCTTAAATCCGGAGTAACACATCGCCATCAGTTAAGTATCCTTTCATTTTTCTAATTAAAAAAAAAAATACCAAATACTTTCTTTGTTCATAGTGCTATGCTAGGTTTTGTGAAAGGTAAGATGTTCAAGTAGAACATGGGATGTGCCCTCATGAAATTTACAGTGTAGCTGAGGGATATTACCCAAAGATAACCAAAATACAAACTATTATATGTTAAGAACCCTAAGTAGTTAAAAAATAAAATGCTAGATGAGTTATAAGAGTAATAAAAAATAGCTTCCAAATAGGACTGGGAGCATGGAGAAACCAGGTAGTAGCCACACTAATAAAATGATAAAAGCTTTAAGTATTGAACTATTCTAGCCCCCCCATATATAGTCATATGTGTGTGCGTGTGTGTGTACTCCTAAATGTTTGTATATACATAATAAAACAATTTTATTATGTGTGATTATATCATACCTTGCATATACGCCTGTGTGTGTGTGTGTGCGCTCACGCATGCATGCACATATTTAATTATTTATTTCTGAACTGGCTTGAGCTCCCATTTTTCGTAATAAAAAGTACTCTAACTTACCAAACTGTGATGGCAATCAAATTACTATATTTTGTTGTTTTTGTTTTACTAAATTTGCCTCTGATTGAATAATGTGATTAAAGAACTTCCCCACCCATTGATGGGCCTACCCACTGTGAGAAGTTTGATTAGGGAGCTGTTTTATAGGATTGTCACAAGTGCCTTTTGTTTTATCCATTGAAGCACTAGGTCAGAGGGTTATGCCCTCTTGCTCTGAAAAATGTATAAATACTCTGAGGGTGAGGTTTTACTTTGAAGCTAACTGACTGGAAGTGTTTGGCCAGACTCTGGGAAGCCAGTTAAGGCACATACACACATACACACATACACACTCACACACACACGCACACACGCACACACAAAACCCCCTTTGAAAAACCCAGATGTTCCCTGTCAGGTAAAGAGGTATGTATGTTAATGGTCAGACATTTTGGAAGAATGTGTTTTCATTTCTCTGTATTTTCTCTGAAGTTTAGGGAGCTGATTTTTCCCCTGATCTAACTGAATGATACATGTGCTTGATTCAAGTGATTATTACCCCTCAATCATTGCCTTTTCTTTTAGAGAAGCAGATCAAAGAACTTGTAGTAATAGGCCCCCTTGTGTATATTACAGAGCTTACTGATACACATAGTTATTAATGCAAAAGTTAGCTTCCTAGAAGTTAATTGGCCAGCAGCGAATGAATGTAACAGAAGACTTATAAAGGTACAGTTTTCTGGCTCAATTAGATTTTCTCATTTCCAGGAACATCACATCATGATTATACTAAAAACAACCATTTCTTATAGTCTACTTCAGTATTTTGAATATCTGAGATTTCATGGGTATGGATATTCTTTACATCAACACATGTCATAGCCCCACTATCCTGTAGAAGGTTTTCTTCATGACTTGTCTTAGCCATTTTTTTTTTTTTAATTTCTGGTGGTGAGAGTCTCCAAACTTAGGTAAGACTTTAGATAATCAGTTTGTGATTCCTTGCCAAACTTATACTCAGAACCTTCTCATACTGTTAGAAGCTGCCCAAGTTTCTTTGGCAGTTACTTAGGGTCACCTCTATCCTATGATTAAGCATAAGATAGCCATGAGTATTTATTTTGATTAAATAATAACAATAAAGTAGAATTAATAACAAAACTTACTTTCAGTTTTCAATAGGTCAAGCAGCTTCATTCAGTTTTTACCATTAAAAAAAAAAAAACCTTTTCATCATCAGTGCATAAACTTTTGAACTGTGACTATAAGTCTGAATGAATACATAATCATAGTTTTAGGAAGATGTCTTTAAGCATGTCATTATTAAAGTGGTAAATAATTCACAATGGCAGCATTAATGAAGGTTGACTGTCTTCTAAGGTTAAGCCAACATAATGTTCCCAATATCTTCAGTATAAAAAACAAACAAATAAAAAAACCCATTGAATCCATTCTAAAAAAGACTAGGTATTGTTTAAATAAATACTCTTTTAGTTATCATTTTTCAGTGTTATACCTTTGAAATAAAAAAAAATTCTATGCCCTTTTCCTACTAATATTTAGTTACAATCATGCTGGATTCCACAAAAAAATAGGGGTGAACTGGTCAGGCGTATGGACTTTCTGACTTACAATTCAGGTAGCTGTCCATGGAAAAAATGTTAAGATCTTGTTTGTCATGCAATAACAATAGCAATTATAAACTCAAATTTATAAAACTCATTGAGTTGTAAAAGATACTTTCTTCACAACAACCCCTTGAGGAAGGTAGAACAAATATTAATTCTCACTAAGGGATGACAAAATTGAGACATTGAGAGTTCAGATGGTTTGCA
The DNA here is from genome assembly GCF_028372415.1 of Notamacropus eugenii. Taxonomy (NCBI): domain Eukaryota; kingdom Metazoa; phylum Chordata; class Mammalia; order Diprotodontia; family Macropodidae; genus Notamacropus; species Notamacropus eugenii. Next base: position 211,797,294 of record NC_092875.1, read on the forward strand.
ATGATCATATATGTGTGAGATGGGGATTGCAATTCAGTTCTCTTGAGCCCAAGCCTAACTTTCTTGTCCACAGCACTTCTTAAATACCAACTATGAATTGTTAAATAAAGTCAATTTGCTCATTAATTCTAACCAAATTTAACTCAAACTATAAATTCTGATTAAACACTAATTATTTTAAATCTACATTTAATATATTCTCATATAATAGTTTGCTATCATATTTGTAAGATTGCCATCTAATTTGTAAGAAAATGCAGGAGTAAAAGAAATGAACATATGAGTAGAAATATGGACTAATCAAATGTCAAAAATGAGGGATGACCCAGTTGCCCCACTGATATCTTCATGATATCAAGAGACATCATGTATATTAAGTGTATTAATGTACATTAAGTACAATTAGTGCATTAAGTAGGTATGGTGAACTTAAAGGAGAGAACATGGACAAAAGTTGTACAGGATGGGCAGACTTGAATGGGTTGTAATTTGTATTACTAGAAGTAATAGGCTTTCATAAGATCGCAGGTTCATTCAAATATCTTGAGTATTCTAATATTTTGAGAAAATGATCTTTGAAGTTGTGCAAAATTTTTATCACAAGTAGATGTTTCTAACAACCTATTCCACTTAGCAAATGTACTTTTCAGAAATAAGAACTTATTTTTAATTTTTCATGTATTGACAGTATGGGTTCTGTTTTCTTCAAAGTACAGCTCAGATTCTATCTACTATATGAAGCCTCTTCCACTCCCCTCCACTTCTGAAGTTATTAATAATCATCTTCTCCTGCAAATAATTGTCCTATTTTGTATGTGTGTTACATTTACTTAATGATATAAGATCATAGATCTGAAGCTGGGAAAAAACCTCAGAGACCTATTTCATTTTTTACAGATGAGTAAACTGAAGTAGGGATGTTGTACCTTGGGTCCAAATCATACAGGTAGAAAGCATCAGAGGAAGAATGTGAATCCATTCCTCTGACTTAACAGTCAGATCTCTTTTCATTGTACAGTACAAATTGCCTCCTAACCTCCCCTAGTCAACCCTCACATATACACATTGTAAAATGTAATTTTCCACAGGACAGGGACCGTTTTAAATTTTCTCTGCAGCCGTAATACCCAGAAGAGTGCCTTGTCTATAGCAACCACTTAATAAGTCCTTCATGGAGAAAGGAAATAAATAAATGAATAAATAAATAAATAAACAGCGATGTCTCTTAAAGCCTTAGAAGAACTTGCAGTTTTGTGCCTTTACTATGTCTTTGGCTTCTGCTTCTTTCTGGCAAGAGAAAACTCACCAGTCTTTGTTTATTTCACTAACATCTCAGTTAAGTCTCTCAGAACTCTTAGAGAGAAAAATATAGAGATAAGGTGAAGAAAATTCTATATAACCTCCCCACAATGTATTTATTTGTTCATGAGAACAAAACTCAAAATCTGAAATAATTTTAGAAAGAAATACATTATTTTGAAGAGGAGAGTGGGGTGAAAAGGAAGTATGACATCCTCTTGTCCAGACTCTAAAAAGTTTATGTTATACAAGATTTAGAAAAGATACCCACATACAAACCACATGTATACAGATAAGTATTTTTTTTTCCAAGAGGGTAACTTGAAAGCAAGGTAGACTGAGGTAGATATGAGTAAATATAAAAATTCAATAACATTTGCAGAAAGCTGGAATCACAAGGGGACCAAAAACACAAGCTTGGGTGAACCCAAAAAAAGACCAGGGTATGGCAACTCAAAACAAGAATATTGTGGGTGAATCTAGGACCTGGGAGAACCTAAAATTCCTTGTAGTCATCTCCAGCATTCCTGGAGATTTATTGAGGGTCAGGGTGATATATCGGGGTCTAACTCTCTCTAATCATAAAAAAATTAGATTTAAGCAATATAATAAGTTTTCTAAACAATTTAATACATTATAATAATCCACACCACCAAGGTATCATGACCATGGTTCTTTCTTTTGGCAAGCTTAAAATCAATCTAAAATTCCCCAAACATGCTGGCTACATGGTCATCCATCCTCACTCAATAGCTCCATTGCCCTAGATTTTTCTAATTTGTCCAGACCCAATAAATGAATTCCTTCTGAATGGTCTCTGTTTAAATGGGTTTTCCATTGCAAATCTACATTTGTACTACTTTCTTTAACATGTTAGGCTTGCATTACAAAAATGACTTGAACATAGCAATTCAATTCAGAAAACGTTTATTAGGTTCCTACCTTTTTCAGGCACTTTGCTAGGCACTGGAGATGCAAAAATGTGGCAAAAGACAATGTCTGCCTGCAAGAAGCTTAAAATCTAATAGCACACTTACAATCTAAGGCATATCAACTATATACTGAATCAAAATACCAGTGGCATCTGTAACATCTTAACCAAAATAGGATCTGTTTGGTTTGGAATTTTTGTCTTCACAAACTCAAATTTTCAAGTTTGTGTTTTGTAACACTAAAGTAACTTAAAGATTCCCATGCTACAAAACTCCAGTACAGTGTCAGATATGCGTCTGAGTAGTGCAGTAGATAAAGTGGCTAAAGGCACATTTACCTGGAGTCAGGAAGACTCATCTTCCTGAGTTCAAATGTGGCCTCACATTTGGCCTCACATTAGCTGTGTGACCCTGGGCAAGTTACTGTGTGCTTCAGTTTCTTCATTTATAAAATGAACTGGAGAAGGAAATGGCAAATGACTCCAATATTTTTTGCCAAGAAAACTCCAAAAAGCACCACAAGGAAAAAAAAAACATAACTGAAAATGAATGAACAACAATAAAAAGTAGCAGATTAGTCAATTTCCCCAAACTAATTCAACTATGTAATCTCTGAGATAAAGAATTACGTGTCAGATATAGAGTACTTACAGATATGAAATGGCACATTCTTATAACACAAGTTATATCAGTAAGCACCCCAATATACACAGGGGGACCTGCTATCACAGATTCTTAGATCTGCATTCATAAAAGTAAAGGCAACTTTTGAGGGGTAAATAATCATTTTAATCAAGCACAGGTATCAGAGAAAATCAAAATAAAAATTTCAGAGAAATCAAAAATCAACAGACAGCACTTCCAAACTACTTGACCACTAACATACATACATCTTTACCGGAGAAGGAAGCACCAACATCTGGATTTTCAAGAGGCAGTGGAGGAGGGGGGGCTCTGCTACTTAGAGATTTTCCAGAGTCTCATTTAGCACATAGACCTTCCAAAAACTAAGCTCCCAAAGTAAAACCTCACACTCAGAGTATTTATACACTTTAAAGAGCCAGAGGGTATAACTCTCTGACACAGTGCTTCAATAGAGAAAACAAAAGGTAGTTGGGACCCTCCTAAAAAATAACTCCCCTAATCAAGCATCCTACAATGGGCAGGCCCATCAATGGGTGGGAAAGATATTCCCCAATCACATTATGCAGAGCCACTTTTAGTATAACAAAAACAGCAATAGATCTCAATTTGATTGACATTACAGATGCTAAGTATTTTCCTTCTATCAGCCTCCTTTCTCCAGTGATATGATCACAAGTAAACTCACAGCTTTATGTTTTGTAGTCATCTTGGGATTCTATCCTACTGGGTTCCTAGAGGCAGTGTTGGAACACTGTCATTTTTCTATATTCTTTCCAACAAGCAGAAAGTTCTGATTCCTCATTCACCTGAAGCTGGAGCAGAGAACATGTGCAAAGAACTTTCTGCCTTTTTATTACAGCCCAGTCTTAATTTAACAAACCCCAATGTAGAGGGACTTTTCACAGAATGCAGCTCACATACATACCCTACCTGAATCTTACAAAAACTCAGAAGTTTTGATGCATCCCAGCCAATGAGGAAGAGAGGAGAGTACAGGAAGGAAAAAAGGTAGTGAGCAAACACATGCATCTGAACACTAGGTTTGAAAGACTGAAGACTGAAAACCATCTGGGGCTAAGATGATACCTAGTACAGGGAGGCATAATGATAGAACACAATGGGAGAAGGCAGAGGCACCTATCAAAAAAGGGATGAAAAGCTATGAAGTGAGTGAAAGATGAATATAAGTATATATTTATAAACACATATATCTGTGCTCTCAACTAGCAACAAGCTTAAGAGACAAAGGCAGCATAAAAACTGAGAATACAAACAGATACATTAAGAAAAATAGTTTAAAAAAACAGAAGGAAAGGTCAGTACTAAATTCTCAAAAATATGAAACTCTGTAAACAAATATAATACAAAGGAAAATAAAGATATGCCAGAAGAAATAAGATTTCCTGTGAATTCCCAAGATAACATGGAACAACCAAAAACCCCAGGTTGACTAGAAAAAGAAATAAAATTCATAAAAGAAGACTTTAAGGACAAATATAGGTCAGAATTTAGAGATCTCATCACAGGATTAAAAAACAACATCAAAAATTCAATTAATAGTTAAGAAAAAAATCATGGAGATTCTTGTCAAATAAGTGAGATAACTATATTTGAAAAACAAAAATGCTGGCAAAACAGAAACAAAAAGCAACAGCACAAAAAAAGGTCACATGAATTAAAGGCAAGTCAAAGAAACTGATCTTGAAGACATTATGTGCAGTTGAATGAAACTCAGAAGAACATGATAAAAAAACCCCAAATAACATGACTGAAAATAAAATGAAAATACTATCTAGAATTTATGAGTACAGACAATATGGCATCAATTAAGAAAAACTACAGATTAAGTTCTGAAAAAAAAGTTCTCTGCTTTAAACTCCAAGATATACAGTAGTTAAATCTAGAAATCTCAATGACAAATAAAATGGAAAGGGAATCTGAATAATACAATACTATTCCTGAGTCATGATAAATCATTAAAGTAAATGAAATTGTAAATTCCCCAAATCAAAAGTGTTTAACATATTGCCCACAATGATATAGCTTACAGGCCTCCAAATATTTAATAAAACAACGATATTTTAGACATTCTTGAAAAAAATGTAAAAGGTAAAAATATTATATGCACACTATTATGAAGTAAAGAATAAGGAAATGAATTATCTCATTACATAAAGGCTATTTTAAAATACTCATATTAGCAACATCCAAAGAAATAAATAACAAAAGCAAAAAAAGCACAGAAATTCTTCATGTAACAAAAATAATATAGGGGATACAAGTAAAAGATACAGAACTTAATGAGAAATATAATCTCTTGAAAAGGGTTTTTAAAAAAAATAATGAGATAAAAAAGTGAAAACTAATAAAGCATAATCCACAGTATCTGCAACTATATTATTAAAATTAATGGGAATGAAAACCCCAATTAAAAAAAAACTGATGAGCCAATTAAAGATAACATTTTATGTGAATAAATTCCATTTATTTAAATATTAAAAAGTTGCAGGACAAGTTTTGTTGATTGTATTGGTAGTCAATATTCTTCATAATACATAATTTAAATAAAAATAGAATATGCTCTTGTATACAAACCTGGTCATTAAAAACCTTGCATTCTTCCCTATATTGCTAGGCATGTAGTGAATAACAATCTTGGCCCTTATATCTCAGTATATCTCTTATCCTTTATATCCCTTATATCAGTATATCTCTAATAACGGTGATAAGGGCAGTCAATAAACATTTATTAAGCACCTGCTATGTGCCAGGTACAGTTTGGGGGATACAAAAAGAGGCAAAAGGTGGTCCCCACCCTCAAAGAACTAGCAGACTAATCGTGGAGACAGTACCAAACAATACATACAAACAAGCTATATACAGGACAAATTGGAAATAATTAAAAGACCAAAGGCATTGTATTAAAAAGAGTTTGGGAAAAGCTTCCTGTAGAATTAGTATTTTAGCTGCAACTTAAAGAAGACAGAGAATTGAGTAAACAATGACAAGATAAGAATATTTTTCCAATTTACTAATACGTTTTAAAATTCAAAATTTCCAGTGTCAAAAGCAAATGATAATTGATATGAGCTAGCATTTATATAGTGCATCAAAGTTTGTGCAACACTTTAAATAAGTTCTTATTTGCTCACAACAACCTGGTAAATCAGATGTTGCTATTTTCTCTGTTTTAGAGATGAGAAAACTGAAGCCAAATAACTTGCCCCACCTTCACAAAACCAGTACGTGACTGAGGCAGGTTTTAAATACAGACTTTCCTCCTCCATGTCCAATATTCTACTCACTTTACCACCTGAATGAGAAAGCAAAAATCAAAATTTTTCCCAGTTAAGGGTAAGTCCAAAACCTAATAATAAGCTTTATATGTATGGCTTCAAAAACATTCAGGTGATACTAAAATGGAAATATTATTTATTCTATGTAAATTTTGTTTCCTCAAGTAGATCTGCTACTTACAGACACAAACCACATTTTGCACTTCTTCACTATCCACAATATGCTTGGCACAAAACTTGTCACATAGAAGGTTCCCAATAAATTACTTGTGGGTAAAATTGTGTACAAAGTTGAACTGAAAAAGCATTCTTCATAAAAATCCAAGAACATAATCTTAGAGACATTTTAGAGGTTGAATCCAATTCTCTCTGCAGTGTTGAAATTCCCTCAAGTCTGACAAGGAACCTCCTACTACAGCAGATAGCCCATTTCATTTCTGATTGTTTTAATTGCCAAGAAGTCCATCCTTTTGTCTGTCTCACTGTGACTTCACCTTGTTAGTATGTTGTTGGTATTGTGTTTCAGCAGTTTTAGTCATGTCTGACTCTTCACCACCACATTGGGGGTTTTCTGGACAAAGATGATGGAGTATCTTGCCATTTCCCCCCCCAGTTCAATTTTAAAAGATGAAGAAACTGAGGCTTAACAGGGTTAAGTGACTTACTCAGGTTGCAGAGCTAATAAGAGTCAGAGACCAGTTTTGAACTCAGGAAGATGAGTCTTCTTGACTCCAGGCCCAGCACTCTATTCATTGTGCCACTTAGTTGCCCTCACAGCTCTTTTTGTATTCCAGAGGAAACAGAATAGAGGGGATTTTTCAGTAGAAAAATAATTTTCAAAGGGGAAACAAAAAGAAAAAATGTCTGAAGAGGCACATGAGAAAGAAGTTTAACTGTAACAGGAGATTCAAGGATAAAAGAATGCATAATGGGGACAAAGGAAAGAAAAAGAACTTGGTATCAATTGGTTATCTATTTAAGACTTCTATAAAGGGTAAAGTAACTTCTGAGGAGGAAACAGCTTTTCATGTTCTAATGAAGTGTTGGTAAAGCTTCATAGCTGTTGCCAGCAGTGAGACCTTTCAGAGTTGATCAGAGGAAGAAGATATGAGTGGCAATTAGTGATCCCTATGAGGGAGTATCAGAGTACCCATTTGTGGGTCCAATATTCTCTTCAAAGGGAACAGATATGGGACAACAAATAACTTTTTCATACGTCAGTGTTAATGAATATTATGACCCAATGTTTGTGATTTTCCTGTAGCTAAATGACACTAATAGAATGAACCTAGGGTCTCCCCTTAGTTCTGAATTGTCTATCTATCTTTTTATCTATCATCTATCTCTCATTTATTGATCTACTTTCTAGCTTTATCTATCCCTTTATCACTTAATTGATTTATCTGTACCACCTTTTTAGTTTTTAGGTCTTCATAGTAATTAGATAGGCACCTAGGTAGTACAGTAGATAGACCACTTGCCTGGCATCAGGAAGATCTGAAGTCAAATCCGAACCCATTCACTTATAGTTGTCTGACCCTGATTAAGTCACAATTTCTATCTGCCTCAGTTTCTGCAAAATAGAAAAAACAATAGCATTTAACTACAAGGGTTGTGATGAGAATCAATTTAAATTATATTTATAAAGCACTTAGTGTAGTGCTTGACACATAGCAGAAGCTTAAAAAATGCTTGTTTGCTTCAAGTATGGAATGGGATTCTGTGGTAAAAAGCAAACTCCGTGTAATTGGAAATCTCAATTGAAAATTTGATAATCACTTTTAAGGGATGTTGAGAAAGGAATTTCTGTTTACATACATATGGGATGTGATGATATTTGAAATTCTTTCTAAGTCTAAAATTCTGATTTAAAGTGAAGGTTTTTGAGCAAGGGAGCTATATGGAGAAGACTGTGCATTAGAAATGTTATTTGACAGTTATGTGAAGGATGGCTTGAAATGGAAAGGAGATTGGTGGCAGAGATCAGCTATGAAGCTATTACTATATAGTACAGTGGGTTTTCAAATGTTAACACAACAAAATGGTCTTTTCTAATAGCTTTTGAAGTAGTTTCAAAGAAGTAAGTTCAACATTTTCTGATTCATAGAAATGAGGCATATCACTGTAATGAAAATTCTTGTCTTATGGAAGTATATTACCAGTTCTATGAATTGTATTTATCAATTCTAATAAAATACTTAAATGACAGCAACTTAATTTCTGTAAGAACCATTTTTTCTTTTGTAATATCAGGGAGAAGAATCTCTGCTAATTAACATATACATGTACATATACACATATATATGTATTTGTGTAAATGTATGTGTATGCCCATGTCAGCAACATTTAAAGAAAGATGTTGCATTTTTTGTACTATTTCCAAAATATAATTTTTGAAAAGTCGGAATTTAATTGGCACTAGAGGCTTTATATGCCAACCTCAATTGTAATGGTTTATGTGCTTTTATTTGATTTATACATATATCCACCATATAACAAAAAAAACCAAAATAATTAATATTTTTAAGTTAAAAACTAAATCAGGGGACCAAACACTGATGATGTTCCTCACTATGCTTCTGGAGCTGTGCTAACAAACAAACAAACAAACAAAAAACAACAAAGAAAGGCAAACTATTCCTTTCCTTGAAAGATGTCCCAATCTAAGCTACAGCAATAATGCATGAGTAGGATTCATGAACTGGAAAGATATCCATCAAGTTCTCCATCCCTATAGCCCAATACTATTGACATCTTTTTGTAATGAATATATTAAATTTTTAAAAATGTTATTTCTGAAGTCAAAGAAAAAAGTTGGTTCATTTCAATGCAATTCAATAAACATTTATTATGTGTCAGGCTCTGAGCTAAGTACTATGGATGCAAAAAAGATAAAGAAAGTTCCTTTCCTGAAGAAACTTAACATTTAATGGGGAAGACAATATCCAAAGGAAGTGGAAGGGTGATTGTGGTCCCTTTAGGCTACCTGGACTGAGGTGTTGCAGGAGAACTTGCACTTCAGGTGTGAGGGCTTGCCAAACCCTTCTCAGGGTTTTTCGTCTACCTTTAGTATTTCCCTATTACCCTGCTCTTACCTGTGGTTGCAAGAAGCTGTAACAAGCATGGTGGCTACACTTTGGTTTGGTATCCCCTCCAGGAGGTGAATGGTGAATTCTTTTAATGACTATTTTGTCCTCTGGATATAGCACTTCTGGACAGTTTTCCTTGATTTCTTGGAAGATATTGTCCAGACAATGTTTTTCATCATGGCTTCCTGGTAGACCAATAATTCTCCTGCTTCTATTTTCCAGGTCGGTTGTTTTTCCAATTCGATATTTTACATTTTCTTCTGTCTTTTCATTCTTTAAATTTTGATTGACTGATTCTTGATGTCTCATAGAGTCTTTTGCTTCTACTTGTCCAGTTCTAATTTTCATCAAGTTGTTTTCTTCAGATAACTTTTTTATCTCCTTTTCCATCTGTCCAATTATTTATTTCTTTTACGGAATTATTTTCTCCAGTAAGTTTTTGTACTTCCTTTTCCATTTGTTCAATTTTCCTTTTTAAAGAGTTGTTCTCTTCAGTGATTTCTTTTTTCATATTTTGAAAATCATTGGCCATTTTTTCTCCTATTTCCTTCTTCAGCTGTTCCAAGAGTGCTCTCTGTGCATGTGAGCAGTTCATAGTCCCATCTGAAGTTTCAGATGGGAGTACAATCTCAGCACTGACCTCTTTGGTAATCGTACTTTGGTCTTTGTCCTCATAGAAAGATTCTATGGTCTTTTTCTGCTTGCTCTGCTTCTTCTTGCTCATGATAGTGAAGCTTTGTGTGTTGTGGTCTCTGGTTCTTTCAGTTAGAAGCTGGAGAATCAGTTGTTGAGCTGCTGGTGTGGAAAAGCTAAGGGCAAGTGCCTTTGTTTTGTATTTCCTGGATTGGCCCTGGGGCTAGTTTGTTAGGTGAGGGCGAGGGGTGGTCTGGTCACAGGAGATCTCAGCTAAGTTAGAGCAAAGGCAAGCTCAGCTCACATCTGGGTTCTAGTGCAAGTTTCCAACCCCTGTGGGGCTCCTCTCCTTCAGGATAGTCCCTGCTACAGTAAGAGGAATCCCCCTTAGCTATTTTCCAAGCCTCAGTTACTATGAGACTGTTTGCCCCTTCAGCTGTTCCCACTGATCCAAGATTTTTCTGGGGAAATATTTTATGACTCTTTTGAGGTCAATAAAGGGAGAGGGAGAGAGCATTTACCGATCATTCCACCTTTTTGGCTCCTGGAAGATCAAGTACGTGGCCTACAGATGTTTAATCTGTGGCCTGAAAGTTTCGAGAGTAGCTGTAGCTGATACCTGGGGCTCAGTGGCTGTCTCTCATTTGGTTCCCCTCTTCTCCTGCCGTGGGCTGCCACTCTGCCTTTTTGCTGTGCTGCTGTTGCCTGAAGCCACCCTGGGGGTTTCCTGCTCAGCTGCGCTGCTGTAAGACATGCTGCATTGTGTGCTGTGGGCTCACCCCCTGTTGCTACACTTTGGCAAAACTATTTCAGCACACAGTCTGAATCAGTTTGAGAGTATATGATAGTCCTTAACTCATAAATGATTTAGAGGGGTGTCTATTATGAGCACATGAAGATTTACCTCAGAAAGGACAGATGATAGTAGTTTGTGTCAATGGTCATGAAGGTGATTGAAGCAAGTGTAGCAGACTGTTTAGAGCTTGATTAGTAGACTCCAAGGTCATCTACTGTAACCAGTAGGATCCCAGTTATCTTGACTTTGTCTTGTCATTGAACTTTGATGGCTCTGAAAGAGAATGAGTCTAAAGTCTCCGGGCAAATCTGCCTTATTTAAATCCAGTTCATATGCAAGTTAAGATATCAGCCACTGATGTCAATGGTCCTCTTTGAAAGTAAAGGAGGAGTAACAACAACTCAAGTGTACAATGTCTCTGGATGAAATGTCTCAAACCAAAGCAGAACTATGAATGAAAAATAGCAAGCTACCTGGAAATTTTTTTTGAACCCTCTATAAAAGAAAGCTTTGAGAGGTTTTAATGTTCTATCCTCCAATCCTCCAATCAGAGGAGAGAGGTAACACAGGAAAGTGAGAAGGTATTGAGTATCAAAAACTTAGTCAATCTCTGTGGTAATGAGATTTCAGATGAACAGCTTATCCTGAGGGAGTTAAGACATTCTCAGAGTTGAAACCAAACAAAGGTGCTTGCTTCTGAGGTAATGAGGTATGAGACCAGAGGGAAGAAAATGTAAGAGAAGGGAAGAATAGTAATAGCAAGACCTGCATCTGAGGAAGTCTATTGATTAATAAGGTCTATGACTAAAAAGGAGGCACCACAATAAGGCCTCTGTGCTTTATTTAATGGGAGAGAAGTGACATATGAGAGCTCTAGGATGTAGCTCTCTTTAGTTCTATTATAATTCTGGGGCTAGCAATCCATTGCCTATAATATCTAAGGTATTTTGCACATTAATGAGAGAAGTCAAAACATAGGCACAAACTCATTTGTTTATTTTAGCTAAGAGGACCACAGTGATGCACATACAAAGTTCCATGAAGCTTAAAATGCCACCAATTGCCAACCTCTCATATAAGAGAATAGAATTCAAAATGATTCAGTATGAATCATAATAGGAAACCAGCCACCTTATCCTATTTTCCTTCACCTAACAAGATTAGGTTCTAACATTGTAGTATTTTAAACTGGAATTGAAGAAGCATGAAAATACTTTAACAGTCTCATTCATATCCAGTTATTCACGTTGCACTATATTTTAAGTGCTGGAGATATGGCAAACTGTTTTAGTTTCACTAGTAACAGGTCATCCATTAAAATCATCTCCTTGAAATAAAATAACTCCAAGTTAGCTACCACTGCAACGGTAAAATATTATTCTCTGATGATATCTAGAGTTAAAGTGACTTAGTCAATATTCAATAAGCATTTATTAAGAGCCTACTATGTTTCAGTCCCTGTGTTAAGCACTGGCAGGCAAAGGCAGAAAAAGAAAGACAATTACTGTCCTGTGGGAGCTTGAAATTTAGTGGGAGAAGACAACATACTAAAGAAATATGAAAAGCAGGAGAAAGGGAGGAAACTTGTTCATCATGAAGCATGTTACAGAAAGAAGTTCAAAATTAGGGTAGCTGGATGCAAATGGGAGGTATGATGTATCCCCCCCACCCCCACTTAAATAGAAGGGTTTATGGCTCCCCTCTCCTATCAGAGGAGCAGTACATACAATGAGGTGTGAAGAACAAGACTGATTAGATTAAGATGATGAGATGCTTCAAGATGAGTTTACTGTTAACATTGTTGTTACTGTCTCATACTTCATTTGCTTTTAAAAAAGAAAGCTATTTATTTTTGCTCTTTATGTTCACTTTTATAAGATTTTGAGTTCTAAATTTTCTTCCCCTCCCAAAGACAGCATGTAATCTGATAGAGGTGATATATATATATATATATATATATATATATAGAATCACATTACACATTTCCACATTATTCATGTTGTGAAAGAAGAATCAGATCAAAAAGGGACAAAAAAAACAATGAAGAAGAAAAATAAAGGAGAAAATAGTGTGCTTCTATCTGCATTCAGACTCTATAGTCCTTTCTCCGGATATGCATTGCATTTTCCATCATGAGTCTTCGGAATTGTCTTAGATCATTGCATTGCTGAGAAGAGCTAAATCTATCAAAGTTATTTGTACTTTTCAGCTCTGTTGTTGCTATTACTGTGTACAGTGTTTTGGTCCTGCTCATTTCACTTAGCATCAGTTCATGTATATCTTTCCAGGGTTTTTCTGAAGTCTCCCTGCTTATCATTTCTTATGGAACAATAATATTCTATGAAATTCATATACTACAACTTGTTCAGCCATTCCCCAATTAATGAACATCCAATCAGTTTCCAAATTTTGACCACCCAAAAAAGCTGCTAAAAATATTTTTGTGCATTTTTTATGATCTCTTTGGAATACAGACTTATAAGTGGTGTTGTTGGATCCCGTAATGGCAAGAAAATAGGATCTTTTCCCTGTTTTTCTTTTAGTATAATTAAATGACTCAGATTAAATCTTGCCTTTACCAATTAAGAGTTCTTACCAGGAGTAAAGTACTGAAACAAGAGTTTCTTTAACTAGAAAGATATATATATATATATATATATATATATATATATATATATATATATATATATGTATATATACATATATATGTATATATATATATATTTATATTGTTAATTACTTTAATGTGATGAAATAGCTTCCTCTTGATGAGGAAAGACTTGTGGGAAGGCCCCAACTTTTGTTAATGAGACACTGGTTCTCTAGGGTTATGATGCCCTTTGGCTCTAAAAAAGGTATGAATACTCTGAGTTGAGGTTTTACATTGGGGCTTACTGTAAGTGTTTGTATGACTAGAGGAGAACTCTGGGAAGATGCTTAAGAGCTTCCTAGCTTGGAAAACCCAGATGTTTGTGCTTCCCTCTTCCCTCTTTGGTGGTAACTATGGTCAGACAGTAGGACCTGTCTGTTGATGATCCAGCAGAGGAAGCCATGTCTATTGATGTTTGATTTCTCTGTAATTTCTTTGAAGTTCAGGTTGTTGACTCCCCTGAACAAGGAGATCGATATATATGCTTGGTTAAAGGAATGATACATGTTCTTCATTTAAGTTTCTGTTAACCCCTCGAAAGTTGCTTTCCTTTTATGAATGCAGATCAAAGAACCTGTACAGCAGCACTCCCTCCCCCAGTATGTCCCAGTGCTTACTGATAAAGCTCAAAATGTATGCACAGTTTGATTGGCCTTTGGGCATATTTCTTTTTTTTTTTATTAATTTATTTAACTTTTAACATTCATTTTCACAAAATTTTGGGTTCCAAATTTTCTCCCCATTTGTCCCCTCCCCCCACCCCAAAACACTGAGCATTCTAATTGCCCCTATCACCAATCTGCCCTCTCTTCTATCATCCCTCCCTTCCTTTGTCCCCATCTTCTCTTTTGTCCTGTAGGGCCAGATAACTTTCTATACCCCTTAACCTGTATTTCTTATTTCCGAGTAGCAAGAACAGTACTTGACAGTTGTTCCTAATACTTTGAGTTCCAACTTCTCTTCATCCCTCTCTCCCCACCCATTCCCTTTGGAAGGCAAGCAATTCAATACAGGCCATATCTGTGTAGTTTTGCAAATGACTTCCATAATAGTTGTGTTGTGTAAGACTAAGTATATTTCCCACCATCCTATCCTGCTCCCCATTGCTTCTATTCTCTCTTTTTATCCTGTCCCTCCCCAAGAGTGTTGACTTCAAATTGCTCCCTCCTCCCACTGCCCTCCCTTCCATCCTCCCCTCCACCCTGCTTATCCCCTTCTCCTCTACTTTCCTGTACTTTAAGATAGGTTTTCATACTAAAATGAGTGTGCATTTTATTCCATCCTTTAGTGGAATGTGATGAGAGTAAACTTCATGTTTTTCTCTCACCTCCCTTCTTTTTCCTCCCACTAAAAATTCTTTTGCTTGCCTTTTTTATGAGAGATAATTTGCTGCATTCCACTTCTCCCTTTCTCCTCCCAATATATTTCTCTCCCACTACTTGATTTCATTTTTTTAAGATATGATCCCATTCTCTTCAATTCACTCTGTGCTCTGTGTGTGTGTGTGTGTGTGCGTGTGTGTGTGTGTGTGTGTGTGTGTGTGTGTGTAGTCCCACCCACTACCCAGATACTGAAAAGTTTCAAGAGTTGCAAATATTTTCTTTCCATGTAGGAATGTAAACAGTTCAACTTTGGTAAGTCCCTTATGAATTCTCTTTGCTGTTTACCTTTTCATGCTTCTCTTCATTCTTGTGTTTGAAAGTCAGATTTTCTTTTCAGCTCTGGTCTTTTCATCAAGAATAATTGAAAGTCCCCAATTTCACTGAAAGACCATTTTTTCCCCTGAAGTATTATACTCAGTTTTGCTGGGTAGGTGATTCTTGGTTTTAGTCCTAGTTCCTTTGACTTCTGGAATATCCTATTCCACGCCCTTCAATCACTTAATGTAGAAGCTGCTAGATCTTGTGTTATCCTGATTGTATTTCCACAATATTTGAATTGTTTCTTTCGAGCTGCTTGCAATATTTTCTCCTTGACCTGGGAACTCTGGAATTTGGCCACAATGTTCCTAGGAGTTTCTCTCTTTGGATCTCTTTCAGGTGATGATCTGTTGATTCCTTGAATACTTATTTTGCCCTCTGGTTCTAGAATCTCAGGGCAGTTTTCCTTGATAATTTCATGAAAGATAATGTCTAGGCTCTTTTTCTGATCATGGCTTTGAGGTAGTCCCATAATTTTTAAATTGTCTCTCCTAGATCTATTTTCCAGGTCAGTTGTTTTTCCAATGAGATATGTCACATTATCTTCCATTTTGTCATTCTTTTGGTTTTGTTTTGTGATTTCTTGGTTTCTCATAAAGTCGTTAGGCTCCATCTGTTCCATTCTAATTTTGAAAGAACTATTTTCTTAAGTGAACTTTTGAACCTCCTTTTCCATTTGTCTAACTCTGCTTTTGAAAGCATTCTTCTCCTCACCGGCTTTTTGAACCTCTTTTGCCAATTGAGTTAGCCTATTTTTCAAGGTGTTATTTTCTTCAGCATTTTTTTGGGTCTCCTTTAGCAAGGTGTTGACCTGCTTTTCATGCTTTTCTTTCATCTCTCTCATTTCTCTTCCCAGTTTTTCCTTCACCTCTCTAACTTGATTTTCAAAATCCTTTCTGAGCTCTTCCATGGCCTGAGCCCATGGTATATTTATTTTGGATGTGTGGGATACAGAAACCTTGACTTCTGTGTCTTTCCCTGATGGTAAGCATTGTTCTTCCTCATCAGAAAGGAAGGGAGGAAATATCCATCGACCAAGAAAGTAACCTTCTATAGTCTTATTTTTTTTCTCTTTTCTGGGCATTTTCCCAGCCGGTGACTTGACTTCTGAGTTTTCTTTCCACCCCCACCTGGCCTCCAGATCCACCCAGCCAGTGCTTGGGGTCTGAGATTCAAATGCTGCTCCCCAGCCTCAGGGCTTTGTGTGGGGGCAGGGCTGCTATTCAGTGTGAGATTAAGTTCAGGTGCTCAGGTGGGGGCAGGGGTGCCACACAGGGTTCAGTTCCCTCGGGGGTTTATGTGGAGACCTTCCACAGGGGATCTGATCTCCTGCCTGCTTTGGGATCCCCTGTCCCCTGCCACCACCACTGCTGCCTCCCGAGGGGGCCCGAACCACAGGGACACCCCACTCCTCTCTCTGCCACCCAAAAAGCCTCTCTCACTGACCGTTAGCACCTGTGGGTGGAGCGACCTGTGCAGCTGCTGGGGATTCTGTCCCTGAAGCCTACAGTGATCTGCTTCTCTTGGTACCATGTGGCCAAGGCAGGGTTGGGCTTCACTCTGGGTCCAGTGCATGACGGACCATTCGTGTCAGGTTTTCAGGGCTCTCTGGAACAGAAATCTCATCTCCTCCGTTGTTCTATGGCTTCTGCTGCTCCAGAATTTGTTGGGAGTACTTCTTTACAGATATTTTATGGGCTGTGGGTTCAGAGCTAGCATATGTGTGTCTTTCTTCTCCACCATCTTGGTTCCTCTCCCCTCTTTGGGCATAATTCTAAATTTCTCTCCAAATGGTTGAATCAGTTCACAGTTTCACTAGTAATGTATTAGTGTTCCAATTTTCCCATATCTTCTCCAACATTCATCTTTTTTATGTTTTGCTGTGTTAAACAATCTGAGAGGAATACCTTGGCATTAAGAACTGTTAAGAACCTTAGGAACTGTTTTAATTTGCTTTTATCCAATAAATAGTGATTTAGAGCATTTCTACATGACTAAAGATAGCTTTATTTTCTTCATCTGAAAACCATCCATACCCTTTTCTCACTTATCATTTGGGAAATGACTTGTATTCTTATAGCTTTGATTCATTTCTCTATATATTTTAGAAATGAGGCCTTTATCAGAAATAATGCCTATGAAAATAGTTTCCCAGCTTTCCAGTTTTTAGATGCACTAGCTTCGTGCAGTTTTTTTTTTAATTTAATGTAATGAAAACCATAAATTTTGCATTTCATAGTATTCTCTTTCTCTTGTTTGTTCATAAATTCCTCCACACTCCATAGATCTGACAGGCAGATTATTTCTTCTTTTCCCAATTGTTTTGTAGTATCATGCTTTATGTCTAAACCATTTACCAATTTTGACTTTATCTTGGTATATGGTATAAGATATTGCTCTATGTCAAGTTTCTGCCATACCATTTTCAATTTTTCCGTGCAGTTTTTTTTCACTAGTGAGTTCACATCCCAGAAGCTGGAGTTCTTGGGTTTGTCAAACAGTAGGTTACTGTAGCAACTGACTATTATGTCTTGTGTACCTAATCTATTCCACTGATTCATCACTCTATTTCTTAGCCAGTACCAAGTAGTTTTGATGATTTCTGCTTTATAATACAGTTTTAGATCTGACATAGCTAGGAAACCTTCCCTTGCATTTCTTTTCATTAATTCCCTTGATATTCTGAACCTTTTGTTCTTCTGGATGAATTTTGCTTTGTTTTGTTTTGTTCTAGATCTATAAAAAGTGTTTTTCATGGTTTAATTGGTATGGTGCTGAATAAGAAATTAATTTGGGTAGAATTGTCATTTTTATTATACTAGCTCAGTCTACACATAAGCCACTATTATTTTCCTAATTATATGGATCTGGCTTTATTTGTCTGAAGAGTGTTGATAATTGTGTTCATAAAGTTCCTTAGTTTGTCTTGGCAGGTAAACTCCCAAATATCTTATATTGTCTACATTTGCTTTAAATGGAATTTCTCTTTCTGTCATTTTCTATTGGTCTTCCTTAAATAATATATAGAAATTCCAATGATTTATGTGGGTTTTATATCCTACAACATTGCTAAAGTTATTAGTTATTTCAAGTAGCTTTATTATTGATTCTCTAAGATTCTCTAAGTATACCATTATATCATCTGCAAACAGTGATACCTTTGTTTCCTCGTTGCCTATTCCAATTTTTCTTAATGCTAAAGATAGAATTTCTGTGACAATATTTGCTTTCTCTGTTTTGTCCCTTTCTGGTTTAGGCATCAGCACTATGTTTGTATCATAAAAAGAATGTGGCAGGACTCATTCTTTGCCTAGTTTCCCAAATAGCTTATGTGATTTTGAAATTAATTGTTCTTTAAATGTTTGGTAGAATTCACTTGTAATTTCTTTTGGCCCAGAAGATTTTTTTTTTTCTTACAGAGGTCATCATGTCTTGTTCAATTTCTTTTTGTTAAATAAGGTTATTTCAGTATTTTATTTCTTCTTCCATTACTCTGGGCAATTTATATTTTTGTAAATATCCATCTTATTCACTTAGACTGTCAAATTTAGTGGCATACAGTTGGGCAAAATATTTTTTAATGATGCTTTAATTTCTTGATTGATGGTGACTTCACCCTTTCTATGTTTGATACTGGATATTTGGTTGTCTTCTTTGTTTTTAAATAAATTAACCAATGACTTATCTATCTTAAATTGCTTGTTTTTTGTAAAATCAGTGGTTTGTTTTATTTATTAGTTCAATACTTGTCTTAATTTCAGGTTTATTAATCTTTCCTTTGGTTTTCAGAATTGCTAATTTGGGATTTAATTGGGTATTTTTAATTTGTTCTTTTTCTATCTTTTTCAGTTGCATGTCTAATTCATTGATCTCCCAATTCTCATGGTGTTTGCCTATTTCCTGGCATTTTAAGTTGAGTTCTCCTGCTGTAGCACTAGGGGTACTGTCTCAAGCTTCTTATGTTGGAGGTCAGGGGCCTGGTCACTGATTCTGTGTGCTGGGCTCTCAGATGCTGGCAGCTGGAGGCCATAGGGATCTCGTGACTTGCCTGTGCTGAGCTGGGGTCCTTGTGGTGGTGTCTGGCATATGCTGAGGTCAGATGGGTTTTTTTTCTGCATTTCCCCAGGGCTACAATGAAGTACATGGAGGTCCAACTTTGGAGGACACCTGACCACCTAGAGTCCCATTGAAGTACATGGAGGTCCTGGAATGGAGCATGCCTGCCTGCCTATGACTGTACCATGGCACATGGTGGTTCTTGGAACTGGAGTCTGCTGGTTCCCCTGGTTTTGCTAAAGCACATGGGGGGTATCCTGGTGTCAGCGCTTGTCTGCATCACCACATTGGGGCTCAAGATCTCTCACTGGTTTGCTGAGATGGCATTTGCAGTTGACTTGCTAGGATATTTCCTGTGCTAGAATACATTCCCTTTTTAACCAAGTGAAATGGACCTTTCTTATTGATCCTCCAAGCTTCCCAGGCTAAAAGTCTACTGTACCCCATCTTTCTGATGGCTTCTGTGTTCCAGGATTTTTCCTGGAGTGTTATTTTTGGGTATTTTTAGTGGTCAGTATGGGAGGGGGATAGTGACTTACTACTTACTCCCTCATCTTGGTTCCTAAAATTCCACAATCCATCCTTCATTGCAAAATGGGTCCAATAGCAACATTGGGAAAATGGTGAAGAAGTCAAAGAAGTACTAAAATAGAGAGGGTAATTAAGAGAGGAAATGTAACGTGATATATTTTGATGCTGATCCCAGAATCAGGGAGACAGAGGTTCAAATATTACCCTTGAAACATAGCAGTTGGATTACTCTGGGCAAGTCATTTCACATCTAAATGATTTTTCCCCTTACCACATGGGTATTTCCAACAATTGCCTACAACATACCTATTAAATTATTGGGAAATTGCAATCTGCATCAATAGAGGCAATTGCTATGCTTGGAATTTTATATGCTGAATAAATCACAGATCCTTTGCATTTCCCCTTAATTTCATGATTATTTCAGAGTAGTAGAAAAACCTACTGAATTTAGAAGCAGCAGATTTGAGTTTTAAGTCAAAAATCTATCATTCATGAGTTTTTAACCTTGGGATATTCCCCTAAATGCTCTAGGCTGAAATTTCTCTACTTAGAGAAAGTGAAACACATGATGGTGATGTAATAATAATCACTTAATTCTTCCACGATGTAGATTTCAACTGTTACTACAGAGAAATTTTCAAATTTCAATCAGAAAATAGACTCTAGCACTGAGTGTTGTTATTTGCTTTATGCTATTACAGAAGACTAATGAATTCATAGGATGATTCCCTGACTTGAAGGTGAATTGGATTTAAGTGATTCAGAGTTGCACAAAGTTTTCAGGCTCTCTCTTCCACAATCATCACAGTCCAATAGCAAGACAAAAGTCAAGATGACTGAAAATGGTCCAAGATTCAGTGAATGACTTCATCTTTGATGTCCAACCAAGCTGTAAGCATTCCACGGGACCTGTTTCAGGTGCTTTCTTGGCCATTAAAACATATTGGTATCATCTGCTCAAGCAACATTTAGAGATCAAGACAAATATATATTCTTGAGCAAATTATAGAATTGAATTACCTGTCCTGTGCTCTACAGTATCTCTCATACAGAGAAGAGTAGAAGAAGAAAGACAAGCAACTATGTCATGCAGTGGATAAAGCAGCAGACCTGTAGTTAGGAAGACTCACCTTCCTGAGTTCAAATCTGGCCTCAGATGCCTACTGGCTGTATGAATCTAGGCAAATGATTTAACACTATTTACCTCATTTTCTCATCTGTATAATGTGCTGGTGAAGGAAATGGCAAATGACTTCAGTATCTTTGTCAAGAAAAACTCAAAAGGGGTCATAAAGAATAAAGGAGTTGGACAGGATTTACAAACACCTGGAAAAATAAAAATGAAGGATTCCCTCCTTCGTATAAGAAGAAAGCCTGGTGCAGTCAAGATGGTAGAGTGAAAGGAGGCACTCACCTGGGCTCTTCCACAAATTCCTTCAGATACCACTAAAAAAGAAAATCTGAACAAATTTTAGAGTAGCAGAATTCACTAGACAGAGTGTGGTAGATTTCCACCCCAGGAAAGACCAGAAGGTTGATGAGCAGGGTGGGGAAGTGCAGAGTGTGTGGGCTGCACCAGCGCAGATTTGGCTGTAGCAGACTGGGACATACTGAATCATCAGTGGCAGTGCATATTCCCAAACTTCTCAGCACAGGACAGGAGTCTAGCAAGACTGGGTGAGAGAGAAGTGCAGAGCCCATGGCAGCAGCAGCAGCTACTCCTGAGGCTATCAAACAACAGACTAAATATTTGAAAGTCACCTACTTGAACTTTCAGGAGCCAAGATGGTGGTGAAACCATAGGTGTTCTCACCCTTCCTGTTGGACTTTGATAAACCCAGAGAATATTGCCTCAGGAAAAATCCTGGAATAGTGTGGCCAGCAGAAGTGGTACAGAAATATTTTTTAGCTCTTGAGACTAGGGAGACTAACAGGAAGGGTCCCTCTTGCTGCAGCTGAAGGGAACCAGAGCAGGATGGAGGCATCCTAGCAAGCCCCACCTCAGTGGACTAGTAGAAGATTTTGAGCACAGGGTGGAGGAGGTGAGCTTGTAAACTCCAACACTAGGACACTAGATGGGTCTTAGCACAGCCTGGGTAACTGGGCAGACACCAGAACAGATAGGGGTCCATCAGCCACCGAGCCTGTCCTTGCTCTAGCACAGCCATAGGGGAAGAGAAGATCTCCAGTGACTAGACAATACCTCCATAATGGTGATTTAAGGGAAAGATCTTTCGCATTCATTAATAGACTCATGTGACCTGCTTAGGTCACATGGAAACCTGAGTCACATAAGTCTGTGGAGGGAGGAGTTTGCTAAAGGGGGGAGCAGCAAGAGTGGAACAGGAAGAGACAGAGCTAGAATAGAGCTGAGAGGAAGTTAGCCATAATAACAGTCAGAGCGAGAAAGGATGCAGGCAAGCAGTCAGTTGGCTAATATAAGTGAAACAGTTTGTTTGTGATTTTGTTTAAGGGAACCTGCTTGTGATTTGTTTAATAGAACTGGTTTGTGGGAAACCTAGAAGGGGAAGGCTTGGGAATGGTGTTGTTCTCTGCATTGTTACTGTGTATAAATTTTTGTTACTATGATGGATTTGGCTTTCTGGTGTCTGAATAAATGTTTTGGTTCTATCTTCCATGTGGAGAATCTGTTGTATTTCACAATTTAAAGTTGTGTCATGATATCAGTGGCTGTGAATGTTGCACTGATACTATAAATGGCAATGAGGATGAGATCATGAAATATCATACCTGTATTTGGAGACAAGAAGGCTTTGGAGGAAGAAATGGATGTCCTAGGGTTGGAGAATTTGCTTTATTCCTCCCTATCAAGAGAAAGCACTAAAGTCACAGGGCCTTGTGAAAACTGGGAACCAAGGCTAGAGAAGGGAGAATCCAGAAATTTAGAAATATGTTTGCAGGGAATATCAATACAATCAAGGAAAGAAATGGCAGGGGTGTGTAGGAGAGGGTGGACCTTACTCACAAGCTATTGAATTATATGGAAAAGCAGCAACAAGTTGCTGGAGGAGAAAGCTAAGGTGGAAAGGGAGTTGGCTGGTGTGGCCAACTCATTCTTTAGGATTTGATTATTTAGTATCCAATTAATTGCAGTCTATCTTTCCATGGCCCTTTATTACATGCAACTTTTATTATCTCATGATCTAAAAGAATGCATTTAATATTCCTTCATTGAATTTTGAAGTTCTGTGTCATAGTACATAGTCAAATTTTGTGCAGGTGCCATGTACTGAGAAAAAGGTATATTCCTTTCTATCTCCACTCAATTTTCTCCAGAGGTCTTACCATGTCTAACTTTTGTAAAATTCTATTCATCTCCTTAACTTCTTTCTAGTTTATTTTCTGAATTGATTTTTCTAGTTTTGAGAGGTTGAGGTGTCTCACTGGTACAGTTTTCTTGTCTATTTCTTCCTATAACTCACTTGACTTCTCCTCTAAGCTATTAAATGCTATAGAACTTGGTGCATGTATGTTTAAAATTTATATTACTTTATTGTTTATGGTACTTTTTAACAGGATGTAGTTTCCTTTCCTATATCTTTTAATTAGATCTAGTCTTACTTTTGTTTTGTCTGGAATCAGGATTTCTACCCCCTTTTAAATTTGTTTTTGTTTTTATTTCCACTGAAGCACAGTATATTTTGCTCCAGTGTTTTACCTGTATTTTCTGTGTTTCTCTCTGCTTCAGATGTGTTTCTTGTAAACAACATATTGTAGAATTAAGGTTTTGAATCCATTTTCCCACTCACCTCCATTTTATGTGGGTCACCTGAGCTTGGACAGTATCTTCTAAGAAATCATCAAGGAAAACTGCCCTAAGGTCCTAGAACCAGAAGGTAAAATAGTCATTGAATGAATCCACTGATCATCTCCCGAAAGAGATCCCAAATAGAAAAATGCCAAGAAATATTACAGCCAAAATTGAGAATTATAAGGTCAAGGAGAAAATACTTCAAGAAGCAATTCTAATATTGAGGAACTATAGCCAGCATCATACAGGATCTTGAAGCTTCTACACTGAAAGATCTGAGGTATTGGAATACGATATTCTGCAAGGTAAAGGAGCATGGACTACAACCATAACTCAACTTTCCAGCCAAGTTGAGCATAGTTTTTCAGGAAAGAAGTTGGATATTCAAATAAATAAGAGATTTATAGACCTTCCTGATGAAAATGCCAGAGCTCAAAGGAAAATATGATCTTCAAATAAAAGACTCAAGAGAGGCAGGGAAAAATAAACAGGAAAAAAAGACTTGTTATTTGGAAAGGGCAGACTGTTTCCATCCACAATTGGGGAGGATGACATTTGTTAATCTTGAGAATTACATATTTATTATGACATTTTAAAGAGACATTCATAGGTAGAGGATGTGGGTATAAATTAACTAATGTGATGATAAAAATCCAGTTAAGGGGTGCAAAGGGATTATAACGAGAGAAGAGGAAAGAAGAAGAAAAAGGTAAATTACATCACATGAAGAGGTACAAAAACATTATAGTACAGAGAAAGAAGAGAGGGAGAGGAGCATTGTTTGAGCTTTACTCTCATAGCATTTGATTCAAGGAAGGCAGAACATAGTCAGTTAAGGGTAGAAATCAAACTTTCCCTACAGGCAGTAGGAGGGTGAAGCAGAAGGAAAAGGAAGGGGGTGATTAAAAGGGAAGGAAAAGTAGTAAGAAAAAATGAGACAAAAGGGAGGAGGACTGATACAAGGGAGAAAAATTGAGTGAGACAGTTTTCAAAAATAAAATTTTTGGTGAGGGGGAGGGAGAAGGGAGAAATAAAAGCATAAACAGAGGAGGGAGTAGATTGGAGAGAAAGACATAGATAGTAATCATAACTGTGAATGTGAATGGGATGAATTCTTCCATAAAATAGAGGCGGAAAGCAGAATGAGTAAAAGCCACAATACTATAATATGTTGTTTACAAGGCACACATTAGAAATATGGGGATACACATAGTGTAAAAGTCTGGGGTAGAATATATTATGCTTCAGTTGAAATAAAGAAAACAGGGGTAGGAATCCTAATCTCAGATAAAACCAAAGTAAAAATAGATCTAATCAAAAGAGATATGAAGGGTTACTATTTCCTGCTAAAAAATACCACAGACAGTAGTGAAGTGGTATCATTACTAAAGATATATGGGCTAAGTGGTAGAGCATCCAAATTCTTCTAGGAGAAATTAAGGAAATTTCAGAAAGAAATAGACAGCAAAACTATACTAGTGAGTGACCTCAACCTCCTCCTCTCTGAATTTGATAAAGCTAACCTAAAAATAAACAAGAACGAAGTTAAGGAGGTGAAAAGAATGAGAGAAAAGGGAGAAATGATAGACCTCTGGAGAAAATTGAATAGAGATAGAAAGGATTATACCTTTTTTTTTTTTATCAGCAGTACATGACACATACACAAAAACTGGGCTTGTACTATAGCATAAAAACCTCAAAATCCAGTGCAGAAAGGCAGAAATAATGAATGCATCCTTTTCAGATCATGTTGCATTGAGTATTATATGTAATAATAGGTCATGGAAAAATGGACCAAAAATTAATAGGAAACTAAATAATCTAATCCTAAAGAATGAGTGAGTCACACAACAAATCATAGAAACAATGGATAACTTCATTCGTGAGAATCACAATATTGAGACAATATACCAGAACATAAGGGATACAATAAAAACAGTTCTTAGGGGAAGTTTTATATCTCTCAATGCTTACACGAATAAAATAGAGAAAGAGGAAATCAATGATTTGGGCATGCAACTGAAAAAGCTAGAAAAAGAACAAATTGAAAATACTCATTTAAATACCAAAGTAGAAACACTGAAAGACAAATGAGATACTAATAAAATTGAAATTAAGAAAAAAATTGAGCTAAGAAATAAAACTAAGATCTGGTTTTATGAAAAAAATCAATAAAATATATAAACCTTTGGTCAATTTGATTTAAAAAAGAAAGAATAAACACAAACTCCCAGGATCAAAATTAAAAAAGTGAATTCTCCTCCAATCAAGAGGAAACTAAAATAATTTTTGGACATTATTTTTCCCACTTACAAAGACATATATTTGATAATATTAGTGAAATTAATGTTTATGGAAACATAAATTTTCCAGATTAACAAAAGAAGAATTAAAATACCTAAAAAAATCCATTTCAGAAAAAGATATTGAACAAGTAATCAATGAACTTCCTAGAAAAAAATCTCTAGGACCAGATGGATTTACAAGTGAATTCTATCAAATATTTAAAGAACATTTTATTCCAATAATATATTGAATTTTTGAGAAAATTGGTGGAGTCCTACCAAATTTTTTATGATACAAATATTGTGCTGATACCTTAACTAGAAAGAGTCAAAACAGAGAGCAAATTATAGACCAATTGCTCTAATGATTATAGATACGAAATTTTTAAATAAGATATTAGCATAAAGATTTCATCAACTTATCATGAGGATATATATTTTCCTCAGGTCAGTTTTATACCAGGAATGCAGGGTTAGTTCAATATTAGGAAAATTGTCAGCATAATTAATCACATAAACAACAAAATCAACAGAAACCATATGATTATCCCAATAGACGCAGAAAAAACTTTTGACAAAATACAATGCCCATTCCTATTGAAAACACTGGAGAACATAGGAATGAATGGACCCTTCCTTAGAATAATAAGTAGCATCAACCTCAAATCATCAGCAAGCATTATATGTAATGGAGATAAGGTAGATGAATTTTCAATGAGATTGGGGGTGAAACAAAGATGTCCATTATCCTCACTGTTATTTTATATTGTATTAGAAAGGTTAGCTTTAGCAATAAGAGAAGAAAAACAAATAGAAGAAATTAGAAGAGGCAAAGAAAAAACTAAGTTATCACTCTGCACATAATGTGATGACATACATAGAGAATCCTAGAGAATCAAGTAAAAAAAAAAAAACTACTTGAAATAATAAACAACTTTAGCAAAGAGGAAAAGTATACAAAATAAACACACATAAGTCATCTGCATTACTATATATTAATAACAAAGACCAACAGCAAGAGATAGAAAGAAAAATTCCATTTAAATTACTGTAGAAACTTTAAAATATATGAGAGTCTATCTACCAAAACAAATCCAGGGACTAAATGAACACAACTACAAAACATTTTTTGCACAAATAAAGTCAGATTTAAATAATTGGGGAAAAAAAAACACCAGTTGCATAGGGGCAAGCATAGCTAATATAATAAAAATGGCAACTCAACCTAAATTAATTTACATATTCAGTTTCATATCAAACCACAAAAAAAAAGTTTATCTTAGAGGTAAAAAAAAAACAAACAGAAAAAACATCAAAATTCATCAGGAAGAAGAGAAGTTCCCGAATATTAAGGGAATTAGCGAAAAGAAATGCTAGGGAAGGTGAGTTAGTCGTACCAGATCTTAAATTGTATTATCAAATAGAAATCATCAAAATCATTTGGAAATGGCTAAGACGTAGAGGGTTAGATCCGTGGAATAGGTTAGGTAAACAAGACACAGTAGCCAATGATTATAGCAGTCTACTGTTTGATAAACCCAAGGACCACAGGTTCTGGGATAAGAACTCCTTGTTTGACAAATCTACTGGGAAACTAGAAAATAGTGTGGCAGAAACTGGACATAGGCCAAAGCCTGACACTAAACAGAAGAATAAAGTCCAAATGGGTACATGATCTAGGTATAAAGACTGATGTTATAAACAAAGTAGGGGAACAAGGAATAGTTTATTTGTCAGATTTATGGAGAATGGAAAAATTTATGCCCAAAGAAGATATAGAGAACATTAGGAAATGCAAAATGGATAACTTTGATTGCATTAAACTGATAAGTTTTTGCACAAACAAAGCCAATGCAAGCAAGATTAGGAGGGAAGCGGAAAAGTGGGAAAGAATTTTTCCAACTAATGTCTCTGATATAGGCCTCATTTCTAAAATATATTGAGGACTGAGTCAAATTTAGAAGAATACAAAGTCATTCCCCAGTTGATAAATGGTCAAAGGATATGAAAAAGTATTTTTCACAGGAAGAAATTAAAGCTTTCTACTCTCTAGTAGAAATTCAGTTTATGATTTCTTTGTATTGCAAAGTGAATTTTCCCCTAGGAAATAATGTAAAGTTGGATGATTGTTACCACATCCCCAAATATATTCATATAAAAATAATAATTTATAATTTTAAGTAAGTGTTTGTACTTAATGAGCCTGAAATACAACAGCAATTATTAGTACACAATATAAACCAAAAATAAAATAAAATAAATTAACCTGCACTTTAATTTTGAGAATAATCATGGCTGGCATGAGGGAGCCAAGGGGGAAAATCTCCTATGAGAATATCAGGGATTTTAACATCCGAAGTATGCTCTCTTATGCTACTTTCACTAAAAGCAAAACTAACATTACTGCCTTCACATATTTTTCATTTTTTAGAATCTTTAGATTCACTTTAATGTTTTGACTCATTTTTTTTTTACCTTCACTTCTGACTAGGAATCTAACTACACTTGTTTTTGATGGGTTTTTTTTAAATTAATTTGTTTTCAGTTTTCAATAATTACTTCTATAAATTTTAAATTTTCTTCCCCTTCCTTATCCCTTCCCTCCAAGATGGCATGCAATGTTATATGGAATCAAACAAAATAACATTGCCCTAGTTGTGTGCCATCTCTTCACAAGCTATTCAAGTACAAACGTCATGTTTGTACTGTGAATTTTTGTTCATTTGAGAAAATTTTTTCCTTATCCAGCAACTTATATGTAAACCAGGTTACTCATAAATCAAGGTTCTACTGTATAGTCATTTGAAAAAATGCTCTAAATCACTATTGTATATAGATGGAAACCAAAACCATTCTGAGGTATACCATATCCTGCCTCTCAGATTTGTCAACATGACAAAACAGGAAAAATGATACATGTTAGAGAAGATGAAGGAGAGTTTGGAACACTAAGAAGTGGGAGAGTTGGTGGAAATGTGACCTGATCTAACCATTCTGAAAAGCAGTTTAGAACTATGCCCAAAGGGTTATAAAAATATACATAACCTTTGACTCAGCAATCCCTCTTCTAGAGCTCAATTCCAAGGAGATCATAAAAATGGGAAAAGAACATACATGTACAAAAATATTCATAACAGCTTTTTTCGTGTGTCTTGGCCAAGAATTGGAAATCAAGGGAATACTCATCAGTTGGGGAATGGCTGAACAAGTTGTTCTATATGAATATAATGGAATAATATTGTGCTATAAGAAATGATGAACAGGTAGACTTCAGAAAAACCTTGAAAAACTATTTTGAATTGATACTGAGTGAAGTGAGCAGAACCAGGAGAACAATATACAGTAACAGCTACAGTGTTCAATGACTGATTTTGATGGACTTAGCCCTTCTCGGTCATCCAAGTACATGAAACATTTCCAAAGGACTCTTGATGCAAACTGCCATCCACATTGGGAAAAAGAACTATGGAGCCAGAACACCAAATGAAGCCTGACTGTTTTCTCTTTTGTTACGTTATGTTTTGTTTTGTTTTTCTCAAGGCTTCTCCCATTCACTACAATTCTATGCGACATGACTAATGTGAAAATGCATTTGATGGTAACATATGTGTAGAGCCCTTATAAGATTAAATGACATTTTAGGGATGGAGGAGGGAGGGAAGTGGAGAAAATTAAAAATTTATGGAACTGAATGTTGAAAACTGAAAACATATGGATTAATAAATTTGAGGGAAAATAAGAAGATAGCCTAAGAAAACTGCTTCTTTGTCCATCAGGAAGGAGACAGAATTTAAGAGAACAGAAGTTAATATCCCCTGGCAAGACTGCTTTTAGATTCAGCCCACTATTTTTCTGGTCTGTTTCAGACAAAGGTCTAAAAAGGTGTACTCTGGTTGTGATCTAAATCGGTTCAACTCTATCTTAAAAATTAGAAACCAAAAACTACTTTCTATATTACAAACTGTGAGGAAGAGTATTAAGCCTTTTCTTTTTCATTTCAGTTTTATATACTTTAAATATTCTATTTATGCTTTTTATCTCAGTAACACAGCCATTTCACATACAAGCACTGATTGAATCCTTCCTTGTAATATAAACAAACAAAAATATAAGCATTACCATGCCTGTTGGCACCCTTCTGCCAACTCAAAGTTCAAGTCCCCAGTGTCATGACTACAACAGTTTCGAGACATTCTATGAGTCAATAACACCCTATCCCCTAAAGTTAAACTTCCTGTGTCTCCACTGATGAGTTTATTTCAAATAGTCAGGCAGAAGGTGCAGATAATTCAAAGTAAAGACATTTGACAAAATAACCTTCAGTAAAAAGTAACAACAAAACATTTCCCCCATAAACCTGGGGCATACCCTCCCAGAAATTTCTGCACCTTCAATGATTTGAATGCAAATATGTAAGAACATGTGATGAAA
The DNA here is from genome assembly GCF_028372415.1 of Notamacropus eugenii. Classification (NCBI taxonomy): domain Eukaryota; kingdom Metazoa; phylum Chordata; class Mammalia; order Diprotodontia; family Macropodidae; genus Notamacropus; species Notamacropus eugenii. Next base: position 211,827,412 of record NC_092875.1, read on the forward strand.
GCACATGCCTGATGAAACAACTTTTACCTTTCATGCTGCTGGAGCACTTATGTGTTGCTTCCTCTGAAATTGGTCTCAAAGTATATGATGAATGGGCTGGGTCCTCCAATTGTCTTTGCTGAAAAATGACAGATATGTTCCACTGGTCTCTTCAGGGCCTTGTTCTGTTGGATGGGTAGTCTGCACCACCTTCACCATCTGGCTCAGCACATTCCAAAAATGAGAAAAAGTTTGCTTTAGTGCATAAAGGCAAATGACTACATTTGACTAATCCAGAAAACAAATAAAGCCAAATAGTGAGAAATAAGGCTGAAAAGATAGATGATTCAGTGGACAGAGTGCCAAGTCTAGAATCAGGATTACCTGAGTTCCAATCGAACCTCAAATATTTAGCAACTATGTCACTCAGAAAAGTCACTTAACCTCTATTTGCCTCTATTTCCTCACCAGTAAAATGGAGAAAATAGCATCCAAATCTTAGCAGTTTTGTGAGGGTCAAATGAGAAAATAATTGAATCATACTTAGCACAGCGAATGGCACAAGTAAATGCTTGTTGTTAGCACTGATTATTATTTTTGGTATTATTATTGAGAATATTGAATGGTAAGATATTTGTGGTATTTTAATGGAGACTGAGAATCATTTGAAGATTTTTGAGCAGGAGAATGACATAGTTTGGCTTAAGCATTAAAAGTATAAATTATTTTTGTTTAATGTAAATACCGATTTCAGAGAGAGGAGTTAGGAATCACGTACATTAGTCCAGGTATAAGATGATGAGGGCATAAACTGGGTACATCTGTCTGGCATTATATAGCTCCTTTGATAGAGGTACATTATTACAAAGTCCTCAATTTAAAACAAGCTTCCTTATCTCTGTGCAAACAACTTGTTGTGACCAGAAAGCTACCTTTCTTTAAGGAAGAACATTAAGCATTAAGTAAAATATCTCTGTTACCCATATGCTTAACTCTTTGTTCTTCCAAGTTCTAGGAATTCATTATCTTCTTGTATACAATTCCTTCATATACTATAGAAGCTATACAAGATGACTATACCCTAAGGATGTCACCAAGAGCCATACTAGATTCACTGGGCAGTTATAGAAGGCCTTTGGCTTCCCACTGATCTACCTCAAGAAAGAGGTGGTGATGTACCCTAAGTAATGAAAAGTATTCACCTCCTGAAATATTTCATTAGTGGTTTCAGACCTCCTGTCTTTGGAGGGCATTCTAGCCCTTTATGCAAATTCCTTACAACACTTTGTAAATTAAACCTGTTTTCAGTTGGTAAATTTCCACATTTATTTGGAATGGTCATAAGAGATCTAACTCCTCATTTTCACTTAAAGATCAACAATTAGAAATAATTTGTGAAAAATATTTGGCAGTGTATGTGCTAAGGTCATTAATAGTTTAACAATTCCTGAGGCCTGGAAAGTTGCCTGAGTGGTTTTCCAAATCCAAAAATTTAACACCATTTATGTAATATGAGCTACCAACAGAATGTCTTCTTAAGGCTGATTGTTTGTCAAATTCTATTAGAGAAGTTGATAGCTCCAGGGTTTTCTCACTGGTAAATTCACATTTGAAATTCATCACTGGTTTTTGGCATGTCCATAGGAGTGCAGATATGTTTGTTTTATAATTCATTAAATAGAAATAGAAAAAAAGGAAGTAAGAAAGAAAGAAAGAAAGAAAGAAAGAAAGAAAGAAAGAAAGAAAGAAAGAAAGAAAGAAAGAAAGGAAGGAAGGAAGGAAGAAAAAAGAAAGAAAGAAAAAAAGAAAGAAAGGAAGGAAGGAAGAAAGAAAGAAAGAAAGAAAGAAAGAAAGAACAAAAAGAAAGAAGGAGAAGAAGGAAAGGAAGGAAGAAGAAGGAAAGGAAGGAAGGAAGAAGGAAAGGAAGGAAAGAAAGAATGAGAGACAAAGGAAGAACGGAAAAGAAAGTTCTAGATGCAAAGAGTTTATATTTATCAGAGCAGAGACATATATATTGCATTTACATGTGAATATCCATGTATATATCTGTGAGTGTATTGCACATGTTCATGTACATGTGCATTCACATATGTATATATGAATATGACACAAATATATAAGCAGATATATGCATGTATGCTTACATACACATATATACATAAATTTGTATTCACAACATTGATGCAAGTCATTTTTTTCCACAGAAGAAGAAGCAGAAGTTAGGGAAATGAAGAAAAAATCTCCTAAAGAAGGTGATGGTTAATCCAAGTCTTGAAGAAAATTAGATATCATAAGAGGTAGATATGGAAAAGAACAATCCACAGATGAGTGATAGCCAATCCTAAACCAGTTTCCCAATGTTATTTGTGATGACTTTTATACACTTTCAGCTGTGCAAACAAAGAAAAGGTGGTTGAATGGACATTAGGAGCATTGAACAGTCACAAAGGTGTTTAGTTCAGATAATCTGGTGCAGATGAGTCAATCTTTGACTCTCTGGCATGTGGTGAACAGACAATATGGTGGTCTTATCCCTTCCCACTTATCCCTTCTACTTTTTAAGGACTGATTTAATGGAAACACAATATCACCATACTGCAATCTAATAGGAGTATTTTATAGGCTTCATAAAATTACCAAAGAATAATGTAATCTTAGAGTTGAAAGTACCTCATGCTTAAAATGCAGTTCCTATATTTTAGAAAACGTTCCTTTAAGTGCATTACAAGTATTCCCTCCTCCACGAAGACTTCCCTAAATCCCCTCAAACAACTAGTTCTGTCCATAACAAACTACCTTGAATTTCTTTGATATTTATTCTATATGTATTTGTTCTGTATATACTTATATATCCACGTCTCCTCTGAGACTGCAAGTTCCTTGAAAGTTGAGATTGTGTCATTCTTTGTATTTATTACCTCAGTGGGATCCCAGAACAATGTCTAACACATGAGAAGTACTTGACTGATTGATGGAAATGCAACCTGAAGTGTGATGTATCACTACAACATCACTGGTAAGTACATTATCTGGGATCCATATTAAACATATCTAAAAAAAGAACCAAAACAACAACAACAACAACAAACTAGAAATATACTTTTCATAGCATCCTATTTCTTTGACAATTCTAATAGGTACAAAGTTCTTCATTTAATTGAACCTCCCTTCTCTTCTACAGGTAAATAGTCTTATCTGACCTTGGCATGTCATAACTTTGCTGATTTTCCTTTTTTTAATACAGTAAAAAAAGTGGATCAATGAGATAATCACTGAGATATTTTTCTTTGTTAAATCCATGATTCTATGAACTGAAATATGCCTCAATCAATTCAATTCAGCAATTCAAATCACTAAGTACGGGAAACTCACTGTGCTAGGTCCTGAGAATAGTAAAAAATGCAGGGAGGTAGAATAGTATAGGTGAAATAGTGCTACATTCCATCTCAGAGGAACTGGCATCATTAAGGAAGTCAACAAGCATTTATTAAACACTTACTACGTGAAAAGTAGTGTATCATTTGATTTTTATAACCACAAATATGTGAAATAAGAGCTAACATTATAGACATTTGCAGTTGTGGAAACTGGGGCCCAGGTTTAAGGCAGGCCAGAGCTAGATTAGGTGAAGCAGACAATTTTTAGGACACCTTTTCTAGCTCCTTCCTAATGCCAGCAAGTGAGCAGTGCTATCCTTAAGAAGGCTAGTCATTCACCCATGGGACTTCCAAATCTCACTACTGCTTCAGTCCAGAAAGAAAGAAGATGGATCTGTGACCTGGGCCACCTTTGTGCCCAGTTGGCTATAACTCTTGGTATAGATATACCTGCTGCTTCATCACTAGCTTATCTCCACAGGCTTTTAGGTATTCAAAATTGTAAGAGAAAAATTAGAGAAGTAGTTGAATATTAAAATGATAATGTGATAAAATTGTAAAATTATTGAATAACAAAATAATAGAATAGTAAAATGGTATGGGTGATGTCTTTTGAGTCATGCATAAATTGGATTTAAGTGAGGCAGAGTTTTGTGAAGTCTTCAGTCTCACTCTCCCTTCTAGAGTCATGAGAACAATACAAAAGTCAAGATGACTGGGGAACCTTGGCAGCCTCAGTGTATGACCAAACTCTATGCACTCCACAGCACATGGTCCTGCTGTTTTCATAGTCCATTGAAACAAAATGTTCACATCTGCATATTCCACTGGAGAAGTCTTCATATGCTTGTGTAGACGAACCCCTAATTCACTAATAAGTTTAAGTACTGTTGGTTACCTTCATCCTTGTTTACCACGTCTGCCAGGAAAGTTTTACCAGGATTTGACTGATGTACATTCTACAGCTTCTGGGAACTACAGGTGAGAGGTGGCTGGTAAATGGACACCAAAGGTAGATGAGTAGGGCTCACACCAGAAGTACTAGTCATCCCTGAAAAATCCATACACCCCAACATTAAGCTCTATGTACCCCAAATGTTCCCTTTAAACATTAAGTTCTGTGAACAAAACAGCAACCAAGAAAGTAGGCAATGCCTCCAATCAACTCCTTGTCAGGTGAAAATTTAAAAAAAGACAAGTGTAGAAGAGTTTGGATGGGTGCTTTTTAAAGACTGCACTCTAGATGTCCCACTCTATTTTCATGTTGGTTCAAAGCAATCTTATGTCGTGATCACATTTCTGAAAACCTCACAGTACATCTTGTCATCTTAGTGTAGCTGAAGAATGGTGGGATTCCATAAAATCAGAGCTTTCCCCGACCTCTAACGAGTTCACAAAGAGGGAGACTTGAAGCAAGGCAATCTGGGAGAAATGTGATGGAACTTGAGCTTGCCAGAGGGCTATGCTTTGTTGGGGACATTGCGTTTTTTCTTAACATGGACCATTTCTTATCTTTGATGCTTTGTTCTCCCTAGGTTCTTCAACTTCTGGGAAACTGGAAAGCAATCGTAGCTAATATTTCTGTAGTAATTTATAGCTTACAAAGCATTTGTATCATTAAGGAAATCAACAAGCATTTATCAAGTAAGTGCTTACCATGTGAAAAGTAGTGTATCATTTGATTTTTATGACAATAAATCTGTGAGATAGGAGCTAATATTGTAGATATTTGCAGATGTGGAAACTGGGGCCCAGGTTTTTATAGCTAGAGGAAATAAGAAGAGGAGTAAAAGTAGTAGTACGATCAAGTTATGAGGATGGTGGGCCAGTCTCAGTCGATAAGGGGGCCACATACGAGCGCAAGTGTTCCAAGATAGGAGCTAGATTTGAATACGGAGAAAGAATTTTTTCTAGAACAGTTATTGGCTGAAGCACCCTTTTCCAATGGTCTGTTTAGTGAAACTTATTTGAAGGGAGAGCATACACTTCATGTTGGGGAATGGAGGGAAAGGATATAGCCTCTTAATCGCAGGTGGAGGGTCACATCTATCTAGGGACTTCTCTGCCTCTAATCCTGGGAACTTTGTCTTCCTCTCAATGTTTTGTCCTTTCTGACTAGTCAAAGTTTCCCATAGATCAGAGTCTTTTGGGAATGAGGCTAAGTTTGAAACAAGGATGAAACTGGGAGGTAGAAGGGTCCCTCCTTGCTCAACTGTTGATCCTTAGCCTTGACACCAAAGAAAAAAGTTCTAGAAGTGTTACTATCAGGAGAATGGTTGGGATGGCAAAATTTCAACAGATCAGCTGAAAGAGATCTGCTTTCTATTAATGACACCTAACCTAGTCCACCCTTTCCTCCTTAAGAAAAATATGTATTCTCAAAAGATTCTGTGTAATGGTATGGAGAACTTCATGACTGAAAAAATGAGAAGCATTCAAGAATGAAATTATGGAAGCACAAAGGGAAATTATTCTGATGGAAAAGAATGTGGGTATTTTCTGAAGATTCCAAATAAATACACAAAGGACTCACTAAGCAACATTATGGGTATATCAAATATGTCAACTTGGTTGCTACATCAATATCATGCAGAAAAAGCATCAACATCTAATTTAAGAACTGTAAGCATTCTGTACCCATTTTTATCCTCTCAGCATATTCACTATGGGAATAGAAGTAAGATACCCAAGATTTAGAGTCATTTTATTTATTGGTTCAAATTCCTGAAGCAGAAAAAATAATATTTGCTAGCCAAGGCTGTCAGGGGTCAGGCTGCTCGCTGGATTCAGACATTGCCTGTTTCTGGGACCATGCTCAAAACCTTTAGCTTAGCAAGATTAGAAAAGCTTATATAGTCTGCTAGCATAACCTTTCCAAGTCTATGCATATCTCTACAGCAACATTGCCGATATTTTCTACCATTTTTAGTACAAAACTCTACTTCAGCTTGATTAATTTTCCAGTTCTTAACACAGTGTCTGAAACATAGTAAGTGGAGAAGAAAGGGGGATAGGAAGAAGGGAATAAGCATTTATTAGGAAATTACTGCCTCTCTCTGAGTTGACTACTTTAAAAACCCTGGAAGGTAGATGCTACTATTGTTCCCATTTTACAGCTGAGGAATCTGGGATAGACAGAGGTCAAATAACTTTCTGAGGCTCACAAAGCTAGTAAGTGTCAGAGGTAGATTTGAACTAAGATCTTCCTGCATTCAAGGTCAGCAATCTTTCCACTGAGTCACCTAGATTCTTATTGCTAAGTGTTTAATAAATGCTTGTTGACTGGTTGACTAGTGGGGGGAAATTATAAGAAATAATTTGATCTTTAAGCATAAATTAGGTAAAATAAGAGATGAAATTGATTATTTACCTTAGGTAATGCATCTGGTTAGCAACTGAAGTTATATTTCAATTGGGGTCTTCCTGACTCCAGATCCAAAGGTCTCTTCATTGTGCCACCTAGCAGTTGTAACTTTAATTTTCCTGAGTCTGTTCAAGTTCCTATAAAAGCTGGGAAGGAACTCTAAAATACTAGTGATTTGAGCTATGGTGACACTACTTAGTAGCTCAGCACTCAATTCAGTATGAAGTAATTGTCCTTAGTAGTAAATGGAGTGTAAAAGTAAGAATAGGTGGAATGACACAGAGTTGCAGGTTGGTCCTACTCAAACCTGTCTTGAAGATAAATTTGACCCAGAGGATATTGAACCAATGGTTCCCCTTTGTATTCTAATGCCAGAAAACATAAATATACAAGAGAATAAATCAGAAATACCAGAACCTTACCTACTAGAAATGCTTCAGTGCAGGTGGAGCTGTATACTATAATGGAAAAATCATGAATATATATATATATGTATATATATATATATATATATATATATATATATATATATAGAGAGAGAGAGAGAGAGAGAGAGAGAGAGAGAGAGAGAGAGAGAGAGATATTATAGATAGATAGATATATTGGACTAATGGCACAAAAATTTTCATTATCCAAAGAAACTATAGTATTAACAAATTTGAAAATATATCTTTCCAGTTATATTCCAAGACTACATACTGTGTTGGGCTAGACGTCCTCATCACCAAGTCTCACAACAGTTCCTTAATGACTCCATGTCTTTTAACTTGTTGTTCTCCATATGTAGAATGCACTCTTTCCTCACCTACCTTCATCTTCTAACTTCCCTGATTTCTCTTAAGACTGAGTTCAAATTTTTACCTACCGCATACCTACTCTCCTACTGCCTAGCTAGTATGTTTCCTTTGAGATTACCTTCCATGTTCACTGTATGTATCTTACAAATGCAATCATTGTCATATTGTGTTCTCTATTAGAAGATGAGGTCCTCAAGAAGAGGGATAGATATTTTGTCTTTCTTTAATTTTCTAGTGCTTAGCACAGTGCCTAGGACATAGAAAGAGAGGATAGGGGAAAAAGGAATCATAATGGTATTTTGTTTGTTAGGGGGCCTAAAAACCTCATTCAAAAAGCAGGTAAGTTTTCAAAAGATTAAAGAGATTACTCAGAGAACAGGAAAACCCTGCCCTTTTCCAAGACAGGCTGATAGAGGCCATTAAAAAGTACACGAATTTAGATCCTGACTCTGTGGAAGGGGCAATGATCATTAGTATGTATTTCATTAATCAGTCCGCCCCAGATATTAGGAGGAAACTACAGAAATTGTCAATGGGACCCCAAACGCCTCAGGCCCAGTTACTGGAGACAGCTTTTGGTGTCTTCAACAACAGAGACTTGGTCAAAGCAGAGGAAAAAGAATGGGAAGCCAGAGCTAGGGACATAGAACATGCTCAGTTATTGGCTACTGCCATAGACAGGAAAGGACCTGAGGGTATTCCTGGTAACTCGGGTAATGGTGGAAACTGCTTTCGATGCCACAAGGAGGGCCACTGGTCCAAGGACAGCCCCTCTAGGGCACCCCCCCACCCCCCACCCAAGGAAGCTTCCAGGACTGACGCCTCCAGGACAGTGCCCAATATGTGACCAAGAGGGACACTGAAGGAAGGACTGTCTTTGAGGTCAGAAGAATGGTGGAACCACCCCCCAGTACCCTGTTTTCCAGTCCTCTCAGAATTCAGAATGACGGGACAACCCCAGGCTTGGCAGTGCTCCCACTTTCTCTATCTCCCTTGCTGAGCACTGGGCGGACATTGAGGTCGGAGGTAAGATTACCCTATTTATGATTGATACAGGGGCAATGTTCCCTGTTCTAACTAATTACTCTGGCACTACTCACCCCTTCACCTGTTGGCTTGTGGGGATAGAAGGGAAAACTAAGGAATGTCTCCAGATATCCCTTCCCCAACCTGCTTGCCAATCTGTTGTTTAAGCACTCCTTCCTTATGCCCTCCTCTGACCCTGCCCCCTTGTTGGGAAAGGACCTGATTTTCTCTAGTTAAACCTCCCATCTCCCTTTTGCCTCTGTTCACAACATCTTCCCTGGTTTGCTTGAGAGTGTGGGAGACAGGCCAAATATTTGGGACACTGGAATTCCAGAGAGAGCTACTTCGGCCACCCCAGCCATTGTTAGTCTCCCAGACCCTAAAGTGCTCCCCCATCTCAGCCAGTATCTGATTAAGCCTGAGGCCTGGGAAGGACTACAACCTTTAATAGAAAAATTCCTTAAGTATAGAATCCTTGTCTCTTGTTCTTATCCATGCAACACTGTAATCCTTCCCACAAAAAGGCCTAATGGAGAATACTCACAATTTATTTTTGCTTTTGAATGTACTTTTCCTGGGGAATCAAGTCCATATCAGCTAATATGGACAGTCTTGCCCCAAAACTTTCTAGATAACCCTCATTTATTTGGCCAGGCTTTGGTAAGGGATGTAAGGGACCTGAAACTAGCAGGTAGTTGATTAATTCAGTATGTGCATGATAGTCTTATTTGTAGCCCCACCCAGGCAGGTTCTTTGGCTGCTGCCACAGAAGCCCTTAATTTCTTAGGCATTCGAGGCTATAGGGTCTCTTTGAACAAAGTCCAGATAGCATACCAGTCCATAAATTATCTGGGCCATGAACTCAAGCCCACCTCCTCTCTCTCCTTAACCTCTGAGAGTAAAAGGACAATCCTGTCTATCCCTGGTCCAGGCAGTAAGAAGCAAGTTCAAATGTTTTTAGGCATGACTGGATTTTGTAGACTCTGGATTCCTAATTTTGGTTTTATTGCTAAACTCCTTTGTGACCCCACTCAGGGCACTAACTAGGACAAGGCTAAAGTGTTTGAGACTCTGAAAACTAATTTGACCACATCACTAGAGCTACCCAATTTGGGAAAACCTTTCACTCTGTATGTTGATGAAAGGAGAGGATAGACTTCGGGAGTCTTAACCCATTCCTTAGGACCTGATCCCAGGTCAGTTGATGTTTTTATTTACTCAAAATATGTTTTCCTTGTTCTAACTACCCATGGAGCAATCTGGAAAGAAAGGGGATGTCTGAAAGAAAAAAACTCCCCTATCAAACATGCCCTTCTATGTTTTGGCCTTGCCACAGTCATATTTAATTCTCTCCAGAGAAATTATCTTTTATGCCAGGGAAATTGTCTTTTCTTTGTACTCCTTTTGCACCTGCTTGGTGTGTGTTTGCCTAACCTCCTTGCCAGGTTTGTCTTTTCTAGAGTGCAAGCCATCAACTTCCAGATGACAGCCCATGCTGCAAACCAACCTCCTTCTGAATACAAGGTCTCCAGCCCACTGGACCTGGCACCACCCAGGTTCTGAAGTCTGACCCCTTGAACAGGACCCATCAAGGCAGGGACAGCTCTATGCCCCTTGCCAGCAGGAAGAAGTTTCAGAAACTGAGACCTTCGCCCTTTACCCCAAAAGAATTTGAGTTCAATCTGTTTGAAAAGGGAATGATGAGGTTCAGACTCTGGGAGCCTTCTTGAGCTCCCCTTGAATCTTCCCACTTAATCTGGCCTTTCTTACTCAAATCTAATCTTCCCATTTATTCAGGCAGTCTCTGGAAGCTCATCAAGGTCTGTATTCATTCCCATACTGCCCCTATCAAGATCTCTGGATTGCCCCACCTGCTTCCCACCCAAACCCTCCATTGTCTGATATCTCCTGATAGCCTCCAGCTGTTTCCAGTCTTTGACCCTCCTGGGATTCCCTCCTTGGACTTCTCCTCAAGACCCTTCCTAAACTCCTCTTCCCATCACCCTGGACTACCAGACCACGCCCCCCCCCCCCCCCCCATCCCTCTTATATTCTTTTCTATATTTAAGTTCTATTTTGCCTCCATGAAGGCGCTCAGATTCAATCCAGCTCAGACTCTGTCTAGCTGAGATTCTATCTGGCCTACTTGTGAATACAAGCATTACAAATGCTTAGGCTCCTTAAGACGCAACACAATTTGGCTAATCTTTAATAAATTTTGTTTTCTTTGGCTTTAAAAAAAATATGTATTCTCAAAACATTCTGTGTAATATGGAGAACTTCATGATTAAAAAGGTGAGAAGTATTCAAGAATGAAATTATGGAAACACAAAGGGTAGATACGAACTTAAATCTATCGGCCTGCAGGGCCAACACTCTCTCCAAGGTGCCATATAGATGTTTAATATTGAGCTTAATAAATGCTTATTGAATGACTTACTAGTATGGTAAAATTATTTAAAAATTCATCTCTAAGACTATATTAGACAAAATAAGAGATGAAACTGAGTGACTACTAAATTTTGAAGAAGAGAAGGTATAAGAACTAGAGATCACTGAAAAACTTTATTGTAAAGTGAAGAAAATATACCATCTTGTGAAGAAATAACAAAATAGCCTCAATGCCTAAATTGATTTTGAAAAGGAAATGTACATAAATTAGAATTTTAAAATGCTCTTTTTGCCTTGATGATGTGGTCAACTAGCACAACTATGATATCAAACCAGAGAGATTCAAAAGGTCTTACTTGCATTGCATTCTTTCTTAGTATTTGATAAGGAGTATAAAATATTTCAGTAGTAGGAGCAGTAGTAACAGTAGTTGCAGTATTCAAAGTAGTCATTGTAGTAGTCGTTGTCATAGTAGTACTGATAGTAGTTATTTCTATATAAGAACCAAAGGTAGACAGATGGAGCTATCAGTGAATCCAGTGTTTAGGTAACAAAAACAATTTTGATTGAATCAATTTAAGGATCTGTGAAAAAGTATTGAGACATTATATCAAAAAATAGATGGTTCACTCTGTGGAAAACATGAATGCTGTATCTCCTAATTAAAGATAGAAGAAACATGGAATGGAATTCAGGGAATACAAGTATAATTAAGAATCTAGATTGCTTTAATCAGTTATTGAAAAAAATGTCAAGATTATAAAAAGAATGAAAGAAAAACAAGATAATTCCACTAATTAAAAAAAAAAAACAGCTGTACTACAGAGGCTTGAAAATGAAGAAATTAGAGAATAATGAATTACTAACAAAGGAGAATGTGGAAAATTTGTATTGTGGTAGCAAGTAAGTCAGCACAAAGAAAATGCAAGTTCAATCCAGAAAGAGATGAAAAACGAACACCATTAATATAATAATCAAGAAAATAGATATGTAAAAAGATGTTGAATGAAATTCTAGCTTTTTTGTGAAAAGTATAGTATCTAAGCTAAATAAAATCCACAGTTACTCACTCAAATGCTTCACAGTGGTGTGTGACTTATTAGAAATCGAATCTATCAAATTTCTGTCAGACACAAGCCTGATCCTGTCTTTTGTGCATCACAGATTTCTGTTATCAAAAAAATAAAGTGAAGACAAGAAAATAATGTGTGGGGTAAGGAACAAAGAGAGTGTGTAAAAAGTTCAAGTGGTATAATAAAGAACCACTTTGATCAACTTGGTAATAATTGAATAATTCAGCTGAAAATTTCATTAAGTTCTCGCTATCTTTATTATCACATAGTTCTGCACTTACAGTCTATCCATGTGCTGATGATATAAAAACTACGTTAAATGATTTACTTTTGGAAAATTGTTCTCTATGAAATATGCCAACACAATGATAACAAGAATAAAATAATATCAAGAACACCAAATATAAAAATGGGATATTTAGAAAGATATGTAAGCTCACTATGGTTCTGCTTGACATTAAATCTACCTCTATCAAATTTAAAGTAGTTGAATCCAACCATTTTTTCAATCTCTTAATGCATATGAATAATAACACTATCAATCCACCAAAACCATGTTAAGTATGTCTTTCATTTCATGGAGTTTTTTTTTCTTTGACATAAAATGCAATTTTTTCTCAATAACAAAACATCTTAACATATGCCAAGGAAAAATGGGGACCAATGTCTCTGAGCTTCAAAAAGAAGTTGAAATTGAACCAATGAATGCGTCCAATGTCTATAATTACCTTAGACTGCTCCAGCAGACACATAAAGCATAAATTATAAAAAAGAAAGTTGTGGCTGTGTATATCAAGAGATTTATTGGCATCCTAAAATGAAAGCTTAAATTGAAGAACACAAAAAGTAATTAACATTTACAAAATACCATTCATAATATATATTTTTAGCTATATGGGAAAAACATAGGAAAATAAGGGACAGAGCCAAGATAGCCAAGTGAAAGTGGGGACTCACCTGAGCTCTTCCACAATTTCTTTCAGATACCTCTAAGAAGTGAGTCTGAAAAAGTTTTGAAGAGGCAGAATCCACTACACCAGCACCATAGCAGAGAGGGAGTCCTCCTGGGTAGTCTGAGTCACCAGATATAGTGCTGATTCTCTCAGCATGAGAATGAAAGTCTGGCAGAACTGGGTGAGAGAGATTGTTTGGGGCTCTTAGCAGTAACATAGGTTGCACTTAGAGCTATCAGTCCACAGAATGAATGTTTGAAAGTCACCTGCTTGGACACACACATAGCTCCGAACCCACAACCCATAGAACAACTACAAAGAAGTAACTCACGGCGAATTCTGCACCCAGAGGCCACAGAACATTGGAGCGAGGGAGATTTCTGTTCCGGAGAGACCTGCAAACCTCTCGTAAAAGGTCCTTCGTGCTGAGGACTGGGCGCCGGGACTGGGAGCTGAGTACAGCCCTGCCGTGGCCGCGGCACCGAGAGGAACAGATCCGAGCGGGCTCCAGGGACGGGATCTCCAGCGGCCGCACAAGTACCTCCACCCACAGGTGACGGGGGTCTGTGAGAGAGTCCCTTTGGTGGGTCGAGGGGGGAGTGGGGTGCCCCCATGGCTCGGGCCCCCTCAGGAGACAGAAGCTGAGGGGCAGCGGCAGACCAGGGCTCTCCAAGCAGGCAGGAGCCTGGATCCATTGTTGAAGGTCTGTGCATAAACTCCCTGAGGGAACTGAGCCTGAGAGGCAACCCTGCCCTCACCTGAGCATCTGAATTTAATCTCACACTGAATAGCAGCCCTGCCCCCGCCCAAAGCCCTGAGGCTGGAAGCAGCATTTGAATCTCAGACCCCAAACACTGGCTGGGAGGATCAGGAGGTGAGGTGGGTGTGAGGAAAATATTCAGAGGTCAAGTCACTGGCTGGGAAAATGCCCAGAAAAGGGAAAAGAAATAAGACTATAGAAGGTTACTTTCTTGGTGAACAGGCATTTCCTCCCTTCCTTTCTGATGAGGAAGAACAATGCTTACCATCAGGCAAAGACACAGAAATCAAGGCTTCTGTGTCCCAGCCCACTCAATGGGCACAGGCCATGGAAGAGCTCAAAAAGAATTTTGAAAATCAAGTTAGAGAGGTGGAGGAAAAGCTGGGAAGAGAAATGAGAGACATGAAGTCAAAGCATGAACAGCAAATCAGCTCCCTGCTAAAGGAGACCCAAAAAAATGTTGAAGAAAATAACACCTTGAAAACTAGCCTAACTCAATTGGCAAAAGAGGTTCAAAAAGCCAATGAGGAGAAGAATGCTTTCAAAAGCAGAATTAGCCAAATGGAAAAGGAGATTCAAAAGCTCACTGAAGAAAATAGTTCTTTCAAAATTAGAATGGAACAGATGGAGGCTAATGACTTTATGAGAAACCAAGAAATCACAAAACAAAACCAAAAGAATGAAAAAATGGAAGATAATGTGAAATATCTCATTGGAAAAACAACTGACCTGGAAAATAGAGCCAGGAGAGACAATTTAAAAATTATGGGCCTACCTGAAAGCCATGATCAGAAAAAGAGCCTAGACATCATCTTTCATGAAATTATCAAGGAAAACTGCCCTGAGATTCTAGAACCAGAGGGCAAAATAAATATTCAAGGAATCCACAGAACACCGCCTGAAAGAGATCCAAAAAGAGAAACTCCTAGGAACATTGTGGCCAAATTCCAGAACTCCCAGGTGAAAGAGAAAATATTGCAAGCAGCTAGAAAGAAACAATTCAAGTATTGTGGAAATACAATCAGGATAACACAAGATCTAGCAGCTTCTACATTAAGGGATCGAAGGGCATGGAATAGGATATTCCAGAAGTCAAAGGAACTAGGACTAAAACCAAGAATCACCTACCCAGCAAAACTGAGTATAATACTTCAGGGGAAAAATTGGTCTTTCAATGAAATAGAGGATTTTCAAGCATTCTTGATGAAAAGACCAGAGCTGAAAAGAAAATTTGACTTCCAAACACAAGAATGAAGAGAACCATGAAAAGGTGAACAGCAAAGAGAAGTCATAAGGGACTTAATAAAGTTGAACTGTTTACATTCCTACATGGAAAGACAATATTTGTAACTCTTGAAACATTTCAGTATCTGGGTACTGGGTGGGATTACACACAC
Organism: Notamacropus eugenii; assembly: GCF_028372415.1. Taxonomy (NCBI): domain Eukaryota; kingdom Metazoa; phylum Chordata; class Mammalia; order Diprotodontia; family Macropodidae; genus Notamacropus; species Notamacropus eugenii. Next base: position 211,842,529 of record NC_092875.1, read on the forward strand.
ACACATGCACACACGCACACACACATAGAGACAGAGTGCACAGAGTGAATTGAAGAGGATGGGATCATATCTTAAAAAAAAAATGAAATCAAGCAGTGAGAGAGAAAGATATTGGGAGGAGAAAGGGAGAATTGAATGGGGCAAATTATCTCTCATAAAAGAGGCAAGCAAAAGACTCATTAGTGGAGGGATAAAGAGGGGAGGTGAGAGAAAAACATGAAGTCTACTCTCATCACATTCCACTAAAGGAAAGAATAAAATGCCTACTTATCTTGATATGAAAACCTATCTTACAATACAGGAAAGTGGAGGATAAGGGGATAAGCAGAGTGGGGGGGGATGATAGAAGGGAGGGCATGGGGAGGAGAGTGCAATTTGAGGTCAATACTCATGGGGACTGATAGGATCAAAAGAGAATAGAAGTAATGGGGGACAGGATAGGATGGAGGGAAATATAGTTAGTCCTATACAACACAACTATTATGGAAGTCATTTGCAAAACTACACAGATTTGGCCTATATTGAATTGCTTGTCCTCCAAAGGGAAGGGGTGGAGAGGGAGGGAGCTAAAGAAGTTGGAACTCAAAGTGTTAGGATCAACTGTAATGTTCTTACCACTAGGAAATAAGAAATACAGGTAAAGGGGTAGAGAAAGCTATCTGGCCCTACAGGACAAAAGAGAAGACAGAGACAAGGGCAGAGAGGGATGATAGAAGAGAGAGCAGATTGGTCATAGGGGCAATTAGAATGCTTGGCGTTTGGGGGGGGGGGGAGAAAGGGGGAAAAATTTGTAACCCAAAATTTTGTGAAAATGAATGTTAAAAGCTAAATAAAAAAAAAATAATAATAAAAAAAAAATTAAAAAAAAAGAAAGTCACCTGCTTGAACTTCCAGGAGCCAAGATGGTAGAGTAAACCATAAGTCCTCTTATCCTCTGTTGTTGGCCTTGAAAAATCCAGAGAATAGTGCCCCAGGAAAAATCCAGGAATAGTGGAGCCAACAGAAGGGGTACTGCAGTCTTTTAGCTTGAGAGGCTAGGAAGATCAGTGTGAAGGGTCCCTCTTGCTATGGCTGAAGGGGGCCAGGGCAGGACCAAAGGTGTCCCAGTAAGCCCCACCTCAGTGGGCCAACAAGACACCCTGAGCTCCAAGGGATAGAGATAGTCAGTGTCAACCCCATGATACCAGGCAGACCTTAGCACAGTCAAAGGAATTAGGCAGACATCAGCAGAGATGGGGGTGCACTAGCTGCATAGTGTGAAGTTGCTTTAGCAGAGCTGTAAGGTAAGAGGAAACCTCCAGTGGCCAGACCACCTCTACCCCACATCTTGCACCATGAACTTCAGAGTAACCAACGGGAAACTCAGAAAGACTTCACCTGTACTCAGACTTGGCACACACAAGCTAGCTGAGCACCAAGTAAGCTGCAGAATTATATATATAGCTTCTAACTGACACAATCAGAGACCACAGCACACAAAGTCAGTAACCAGGCTCCTAGCTCCCAGAAGAAGAAACATGGGGGACCACTCCCTATGCCCCAGAAGCAGAGACTCACTTTAAAAATCAGGGAAAAAAGGAAATCACTATGACCAAGAAGCAAATTAGAACATCAAAGACATAGAATTTTATTATAGTGACAGGGAAGATGAAAATACACATTTACAAGAGGACAGAATTGACACTATACCCATATCTGAAACCTCTAAACAGAATATGAATTAGTCTCAAGCCCAAAAAAGCATTCTTGGAGAATCTCAAGAAGGATTTTAAAAGTTGAATTAGAGAGGCAGAAGAAAAAATGGTCAATGATTTTAAGACTAAAATTGATAAAATAAAAAAAAAGAATAATTCACTGAAGAGAACAGCTCTTTAAAAAGTAAAACTGACCAATGAATAAGGAGGTACAGAACCAAACTGAAGAAAATAATTTCTTCAAAGGAAAAGGTAGACAAATGGAAAATGAGGTACAAATGTTAACCAAAGAAAACAATTCATTAAAAACTAGAATTGGGCAAGTAGAAGCTGATGACTCTATGAGGCATCAAGATTCAGTAAAAAAAAAAAAAAAAGTCTAAACAATGAACAGAAACCGAAGAAAACACAAAGCTTCTCAATGGAAAAATAAGTGACCTGGAAAATAGATCCAGGAGAGAAAATCTGAGATTTATTTGTCTACAGGAAGCACATGAGAAATAAAAGAGCCTAGACAGTATCTACCAAGAAATCCTCATGGAAAAATGCCCTGAGGTACTTGATCTACAGGGCAAAACAGTCATTGAAAGAATCCACTTATCATCTCTTGAAAGAGATCCCAAATTGAAAGAGCCAAGGAATATTGTTGCTAAATTTCAGGATTATCAGGTCAAGGAGAAAATACTGTAAGTAGCCAGAAGAAACAATACAAATATTGAGAAACTACAGTAAGGATCACACAAGACCTTGAAGCTTCTACATTAAAAGATCAGAGGAATTGGAATGTGAATTCCATAAGGCAAATGAGTTTGAACTACAACCAATGATGAATCATCCAGGAAAACTGAGCATAGCTTTTCAATCAAGGAGATAGACATTCAATGAAATAAGGAATTTCCAAATCTTCCTAATGAAAAGGCCAGAGTAGAATAGAAAATTTGATCTTCAAATGCAAAATTCAAATGAGACTTGAAAAAGTAAACAGGAAAAAAAAAAGAAAAAGAAAACTTCTTATTTATTCTGGGCAAACTGTTTACATTCTTCTATGGAAAGATGATACTTGTTAATCTTGAGAACTGCGTATTTATTATGACATCAAAAAAGGATATTCATAGATAGAGGGTGGGGGTATAAATTAACTGAAGTGATAATAAAAAACCTGTTTAAGGGGTGCAAAGGGATTGTACTGGGAGAAGAAAGGAAGAGGCAGAAAAAGGGAAATTATAATGGAAAAAAAGGCAAAAGGGACATATTATAGTAGCAGGAAAGAAGGGAAGGAGATAAGCATTGTTTGAGCTTTACTCTCATCAGTTTTGGTTCAAGGAGGGAATAACATACTCAGTTAAATATAGAAATCTAACTTTCCCTTCAGGGAGCAGAAGGAGAAAGGGCAAAGAAAAGGGAAGGAATATTTAGAAAGGAGGGAAGAAGTAGTAAGGGAACATGAAAAAAAGGGAGGTGTGTTGATAGAAGGGAAGGGAGATTGAGGGATGTGGTAGTAAAAAGTGAAACTCTTTTGAGGAAGGGAAGGGAGAAATAAAAGAGCAAAGGGAGCATAGGATGGAGAAAAAGACACAGAGAGTAGTCTAACTGTGAATGTGAATGTGATGAACTCACCCATAAAATACAGGCAGATAATAGAATGGATTAAAAACTATAATCCTACAAGATACTGTTTAAAAGAAACACATCTGAAACGGGGGGATAAACAGATTGTAAAGGTAAAAGTCTGAAATAAAATATATTATGCTTCAACTGAAGTTAAAAAAAAAAATCAGGTATAGCAATCCTAATCTCACAGAAAACGAAAGAAAAAATAAATCTAATCAAAAGAGATAAGGAAAGAAACTATATCCTGCTAAAAGGCACCATGGACAATGAAGTAATATCATTACTGAATCAAGTAGTATATCATCCAGATTCTTAGAGGAGAAGTTGAGTGAGTTACAGGAAGAAATAGAAAGTAAAACCATGCTACAGGGGGCCCTTAACACTCTGTCTCTGAACTTGATAAATTTAACCTCAAAATAAGAAAAAAGTTCTGAAAGAGGTAGATATGATACACCTCTGGATAAAGCTTAATGGAGAAAGAAAGGAATATACCTTTTTTTCTGTGGTACATGACACATACTCGAAAATTGAACATGTACTGGAGTATAAAAACCTCAAAATTCAATGGAAAAGGGCAGAAATATTAAATGCATCCTATTCAGATCATGATGCAATAAAAGTTATGAATAATAAAGGGCCATGGAAAGACAGATCAAAAATAAATTGGAAACTAAATAACTTAATTTTAAGGAATGAGTGGGTGAAACAAGTCATAGAAACACTCAATTTCATTCAAGGTAATGACAATGAGACAACACATCAAAACTTATGGGATGCAGTGAAAACAGTTATTAGGGGAAGTTTTATATCTCTGAATGCTTATATACATGAAATAGAAAAAGAGGAGATCAATAAACTGGCATGACACTGAAAAAAAAAAACTAGAAAAAGAACAAATTGAAAATTCCCAATTAAATATCAAAATTGAAATACTGATTGATAACCAAAGGAGAGAGAAATAAAATTGAGATTAAGAAAACTACTGAAGCAATAAATAAAACTAAAAGCTGGTCTTATGAAAAAATCAACAAAATTGATGAAAATTAATAAACTTGTCCTACCAAATTCTTTTCATGATACAAAAATGGGTGTTGACATCTAAACCAGGAAGAGTCAAAATGGAGAAAGAAAATAATTGACCAATTTCCCTAATGAATATAGATGCAAAAAAAATTTAATAAGATATTGGTTAAAAAGATTTCAGTATCTTGTCATGAGAATAATACACTTTGATCAGGTTAGATTTATACCAGGAATGCAGAACTGGTTCAATATTAGGAAAACTATCACATAATTGATGGTATCAAAAAAAAAAAAAAAAAAAACCTCAGCAACAGAAACCATGTGGTTACCTCAATAGATGCAGAAAAAGCTTTTGACAAAATACAACATCCATTCCTATTGAAAACACGGAAGAGCATAGGAATAAGTGAAGCCTTCTTTAAAAGGGTAAAGGTAAAGGTAAAAACCTAAACTCATCAGCAAATAATATATGTAATGAGGGTAAGCTAAATGAATTTCCAATAAGATTGGGGATGAAACAAGAATGTCCATTATCACCACTGTCGTTGAAGGTGGTACCAAAAATTTTTGTGTTAGCACTAAGAGAAGAATAAGATACAGAAGGAATAAGAAAAGGAAAAGAAGAAACTGTTATCATTCTTTGCAGATGATATGATAAAATACTTAGAGAATCCTAGAGAAAAAAAAACTTCTTGAAATAATAAGCAACTTCAGCAAAGTTGCAGGATAAGAAATGAAACCATATAAATCATTTTCATTTCTGTATATTAGTAACAAAGTCCAACAGCAAGAGGTAGAAAGAGAAATCCCATTTAAAATTACTATAAACATAATGAAATATTTGGGTGTCTTCCTGCTAGAACAAACCCATGGACTACCTGAACACAATTACAAAACATTTTTTGCATAAAGTCAGCTTTAGATAAATGGGAAAAAAAATCAATTGCTCACAGGCAGGTTGAGCTAATGTAATAAAAATGAAAATTTTACCTAAACTATTTTACTTCTTCAGGGCCATACCAATCAAACCACAAATATATATATATATATATATATATACTTTATAGAGTTAGAAAATATATGAAAATTCTACTGGAGGAGCAAAAGTTCCAGAATATCAAGGGAATTAATGAAAAGAAACGATAGGGAAGATGGCCTAGTCATACCAGATTTTAAGTTGTATTATAAATTATGAAAAGCTCTTGAAACTGGCTAATAAATTGAGGGCTAGATCAGTGGAATAGGTTAGATACACAAGGCATGATTGTCAATGAATATAGGAGTCTACTATTTGATAAACCCAAGGATCCCAGCTTCTGGGTTAAGAACTCATTGCTTGACAAAAAAAGTGGGCAATAGTGTTGCAGAAACTGGAAAGAGCCCAATGTCTGACACTTTGTGCCAGAATAAAGTCCAAATGGGTACATGATCTAGGTATAAATCCTTATCCTATAAACAATCTAGGGGAGCAAGGAATAGTTTATTTGTCAGATTTCAGGAGAAAGGAGCAATATATGACCAAACAAGAGATAGAGAACTTTATGAAATGCAAAACAGATAACTTTGGTTGCATTAATTTGAAAAGTTTTTGCACAAAGTCAATGTAACCACAATTAGGAGGGAAGCAGAAAATGGGAAAATAATTTTTACAACCAGTGTCTCTGATAAAGGCCTCATTCATATATATATATATATATATATATATATATATATATATATATATATATATATATATATATATATATATATATATATATATATATATATATATATGTGTGTGTGTGTGTGTGTGTGTGTGTGTGTGTGTATGTATATATGTATGTATGTATATGTGTGTATATATAACATGTGTATATATAATATATACATATATGTGTATTTTATGTATATGTATATATGTATATAGCTGAGTCAAATTTACAAGAATACAAGCAATTCCTCAATTGATAAATGATCAAAGAATATAAACAGGCAGTTTTTGGAAAAAAGAAATCAAAGCTATCTATAGTCATATAAAAAATACTCTAAATAGCTTTTGATTAGAGAGATATGAATCAAAATAACTCTGAGGTACCACATCACACCTATCAGATTGGCTAACATGACAAAACAGGAGAATGATAAATGTTGGAGAAGGTAGAGGTGAATTGGAACACTAATGCATTACTGGTGGAGTTGTGAGGTGATCGAACCATTCTGGGGAGCAATTTGAAACTATGCCCAAATGGCTGTAAAAATGTTCATACCTTTTGATCAAGCATAATATCTCTTCTGAGGCTACATCACAAGGAAATCGTAAAAATGGAAAAAGGAGCCAAATGTAAAAAAAAAAGAATATTTATAGCAGTTCTTTTGTGTGGTATTCAAGAACTGAAAATTGAGGGGATTCTTGTCAGTTGGGGAATGGTTCAACAAGTTGTGGTATATGAATATAATGGAATACTATTGTGCTGTAAAACCTGGAAAGACTTATCTGAACTGATGCTGGGTGAAGCAAGCAAAGCATTATGCACAGTAACAGTCATAGTGTGTGAGAACTGTTTTTTGATAGACTTAGCCCCTTCACAGAAATGTAAGGACCTAAAATATTTTCAAAGGATGCACAGTGCAAAATGCTATCTGCATCCAGAGAAAGAACTATGGAGTCAGAAAGCAGAGTAAAGTGATTATTTTCTCCTGAGTTATGCTTTGTTTTTCTTAAGGTTTCTCCCATTTGTTTTAATTCTTCTATACAACATGACAAATGTGAAAATGTGTTTAATAGGAATATATGTATAGAACCCACATAAGTCTGCATGTCCCTTTAGGGAGGGAAGAAAGAAGGAAAAGGGAGGACAGGGGAAAGATTGAAATTTGCATAAGTGACTGTTGAAAACTGCAAACAAATAAAGTAATAAATTTGGGGATAAAAGAAAAATAAATGAATATCTAAAATAAAAATATGAAAATAGAATTAGAAAGTATCCTTTAAAATTTCATAAATGAAATTGATGTTTCAATGCTTAAAATAGTAAGGCATCTCTTGAAAAATTAACATCTCCTTACTAAGAACAAAACAATGTGATTTATTACATTTTTAGGCCTTGAAGTTAGAGATATGCTCAGTAGTCAGAAGCTGCAGAGAATCAAATTTAGAATTAATGTAACATTTTAAAATAATTAATTTTAACAATTAGAAAAAATTCTGACAATTTGACCTGTCTGAAAGTGGAATACTACTGCCTTGAATATAACTTCCCAATAACTGTAGATTTTCAGAATAAACAAACAAACAAACAAACTTGATTACCAATTGTCAAACAATTTATATGCATGATTTAAAGAAAAGATTAGATTAGATGTATTAATCAGTCACTCAAAAAGTACTCAGTAAAACACACATTATTTACAAGGTCCTGTACTAGGTTTGGGGGATTGTATTAGCAACCATACTATCACACAGTGGAGCTGTTAGAACACCTTTTTTGATCTGATTTTGTAGGGGTCAAAAATCTTACTTTAATTAAACTATGAAGACAGATAAGTAGAAAGAAAGGAGTATTCCCCCCCCCCCCCCAAAAAAAAATTCAATGAACAGTGCTCCAACTGTCTAAACAGAATAATAGATGCCTAATCACCAGACCAGGGAACAACATCTGGCTTCCTAAAGTCAGGGGGCTCCTTAACAATGGCTTCTCATTCTTATTTGTCCAGATAGCAAGGAAACCATCCTGTGAGGAAGCCCCAAAGTAAAATATCAACCTCCCAGTATATATAGTTTTAAAGCAACAGGCCAAGAGCCAGAAAGCATTACAACTCTTGTGATTTAGTGCATAATTCATTCAGTGTCAAAATGTATGAAAGCCTTCCAGCAAGTAAGCCTCCCTGGAAGCAAGTTTTCCCCTAAGCAAGCTTCCACTTAGGCAAGTTCCTCCCCTAAGACAATATAAATCTCCTGGAATCATCTGATAGCTCTATGTGACTCAGGATGTTTCACAGCTGTGGACTGAGCCAAAGTTCAAAACAGAAAGATGTCCTTGATCAAAATACCTGTGTACCTTTGGACCTGGGAAGATGGCTCCTGCTTCAAGGGAAAAAGGAACACATATCATCACATAGGCCTATTAATGTACAGGGAAGATTGCATATTCCATTAACCCTACAGGGATACAAATATAAAAAGTGACATATCTCCATTCTCAAAGACCTTGTATTCTAATAGGATAATATACATTTCAAAGAATGTAGGGTAGGGAATGGAATTTTGATTTTTGGAGCTGCAGAGATTAAGAGAATTATGAGAAATAGATTATCACATCATTTTCATTAATGGTAACAGTCATGTAATTATTGCTTTCAGAGAAAGAGGAAAAATGAATTGTTGCAAAGGACAGTAAAACAGTGCAGTTCCACTTAAATATAATAGATTGGATGAATTTTCAGTGATTTAGCAAAGAGGTAGGTGATCCCAGAGTTTACTTTCAAGTCTGAGATGCTATGGTTCTATGATAATATTTAAATTGAATTATTATTGGACCTAGTCTGGAAAATTATATAGTAGTCAAGCCTTTGTGACCATTAGTCATATGACCTTGAGTAAAATAGTGCATTTGCCTTTGTCCTCAACATGGAAAATGAGGGGAAAACATTCTCCTCACCATTAAACCCCACATTTTATGAAGAAAAATGATGTATTTGAAATTATTTTGAGAAAAGTTTCCTTCTATAAACTCCAATATTGTTTTTTAGCATTTCTAGTTATAAATGTCAAGGGGTAATAGCCTTTGGTAATTAGTCTGACATTTCCATTTCATGTAGGAATTTTTATTGCATTTTATACAGCATTAATATATCTGTCAATATATGATTTGTACACAGTTACCTCTAAATTCCCTCCATCTAAGACAACTGTGATTTCTTAATTTTTAAGTACTGGAAATTTTTCCATTGTTCCTATTTTCAAACAAAACTATGGGAAAAAAGTATATTCTATAAAGGCTACAAACTAGACTTAGAGATCTTTATGGACAGTAAAAAATGTGTCTAATGGAGTGCTTTGTGGATAGGAGATTTAAAACAAAATACTTATTGAATGGACAAATATATGTAAAATCTAATTTTTAGAAAATATGACCTTTTTGATGTCCTTTTCCTAGCTTTTTCTTCTCTTTTTAATGTAAGCCCTGCTGAAGACTTTTTTTTCCTAAATGAAAAATCACAAGGCTGGCTTTTTCTTTCAATTATCCTTTTCTAAAATAATTAGTAATTGAGCCTAGGAAAAGGAGAGTGACATTACAATATGTAGGGAAAAAGTCTATTTAAATTTGTATGGTAGTTCTATGCACATGGTTGTAAAGATAGAAATCAGCATTACACAGATGCTATGAATAGAAATGACCAGGAAAGATACCAGAGGAAACAAGACATTATTTCCTTTTACAACACATCTGACAGAACAGTCAAAGAAAGCTTGTGGAGGAGAAAGAAGCATCAAAGAAGACGAAGGAGAAATTCAGTGACCTGATCCAGAGCCAGGAACACAAAGTGACATATAATTTGAAGGTAGCTTTCCTTACAGTTATGGTATGATTTATAAGGAAGAAAATATAAGCAGAAAAAATGTCTTGAAGAAGCACATTCATATTATGTTTCCTAAAAAGTAATAGCTAAATGAACCAAATATTTGGACAAATCTTCAAGTATTGCTTAAGAGTAAAAGTTTGGTCAGAGCTTTTTCCTCATTGCCTCCAAATTCCAGTTGAAAATAAAATTTTATTTTAAAGGCAGAACTCTTGGGCTCTTAAAGTGAGGAAAAAAATCTTGGCTTTGTTTTTAGTGCATTTATAATGAGCCATAAAATTAAGAATATGATTTAACTCTCAAATATATTTATTATTCTCTTTTTTCTTAGTTATTATTGAGGAGAAAGGCTTTAGTGAGATTTTGTTTTTGTTTTTGAAAACTTACATTGAGCCCATAAAAAGGCATACTTATGATGATTTCATACCTTGTTTATGATTACGTCTTTGTCTGGCATGCATTCTGTTTTCCTGTTCTACTTTTCCAAATCTTATGTATCCATCAAGATCCAGCTAAAATGAGAAATTCTTCACAAAATTCTATTTATCCCAACTTCAGATACACATAATCCCTACTTCAGAATTTCCCTATATCTTCACTTGTTCTATCCTTTAACTTCATATTTAAGGAAAAGGTAACATGTCTGCTTTCAAGGCCAACTTCTCTACTTGTTTCCTCTCTCTATTCCATCTCCTCTTGATTCTCCAAGAATCCAACCATTTATCATTTCTTGTCCTGCTGTACATATTTCTTTGCCCTGTGTCTTTATCTCTAACTGTCTCTGTGGTTGTTTCTCTGTATCTATTGCTCTATCTCTGAGTATATCTTTGGCTCTGTCCTTGTGTCCTTGTCTATTTCTCAATTTCTCTCTTCTCACTAACTTTGGACTCCTTCCCTATAGAGCAAGAATACCCTCTCCAATAGTAGCGTAGTATGATTGGCAAAAATGCTAAATTGAAGTCAAAAGACTTTTTTTTTAAATTTCAGGTCTCTTCCTTTCTACTTATATGACCAGATTGCTTCTTTAGATCTCATTACTAAATGAAGGGTGGATTTTATATTGTGGAGTTTCAGCCCTACAACTATAATACTAGCCTTTACTTGGAAAAAAATAGTGAGGAGGGATCTATTTCCTCTTCAGAAGTCTGTGAACAGTTCCAAATTAATAATAGCACATAGTATTATAGTAATCATTATTTACAAATCCTACTAACTTTGTAAAGGACAAACATTTATGTATTTCAATGTGTGACTCAGAGCCTGCTATATCCCTATCTTATTCATGTTGCCATAGAGGGATTTTGATAGGAATCATCAAGTCATGTGATGATGAATTGGTCAGTTACTCAATAAGCATTTATGAACCACTATATTAAGTGCTGGGATACAAAGAAAAGCAAAAGCCAGTATGTGCCTTAAGAGGCTTACTATTCTAATGGAGGAGAGACAGCATGCAAACAACTGTATAAAAACAAACTATAGCATGGTGGAGTACAGGCAGCAACTCAGCTGAGCTCTCTGAACATTCCTCTCCAAACAACGTTAAAGTAACGACTCAAATTTAATTCTGGTATGGCAGAGTAAAAAAAAAAATTGGGGTGAGACATTTTCCCAGCCTAAGACATCTTAGGAGATTGACAAGAGAGGTCTGTGACACTGGGGTGGAGGACTGTCCAGAGCACAGCACATGCCCAGCAACACCAGTGTCAGGCCTTACAGGTGACTGTAACAATGGCAGCAGTAGCTTCAATAGTTCTCATCACAGAGAAAGTAAGCGGGTTAGATAACTAATCGGAAAGAGATTATAGACCCTTTCCTGGCACTAGGTATAGGACTCTGTTGCAATGCCCATATGCAGTCATGGATCACAGATTCAGAGAAAAGAGAAGGAGTAGTGCTTGTGGCCACAGTGGAACTAAGGCCTTGGTCACACTACTGGGGCAGAGAAGAATGTTTGTGATCATTCACATGGGAACAAAGGTCCTAGTCTTAGTTTCAAGGCAGAAAGGGACATTAATACTTGTGGTTACAAGAGAACAAAGACCTAGGTCATAACACTAAAGATTGTGGTTGAAGGAGATAAGCTCCCTTTCTGAGTTAAGACCAGAGTACAGGGCAGGATACCAATAATCACACCTTTCCTTGGATCACAATATTTTGGAAGAAGGAACAAATTACATACCCTCAGAACCATATTCTAGAGGGCAAAGAAACTAGGATTACAATCAAGAATCAGTTACCTGGCAAAATTAAGCATAATACAATGAGGGGAAAATGGTCATTTAAAGAAGTATAGTTCAAGTTTTCTTAAGGGAGAAGACCAGAACCAAATGAAAAATTTGACTTCCAATATCAAGACCCAAGAGAAGCATAAACAGGTAAAGGAGGAATAGAAAACATAAGAGATCCAAAGGAGATGAGCTATTTGCTTCTTTACATGAAAATATGATACTTGTAATTCTTGAAAATTGTATAATTGATAGTATAGTTGAAAGGAATAAAAATAGAGTGTAATGGTACAAGGTTAATGGGAAGGAATGACATAAAAACATTAAGGGATGAGAAAGAGAAGTACAATGCATGCCAAGGGAAGTGAGAAGAGGAATGGAACAAATTATTTCACATAAAGAGGCACTAAGGACCTATTACAGTGGAGGGTACAATGGGAGAATGAGCGATGAGTATCACTTGAACATTACTCGCAAAGATATTGACACAAAAAGGGAATAAAACACGCAGTCAGTTGAGTATAAAAATATATCTTACCAAACAGGGAAGGAAAAGGGGAGGAGATCAAGTAAAGAGGGGTGAAAACTGACAGAAGGGACGGCAGATGAGGGGAGATGGTGGACAGAAGCAAAACACTGGTGAGGAGGTAAAAGATGAAAAGATCAAGAGGATAAACAGGAGAAAAAATAGGATGGAGGAAAATATACTAGTAGTAAAAGTAACTGTGAATGTGAATGGGATGAAGTCTCCCATAAAACAGAAGCAGATAGCAGATGAATAAAAAAACAGAATTATGCAATATGCTACTTACAAGAAAGACACATGAAGTAGAAAGACACACAGAGTAAAGGTAAAAGACTGTAACCAAATTTATTATTCTTCAGCTGAAGTAAAAAAAAAAATAAGGGTAGCAATACTGATCTCAGACATAAAAAAAGGTGAAAATAGACTGAAGTAAGAAATAAGGAAGGAAGTTACACCTTTCTCAAATTGGTATTGAACCAATACTGATACTAAACATATATGCACCAAGTGGTGAAGTATCCAGGTTCTTAAAGGAGAAGCAAAGTGAGTTACAAGAAGAAATACACAAGAAAAGCATATTAGTGGGGAATATAAACTGTCCTTTCTTAGAATTCAATAAATCCATTCAAAAACTAAACAAGAAAGAAATTAAAAAGATAAATTGAAATATTAGAAAAGTTAGATATGGGCGGAGCCAAGATGGCGAAGTAGAAAGATGCACATACACATAGCTCCTAACCCACAAACCATAGAACGGCAGAGGGGACTAAAGCAGGGCGAATTCTGCACCCAGAGACCACGGAATATTGGAGCGAGGGAGATTTATGTTCCCGAGAGACCTGCAAACCTCTCGTGGGGGGACCTTCGCGCCGGGAACTGGGTGCCGGGGCGGGAAGAGGAGAGCAGCCCTGCCGCGGCAGCGACACCGTGGGAAAGAGATCCGAGAGGGCTGCAGAACGGAGTCTCCAGCGGCCACGCAGGTCCCCACACCCACAGAGGGACCTGCAAACCTCTCGCAAAAGGTCTGTCGTGCTGCAGACACGGTGCCCAGCCCGGACCTGCGGCGGCGACGGCGGCCGCGGCTCTGAGAGACACAGTTCTGAGAGGGATCTGGAGGCGGGATCTTCAGCAGCTGCTCGGGCCTCCCACCAACAGGTGACTGACGGGGGTAGGTGAGAGAGTCTCTTTGGCGCGTTGAGAGGGGAGTGAGGTGCCCCCATAGCTCGGGGCCCCCCCGGGAGGTGGGGGCTGAGAGGCGGCTGCGGACGGGGGCTCCCCAAATGGACGGGAGCCTGGATCCATTGTGGAAGGTCTGTGCATAAACCTCCTGAGGGAATTGAGCCAGAGAGGCGGCCCTGGCCCTGACCTCAGCACCTGAACTTAATTCTCACACTGAATAGCAGCCCTGCCCCTGCCAAAAATCCTAAGGCTGGAAGCAGCATTTGAATCTCAGTCCCCAAATGCTGGCTAGGAGGACCAGGAGGCGAGGTGTGTGTGAGGAGAACATTCAGAGGTCAGGCCACTAGGTGGAGACAATGCCAAGAAGAGGGAAGAGAAATAAAACTATTGAAGGGTACTTTATCGGAGAAAAAAAACTTCCTCCCTTCCTTTCTGATGGGGAGGAACAATGCTTGCCATCAGGCAAAGACACAGAAATTGAGGATCCTGTGTCCCAGCCCACCCAATGGGCTCGGGCCATGGAAGAGCTCAAGAGGAATTTTGAAAATCAAGTTAGAGAGATGGAGGAAAGACTGGGAAGGGAAATGAGAGGGATAAGGGAGAAGCATGAAAAACAAATCAGCTCCCTGCTAAAGGAGAACCAAAGAAATCTTGAAGAAATTGGCACCTTGAGAACTAGCCTAACTCAGCTGGCAAGGGAGGTGCAAGGGGCCAATGAAGAGAAGAACGCTTTCAAAAGCAGAATTAACCAAATGGAAAAGGAGATTCAAAAGCTTACTGAAGAAAATAGATCTCTCAAATCTGGAATGGTACAGATGGAAGCTTTGGACTTTTCGAGAAAGACAGATATCTCAGAACATACCGCGCAGATTCGAAAAATGGAAGATAAGGTGAAATATCTTATTGGAAAAACAACTGACCTGGAAAATAGAATCAGGAGAGACAATGTAAAAATTCTGGGACTACCTGAAAACCATGATCAAAAGAAGAGCCTAGACATCATCCTCCACGAAATTATCAAGGAAAACTGCCCTGAGATTCTGGAACCAGAAGGCAAAATAAATATTCAAGGAATCCGCAGAACACCGCATGAAAGAGATCCAAAAAGAGAAACTCCTAGGAGCATTGTGGCCAAATTCCAGAATTCCCAGGTGAAGGAGAAAATATTGCAAGCAGCTAGAAAGAAACAATTCAAGTATTGTGGAAATACAATCAGGATAGTACAAGATCTGGCACCTTCTACATTGAGGGATAGAAGGGAATGGAATAGGATATTCCAGAAGTCAAAGGAACTAGGACTGAAGCCAAGAATCACCTACCCAGCAAAACTGAGTATAATACTTCAGGAGAAAAAATGGTCTTTCAATGAAATAGAAGACTTTCAAATTTTCCTGATGAAAACACCAGAGCTGGAAAGAAAATTTGACTTTCTAACACAAGAATGAAGAGAACCATAAAAAGGCGAACAGCAAAGAGAAATCATAAGGGACTTACTAAAGTTGAACTGTTTACATTCCTACATGGAAAGACAATATTTATAACTCTTGAAACATTTCAGTATCTGAGCACTGGGTGGGAGTACACACACACACACACACATGCACACACGCACACATACATAGAGACAGAGTGCACAGAGTGAATTGAAGAGGATGGGATCATATACTGAAAAAAAAAAATGAAATCAAGCAGTGAGAGAGAAATATTGGGAGAAGAAAGGGAGAAGTTATATGGGGCAAATTATCTCTCATAAAAGAGGCAAGGAAAAGACTTATTAGTGGTGGGATAAAGAGGGGAGGCAAGAGAAAAACATGAGATCTACTCTCATCACATTCCACTAAAGGAAAGAATATAATGCACACTCATTCTGATAGGAAAACCTATCTCATAGTACAGGAGATTGGGGGACAGGGGCACAAGCAGGCAGGGGGGGAGGATAGAGGGGAGAGCATGGGGAGGAGAATGCAATACGAGGTCGACACTCATGGGGAGGGAAAGGACCATAAGAAAATAGAAGTAATGGGGGACAGGACAGGATGGAGGGAAATATAGTTAGTCTTTTACAACACAACTAGTATGGAAATCATTTGCAAAACTAAACAGATATGGCCTATATTGAACTGCCTGTCTTCCAAGGGGAAGGGGTAGAGAGGGAGGGAGCTAAAGAAGTTGGAACTCAAAGTGTTAGGACCAAATGTAATGTTCTTACCACTGGGTAACAAGAAATGCAGGTTAAGGGGTCAAGAAAGCTATCCGGCCCTACAGGACAAAAGAGAAGAGGGAGACAAGGGCAGGGAGGGAGGATAGAGGAGAGAGCAGATAGGTCACAGGGGCAATTAGAAAACTTGGGTCTGGGGAGGGGGAGGGGGAAAAAAGGGGAGAAAATTTGTAACCCAAAATTGTGTGAAAATAAATGTTAAAAGTTTAATAAAAAAAAAAAAAGAAAAGTTAGATATGACAGACCTTTGGAGAAAAGTGAATGGGAACAGAAAGGAATATATATGTGCGTGTACACACACACACATATACACACACATGTATATGTATATTTTTACATACACGTTTGTATTCATGTATGCTTGTGCATATATACATATGTGTATACGTATGCATATGTGTATTCATGTGTGTATATATATACATGTATGTATATTGTGTACTTGTGTGTGTGTATATGTGTAGGTATACACATACACACCCATTCTATAATATATATGTGTATATGCACATGTGTATACATATATACATGTAGGCATCTATTCACATTTTAAAAGGAAAGGAAAAAATTTCAGACAAGTCAGTGTCACACAGATGGAATGGAGTTTTGCCTGATGTTTTACAATTTCTAGAGCAGAAACTACAATCTAAGTCTTTCCTCTTCTCTTATTCATTGCCTAGTGGGTATTATATCATTTTTTCCCATTATATTACTCCAGTGCTTTCAAACTCAAAGAACAAGGGCTACTAGTTGATACATAAGGATTCCTGAAGGCCACAAATTGACTTGCTTTTAAAATGTTATGCATGTGTACATTACATTTTTATTTTTTCTCTGAGTGAAGTGACATATTTATTTTTTCTAAATAAATTTATTTCCAGTTTTCAACATTCACTTCCACAAAATTTTGAATTTCAAATTTTCTCCCCATCTCCCCCTACCTACATCCCAAGACAAAGTATATTCTCATGACCCTTCCTCCAATCTGTCCTCTGTTCTATTAATCACTCCCCTGCCCCTTCCCTTCTATTTTCCTATGGGGCAAGATAAATTTCTATACCACATTGCCTATATATCTTACTTCCTAGTTGCATGTAAAAACAATTTTTAACATTCTTTTCTAAAGCTTTGAGACTGACATTCTCTCCTCTCCCCCCTCCCCACCCACCGTCCTTGAAAAGGTAACCAATTCAATAAAGGTTATACATGTGTAGTCATGCATGTCTTGTTGTGAAAGACTAACCATATTTTACTCTATCCTGTCCTGCTCTACATTTATTCTATTCTCTCCTTTGAACTCTCCCTCCAAAAATGTGATTGCTTCTGATTACCCTTTCCCCCAATCTGACATCCCTTCTATTATGTTCTTGATCTTACCCTTTCCACTTCCCCCCTCCCCAGCCAGCAATTTTCTATGATAAGATAAACTTCCATACTCGATTGAGGGTGTATGTTATTCCTTCCTAAAGCCAAATCTGATGAAAGTAAGACTCACATATTCCCTCTCACTTTTCCCTTTTCTCCTCCATTGTAAAAGCTCTTTCCTGCCTCTTTCATAAGACATGATTTATTATATTCTACATCTTTCTCTTTCTCTCAGTACATTCTTGTCAAAATTTAATTTTACTTTTGAGATGTCATCCCTTCATATTCAACTCATTTGGTGTTCTCTCTCTCTCTCTCTCTCTTTCTCTCTATATGTATATATATATATATATATATATATATATATATATATATATATATATATATATATATATATGTATGTATGTACACACATATATATGTATGTGTGTGGATATATATACATATATGTGTGTATATATATATGTACATATACATATATGTGTTTGTGTGTCTTCCCTCCAACTCTCCTAATACTGAGAAAGGTTGCATGAGTTACAAATATCATCTTTCAATGTAGGAATGTAAATGGTTCAGCTTTATGTTTTCTCATTCCTGTTTACCTTTTCATGTTCCCTTGATTCTTGTATGTGAAAGTCAAATTTTCTATTCAACTCTAGTCTTGTCAGCAAAAATGCTTGGAAGTCAACTATGTCACTGAATGTCCATTTTTTCCCCTGAAGTATTATACTCAGTTTTGGTGGGTAGGTGATTCTTGGTTTTATTCATAGCTCCTTTGACCTACAGAATATCATATTCTAAGCCCTCTGATCATTAGCATAGAAGCTACCAAATCTTGAGTTATCCTGATTGTGTTTCCACAATAATTGAATTATTTTTTTCTGACTGCTTGTAATATTTTCTCCTTGATCTGAGAACTCTGGAATTTGGCTACAATAATTCTAGGAATTTTCCTTTTGGGATCTCTTTCAGGAAGTATATGTTGGATTCTTATGATTTCTCTTTTACCCTCTGGTTCTAAAATATCAGGGCAATTTTCCTTGTTAATTTCTTGAAAGATGATGTGTAGGGTCCTTTTTTGATCATGGTTTTCAGGTGGTCCAATTATTATAAAATTATTTATCCTGGATTCGTTTTTCAGGTCAGTTGTTTTTTCAATGAGACACTTTTTAAATATATATATTTTTTATTTCTCATAAAGTCATTAGCTTCCATTTTCTCCATTCTAATTTTTAAAGAATTATTTTTTTCAGTGAGCTTTTGGACCTCTTTTTCCAGTTGGCCCATTCTGCTTTTTAAGGCATTCTTCTACTAATTGACTTTTTGAACCTCTTTTAACATTTATGTTAGTGTAATTTAAAAGTGCTAATTTCTTCAATATTTTTTGTGTCTCCTTTAGGAAACTGTTGACTCATTTTTAAATTATTTTTCTTGCATCACTTTCATTTCTTTTCCCAATTTTTCCTCTACTTCTCTTATTTGATTTTCAAAATCCTTTTCAAATTCCTCCAGGGCCTGAGACCAACTCCTATTTTTCTTGGTGTCTTTGGATGCAGGAGCCTTGAATTTGTTGTCTTCTTCCAATTGCATATGCCTTGATCTTTCTTGTCGCCAATGGCCTAAGAAAATATGTTTTCACTGAGAAAGTACAAATCTATTTTCTGTCTTTTTCTCCCATTTGCTGTTCCTCCCAGCCAATCACTGGACCTTTGAGCTCTTTGTTAAGTGGAGGACTCCAGAAGCAACTTCCCAACCAATTACCATATTCTTGAGCTTCTTCTTAAGTGGATGACTTGAGAAGTAACCACTGCTTTGGCAATCTCTGCCACTGCCTGGGGCTGGGGCTTGGACTGGATCATGCTCCCTTCTCATTCAGGTGGGAGACCCTTCCCACTAACCTTCAAAGATGTTTGTGTTATTTGTGGATTCAGAAGTCTGGAAACCACCACAGCCACAAGCAATTCAGTCCACTAAGGACTGCTTTGCTCCCAGTCCAGTGTGATAGATCCTTCCTGTTGACGTTTCAGATTGTATTGGTCTGGTACTTTGCTTCAGTGTGTCATTTTGTGGCTTCTGCTGCTCTAGAATTTGTTTAGAGTCCTTTTTAGAGGTTTTTTTTTTTGTTTTTTGGGAGAGCTCATACAGGTCCTTGCTTCTACTCAGTATCTTGGCTCATCCTCCCTACGTTTTTATTTATTTTGTTAAATAATTCCCAATTGCATTTTAATCTTATTGGGATCCCCTTGAGTGTGTTGTGGGAGCATAGAGTTCACTCACATGTTTAATACCTCTGGCTTGAGTCTACACTCTCAGAAATATGTGTTGACAATACTAGGGATGCTGAATCTGAAGAAGAATACTAGAGAAATGTCATAATTGTTTTGGCATATTTGAAAGACAATCTTATGTAAAAGAATCAATTAGATTTTTTTCATTTGGCTGCAAAGGGTAGAACTAATAATGATGGATGAAAGTTACTCAAAAGTAAATTTAGCCTTGACAAAAATAAACAAAAACAAACAAACAAACAAAAAACTCAAATCGCTTCTTAATAAATTGTGTTATTCCAGAGTTAAATAGGAAGTCTTAGGAAGTAGTAACAATCTTGTCACGGGTGGTCTTTTCCTTTCCCTTAATTGTGTCTTATTTTTCCCCATTGCATGTGAAAATAATTTTCAACATTCATTTTTGTAACTGATTGTTAACGTAGTAGCTACAATACCCTGCACAATCTGGACAGTGGGTTCCTTGATATTTAAATTGTTTCTTTCTGGCTGCTTGCAGCATTTTCTCTTTGTTCTCTTAATTTTAGAACTTGGGTGCAATATTCCTTGTCATTTCAAATTTGGGATCTTTCAGGTGGTGATCAATGGGTTTTTTGCATGATTATTTTACCTTCTGGTTCTAAGACCTCAGGGCAGTTTTTCTTGATAATTTTCTGAAAGATGCTATACAGGCTTTTTTCTTCATCATGGTTTTTAGGTAGAACAATAATTTTTTAAAATTTGTCTCTCCTAGATCCATTTCTCAGATAACTTGTTTTTACCAATGAGGCATTTTATATTTTCTTCTTTTTAAATTTTTTTTGTTTCTGTTTGATTTTTGATATGTCACAGTCATTAGTCATTAGCTTACATTTGCTCAGATCTAATTTTTAACAAATTGTTTTCTTCTATTAGATTTCATACCTCTTTTTCCATTTGGCCCATTTTAATTTTTAAGAATTTCTTCTCTTCAGAGAATTTTTGTACTTTTTTTTTTTCCCATTTGGCTAATTCTACTTTTTAAGGATTTTTTTCCTAAAGCCAATTTTTGTCCTTCCTCTTCTAAGTTATTTACTCTCTCTTGCATGACTCTCATTTCTTTTCCCAATTTTTCTTCTACCTCTCTAATTTGACTTTTAAAATCCTTCTTGAGCTCTTCCAAGGAGGCTTTTTGAACTCAAGATTGGCTCACATTTCCCTTTCACGTTTTGGATGTGGGTGTGTAGACAATGTTGTCCTCTTCTGAATTTGTGCCTTGATCTTCCTTGTTCCTATAATAATAAGCTGTGGTTATTATCCATTTATGCTTTATGCTGATGGTGTTTGTCTAATTCTTGAATTTCAGAGTTTAGCTCTTCTATAGAGCAGGTGGCACTGATTCAAGCTTCTTATGGTAGAAGTCTGGGACCTGGTCACAGACTTTGTGTACTGGGGTCACAGCTAGAGACTATAGGGGTCTGGAAGCCTATCTGATCTTGAGCAGTAGTCAATGACACTGGAAATCTTAGGTGAGAAATGTCTGGCCCCTGGAAGATGCTTGAATGTTTGTTTGGCTGCTGGAGGGCATCTGCCAGTCTGGAGTGATGGCTCCTGGAATAGTGCATCCTGGAGTGGTGCTGAAGTACCACCAGATTTGGTTCCCAGAGAACACTAATGCATGTGGTGGTTTCCTAAACTGGTGACTACTGGTTCCCAGGCCTGTGCTAAGGCACTTGGGAGTACTAGTGTTAGCACTTACCTGCTCCAGTACCCTGGGACTCAGGATCTCCCTCTGATTTGCTAAGTTGGGGCTTGCCACTGGCTTGCTGGGACATCTCCCATCCCATACTCTTTCCCTTCCCTCAGGGTGAGAGGTGTCTTTCCCATTAATCCCCCAAACTTCACAGAATACAAGAGTGCTGCACCTTACTTTTTTGCTAGCTCAACTGTTTCAGAGTTTTTACTGGGTCAGTATTTTCTGGTCTTTCAGGCCATTAAGGGAGGGTGAGAGTGACCAACTTCTTACTCCACCATCTAGGCTCCCAGATATCAATAGCTTTTGTTTCTATGAACCATATGAAAAACTTTGCAATTGATTTTGAATTTTATTTGCCTAAGGTTGCATTTATCACTTTTCTATTTTATAAGTATCACATAATTTTGATAATTAATATTTTATAATGTAATTTGAGATGCAATGCTACTAGTTGCACTTCATGCCTTCTTCCCTCATCTCATTATTTCCTTTGAATTTTTTAAAGTTTTATTCCCCTAAATGAATGTTATTATAAATTTGTTGACTGTTTTAAAGCAATTGTTTATAGTTTGATTCAAATGACAATATAAAATAAGGCATTATTATAATTTTTATTATGTTGATATGCTCCAAACATGAACAATCAAGTCCCTCACAATTACTTAAGTCTTTGTTTTTATAAAGAGTGGTTTGCAATTGTGTTCACATTTGTCCTGACTATGATTTAGTAGATGATTTTCTAACTATTTTGTACATGCTGTAGTTCTTTAGAATGAAATTTATTTTTTATCTCTTTTTGCTGTATTTAGTCATTACATGTGAAAGTTGAGGATTGCAATGAATATATTTTAAAAGTCTAAAATAAGGATAAGGAGAATCTAAAGAATGAAGAAAATAAGGAAAAATTTGCTTTAGAAAAATCTGCAAAGAATGTAATTTATAAAAAAAAATGAGCAAAATAATTGAAGGAGCGATGAAAAATTGGGATTTCACTTAAATGCCTGAAAGGAAAGAGCAGAAGTAAAATATTAAATAAATACATAAAATCAAGGGAGAAAGTAGCTAATAAGTTAAGTAAAACTCTAAGACTAGGAAAAAGGGTAAAAAATTGAGGAGAGGGTTGAGAGTGAAGAGATAAAGTAAAGAAGGAAATAGAGCCAATTCAAAATAAATTAAGGTAAAATAACTGAAGATATATGTTGCATTTATAAGGAAGAGGGGAAAATTAAAATATTAGGGAGAAAACAATATCAGAAGCAAATGGAGTAATATGCTAATCGAATTCACAAATTTAAATGTAAATGGATTAGGCAATCCTATAAAGTGAAAAATGAAGAAAATGGATTAAAAAACACAGCTCCTAATGAGGATACTTTAAAGTAGTGCAACTAAAAACAAGGAGATAAACAGAGTAAGAAAAATCTGGGGGGAGATGCCATACATCAGGTGAATCTAAAAATCATATTTGCACAAAAAGCAAAAACAAACATTAAAAATATAAAATGTGTAAGCATAGAAATTGTATTATACTAAAATGTAAGTATAGATGATATACCAATATCAACATTAAAGTTATATGCTCTAAATGCCTTAGCCTCCAAATTCATTAAGAAAAAAATCAGGAAACCAGAAGAATGCATAGGCATGAACAAAATAATTACAGGAAATATCGGTCTCTCTCACTTTTGGGTAACTCTGACAGGAACATAAACAAAAGGGAAGACATTTAATTGAGCAAAACCTATGAAGAAAATAATTCTAGACTATGTATGGAATCTTCTAAATGGGACTGCTAAATAATATACATATTTCTCAGCAACATCTAGAATATTTTTTTTAAAAAATTGATCATGTATTGGATCACAGAGGTATACACATAATAATTATGTGAAAGAAAACCATAATGACAAAAACATACTAAAATTCTTAGAATGCAGCTAATGAAGTTCCCAGGGGAAAATTTATGTCTCTAAAAATAGATATTAATATAATAGCAAAAGCCAAGATGCATAAGATTTATACACACATATATTTATGTGTCTATGCATATGTGCATACATATACATACACATAATACATGTATATACATGTGTGTACATATATATTTTTTAAAATAATGTGAGCACAAATCAACCAACTTAAAGTAAGCACAAAAGAAAACATATTTAAAAATTAGAGGAACAATAGATAAATCAGAAGAAACAAAAATAGAAATGATAAATGAAACTAAAATCTGGTTCTCCAAAATGAATAAAAATTTACAAATTTTTAGATAATTTGATTTTTAAAAAGAGGGCAGAAAATCAAAATAGCAAATAAAGTAAGATCACTTTGAAACTAGAATAAATAAAATTGCATTAAAATAATAAATTGTAGCAATCATTTTGATACTTCTTTAAGCTTTGCAGTGTACTTTACAATGATTATCTCATTTCATCCTGAAAACTAAAGAGATAAATACTATATCCCCATTTTATATGGGAAAACTTAGTCAGGGAGACTTTAAGAGCCTTCCTAAAAGCCACATAGCTAATACATGTCTGAGGCCAGGTTTGAATTCAAATCTTCCTAACTCTAATCCTAGAATTTTAATTCTACTCATATAATGTACCATAATCTATCTATATCATTTAAAATTTGGTAATTTTCATTCACTCCTTCATATCTGGAATGTGCATTCTTCTCACTTTAATTCATTCATTTCTTCTCTTCATATATACGAAGAGTTTTTTGGTCTTTTCCAACTGTGATCACCATTCTCCCTGACTAATTGTCTGGTACTTAACCATTATGTATTTATTCTCCTCATATTATTCCTTTATAACTGATATATACCTGTGTATAAATATGTTTGTGTTATATATGTAGTGACCAAGTTGAGGATAATTTTGTTTCATTGAACAAGAGTCTTAAACTCACCATGATTTTACCTATAAGTTTTACATTCATTTTTGGACATCTAAATTCATGGGTTCTGTTTATGGGTTTTTTCTTGAATTTTAGCTATTGTGAACATCTTAGTTTTTTTTTTTTTTAACACTGTATTCCTTGCTTATATCGTAACTGCTCTCTATGATATCTTGATATTAATAGCTTTATCCCTCACACTTCCCAACACCAACCCTAGTGGAGAAATTTCAGATCACCTACCTTCATAATTGATCTTGATTATTTTTTCCCTTCCCTTTTTCCCATTGCTCCTCTGATCTCATAAATCAAGAATCATGTTAGTGGCAAGCCCATTCAATCATTATTAAGTACATACTATGTGCTAGATGGTATAGATTGTTGTTTTTGTTGTTCAACCATTTTCAATAATGTCTGACTCTTTATGACCCCGTTCAAGATTTTTTTTGGCAAAGATATTGAAAGGATTTGCCATACCCTTTTCCAACTTATTTTACAAATGAGGAAACTGAGACAAACAAGGCTAAGTGATTTATACAGGGTCACATAGCAAGTAAGTGTCTGAAGCCAGCTTTGAACTAATGAAGATCAGCCTACTTAATTCCAAGTTCAGTGTTGTATCCACTGCACCACTTAGGTGCCAGGATGCTAGAAATAAAAACATTTTCACAAGTGAAATAGTCTTTGATCTGAAGGAATTTATATTCTCCAATTTAGCACTTTAGGAATATAGGTCTACAACTACCTGCAATCATACATTCTAATTTGCATTCTAACCTTCCACACAATGACATCACCCTCTCTTTCTGTTCAATACAGACTGAATAGTGATATTGTTGGGTCAAAGAGTATGCATGTTTTTATAGCTCTTTGAACATAATTTGAACATAACTCCAAATGGCTCTAAAGAATGGTTCACAACTCCATCAAAAACACATTAGTGTCTCAATTTTCCAACATCTCCTCTGTCATATTAGCCAATTTGATGGGCATGAGATAGTACATCAGAATTATTGTTATATTCACTTGTCTAATCCATAGTGATTTAAAGCATTTTTTCATGTGACTGTACATAACTTTGATTACTTCATCTGACAATGGCCAATTCATATCCTTCAATCATTTATTAATTAGAGTATGGCTCCTATATTCATAAATTTGACACACTTTGGTATATATTTGAGAAATGAGGATTTATCAGAGAAATTTGTTTCAAAGTTTTTCCACAGTTATGATTGCTAACTGTATTTCCCTTCATCCTATTACTCCACAGTTTATTCTATTCTATCTTTCTTTTCACCCTGTCCACCTTAAAAAGTATTTTTCTTCTGCTTACTACCTCCTCCAGTCTTCTCTGCCTTCTATCAGTCCTCCCTCTGCTTTTAGTTCCTTTTCATCTTACTTTCCTATAGGGTAAGATACATTTCTATACCTGAATGTGTATGTAATTCCATCTTTGAGTCAATTCTTATTGTAGTGAGGTTAATAAGTTTCTACCCACCTTCTTCTACACTGTAAAGACTCTTTCAAAATCATTTTATGTGAGATAATTTACCTCATTTTACCTCTTTCTTTCCCATTCTCCCAGGGCATTTGTCTCCTGTGTATGTATTTATGCATGTATGTATGACTGTGTATGTCCATATGTATGTTTTGCACATATGTATATATGTATATGTGTGTATATAGATTTATGTGTATATAATCCTTCTTACTATCCTAATAATAAGAAAGTTCTTCAGACTTAAAAGTATTATTTTCCCATTTACTAATGTAAACAGTTTAAACCTACTGAATTCTTTTGTTTTTCCTTCCTATTTACCTTTGTTATGTGTCTCTTGGGTCTTGTATTTGAAAGTCACGTTATCTATCCATCTCTGGGCTTTCCATAAAGAATGCTTCAGCATTGTCTATTTCATTGAGTATTTATTTTTCCCTGGAAGAACTATACTCAATTTGGTTAGGTCAGGAGTTATTGGTTGTAATCCTAGCTCATACTCTCTGGAATATCATATTCCCAGTTCTCTGATCCTTTAAAGAAAAAATTTCTAAATCTTGGATTATCATGACAGTGACTACATGATATTTGAAATGTTTCTTTCTAGCTGCTTGCAATATTTTCTATTTGACCTTTGAACTTTGGAATTTGTCTCTGATGTTACTGAAAATTTTCATTTGGGAATCTCTTTCAGGAGGTGATCAGTGGTTCATTCATTTTTTTTTCATTCTAGTTCAAGGAGTGTGGAGAAGCTTTCCTTGATAATATCTTAGGATATCTAGTTTACGTTTTTTATCACTGCTTCTGTTGGCCCAATAATTCTTATATTGTATATCCTTAATCTGTTTTTCTGGTCAATTGCTTATCCAGTGAGTATTTTTTTAATATTTTCTGCTGTTTTTCTTATTCTTCCATTTTGTTTTATTGTTTTTGGTGTCTTGTGGAGTTATTATCTTCAATTTGCCCAATTCTAATTTTTAAATAATTATTTTTCTTCAGTGAGTTTTTGTACCACCTTTTCTTTTCTTTTCCCCCGACTTCATTCCTTTTAAAATTTATTTATTTTTAAGCTTCAACATTCAGTTTTATAAGGTCCTGAATTCTAAATTTTCCTCTTTTGCCCCCATTCCAACCAAGACAGCATGCAATCTGATATAGGCTATACATGAGGATTCATAATCACATATTTGTACATTAGTCATGTTGTGAAAGAATCACAACAAAAGAGGAAAACTATGAGAAAGAAGATGAATAAAATTGGTATGTTTCAATCTGTATTCAGACTCTATGGTTCTTTTCCTGGATGTGGATAGTATTTTCCAGCACAGATCTTTTGGAGTTGTCTTAGATTGCTGCATTTCTAAAAAGATCTAAGTCTATCAGAGTAGGTCATCTCACAAGGCTGTTGTTAATGTGTGCAAAGTTCTCTTCATCATCACTCCATGTCAGTTCATGTACATGTTTCCATGTTTTTGAAATCTGTCTGCTCATCATTCCTTATGGAATAGTAGTATTCCACAGCATTCATATACCACAACTTCTTCAGCAAACCCTCAAATGATGGGTATTTCCCCAATTCCCAGTTCTTTACCATCACAAAAAGAACTTCTATGAATATTCTAGTATATGCGGATCTTTTTCCCATTTTTACAATCTCTTTGAGATACAGACCAAGTAGTAGTATTGCTGGGTCAAAGGATATGCACAATTTTATAGCCCTTTGGGCATAGTTTCAAATTTCTCTCCAGTATTGTTGGATCAGTTCACAAATCCACCAAAAATACATTCATGTTAAAATTTTCCTATAAAAATACTTTTCCTGTTTTATCATGACAGCGAATCTGATGATGTGAGAGATACTTCAGAGTTGTTTTAATTTGAATTTCTCTAATCAATAGTGATTTAGAGCATTTTTTCTTATAACTAAAGATAGCTTTTATTTCTTCATCTGAAAACTGCCTACTAATATACTTTAACCATTTATCAATTGGGGAATAACTTGTATTCTTATAAAATGGACTCACTTCTATATATATTTTAGAAATGAGGTCTTCATCAGAGACACTACCTGCGAAAATTGTTTCCCAGGTATCTGCTTTCCTTCTAAACTTGTTTTCATTGGCTTTGTGCAAAAGCTTATTTAAATTAAATGTAATCAAATTCATCCATTTTGTATTCCATAATGTTTTTTATCTCTTGTTAGATGATAAATTCTTCCTTTCTCCAAAGATCTGACATGTAAACTATTGTTTACTCTCCTAATTTACTTATAGTATCACCCTTAATGGCTAATTCATGTGTCCATTTTTAACTTGTCTTGGTATGTGGTGTAAGATGGTTTCTGCCATACTATTTTCTGTTTTTCCCAGTAGTTTTTCTCATATACTGAGTTCCTATCTCAGAAGTTGGAGTCTATGAGTGTATCAAATGGAAGATTACTATAGCCACTGACTAGTGTCTCTTATGTACTTACCCTGTTCCACTGGTCCACCACTATATTTCTTAGGCAATACCAAGTAATTTTGATGATAACTGCTTTATAATACAGTTTTATATCTGGTGTAGCTAGGCCACCTTCCCTTGAATTTCTTTTCCTTAATGCCCTAGATATTCTGGAAGTTTTGTTCTTCTGGATGAATTTTGTTATATTTTCTAGCTCTGTAAGATACATTTTGTTAGTTTAATTGGCATGGTATTGAATGAATAAATTAATTTAGTTAGAATTGCTATTTTTATTATATCAAGTCAGCATACCCATGAGCAATTGATATTTTTTTCAGTTCTTTAAATCTGACTTTATTTGTGTGAAGTATTTATAAAATGTGTTTATATAGTTCCTGGATTTGTCTTGGCAGGTAGACTCCCAAATATTTTGTATTTTTTATAACTACTTTAAATGGAATTTCTCTTTTTGTGTCTTCCAGCTGTGTTTTGTTAGTAAAATATAAAAACACCCATGATGCATGTGGTTTTATTTCATAACCTGAAACTTTGAAAAAGTTGGTAATTATTTTAAGCAGTTTTTAATTGATTCTCTAGGATTCTCTAAGTATACCATCATATCACCTACAAACAATCATAGGTTGATTTCTTCTTTGTTATTCTAATTCCTTCAATTTATTTTTCTTTTCTTATTCAGAAAGCTAACTTTCCTGGTAAAATATTGAAAAATAATCATGATAATGGACATACTTGCTTCACCCCTGATATTATTGGAAATGTTTCTAGCTTATATCCCCATTAAATATAATGCTTGTTAATGGTTTTAGATAGATATTACTTATACTTTTAAAAACTTAATCGATTCCTATGCTCTCTAGTTTTTTTTTAAGAGGAATGGGTGTTGCATTTTGTCAAAAGTTATTTCTACATCTATTAAAATCATCATATGATTATTGTTAATTTTACTATTGATATGGTCAATTATGCCGATAGTTTTCCTAATATTGAACCAGCCTTGCATTCCTGATATAAATTCCATCTGGTCATAATACATTATCATCCCAATAAGTTGTTGTTATCTCTTTGCTAATATTTTATTTAGAATTCTTGTATCTACATTCATTAGGGAAATTGGTCTATAATTTTCTTTGTTTTGGCTTCTCCTGGTTTAGGTATCAGCACCACATTTGTATCATAAAAAGAAATTGGCATCCCTCCTTTGCCTGTTTTTCCAAATAATTTATATGGAAATACAATTAATTGTTCTTTAAAGGTCTGGTAGAATTCACTAGTAAATCCTTCTGGCCCTAGAGATTTCTTCTGTCATTGATGGCTTGTTCAATTTATTTGTCTGACATGGGGTTAAGTATTTATTTCCCCTTCTGTTAATTTCCACAATTCATAATTTTGTAAATGTTCATCTATTTCACTTAGATTGTGAGATTTATTGACATACAGTTGAGCAAAATAGCACACAATTATCATATTAATTTCTTCTTCATTGATGGCAATTTCACTCTTTTCATTTGTGATATTGGTAATTTAAGGTTGTTTTCTTCCTATTTTTAATCAAATTAACCCAAGGTTTATCTATTTCATTGATTTTTTTCATAAAACTAGCTCAGTTTTATTAGTTCAATAATTTTCTTGATTTCAATTTTATTAATCTCTCCTTTGATTTTTCAGAATTTCTAACTTGATTATTACAAAGGAGTATGATCTAAGGAGAGGTGTGTTTACTCCTCTCCTGGTCTATGCTCTGATCTCTGAGCAATCACAAGCAGTCTTTTTCACCATGGAACTGTGATCAGGCTCCCTACTCTGTAAAAACCACAACTTCTGATGTACTAGTGCTCATCGCCCTGAGATTATGAGCCAGGACTCATATGACTCAGATGTGAGTACAGGCCACACAAAAATAAAGGATACCCTGTGCCAGGGAAGCAATCCCTGTATTCTCCTTCTGGCTGGTTGTCTGACCTCCTCACTGCCTGTGGACTGAGAGCTTTGGAAGCAGTTATTGCCACTGCTTATTCAGTCACCTCAAGGCCTGCTCCTAGTTTACTGGGGCCTAATGGCCCAGCCTGCACTTCACTCTTACCTCTGTGAAATTGACTTACCTTGCAAATCTTCTAAGTTTTCTTGGAATGGAAAGTTGATTTAACCTACCCTCTTTTGGAATCTGTTGCTTTAGAATTTATTTTGAGGTATTTTATTTCGGAGGGGAATTTTAGCGAACCCAGGTAAGTCTTTGCCTTTTCTCCATTATCTTTGACTCCATAATATATTGATTGGTGATATTATCAGTTCCCATGTGCTCAATTATTATCTCTAGAAAATTACCAGACATTTATGTCTAGCCCTAATTCCTCTCCTGAATTCTAATCTTGCATCATGAATTAATTTTTGAATGTCTCAAGTTGGATGTTCCATAGCCATCTCAAACACATGCCTAAATTTGCCTGACACTTGGGCAGATGTCAGTGATATAAATATAAATAATGAAGAAACTCCTCACTAAAACCATTATATTATTTTATTCTCATTGTATTATGATGAGAAAGTATTGACATATAAAAAATAAATACAGAATAAATAGAAAAAATAAAAGACAGTCTGAGGACAAGGTCATTGAATGCCAAGGTAGTTTTGATAGGAGGACACTAGCAGAACCAGGTAAGGTTTCATGTAGGTTGAGTTTGAGCTACTTTTTGAAGGAAGAGCAGGATTTTATGCAGTAAAATAGAGGAGGAATTGCATACGTAGCATTGGAATGGCCAGTACAACTTAAACTGTTTTCTTCTGCTTCACAGCTCTGGGGCTAAGTGTATCAACTTAATTCTTTCTCTTTGTAATAGCACCACAAATACTTGAAGACAACTATCCTGTCACTTTTTAATCTTTTCTTCTCTCAGAGACAACTTTAACAGTTCCTTGAAGAGACCCTCATATGACATGGACTCAAGACCCTTCTCTGTCCTAGATGCACTTCTCTGGAAACTTTCAAGCTTGTCCTCCTTAAACTGTAATGACTCAGATTGCATACAATACTGAAGATAAGGCCTGGCAAGAACAATATCATCACCTTAATAATGGAAGCTATATCTCTCAGTGAAGTTCAAAATTGCACCCATATTGAACTCTATGTACATTAAATTTCTTTTCAGGCAAATTGCACTCTAATCATTCCTCACCAATTGTGTTCCTGTGAAGTTTGTTTGTTTGTACCAAATTGTAAGACTTTACATGTGCCCCTAAAGTTCTTTACTTGATTCAGACCCATGGTAAAGCCTGTCAAGAACTTTTTGAATTTTATTTTCATCAAAGGGGCTAACTGCTCCTCCCAGCTTGATGTCATTTATGAATCTGATAAACATGTGATATATGCCCTGTCTCTAATAAAAATGTTAAACAGCACAGGGCAAGGATGGCATTCTTGGGATATTGCATTTGAGACCTCTTGATTTATTGATAATTTAAACCGTTCATGATTATTTTTTAAGCCAAATGTCCAATAAGTTCTAAAAGCATCTAATTATATTATCATTTAATCCACATATCTCTTCTTTCTCAATTAGAATAGAATGACATCCTTTATACGAACTTTGGATCAAACATAGTGTTATATCTAGGGTATCTCAAAAGAGAACGGTAATTTTGGTTTCTTCATTTTTCCCTTGCTGCAGGTAGCCTGAGAGATAAGGGAAGCCCATTGGCAATAAGACAATTAGACTGAGGTTTGCCAGGGTATGTTTCTTACTATTGGATTGTCCTTAGCCCTAGAAACTTTCCCCACATTTCTCATTGACAAAAGGTTCATTTAAATTTAAATAGTCTTTTGATTGACAAATGCATCAAATGTAACATAAGATTGATTAACAACATTATTTATTCATGATTTCTTCTGGTTTGAAAACCCATGTTTGTCTGTAAAAAGAATAATTTGAATATGACACTAGATGTGTTTGCCCTTTGCAGAAAGCAATCAGATGCTGTGAAGGATACTATCTGAAGGAGATTCACACAGGGGACATTCAGACAAATTTCAACATTGGTTTTGAAGTGTCATTAAGAAGATTATCACTTTAGAAACACTTCTCTGAGGAGTTGCTCAGAAAAAAATTAATTCAAATTAACTTGTAAACAATTTTTCAGAGGTCAGACCACTTTAGAGATGATAATTCATTTCTATTTGATTGGTTTGGCTTTTTTTTTCAGTGCGACAAAAATAGAATTTGGGGAAAGGATCTCAATATGAAGTTGAAGAACATACTTACCAATTTACATGAAATGAACTTTTAATGTATAACCAATATGTTAATATTTAATTGTGTGATATATGGAATATATTCAAACAGTAAAAATAATGTAGAACCTTGATAATTAAAATAAAATGTATACATATTTACAAAGAGTAAACTGAACTATAAAAGAAAAATATGTGAAGTTATTTCTAGAAAGAGTAAATAAGACATATACTATTAGGGATGAAAACCATGAAAATAATTTCTGAATGCCTATCAATTAAGATAATACATAGGAGTTAGAAATAGAAAGATAATAGCAACAATTGACATTTATTTAATGCTTTAAGTTTTGCAAACTACTTTTATATATTTGCATATATGTACATATTTACATATGTATGTGTGGATGTGTGTGTGTAGATAGACAGATGGATAGATAGATAGATAAATAGAGAGACCCATCCTATAAACAGCTTTCTAAGGCAGGTACTGTTATTATTCCAATTTTACAGATGAGAATACTGAGGTATACACAGGTCAAATCACTTGGCCAGAACCACAAAGCTAGTCAATCACAGAGAGTGAATTTGAATGCAAATCTCCCTGACTTAAGGTCCATTGTTCTATCCACTGTACCACTTAGTCCCCCTTTTTATTTTAAGGGTTTTTTTCAACTTATTTATTTAATTTTAGTTTTCAACATACATTTCCACAAGATTTTGAGTTCCGAATTTTCTCCCCATCTCTCCCCTCCACCCATCCCAAGATGGCATACATTCTTATTTCCCCTTCCCACAGTCCGCCCCCTCTTTTATCATCCCCCCATCATTCTTTTCCCCTTTACTTTCTTGAAGGGCAAAATGGAGTTCTATATTCTATTGCTTGCATATCATATTCCCAGTTGCATGTAAAAACAATATTTTTAACATTTGTATTTAAAACATTGAATTCCAAATTCTCTCCCTTCTTCTATCCCCATCCACCCTCACTGAAAAGGCAAGAAATTGAATATAGGTTATATATGTGTAGTTATGCAAAACAATTCCATAAGAGTCATGTTGTGAAAGACTAACTGCATTTCCCTCCATCCTATCCCAGGCCCCAATTATCCTATTTTCTCCTTTGCCCCTGTCCCTTTTCAAAAGTGTTTGCTTCTGACTACCCTCTCTCCCTATCTGTTCCCACTTCTATCATCCTCCCATATACCCTTGGCCTCTACGTTCCTGTAGGGTAAGATACCAAATTGAGTGTGTTTGTCATTCCCTTCTTAAACCAAATCCAATGAGAGTAAAGTTCACTCATTCCTTCTCACCTCCACACTCTTCCCCTGCATTGTGAAAACTTTTATGTGAGATAATTTACCCTATTCTATTTCTCTCTTTTTCATTTTCCAAATATATTCCTCTTTCATCCCTTAAGTTTAATTTTTAGACATCATCTCTACATATTCAGCTCACATTGTGACTACTATCTATCTATCTATCTATCTATCTATCTATCTATCTATCTATCTATCTATCTATCTGTCTGTCTGTCTGTCTGTCTGTCTGTCTGTCTGTCTGTCTGTCTGTCTATCTATCTATCTATCTGTCTGTCTTTCTATCTATCTTTTCCTCCAACTAGGCTAATACTGAGAAAGTTCTCATAAGTTACCAATACCATCTTCTCATGTAGGAATGTAAAGAGTTCAATTTTCATAAATCTCTAAAGATTTCTCTTCCCTGTTTGCCTTTTTATGTTTCTCTTAATTCTTGTATTTCAAAGCCAA
The DNA here is from genome assembly GCF_028372415.1 of Notamacropus eugenii. Taxonomy (NCBI): domain Eukaryota; kingdom Metazoa; phylum Chordata; class Mammalia; order Diprotodontia; family Macropodidae; genus Notamacropus; species Notamacropus eugenii. The sequence continues at coordinate 211,876,793 of NC_092875.1, forward strand.
GTTTTTTATTCAGCACTGGTCTTTTCATTAGCAATGCTTGAATGTCCCCTATTTCATTGAATGTCCATGTTTCCCCTGAAGGGTTATACTCAGTTTTACTGAGTAGGAGATTTTTGATTTTAATCCTAGCTCCTCTGACTTCTGGAATATTATATTCCAAGCCCTTGGATCCCTTAAGGTAGAAGCTATTAGATCTCATGTTATACTGATAGTATTTCCACTGTACTTAACATTTTTTTGCCTTCTTCCAGTATTTTCTCTTTCTCCTGGGAACTCTGGAATTTGGCTACAGTATTCCCAGCAGTTTTCATTTTATCATCTCTTTCTTGAGATAATCAGTGATTTCTTTCCATTTCTATTTTATCCTCTAGTTCTGTACATCAGGGCTGTCTTCCTGGATAATTTTTTGAAAGATGATATCTAGGCTCGTTTTTTTATCATGACTTTCAGTTAGTTCAATGACTTTTATATTATCTCTCCTGGGTCTATTTTCCAGGTCAGTGGTTTTTCCAATGACATATTTCACATTTTCTTCTATTTCTTCATTATTTTGATTATGCTTTATAATTTTTGATTTCTCATAAAGTCATTAGCTTCCATCCACTATGTAAATTGGTGAATGCCTGTAAATGCTTTCTTTTATTAAGTAGTAAGACCTGTTTTGCTGAGTAAGTTTTGCATTTGGATTTTTGTAGTCAGATCAAAGATATTATAAACAAAGGATTCTTTGACCTAGGTAATCCTGGACTGGAGTATTTAGGTGGAGTAGTGGATCAAGTGTGGCCTGGAATCAAGAAAGCTTCTCTTCCAGGAGGCAGCCTGTGGCTGCAGCACTCCAGCATCCTTCCCAGGCAAGGTGCTGAAGCACTTGGGCGAGGAAGCTCAGGATGATGACCTTCAGAAAGGTGGCCATCTCTTTCTTGGAGATCCCTTCCACCTGCCTGAAGTCCTCCACCTCTGCAAAGTGGCCATGCAGCTTCTGCCAGCCCACATTGAGGTGGGCTTTCTTCTCTCCAATGCGCTACAGCCTCTGGAGCTCCTTAGCCAAGTATGTGTTCAGCAGGTCCAGGATCCTCCTGTGGCTCTCCTCCACGAACTCTGGGGGCACCTGCAGAAGCACCAACGTAGTGAGGAGCCCCTAAGTCTGCTCCTTCTGCTGCGGCTTCCTCTTCTGGCTTTCTTTCTGCAGGACATGGGTCTTGCTTTGGGATGTTGTTTGCTCCTGAATTAGCTGAAAGGGTACAATCCTATTCAAGGGTTTGGTCATGGGGACTCTTTGGGAGGAAAAGGGGCAAGGTAGAGTCAAGGAGCCATTCTTCTGTTCCTCCAATTCCTTGGGCCTCTGACTCAATCTGTTGGCCTCCAACTCTTTATACTTTTCCTTCAGCTTCTGAATCTCTGAGTACATCTCTTTCAAAGTCTTTTCTAGGGCTATTCACTCTCTTCATGGTGTGCTTAAGACTGGAGTCCCTTGGCACCCCCAGGAGTCTAGAATTCTATCCAGGTTTAGCAGGAGCTCTTGCATAGCCGATTCAAGCTTGTTCAGTTGCTTTACGGGGCTGTGTTTGGGACAGCTAGATGGGGCCTCTAGATTACCTGTCCCATCCTTGAATTCCTCCTGACTTCTGGCCCTCTTTGCTGCTGAGGGATCTATCAGTTCCTTTTGGGCTAACTTCACAAGAGGGTGAAAAGTCTTATGGGTGAATGACTGGTTGATCATTTCTTTGGTCCTGGAGGCAAAGTTCAGTGATGTGACTGTATCTAGGTAGAAGCACCTTTCTAGAGCAATATTAGCAATGAGCACACTGTGAGTTGAACCTCGAGAGAGTCCTAGGTGTAGTCTGGGATAACTCCCATGTTCTTCAGAAATGCCACAGATGAGTCTTCCCTGTTCTTATTCCAAGAGCTTGCTAGGGGAGATCTGAAATTCATATTTTTCTTAGGAGCTTATGATGTAGGAGTTTTGATTTTCTTGTCTTCTTCTGGTTGCATGTTTTGATCTTTTTTTACCAAAGTCAGATTCCTTAGTATGAGCTCTTTTACAATGTTTATTCACCTTCCTAGTCAAATACTTGACTCTCTGATTCTTTGTCAAAGTAGGACTCTGCTTCCTGTAGGGGTGGGAGTTGGGCTGGGTATGTTGTCTCAGCCTTCAGGAATTTTGCATCAGTCATTCAATCACCCACCATCTGTAGGCCCAGAGCTCTGGAAGCAGCCTCTGCCACTGCTATTACTGCTATAGCTGCCACTGTTGCTGCCTCCACAGGACACTGTAGCAACCAACTCCACTGCCTTGAGGTTGGTGCCATACCCATCCAGACTGAGTGCTCCTCCTTCACCCAGGTCCCACAGAGTTTTCCCACTAACCTTTTTGGTGTTTGTGGGTTAAGAAGCCTGCGAAACATCACAGTTGGCAATGATTCAGTCCCCTGAGGCTTGCTCTGGACCATCTGTGCTGGTGGGGCCCATGCCCTACTGTGCTCCATTACGTGCTTAGTGTGATAGACCCTTTCTGTTGACTTTTCAGGTTATCTTGGTCTGAAGATTTGTTTCATTCTGTCATTTTATGAGTTCTGTAGCTCTAAAATTTGTTTATACAGTCATTTTTTACAGGCGTTTGGAGGGCCATGAGGGAGAGTTCAGGGAAGTCTCTGCTTTTACTCTGCCATCTTGGCCTCTTTTTAAAGGTGACTTTAGATGTAAGATAAATTAATCAACTCCTACATAGTCTAGTCATCTGTAAGGGTGTGTGTCCATCCTTCACTGCTGAAGAAGAATGTCATCAGATAAATGATGACGTGACTTGCACTTGACTTTGTTTTGAGTGGGGGAGGGCTGTGCAGGTCACCAGCCTCACTTCTCCTCCAGAGACATCTGAATCCAGTGACCAGATATTTATCATGATGACTGGAGACGACCCAGGATGAGGCAATTTGGGTTAAGTGACTTGTCCAAGGTCACAGAGCCGGTGAGTGTCAAGTGTCTGAGGTGAGATTTGAACTCAGGTCCTCCTGACTCCTGCACTGGTGCTCTATCCACTGCACCACCTAGCTGCCCCTTCCTGTTCAGCTACTTCTTATTTGAAGGAATACTTGAGCTACCCAAACCAATACATGTCTTTTTTATTGATCTTGGGGAGATTTACAATTTCAATTCTTTGGAGATTGTGATATTTTCTGATTCAGTTGTATAGTATAACAAGAGAAATATTGATGTGCAGGATTATGAAAGCACTGCTCAGTAACCCAGAAATAGTCAAGCCTTTTCTCGCCATCCAACTTCTGCGTTCTGATGATAGAAGAGTCCTTGCAAGGCATAATAACAGATACAATTTTGTTTAATGATCTCATTACTATTAAATGATGTGTAAAACAAGGAATTGTATGCTTACCAAAATTCTTTGCCATATGAAGGATGAATGATTTTAGGTATATCTCTTATCCAAACTTTCTGGCCCCTAAATATATTCATTTATAACTTTAGATGACTTCAGAGACTCCTTCTAGCTCTTTGTACAGCAGAGAGTCCAAAAGAAACAAGGTATCCTTATACAGGTTTTTTGATATTTGTTTACAGTCAACATTCTGATTGCATGGAGTTCTGGAACAATGAATAGCTTCCTCAGTAATATCTATAATTACTCAAAAAAAAATTCAACCTATCTACACAGGAAAAAGCAAGTGGATGAAGAATCCCAGACAATGCATGTTTTGTCTAGACTAAGGGGAGGGAACCGGAGGCTTCAAGGCCACATGCAACCCTCTAGGTCCTCAAGTATGACCCTTTGACCAAATCCAAATTTCACAGAAGAAATCCCCTTAAGAAAAAGATTTGTTCTGTAAAACTTAGATTCTGTGAAAAGACTGCACCCAAGGACCTAAAAGGTCACATGTGCTGAGAGTAAGAATCCATTGATTAACTCTCCCCTCTTAAAAGGAATTACCTGAGTTTTGTTCCAAGATGTCTGCAAAACCTATGACTACACCCATCTTCTCACTTCATCATAATAGTTCTGCATTACTTTCTCTTTTTTTTACCAGTTGTCTCTGTGCTAATGATTCTTTCCATCTCAACTTTTGAAGTACCTAATATTCCTTTCAGTTCTCATATACATGAAATTTCTCTTTGATTCTTAGTTTTGTATTCTTTCTTTTCTCTCCTTGGAGAGAAAGCTAGTTCAATTCAATTCAATTATGACAAGCCTCCTGTTTTACTTAATTGAAATGTTTTTTTTTCAAGGAGGCAAAGAATCGAGGCCTTATTCCCACCTAGTTCTATCTGATTAATTCAAATAAGAAAATGTTTATATATAACAAGAGGATTTTAAACTAATTAATCTGTCAGAGGAAGACTTGACCATGCACTATGTTGATACCTTGCCTAAAATGAGATAATTACTGCAAGAACATGCTATATATCCATCATTCAAAAAGTATGAATACTATGAATGGTACAAAAATAAATAAGAAGCTTAGTATCCACTTGGTAGGGACAGAGAAGACAATATTCACTATGCTAGTGGGTCAGCTACCTACAAAAATGAACATTTTTAACTGATACAGTTTGGGTTAGAGAGTTTATTCAGCTAAACACTGTTTCTTTGCTTCAAGACCCAGCCAAAATTTTGCAGTTTTGCAGTTACTGAGGCTGGAATTACAAATTCATTGTCATTATTTTTCCAGCTGAGTCAGTCAAGCAGTAAATCAATAAAATTTATTAAGGAGCAACTACGTACCAAGCATTGTGCTAAGTCCTTGAAATGAGGCTGATTAGAAATATCACCTGAAGTTTCCATATGTAATCCTAGGAATGAGATACAGGCACTTTTCTTTCTCTTGTAGCATAGCAATTCATCTCTGTTTAAGGTTTGTCTGTATGTATATGAGGTTTCAGAGATCATCTTTTCATTCTAACAGCAAAACAATTCTAGGAAGTGTGGTTATTGAATGCTATCCAGAAGGATTCAATAAATACTAACTTATACTTAGAGTAGCCTCAACAAATACCATTGTTTTTATTCTGTTACACATGCTGCTGACTCCTTTTTCTATGTAGAACCAAATTCATCTGATTCCTGAAACATATTTGGTTTGCTTAAATGCTTTATGTTTGCAGGATTTGGCAGTTAAAGAGTAATGACTTCAAATAAAAATGCCTGTACTTTACCCTTGTACATTAATCATGCAATTTCTTACCAATAGCCCCAAAGATTGAGGAAATTCTTCTTGATTTGATGAAAACAAAAGTTCAACTTCTCCAGAGTCAATAGGACACAGTTTAAATAAATTTGCATAAAATCAACCGCATTTCAGATACTAGTCCAGTCTTCTCATCGAGTCACTTCTAACAAGACCATTTTATTTTTATTGGTTTGTTAGTCTACGTGATATCGTTGAAATGGTTCAAATCTGCAAGACTCATTTATGCCTGTATCCTTATTTTCCCCTTATTAATCCTAAATTTGCTGTAGCTCAGCTATAGCTAGAATTAACCACCACAAATTCTAGAATTTTGACCACATTGAAGGGGAATACAAGGTTGGTCTAACAGGTATAATGAATGGAAACCTTTTGGAGGAAAACTCTGAATTTATTGGGGGACAATACTTCAAAGATAGGCAGGCAGCCCATTCTGCAGCCTATATCCAAATCCTTTATAGCTTGGTAGACTTGTCAAATATTGAAGTTTCCAAAACCTCCAACATCCAAGCCTAATTCCAAACCAGGATGTAATGGTAGTAGAGGATTTTTAGAAGGCTAATTATGTATTTGTTGAGTGATTTCATGGACTTAAATGATTGACGATATAGTTCTTGGATTACTTATGATCAATCACTCTTATAGGTTTTAAGAAAGTTTCAATGTGTAACTGAAAATTTGACGTTTTTCTGACCATAAGTTTCTATTTCCTGCTGTGCATGTCTCCTCAGAAAAGGTGGCAAAGGGCTGGGCTGAGCCATTTCCCTCTGTACCAGCATAAGGCAACTTCTTTTACCCTGATTTCTCAACTTCCACATGGAGAATTCCCAATGCAATGGGAAGCAACTTTCCATTTTGCTCCAGGCCTTCTACTTCCTACTGTACCTGTCGCTTGAGGGAAAAGAAAGAGAAAAAAAAAATCAGTGGAGAATGGAAATTCTTTCTGCTATATTGTTTCCTTTCTAATCCCAGGCTTCAGAGGGGAGAGAAGTAGTGAAATGGGACCAATCAGATGCTGATCATTTAAACATATGCTTTCCCTCTCCAACTTCACTTTTCTCCAGTCTAATCTCCAATATTTCTTGGGAAGAGAGTGGAGATTTCCATTCAATGATGAACATTCTCAAAGCCCTTCCACCAACAGTGAGCCTTCTATTTCCTACTTCAAATGTCCCCTGTTGGATGGAATCAAGGGGCAAGGCTAATTAACTTTCATCCCTGCCAACACTAGGCAAGTCCCACCTCCTGCGGTCAGCCTAATCTCCCAACAGAGTTGTGGATAATTTCCTATGCAGCACAGAAAATCAACATTCTGACTTCAGGAAATCTATTTCCTGCTGCACATGATTGTTCTTGAAGAGAAAGAGAAAAATCTATGGGGAGTGGGACTTCCTTTACTGTAGAGGATCAGCTTTCATCTCCTCCTGTACTACTTCCTAATCTCTAGATTTTGGAAAAAGAGGAGCTACAAAACCAGATATTTGATCTGAGCATTTGACCCTGTGTCTTCCATATAATGATACTTCTATTTCTAGCCCAATCTCCAACTTTCTCTGGGAAGAAGACTGGCATCTTCCACTCAGTGATCAACAGTCTCATGATTGGTCTACTCCCTTGACTCCTCAATTCTCTCCCAGACATCTCCCAATCACACTAGCCATTCTCTTTTCCTCATCTTGACCCACTAGTGAACCAGTTCAGGACTAGAGTATCTTCTTCTCTATGTTTAAATTTATTTATTTAAGTTTTCAACATTCATTTCCACAAAATTTTGGGATCCAAATTTTCTCCCCATTTCTCCCCTCCCCCCATCCCAAAACACTGAGCATTCTAATTACCCCTATCACCAATCTGCCCTCCCTTTTAACATTCCTCCCTTCCCTTATCCCCATCTTCTCTTTTGTCCTGTAGGGCAAGATAACTTTCTATACCCCATTACCTGTATTTCTCATTTCCCAGCTGTATGTAAGAACAATATTCAACTATTGTTCCTAAAACTTTGAGTTCCAACTTCTCTTCCTCCCTCCCTCCCCACCCATCCCCTTTGGGAAGGCAAGCAATTCAATATAGGCCATATCTGTGTAGTTTTGCAAATGACTTCCATAATAGTCGTGTTGTGTAAGACTAACTATATTTCCTTCCATCCTATCCTGCCCCCCATTTCTTCTGCTGTTTCTTTTTTTCCTGTCCTTCCCCAAGACTGTTGACTTCTAATTGCTCCCTCCTCCCATTTCCCTCCCTTCCATCATCCTCCCCACTCTATTTCTCCCCTTCTCCCCCACTTTCCTGTATTGTAAGATAGGTTTTCATACCAAAATGAGTGTACATTTTATTCCTTCCTTTACTCAAATGTGTTGAGAGTAAGCTTCATGTTTTTTCTCTCACCTCCCTGCCTTTTCCCTCTCCTGAAAAGTCTTTTACTTGCCTCTTTTATGAGAGATGATTTGCCCCATTCCATTTCTTCCTTTCTTCTCCCAACATATTTCTCTCTCACCCCTTAATTTCATTTCTTAAGATAAGATCCCATCCTATTCAATTCACCCTGTGCTCTCCCTCTGTGTGTGTGTGTGTGTGTGTGTGTGTGTGTGCGTGTGTGTGTAATCCCACCAACTACCCAGATACTGAAAATAGTTTCAAGAGTTACAAATATTGTCTTTCCATGTTGGAATGTAAACAGTTCATCTTTAGTAAGTCCCTTATGATTTCTCTTTGCTGTTTACCTTTTCATGCTTCTCTTCATTCTTGTGTTTGAAAGTCAAATTTTCTTTTCAGCTCTGATCTTTTCATCAAGAATGCTTGAAAGTCCTCGATTTCATTGAAAGACCATTTTTTCCCCTGAAGTATTATACTCAGTTTTGCTGGGTAGGTGATTCTTGGTTTTAGTCTTAGTTCCTTTGATTTCTGGAATATCATATTCCACTCCCTTCAATGCCTTAATGTAGAAGCTATTAGATCTTGTGTTATCCTGATTGTATTTCCACAATACTTTAATTGTTTCTTTCTAGCTCTTTGCAATATTTTCTCCTTGACATGGGAACTCTGGAATTTGGCCACAATGTTCCTAGGAATTTCTCTTTTTGGATCTCTTTCAGAAGGTGATAGGTGGATTCTTTCAATATTATTTTGCCCCCTGGTTCTAGAATATCAGGGTAGTTTTCCTTGATAATTTCATGAAAGATGATGTCTAGGATCTTTTTTTGATCATGGCTTTCAGGTAGTCCCATAATTTTTGAATTGTCTCTCCTGGATCTATTTTCCATGTCAGTTGTTTTTCCAATGAGATATTTCTCATTATCTTCCATTTTTTCATTCTTTTGGTTTTGTTTTGTGATTTCTTGGTTTCTCATAAAGTCATTATCCTCTATCTGTTCCATTCTAATTTTTAAAGAACTGTTTTCATTAATGAGCTGTTGCTGGACTGGATATTCCAAGACTGGAAATCTCCTCCACCCTGCTGCTCTCCACCTCCATTGCTCCAAAACTTGTTGAGAATCCCTCCCTACAAGTATTTATGGGCTGTGTAGGGAGAGCCTCCGTATGTGTGCCTTTCTACTCTGCCATCTATAGAGTATATTCTTCTCTTGAGTCTCAAATCACTTACAATTTTGCTAATTATGTTGTACTAAGCCTTAGCTTTGAATCAATTTAATTATCTGCTGACTTTACTCCTATAACTGCTACTAAATGAAGGTAAAGAAAATCATGCAACCTTTCTTTCTGGGTCCATTACAAATTTATTTTACACAACATCAGCTGGACCCTCCGTGGTTCTAGGCAAGTTTATGTTTACTAAATCAACTTACTCTTCCACTCTCCACATGCCACATTTTCAGCAACCACAATCTAGTAAAACTAACTTGTCAGACAAACTAAGCCAGACTGAAGGTAACCCATAGGATTTAAAGCTATTGGTCAGTTAGAGGGTTGTCTACCCCAAATATGTGAAGACTTCCCCCAGATCAGTGGTTGGATGAGAACAGTTTGTTTCTATGGTCATGAAGTTAGCTAAAGCAGGCATTGTTGGGTGCTTAGAACTGGGTCAGATAATGAAGACACCAAGGTCATCCCGTGTAACCCTGGCCAGTGCTGGTCAGCTTGACTTTTGTCCTGCCACTGAACTTCAATTACTTGGAAAGAGGGAGTGAGGTTGAGAATTTTGCATAAATCTCCCTCACTTAAATCAATTCACCTGCAAATGAAGACATAACTCATCATCTACTTTTTACCCCAGAACTATGATGGCATTGGTCCTCTTTGAAAATAAAGAAAAAAAATAGTTCCACTCTCCACAAGAGTTCTTCAAAAAGTTTTTCATCTTTCATCAAAAACCTAATAGTTCCCCTTCCTCCCACTCTTTCAGAAGAGAATATTGTTTCATATTTTAGAGAAAAAAAATTGTGACCATTGTCATTGAGCTTCTCATATCACCTATAGGGATTCTGGCACTATTTCTTTCTTGACCCTGTCTCTCAAGATGAAGTGACTTTACTCTTTACCCTTCTATCCACTCAAGTGATCCCATTCAATCCCATCATCTCAAACAGATTACCTCTTTTATCCTCTCCATTCTTTCACTTATATTTCCAATCTCTCCCTAATGGCTCTACAACTATGCCCATATCTCTCTCAGCCTCAACAAACAAAACAAAATAAAAAATCTTACTTGGTCCTTCTATCCCCACCATCATCCTGTAACTTATCTATCCCTTTAAGCTAAATTCCTTGAAAAAGTCATCTCCAAAACACCTAACCCTTGAAATCTAATTTCTGTCCTGATCAGACCATAAAAATTGCTCTATTCAAAGTTACCAATCACTTTTCAGTTGATTGGTCAAATACAATAGGCTTTTCTCAGTACTTTCTACCCATGACCTCTTTGTAGTCCTTGCCACTGTTGATTATCTTTCCCTCCTTGATATTGTCTTCTCTCTAGTTTTTTTGGGGGGATACCCCTCTCTCACAGTTTTCATCCTACCTATCACAGTCTCCTTTGTTCGATCCTCATCCAGATCGTGCCCTCTAATCATTGGTGTCCCTTATGATTTTGTTCTGGACTCTTTCCCTTTCTTCCCCTTCACTTAGTGATTTCATCAATTTCCATCTTGGATTTCCCATCCTAATTTAATTTCACCTCTATGTTTATAACTCTCCAATCTATTTATCCTGTTTTATCCTGCAGACCTGCTATTTCACATCTCAAAATACCTTTTAGACATCTGAAACTGGATATCCAATAGATACTTTAAAGTCAACATGTCCAAAACCAAATTTGCGATTTTTTCTCCTAAATCCTCACCCCTCCTATCTTCCCTATAGCTGTGGAGGGTAGCCTTAACCTCTCAGTGACTCAGGATTAACACCTAATTGTCATATTCAATTCTTCAGTTGCTTTTACCCCTTGTGTCCTATGGCCTGTTAATTTTGCCTTTTCAACATCTGTCAAATTGACCTCCTTCTCTCTTGTGATACTGCTACCATCACTTTGTTTCAGGTCTTTATCATGTCATACATGGACTATTGCAATAAGGGCAGCTAGGTGGCACAGAAGATGGAGTTCAGGAACTGAAGTCCAGAAGATTCATCTTCCTGGGTTCAAATCTTGCTTCAGACACTTACTATCTATGTGACCCTGGGTAATCCACTTAACCCTGTTTACCTCAGTTCCTTATCTATGAAATGAACTGCAGAAAGAAAGGATAAGCTACTCTAGTACCCCTGCCAAGAAAACTCCAAATGGGGTCAAAAAGACTCAGGCATGGTTGAACAGCAACAATTTCAGTAGCTCACTTCTGGTCTGCCTGCCTCAGTTCTCTCCTCTTTCTATGTCATCCTCCATTCAGTCACTAGTGATTTTTGTAAAGTGTACTTTTGAGATTTGAGTCTTCAGTTGTCACCCCTCTCATCAACAAACTCCAATGGCTCCCTATCCTCTCTAGAATCAAATATAACATCCTTTGATATTTAAAGCCCTTCATAACCTAGCTCCCTTCTACCTTTAGAATCTTCATACCCTTCAATTCTCATCACATACGCTTTGATCTGGTGACACTGGCCTTCTTGCTGTTCCATAAACAATGGACTCTTTCTCTGCTCTGGGTATTTTCTTTGGCTGTCTGCCTTGCCTTTTAAAATACCCTTCCCAAATTAGTCCAGTGACTTCTCTGGCTTCCTTTAAATACTAACTAAAATTGTCTCTTACATAGGAAACTTTCCCTACCCCCTCTTAATACTAGTGCCTCATCTGTCTCAATTATTTCCTATTTATCCTCTATATAGTTTCTTTATAAATATTTGCTTACTTGTTGCCTTCCCCATTAGATTGAATTCCTTGAGGGGTCTATCTTGCATCTTTTTGTATCCTTGCCACTTGACACAGTGTTTGGCACAGAGTAGGCAGTTAATAAATGTTTTATTGACTGACTGACTAATTATGCCATACAGACATGACTTCAAAACCTAAATGTATCCTTATTTTTTCATATTAAATATGAAGAGTCAAATGAACATCTTTTTACAAATGAAGGATTTCTATCAACTCTCTTACTCTCAGTGGTTCCTGTATTAATATAGCAATGTCAGGACAACCTAATCAGATTGAAAAGTGAATCTGACGGATGACATTCAAAGGTTGACTGGCATCCTGACACTCTCTTCAACAAGACACAAGAGTGTCTTTCCATTTATTTCTTATTTGTGGTGGTTTTCTGGCAAGAAGGTCTTTATCAATATCTGCATAACCTTCTGCATTCATTATATTGATCTCCTTTTTGGCACGTGTACTAAGGACATGATGAATTGGTTTATTCTTCTGTTTCTGTCTTGATCAGTTCTACGTTTTTGTTGTTGCAGAGAGTCTTTTCCTGTGGCTTAGTTCCTCTTCTAGTACCAAAAATGGAAATCACAAAGTATTATCCTCCATGCATTTTACAGAAATTATACTACGCATTTCATTCCTGAAGTTGAGTAAATTCCGTGTTTTGCTTTTAATTTTTCTTGGAAGACCCAATGCTGATTATTGTCATGGATTCTAAAGGATTTATTTCTTGTTCATCTAATTCTGTATGTGCACAGTACCTAACAATTATTTAATCTTACATTTTGACACTTCAAAATTTAATAACTTGAATGTTCCTATAAACAAGGGTATGTTGACAAATGCTTCAAAAATGTGTGTATGACACACTTTAAAGTTTAATCTGCATTATCAACTTTTTTTACATAATTTTCTTAAGTCTGGCAATCAACAAAACAATAGATCAAGCACTCAGTAGTAGTATTTTCCTGTTTCTGAGGTGGAAACTCTTACACTGAATATTTAACAATTGGCTCTCACAACCCAGTAGGAGCTAGTTGCAGCACACCCCTGACTATATACCCAGTGGAGCCATCTGTGCCATGAGATATTTATTTATCAACATCTGGCACTTTGGCTTTTAAATTATGTGAAAAACAGAATGTGTATAACATTATAATCTGTCTTCTGGAAAAGAAGGAAACAATATGAAGTATTTAAGAATAGATAGCTATGCGATATCCAAGTCTCAAAAAAGCATCCTCATTTTGTATCAATTAGATTTTCAAAATTAAAATATATATTATGTTATTATTTTGTATGACATTTTAAAAATTTCACAGTATGGTCAAGAATAAAAGCACTAAAAATCTTTATTCTTTCACCTAACCTTCATTTCACATAATATCATACTTGGGGACCTTGGGGTAAAGAACTTTAAAAAAAGGAAAAATATATTCTTATTATTATAAAACTTGTTGAGTAAACTGAGATACTATTGTTTCCTTGAGGCTGAAGGAATAGAGACTATTTTGGAGTAATTGCCATTTGGTAGTTGTATTTTTAAATCTATGGCCAAATGATATTTTAGCAATTTACCATATGCTCCTAGCTCAACTGAGATATTACTCACATGCTTTACTTTTTACATTACATCATTTGTTCATCACAATACTCATGTGAGGTAGAAATCACAACCTGGGTTGTTGCATTTCTACAAATGGGTAAACTGAGGCACAGAAGAATATGGTATTTGCCCAGGGTGATATGACTAAAAAATGAAAAGTCTAAAATTATAACCCAGGTCTTCAGGCTACAATTCTGGTACTCATTTAACTAAACCAAAGCAATCTTCTTTTTCTTTAAATATAAGCAGTCAAGTCCTCATAGGAAATGTTATATACAAGCTGAGAACCATTTAATATTGATGAAGCACCTGTCTCATACTGTGCTAGCCTCTTTGAGAATCAAAGAACAGCTGTACCTACAAAGTTTTATTAATGATGTAGCTCCATTTATTATAAATTTTGGAGGGCTACTATTTTACAGAGGCAATGTTGTAAGAGAAATTAGAAGGTTGCAACAGGATAATTCTAACTTCTCTTTTATAAAGTACTAAAAATTAAATCCCAATCCATTCCTATTTGGAATATATGTAATTTATGAATAGTTATCAACATATAAATGTGTTCACACACCAACATATGTGCATGTTTATATGTGAATGTTAGCTATTATTATAAACACAAACCAACATATATTCCTGTGCATTTTGTCAAGAGGTACAATTGACTTTGTAGAAGCTACTAACAAATCTCTGTAAATATAACTGTATTTTATATGGATACAAATCAATAAATGCATATATGCAATATATGTATAATATAGATATGTCATATATATATGTGGATATTCATATAGTAACTTAGTTTCTTCAACTAGGAATAATATAATACTTACATATTATCTAAAATCTACTTTCACAGGAAAATAATTGGATATAAAACTTGATAATATACAGATACATAATATTCCAATTAAAATTCTTTCTGAAATAAAGTTTCCACTTTAATATGAAATATGTGTGTTGTCTCACTACATGATAACTACTTCCATCATTAAGTTAAGCTTTAATAAAATAATGATAGTACTTAGTATCACAGACACATGTACATGCATATGCACACCTATCTATGTGTGTATATGTATGTATATATACACACATACATATGTGCATGTGCATTTTGACTGAAATGAAGAAGTGAGTTTAAATCATATTTCAGACATATTAACTATGTGACCCTGGGCAAGTTACTCTTAGCTTCAGTAATAAAAACAGTTAATGGATACTTTTGCCTTCAGTAATATATATATATTTTTTTCATATATATATGTATGTATGTGTGTGTGAGCACATGTAGGTGTGCATACATACATATGCATATATATATATATATACATATATCAGCATAAGTACAATATACTGAAAGGCACAAAGTACAAGATAATACTCTGCTTATTGTTTACTGATTATAAAAATTTCATTAAAAATACTGTAATTTTTAAGGGCTCTCCTCCATAAAGGTATCTTTCATGTTAAAATAATACAAGACTTATCGAATAAGATTTATATTTTGTTCCCATATCAACATAAAATGGAATATGAAATAATAGATATATTTGTGACAGTTCTGTCACATTCAAGGCAAATGACCAATGCAGGGTCAAATGGCAGTGGGATACCCTTTAAATGTTATAACACTCCATTTGTTTCTGTTTGAAACCAACAATGTGATGATTAAATTAAGCCTAATAAATTTGCAGAACTTCTGAAATTCAATCCATAATCGCTTAAAAGAGTTCTGTTGAAATATTTACCAGGGAGTTAGGGCAGAAGGGGGTGATAAAGAATAAAAAGAAATGAATGAAGGATGTCAATTAATCATACTTTCCTTTTATACTATGCAACAGGCAAAAGAAAGAGTTCTGTGAGAAAGACTCCTCTTTTCTAAAAATTTATTTCATATTTCATTTTGCCCCAGTTGCATCTAAATACAGTTTTTAACATTTGTTTTTAAAACTCTGAGTTCCAAATTCTCTTCCTTCCTCCTTCCCCTTCTTACCCATTCATTGAGAAGGCAAGCAATTTGATATTCATTATACATGTGTAGTCATGCAAAACATTTCAAAAATAGTCATGTTATGAAAGGAGTCATAGAACAAGAAAGAAAAGAAAACCAAAGAAAATATAGTAAAAAGAGCAATGTGTATTCAGACAATATCAGTTATTTTTCTGGAGATAGATAGCATTTTTCATCACATGAACTTCTGAGTTGTCTTTTACCACTGTATTTCTGAGAATAGTTAAGTCATTCACAGCTTATCATCTTAAATATTGCTGTTATTTTGTACAAAATACATTTCACTTTGCATCAGGTCATGTAAGTTTTTCTAGGTTTTTCTGAGAGCATGGTCCTTATCATTTCTTATACATGACTCTATTCCACCATAATCACATATCATAATTTGTACATCCATTCTGCAATTGATGAGCACCCCCTCAATTTCAAATTCTTTGCCACCAGAAAAGAGATGCTGTAAATATTTTCGTACATATATGTATTTGTCCTTTCTTGATTTTATCTCTTTTAGTAGTGTTATTTCTAGGTCAAAGGGCATGCATGGTTTTGTAGTCCTTTGGGCATAGCTCTAAATTGCTCTACAGAATGACTGAATCAGGTCACAACTCCCACAACAGTGCATTAATATCTCACTTTTCCTACATCCCTTCCAACATTGATCATTTTCCTTTTCTGTCCAATTAGACAATCTAATAGGTAGGAGACAGAACCTCAGAATTGTTTTAATTTGCATTTCTACACTCAGTAGTAAGCTAGAGCATTTTTTTTTTTAATATGGCCATAGACAGCTTGGATTATTTCATCTGAAAACAGTTCATATCATTTGATAATTTATCAGCTGTGGAATGGCCCTCAATTTTATAAATTTGACTCAGCTCTCTATATGTTTGAGAAGAGACCATTATCAGAGAAACTTGCCTCATATTTTTTCACAGTAACTATTGATAACTGTATTTCTTTCCATCATTTTCCTTCCCCCCCATTTGTTTAATTCTCTCTCTCCTCTCACCCTGTCCCTCCTGAACAGTTGTTTGCTTCTCATTATCCTGTCCCCAAATCTGACCTGCCTTCTATCACTCCAACCTTTTCTTAACCCCTTCCCTTCCTACTTTCCTGTACAGTAAGATTGATTTCCACATCCAGTTGAGTCTGTATGCTATTCCCTGTTTGAGGCAATTCTGATGAGAGTAAAGTTCACTCATTCCCCCCCCCCCCCACCACATCTTCCCCTCCACTTCATAAGCTTTTTATTGCCATTTTTATGTCAGATAATTTATCCCATTCTACTTCTACCTTTCTTTTTCTCCCAGTACATTCCTCTCTTACCTTTTAATTTTATTTTTAGACATCCTTTCATATTCAACTCTTCCCTGCACCCCCTGTATATGTACCTACATACATATACATATGTGTGTATGTATATCTGTATGGTATATACAGATATATATGTGTATATATGTGCATATGCACATAAAGAGAGAGTGTATATCTATATGTTTCTATATCTAGATAGATAGATAGATATTCCTTCTAATTTCCCTAATAATTAAAAAGTTATTATCAATTACAAGTATCATCTTCCCGTAGATGTATATTGTATATATATTTATATATATACACACACACACATCCCATAGATGTATATATTTCCCATAGAAATATAAACACTTAGAAGCAGAAAGAGGAGGAATATTGTTTCAAAAACAAGAAGCTGTTGACTTCAGCTGTGAACTTAATAATGGGGACTTCAAGGAGCCAAGATAGTGGAGTAAGCAGTAAATCACTCTCCTTTTCCTCTACTGATCTTGAAAAACCTAGAAAATACTGCCCCAGGAAAAATCTTGGAACAGTGGAAACAGCAGAAAGATGGGGTGCAGCAGTCCTTTTTAGCACAGGGGGCTAGGAGGATTAACAGGAAGCATTCCTCTTACTGTGACTGAAGGGATTCAATACAGGAAGAGAGGCATCCAGACAAGCCAGCAGCAAGTCCCACCTCAGTGGACCAGCAGGATATCTTGAGCCCCAGGGTGGTAGAGCTGTCAAATACCAACACCAAGACCCTTTGTGTGCATTTTTAAAGCCAGGGAATTGTCGGACACAAGTGCAGAAAAGCATCCACCAGTGGCTGAGCCTATATGTGCTCTAGCACAGTCCTAGAGGAGGAGTAGACCTCTCTGTCCTACATCTCACACTGCAAGCTTCAGTGTAACCCCAGGAAAATGCAGAAAGATCTCACCTGGCCTCAACACATACCAGCAAACTCCAGCTCAGCAACAGTTAAGCTACATCATTATATAACTTTCAGGTGCCAGAATCAGAGACCACAGCACACAAAGCCAGTAACTAGGCCTCTACCACTCCCCTGCACAAGAAGTATGGGACAGAGCCCCCAGTGCCCCAGAAACAATGACCCACTTAAATGCCAAGAAAAAAGTAAACAAAATGAGCAAAAAGCAACTTAGAAAAGCAAATACCATAGATTCTTATTATGGGGACAGGGAAGATCAAAATACAGATTCAGAGGAGGAAAGCATTGTCATTATACCCACATCTGAAATCTCAAAGAGGAATGTGAACTGGTCTTAAGCCAAAAAAACTTGCTTGGAAGAGCTCAAGAAGAATTTTAAAAGTCAAATTAGAGAAATAGAAGAAAATTTGATCAATTCCTTTAAACTTACAATTGACAAAATGGGAAAAAAATATTCACTGAAGAAAACAACTCCTTAATAAGTAAAATTGGCCAAATGGAAATGGTGGTACGAAAGCTATCTGAAAAAAAAACAATTTGTTAAAAATTAGAATTGGGCAAGTATAAGCTCATGACTCCGTGAGGCATCAAGAATCAGTCAAACAAAATGAAAAGAATGAAAAAAGTACAAGAAAACATAAAATATCCTATTGGAAAACCAACTGGCCTGGAAAAGAGATCCAGGAGAGAGAACTGGAGAATTATTGGTCTAGCCTTGGCAGTATCTTCCAAGAAACCATCAAGGAAAACTGCTCCAAGGCCCTAGAACCAGAGTATAAAGTAGTCATCAAAAAAAAAGAAAAAAATCACTGCTCACCGCCTGAAAGAGATAGCAAATTGAAAATACCAAGGAATACTGTAGCTAAATTCCAGAATCATCAGAACAGGGAAAAAATATTGCAAGAAGTCAGAAAGAAACAATTCAAATATCACTGAACAATATTAGGATAGTTAGAGGGAAATATATATATATATATATATATATATACACACACACATACACACACACACACACGCATACACACTTATAAATATAAGAAAACATGCATATATATACATAAATTTATATACATATATATGTAAGAAATATATATATGAATATGTGTATGTATATATGTGTGTGTATGTATTGTGTATGTATGGAGAGAGAGAGACTGGGGGGCACAGGGTAAACTGAATATAAAGGTATGGTATCTTAAAAAGAAAATTAAGGGTTGAGAAGAATGAACTAGGAAAAAGACATAGGGAGAAGTAGAATGTAGCAAATCATGTCCCGTAAAAGAGGAAAGAAAAAGCTTTTACAATGGAGGGGAAGAAGGGGAAGATGAAAGGGAATAAATGAGCTTTCCTTTCATTGGATTTGGCTTCAGGAGGGAATAACATACACATTCAATTGGGCATGGAAGTTTATCTTAACCTACAGGAAAGCAGGGTCTAGGGGATAAAAGAGGAGGGCTAATAGAAGGGACTACAGATTGAGGAAGGGCTGATCAGAAACAAACACTTTGGTAGATGAACAGGTCAAAGGAGAGAAATAAATAAATGAAGAGTGAGACAGGATAGAGGGAAATATAATTAGTCTTTCACAACATCGCTGTTATGGAAGTATTTTTCATGACCGCACATATATGAACTTTATTGAATTGCTTGCCTTCCCAATGAGGGAGGGTGGGGAAGGGAGAGAATGTAGAACTCAAAACTTTAAAAAAATAATGTTAGTGGTTGTTTTTGCATGCAACTAGGAAACACTTTATATAAGCAATGGGGTATAGAAATATATCTTACCCTATAGGAAAACAGAAGGGAAGGGATAAGCAAAGGAGATAGAAGGGAAGGTCAATTGGAGGAAAGTGAATCAGAATACATCTGTCCTGGGGTGAGGGTAAAGGGGAGATGGGGAAAAAATTTGAAATTTAAAATTTTGTGGAAGTGAATGTTGATAACTGAAAATAAATTTATATATATATATATATATATATATATATACCCCATATATTTATATATAGACCCTAATTAAATATATATATATATATATATATATATATATATATATATATATATATATATATATATATATATACACACACACACATTATAATAGAGAAGTTGCTTGCCTGCTTTGGTTGATAGAGCTTCCTCATCTCAGAATTCTCTATATCAGTGAAATCATACTTCTAGTCCCTGTCTCTCTACTTCCACAATATTATTGTTGATGCTTAACATGTGCATATATACATGTATGTATGCTAACAAGCTTTGTAAAAAGAGGGTGATGACATTGTTAAAAGTACCAGAAGTGTTGTATCCTAAGAAACACATAGGAATAATTCAAACTACACAAAAAACTCTTTTTCTTGGAAGGCAGTATATGGGCAAGTGTTTCTTCTACTCACAGACTGCATAGAGTCTGATCTCGGATTCCATTACAATGGTAGTTTTCCAATAAAATCCCATTCTTCAAAGGATGAGGAGTGTGTTTTGCCTCATGCCAACCCACATCTGGAATTTGAGTTTCATTCTGGAAATGCATGATTGCACATAATGGAATGACCTGGCCCAGATTCAGAGCATTTACAGGTATTCTCTGAATCTGTCTCCTATTGGCTTACTGCATGGGGAAATATATGTGGGAAAGGGAACAGATTGGAAAATGATTCTATGATGCTTAAAATTTAAGACAAGCTCCAAAAGGTCCAGGAAATTAGCCCTATATCAGAGTTTGTTTAACATTGATGTTGCTGAGTCAAACAATACCGGAAGACTGATCATTTTTACCTAATCCAACAATGGAACAACCAGATATCTGGGTAGAAATAGCCTTACTGTGGGAAAGCAACCTGTCAGTCCTAGTATGGAATAGAAGACATAGATTCAGAGTTTCACTGCACAAGAAACAGTCAATAACAAAATTTCATTGTACATAGCATGATTTTCTATAGTTGACACGATACTATTAGTTATTAGAGGACATTGACCAGGCAAATCATACTTTCTTTTTTGATAAGAGGCAAGTTAAAATTTTGTCAGGAGGATGACCATCTATTTTTCTTCCCCAAAAGATTTACAGATTTTTAAGTAAGAACTGTTTTGCAGCATGATCAAGGGTCTCCTGAAAAGTGTTGGAGTCTTCGATGATGTTCTCTAAGAGAAGGAAAGCTGCTTCATGAGCCAGTAGCTTGTATGCTTTTAGTTTTGTAAATGGATGATTTACTTTTTAATTTTTAGATAAAATCCAGTTTGTATCTGTACTGTGCTGTTTTTAAATACACAGTTGATACAAGATCAAGGTTATCAAGGGCTGATACTTTCATTTGCCTGCATTGCTGCTAAGATTACCCAGATTAGAGTTTATCTAATCACATTGTGTTCAAAAATAGTACTCTATCAAGAGTGGGTTTGAAACTAAATACCGTTTTGGGCTTAATACTGAACTATGATAAATCTAATGACTAGATCAAATTAATGACTTCTTAAATTTAGGAAGATCATAATTAGTGGTTGT
Organism: Notamacropus eugenii; assembly: GCF_028372415.1. NCBI lineage: Eukaryota > Metazoa > Chordata > Mammalia > Diprotodontia > Macropodidae > Notamacropus > Notamacropus eugenii. The sequence continues at coordinate 211,897,674 of NC_092875.1, forward strand.
AATGTAATTAAAAGACAAACTCTATCATGTAAGATAAATTATTCTGTTCAAAGGCCAGTTTAAGATATTCTCATGAATATAATAAACTTCACATTCACCGGTAATACAAATAACCTTTGAAGGATGTCACCATTGTCCTATACAAATATGACTTAAAAGATATTTATTTCCCAGGGCAAACAAGTCACTATCCACCAAATGTGCTATAGGTTTTCTCTTGTCAAAGGGTGGATCTGAGGCTTTGCGTAGAAATAACGAATTAAAGAGAAGCTTGGAAACTGCTGAGATCACACAATATGTGCTGATTTGACTATGAATTCAAAAGTTTAAAAATAAAAATTTATTGTAAACAATAATCCCATTTCAATTAATCAATCAAGACAGAAGCAGATTCCTTTATGTCAATCAATAACATCAGGAGTTAATAAATAGAAACACAATTCATTAACTTTTTTGTAAAGGAGTGGAAGGTTATGTTGAATTGAATACATTAATCAAATTATCCCATCTTGCATAAAGTAGATGATTAAATAATATGCCCTTAAACCTTAACTATGTGGGAACAAGTCTCTTTCAAGGAATCAAATCAAACTAAGGCATTCTAGCTAATTGTGAACAGACCTTGATTAATTCAAATGTCTAATGAACTATTTCAAATATTAGAAGTTAGGCGCAATAACAAGAGTGGCTGAAGGAATTTTTGCTCCCTAGGGTTCATCTACAAATTATCAAGCAGTTAGGGTCCAAGAGAGACTTGCAATCAAATGAGCATCTGGCAGAAGAGGTAAGAGAACTGCCTTTAAGGATTCCTTTGGGTAGGTGGGAAAGAGTAGGGTGGGGAAAGTTTGAGAGAAAGAGCCTCAGCATTGATCTTGACGTAGGTCTTCTTCCTACTTCTTCTTGGCTGGAAAAGGATCTTGGTGGAAAACTTAGATGAGAACTTCTTTCCATGAGGATTTTGGCAGAATCTCTGAAACATTGGAGGGTAGTTGCTACATCAAAAACCAAGGACAAACTGGAGGCAGATAAACAATTCTACAATGAACTAAGACAAAACAAAATTCCAGAACAAAACAATAAGAAAAAAAAAAAACCACAACATTTCTAAGGGGGAGAGGGGTCATCTTGAGCACCTAATGAAGTGAATAAAATGATTTCCAGTAATCAAGATTTGCAAATTACAACTGTGCCACACTTACTCACTAACCCTGTAGTCATTCCCCCTAGATTCTATATGTACCAGTTGGAGAATGTGACACAGACATACATACATATTTTTTTTTTAATTTTTAGGGGAGGATATTTCTTTGTACAATGCCACCACAGTAAATATTCCTTTCAAAAAATTAATTAAGTCTGAGTGCAGTTGCACCTATGGGACCTAATGCTAGTTGGCATTAGAAAGAAAACCACCAGATTCTTAAGATCCCTGAAAGAATCTCATAGCCATAATCTAGAGAACTGACTAGTCAGTGGGTTTGGTAGTTGGGAGAGTAGCCTCGGAGCATGTGCTATATGTGTTCATTATTCTTCTTGGCTAAGGATATTGAGTTCAACTAAGTCTTCAGAAGAAATGAATATAGGAACAAATGTGAAATAGGAAAAAATATGTATGCCTAACTTGCCACTCCTAGTCAAGATTCACCAAATAGCCTCTTTGATTCATTACTAAAATTTGCTTTCCTTGGGTAATAACCCATAATCTCAATTTTTTCTTCTCTTTCCTTCAACCCCAGTATGAAAGTATTTGGTAAGGGTTCAATTCCAGAGAGAGAGAAAGAGAGAGAGAGAGACAGAGACAGAGACAGAGACAGAGAGATACAGAGACAGAGAGAGAGACAGAGACAGAGAGACAAAGAGACAGAGAGAGACAGAGACAGAGACAAAGACAGAGACAGAAAGAGACAGAGACAGAGAGACAGAGACGCAGAGAAGAGACAGAGACAGAGAGAGAGGAGGGAGGGAGAGACAGAGATAGAGACAGAGATTCATACATTCAGTAAAGCAATGTTTTTATATATGGGGACTAAAGGAAAACAATACAAAATTATTGATTCTTTTTAAAATGAAACTTCCTAGAGCAAAAAGAAATAACATGGACCAGGATCTTCATAGGTAAGAATGGGTTATCAATTTTGATGGCTGGCAGTGGCCTGTGACAAGATGGAATTGGTATGGAAAGAGGATCTTGGACATTTATTCTTTTACATTGTCTCCCTACAGTGGTTTGAAAAGCAGTAGTTGGAAGAGAAAACCATTACTCTGGAGGGGACAAAGCTGAAAGAACCACTAGAAAGTAATCATCAAAGGAAAGGCCAAATGGAATGAGTGTCCGGGAAAGATTAGTGACACCCACTCAAAGGTAGGGGCCATAAAAAGGAAGTGATTAGTTCTCCTTAAAAGCACAACTCTATGTATGTCTAAAAATTGACTTATTCAGGTATTCTATTCATCTGTCTTTCTCAACTCAAATACTTACTAGGTCCGTAGTACTTTGATCAACTTGTTGGCTTATATTTCCTGTTTGTTAAATAGAAGGGCATAGTATTCTAGAAGAGAAGATTCATATCTCAGGCATAAAATGTTCTTCTGTAATGATACCTGTCCATAGGCATTACACTTCAGTTTGATTCAATGGTTTAGCCCTTGCCTCACCCATTAGTGAGCTGTCACAATATGCTGAATGAGACTCAGCTTCAGCCTTATATTCAGGGTAACTACCTTTTCCTGTCATGTGGGATTTGCCTTTGGCCTTTCTCACTGGGAAGATTTTTCTTTCTGACTTAAATACTTAAATTCTCTTTTTAATCTCTCTCTCTCTCTCTCTCTCTCTCTCTCTCTCTCTCTCTCTCTCTCTCTCTCTCTCTCTCTCTCTCTCTCTCTCTCTCCATTAGTGACTCATGTGCATATTATCTTGACCAATTCCCTATACTTAGAAGGCAGTACAAAAATCAGTTCTCCAGCATTGTCAGCTGTCACCTACTTGTCAGAAAATGACATCACTAAATGAAAAAAATAGATTAAGTAATTTACAGAGCATCGAATGTTGTCCATAGCCATATCTTCCTTTGGATTACTTTTCAATCTTGCAATTTTTATATGTCTTTTAAAAATTCTTATTTTTATTCTATAACCCCATTCTTTTTTTAAAAAAAAATATTAATTTATTTATTTATTTTAAGTTTTCAACATTCATTTCCACAAAATTTTAAGTTCCAAATTTTCTTCCCATCTCTCTCCTCCCCCCACCCCAAAACACCATGCATTCTGATTGAACCTTCCCCCAATCTACCCTCCCTTCTAACATTCCACTCTTCCCTTATCCCCATCTTCTCTTTTGTCCTGTAGGGTAAGATAAATTTCTATACCCCATTATCTGTATTTCTTATTCCTCAGTTGTGTGCAAGAACAACACTCAACATATGTTCCTAAAACTTTGAGTTTCAACTTTTCTTCCTTCTTCCCTCCCCACCCATCCCCATAGAGATGAAAAGCAATTCAATATAGGCTATATATGTGGGGTTTTGCAAATGACTTCCATAATAGTCATATTGTGTAAGACTAATTATATTTCCCTCCATCCTATCCTGCCCCCCCATTTCTTCTATTCTCTCTTTTGACCTTGTCCCTCCTCAAGAGTGTTTACTTCTAATTGCTCCCTCCTCCCATTTGCCAACCCTTCCATCATCACCTCACACTAGTTATCCCCTTCTCCCTTACTTTTCTGTATTGTAAGAGGTTTTCATACCACATTGAGTGTGCGTGTTATTCCTTCCTTAAGCCAAATGTAATGAAAGTAAGCTTCACTTTTTCCCTCTCACCTCCCCCCTTTCCCCTCCATTGAAAAGGCTTTTCCTTGCCTCTTTTATGAGAAATAATTTGCCCCATTCCATTTCTCTCTTTCTTCTCCCAATTTATTCCTCTCTCACCCCTTAATTTTATGTTTTAGATATGATCCTTTCCTATTCAACTCACCCTGTGATCTCTCTGTCTGTCTGTCTGTCTTTCTGTCTCTCTTGCTGTATATGTGTGTGTGTGTGTGTGTGTGTGTATAATCCCACCAACTACCAAGATGCTTAGAAAAGTTTCAAGAGTTACAAATATTATCTTTCCATGTAGGAATGTAAACAGCTCAAATTTAGTAAGTCCCCTACAATTTCTCTTTTCTTTTTATGCTTCTCTTGGTTCTTGTGTTTGAAAGTCAAATTTTCTTTTCAGCTCTGGTCTTTTCATCAAGAATGCTTGAAAGTCCTCTATTTCATTGAAAGACCATTGTTTCCCGTGAAGTATTATACTCAGTTTTGCTGGGTAGTGATTTGGTTTTAATCCTAGTTCCTTTGACTTCTGGAATATCATATTCCAAGCCCTTTGATCCCTTAATGTAGAAGCTGCTAGATCTTGTGTTATCCTGATTGTACTTCCATAATACTTGAATTGCTTCTTTCTAGCTGCTTGCAATATTTTCTCCTTGACCTGGTAACTCTGGAATTTGGCTACAATGTTCCTAGGAGTTTCTCTTTTTGGATCTCTTTCAGGAGGTGAACAGTGGATTCTTTCAATGTTTATTTTGCCCGCTGGTTCTAGAATATCAGGGCAGTTTTCCTTGATAATTACATAAAAAATGCTGTCTAGGCTCTTTTTTGGATCATGGCTTTCAGATTGTCCCATAATTTTAAAATTTTCTCTCCTGGATCTATTTTCCAGATCAATAGTTTTTCCAATGAGATATTTCACATTGTCTTCTACTTTTTTCATTCTTTTGGTTTTGCTTTGTAATTTCTCTGTTTCTCATAAAGTCATTAGCTTCCATTTGTTCCATTCTAATTTTTAAAGAACTATTTTCTTCAGTGAGCTTTTGAACCTCCTTTTCCATTTGGCTAATTCTGCTTCTTAAAGCCTTCTTCTCCTCATTGGCTTTTTGAACCTCTTTTGGCAGTTGAGTTGGCCTGTTTTTAAAGGTATTATTTTCTTCAGCATGTTTTTGGGTCTCCTTCAGCAAGCTGTTGACTTGCTTTTCATGATTTTCTTGCATCTCTCTCATTTCTCTTCCCAATTTTTCCTTCACCTCTCTTACTTGATTTTCAAAATCTTCTTTGAACTCTTTCATAGCCTGAGGCCACTGAATATTTATTTTGGATATTTTGGATACAGAAGCTTTGACTTTTATGTATTCCCCTGGTGGTAAGCATTGTTCTTCCTCATCTGAAACGATGGGAGAAGATACCTGTTTACCAAGAAACCAACCTTCTATAATCTTATTTTTTCCCTTTTTTGGGCATTTTCCCAACCAGCTACTTGACTTTTGGGTTCTTTGTGAAGAGTAGGGTATATTCTGGGGACCTATAATATTTCAGTTCCTCCAAGGTGGCACAATCAACCTGCGCACTGGTCTGGGAGAAACCAGAAACTTTTTTGCCCAGAATATGTGAGTAGTAGAATTTCCTCTACCCAACAACCTCACCTCCAGTTCCACGATGCCAGCACTCAGGGCTGAGGTTCAGATCAGCTGCTCAATTGCCCCAAGGGCTTTATGATGAGGCCTCCAACAATGAATGTCGACTGCTGCCTGCTGTGGGAGCTGCTGCCACCCGCTGAGGCCTCTGCCACCACTGCCTGGGGCCAGGGCTGTGGCGGAGACCCTGCTCCCTTCTTGGCCAGCTGAAAAAGCTCTCTCACTGTCCTTTGGTGCCTGTAGGTTGAGGGATTTAAGAATTGTCTCTGTTGTTGCTGGGGATTCCTCCCCTGAGGTCTGCTCTGGTCCTCTTCCCTGTGTCGCAGTTAAGGCTGATCTGGTCTCTGCTCTGCATCCAGTACGACAGACCTTTCCCATTGGCCTTCTAGGTCACCCTGGGCTGGAAACTCTCCTCCACTCTGTTGTTCTGTGACTTTTGCTGCTCTAGAATTTGTTTAGAGTCATTCTTTACAAGTATTTTTGGACTGTGGGGAAAGAGCTAGAGTATATGCATCTTTCTTCTCCACCATCTTGACTCTCCCCTATGACCCCATTCTTAATATTAGGAGATTCCTGTGAGTTTAACAAAATATTTTCCAAGCAAATTACAATCCATGTGGTTAATAGAGCAATCCATGAGGCAAGAACCAATAAATTACAATAGAACTAAATTGAACATGTAAAATTATGCCACAGTAAAACAATTCTCCAAGTTAGTGACATGTAATAAGTTACAGGGAAGTTATTATGCCAAATAGTAGCAATGTGACAACCATCCCACTTACACTCCAGCACTAACACTAAGTCTCACAATAGATCAATTAACATAACTGAATAACAGGATTTCATATTTAAATTCAACACAAGCATGCCAGAAACTGAATAAAAATCCAGAAAAAAACTCATGAAATACTATAAAAACAAAACACGGGAAGAAAAGCAAAAAAGAGGATATCCTATAATCATTTTAAACACATGTCCAAAACTAAGCTCATTGTCCCTCTTTCTTAATAAATTCTTTCTTTTAAATTCCTTATTACAATTGAGAGTACCTCAATCTTCCTAGACCCCCAGGCTCACCTCCTAGGTGTAATCTTGGACTACTCACCCTCACCACACATGTCCTTTTATTTGTCAAGGCGTATGTATTCTACCTTTGCAGCATCTTTCATGTACATCCTCTTCTTTCTTTTGACTCTCCTTATACCCTCATGCAGTCCCATTATCACTTCACTTCTGGACAATTACCATATGCTGCTGGTAGATTTTGTTAACTGAAATCGTTTCCCAATCCAATTCTTTATACACTCAGTTGTCATATTTATATCCCTAAAGAGTAAATCTATGTCAAACACTGCTTCAACCATTCAAGCAACTCCAGTGAATTTCTATTGACTTTAGGATCAAATATAAAATCTTCCACTTGACTTGCATAACCCTACCTAATCTGGGCCTTTACTATCTTCTTCATGCTCCTTGTACTTTATTCCCATCTATGGCATTGGCCTACTTACTCTTTCTTGATTGTAACATTCAGTCTCACTAATTCAGGCATTTTCACTGACAGGATATTCCCATATCTGGAACTCTATCCATCATCTTCATTTCCTGCCATTCTTGCCCTCCATCAAGTTCCTACAAAAGCCCTACTTTCTACAAGAAAATTCTTCCCCCCCTCTCTTTCTCTCTCTCGTTCTCTCTCTCTCTGTCTCACATTTCAGTAAAGAAATACATGATGGCTTCAATCATGATTTTAAAGAATGCATCTATTCATCTTGGAGAAACTGGTTCTAAAAGAAATGGGGGAGAAAGTCACCAAATATTTAAGAAGTAAAGAATGGGAGATAAATACATTCCTTTTCTGAGAAAGGAGAGTGGAAAAGAGAAGGGAAAATAGTGTAATCACCAACTGCCTCTCTGAATAAGCTCAAAAAAATCACATAGGTTTTAAAGTCTGATACTGTTGACTTCTTTACTGAATCATCTTTCTCACTTCAATGGTGAAGCTTCTGTCCCTAATTTCTTATGCTACCATTTTAAAATCTGATGCCTTCTGCTTTATCAGATCACTCCTGATCACCCCTCTATACTTGGCACAATGGGTTGTGACAGCAGTATTTCAACCTCTCTCCTTCTGAGACTATGCACATTTTTCTAAGTAGATGGTTAGGCCAAGTTCTTTGGAACAATTTCAGATGTCTTTAAGGAAGTTCTACTATGTCCTATGTTTTATATAAACTGACATTTTTTTCCCCCAAGTAGCAGCATCTGAATGATAGATATAATCAACTTTAGAAATTACATAACAAAGATAATTATGAAGAGGTAAATAGTGAGCATTTACAGGATCCATTAGATACCACAAATAATTCAGATGTAGTCTTACAAGGGCAAAATACAATTTGCTCTTTTATTTGGGATGCTAAAATTCTATGTATGCCTCCTGTAATTACACTAGCTTTTTAAGAATTTATTGGTTAGTATCATAGATTGTTGTCAATGAAAACTCAAATAAATGATTGTAGATTCTCATCTCCCTCAAACATTGATCATGCTACACATATTTAGTCAAATTAAAGAACTTCATAATTATTCCCATTAATTTAACCTTTTTAGATTGGAGTTATATGATTTTGTATGATTCTTATCATGCTTTATGGATATGAAATATTTTAAATACATTATTTCATTATATTATTGCAATAAGAGATGCAACATGATATAATGGAGAGAGAAACAATCTCAATAAAAGGAAAACCTAAGTTTAAGCCTTATCTCTCACACATGGTGACTTTCAGATCATGGGCAAATGATTTAATTGCTCAGTTGTCCACACCACTACTTTTAAACTTAAGTATGAATAGGGTCACTAATTGATAAATAAGAATCCCATGGGCTGCAAATGGATAGTTTTTAAGTGTAATATTCCCTATGCTTCATCATATTTTACTTTTGCTAAATATTTACCAGTTACATTTTGTCAGATTTGGACCTGCAGAGAGCCAAGTGTTTGTCAGCTCTGCTTTAGAATCTCCTGAAGACTCTAATTTGCAGAGAATTGCTACCTTGCATTGAATACAGAGTTTCTTTTACCAGGGAAATTATGAGTACAGTCCTTTTCGCTTTTTAAATAATGGGACTCCAAGTAATTAAATAAACTGGGAATTTTGGGCTAGTGGGAGTTACAAGGCAGAATTTGAACATATGACTTATTGATTCTAAGTCTAGCATTATATCAGAGCAGAAAATAGAATTCTGGGCTCAGGGTCAGGAAGCCCTGGTTTCATGTTGTGTATTGGATAATGTTTCTTGTTGATTTTGATGTTGTATGGTGCAATCCTAAACAGTGTCAGAGGACCTATGTTTAAATCCTAGTTTCTCCATATACTACCTATATGACCTTGGTCTTATTATTTATCCTCTGTTGGCCTCTATCTGTCCACCTGAAAAACGAGTGAAGGTGTAGTTGACAGAGTGCTATATTTGGAACCTATCATAGATGCTTATTAGTTGTTTGATCTTTGAAACCACTTAATCCCTCTGGTCCACAATTTTTTCATCTATAAAGCTGAATTTGCTCAGTGTATTGCCTGGTTCAAACTAATCTCTTAATAAATGTTTATTCAATTGATTTAATGGCTTCTAAAGATTCTTTCCATATCTAAATTTATGATTATGTTTATATGACCTCAAACGTCCCTTCCCTTGTAACTTTGCACCCCTATGATCTTTTTTGGGAACAATTCTTCCATACAGCATATTTGCTTTACCTTTTAACTTTATGTGAGATGCTATTTCTAAAAAAAGAAGCCAATAGTTTTAATAATTGACTCTATTTTGACCATTACCTAACATTACTTGGCTTCATGCCAGTAATTTGAATGATGAGAAAGCAAGCAAGCCATATTCAATATACTCTTCCCACTGAACAACAATCTCCTTATTTCTGTCATGCTTAACCAGAACTAATGTGTGCTACAATTGTCTAGCAGTTTTTGGACATTTCTACTCAATTTCAATACATTACTTTTTAATCTATGCAGAAATGTACAAATAGTAAATGTACTTGTCTCTTTGCTTTGTATTAAAGATGCTTAAACACAATTTCTGAGATAGGAAAGAAAAATAATCTCTTTCTCTATATATACATATATGCATATATGTATATATATACATACATATGTCCATACACATACACACACACACACACACACACACACACACACACACATATATATATATAAAATTCATTTCCTTTTATAAGCCAGGTTGGTGGAAAGTACAATGGTAGAGTGCTGTGACTGGAGTTAGGAAGACCTAAATTTAAATTGAGCCTCAGACGTATACTAGCTGTGTGACCCTGGGCAAATCATTTAATCTCTGTGTGTCTCAGTTTCCTCAAACTGTAAGATGAAGATCATTATAGTATCTACCTTCCATGGTTGTTATGAGATAAATGAATTAATATTTGCAAAGTATTTAGGACAGTGTCTGGCATAGAACCGGTGCTAAACAAATGGTTATTTCTAACCCTCCAAAAATGCTTATCCAAAACAAACAAACAAACAAAATATCATTTCTGAGGGGAATTTCCTTATTTTCCATTGCTCTGCTCATGATAACCATAAGAAAAATAGCAGCATGCAAGTAATATATAATGTAGGCAATATGCATAAAATGTATATGTGCACATATGAACATAAATATATGTGTATCAAAAATATGGCTCAAAAGCAAAATACAAATGTTGTTAGATGTTGTAGATTACACAAAGGAAGAGAAAGGGAAGGGAGTAATCATTTACATAAAGCCTACTATGTGCCAGACACTGAGCGCAATTTTATCTCATGTTAGTTGGATGCTGTCTTTCATGCTTGAAGAGGACCAAAATGTCATCACTATGTCACGGTCAAGGTACAGTGTGTCTGACTATGGCTGATCAGATCAGTATGAGTTTGGAAAGGTCTACCACAGGTTGGGAACTATTTGTCCATACTAATAGTTGGAGTGGAGATCTCTCCAAATTTGCACATCTCATGTTTCTTTTGAGCTACCCCAATTCTGCTTTGCTCATAGCACACAGCGCCTTCTTTGAAGCAGGCAAGCCATGTTGGACAGTTTTGTATCAGTCTCCCCTGTCTCACAATTAATTCCAAAGTACTTTATAGAGAACTTGTATTGCTTCTTCTGAACTCTACATGAGCACTTGCTTTGGCAAGTTCTCTGAAAAATAGTCTTTCAGGAAAATATTCTTTGGAGTTGTTCTTTCTGAAGTCAAGTTTGAATGCTTGGCAATTTGGTTTGAGAAAGGACCTCAGTGTCTGCTCTTATTTTGTCAAGTTATTTTCAGAATCTTCCTAAGACAATTCAAAATGATGTGCTTCAGTTTCTTGGCATGGCATTGATAAATTGACCAGGTTTCTCAGGCATACAACAGTGAAGTCAGCACTACAACTTTATAGAACTTCAGTTTGGTGGAGAACATAATATCCTTTCTCTCCCACATTTTCCTTTGGAGCCTCTCAAACGTTGAGCTAGTTCTGGAAATGTGTGTCAACCTCGTAACTTATGTGGGCATCCCTGGAAAGTATACTGCCAAGGTAAATAAGTTTATCTGTATCATTCAATATTTCTCCACTTGTTGTAGCCAATGGTTTCACATATGGATGGAACCCTAACTCTACTGCTGTCTAGTGAAGAACCTCTGTTTTCTTCATGTTGATTGTTAGGATAACATAGTACAAATGGTAGAGAACTAATACATACTTTGTTGTATCTTAGCCTCAGAGGCTGCACTGAAGACACAATCATCTGTAAACAAAAAGTTGCACACTAACTCTCCTTCCACTTTAGTCTTCTCTTATAGCCTTTTCAAGTTAAATAATTTACCATCAGTGTGATAGCTGACCTTGATGCCATGTTCATCCTAATTGGAGGCATTTGATAACATGGGTAGAATCATCATGCTAAAAGGTATGGGAGAAAGCAGGCAGGCTTGTTTCACTACATTGGTTACTCAGAAAACAGGAACACAACACAATGTCCCTTATTGGGAATCAATGTAAGCATGCTCTTGTGGAATTACTGTCCAATGCTGATGAATTTCTCTGAACAACCACATTTTACCATGATTTTCCACATCCTCGCAAATTACAATAAAAAGACCTTGATCAGGTCAACGGATGTGTACAGATCTCTGTTCTGCTCCTGGTGTTTCTTTTGAAACTATCAGGCAACAAATGCCATATTGATAATTCCTTGGCTCTTTCTGAAGCTGCACTGATTCTTGGATAAATGACCATATTTTAGATGAAGGAGTAGCTTACTAGGGTGGACTGTGGCAAGAACCTTGCCATCAGTGATTAAGAAAGATAGCATCCTATGACAAGACACAAGACAACGGATTCTCTTTTCCTTTATAGAGCTGGACAATGGAAACATCCTTGAAAATAACAGAAAGAATTAAAAATCAGAATGCAACAGTATGCTATTGATAAGAAACACATTTTAAAATGAGAGGTAAACAGTTAAAATGAAGAGTTAGAGTAGAAACTATTATGCCTCAATTGAGGCATAAATGCAGGGGTAGCAATTATGATCTCAGACAAAGCTACAGCCACAATAGATATATAATTAGAAGAGATAAACAGAGTAACTACATTTTGATAAAAGGTACCATAGACAATGAAGTGTGTGTGTGTGTGTGTGTGTTATTCAAGTATACAAAGATATGTCATTCCCCAATTGATAAATGGTCAAAGGATATGAACAGGTAATTTTCCAATGAAGAATTCAAAACAATTCATCATCATACAAAAATGTCCTCAAATATTATTTTTAATTTTTTTAAGAATTTATTTTAGTTTTGACCATTAATTTCCGTAAGATTTTGAATTCAAAATTTTCCCCCATTCCTCCATTCCTTCCACCCCAAGAGGGCATTGCAAACTGATATGTGCTATATATAAGAGTGTCTGTGTGTATACGTATAGATATGTGTATTTGTATAAATGTGTGTATATGACATATTTTTAAATTAGTCATGTTGTAAAGAAGAATTAGAACCAATGGAAGAAATCACATGAAAGAAGAAACAAAAAGAAAAGAGAGAGAGAACAAATGCATGCTTCAACCTGCATTAGACTCCATAGTTCTTTTTCTGGATATCAATAGCATTTTCCATCATGAGTCATTTGGAGTTTTCTTAGATCCTTGCATTGCTAAGCGGAGATAAGTCTATCAAAGTTAGTCATTGTACAATAAGTTTGTCATTGTACAATGTTGCTATTATTGTATAAAATGTTCTTCTGGTTCTGATCACTTCACTCAGCATTAGTTTATGTAAATCTTTCCATGTATAAATCATTTTTGATTAGAGAAATGAATGTTAAAACCACCTTGAGATTTATACACCTACAAGATTGGCTAAAATGATAGAAGGGGAAAGTTACAAATGTTGGAGATTGGAAAAAATGGGATACTAATTCATTGTTGGCTCAGTTGTGAAAGGATTCCATCATTTTGGAGAAAAAAGTGGAATTATTCCCAAAGACTTGTTAAACTACCTATACCCTTTGATCTAGCAATACCACCACTGCGTCTATTTCCAAAGATGATTAATGAAAAAAAAATCTGTATGTTCTAGAATGCTTATAACAGCTCTCTTTGTAGTGGCAAAGAACTGGAAATTGCAGAAATGTAATTTCCATCAATTGTGAATGGCAAAACAAGTTGTGGTGATGAAATACTACTGTGTCACGAGAAATGATGAGCTCTCTAATTTTAGGGAAAAAAATATGGAAAGACTTACATGAAATAATGAAGAATGAAATGAACAGAACCAAGAGAACTTTGTATAAAGTAATAGCAATATTGCATTAATTTGTCTATTAACTATAAAGGACATATGAACAAAGATGCTATCTGCATCCAGAGAAAGAAATGATAAACAGATGTATGTATAGAATATTTACACACACAAACATATGTACATACTCATACATACATACATGCAACCCTTCTTGACTCTATTGGTGACTGGAAAAACATGAGAACATTGTCTATTATCCAGTTTTAATGCAAGCATGCCATTATGGAATTAACATTCAATACTAATGAAATTATCTGGGTAACCAAATTTTATCATGTTCTTCCACAACCCATGGCCTTGTCCGCCAGCTCACGTGATTGTGACTACAATTCCCAATGTAGTCAAACCTATCACTTCATCACTTGCTTGTCATCGCAGGTCTTTGAAGTAGATAAAATTGATAAAATGGTACCAGTGATGTCTTTTGATTCATCCATAAATTAGATTAAAATGAGACAGAATTGTGCAAAGTCATACCCTCATTGATTCTTCCAGAGTCAATGAAGTCCAGTGGCAAGACCAAAGTCAAGAAGACTGGCAATGACTCAGGATGTAATGGATGACCTTGACGTCTTCTATGTCTAACCAAACTCTAAGTGCTCCACTATGCTTGTTTCAGCAGCCTTCACAGATGCTGGAACACATTGTTGTCATTCATGTATTCCACCACAGGAAGTCTTCACGTGCTTGTGTTGGACAATCACCAACTCCTCAAAGGGTTTAAGACCCCTTATTTCCCCTCAACCTTCTCTAGGCCATCTGCCTAAATGGTTGATTGGGGTGTGACTACTGCCCTGCTGTGGTTTATTGGATTAATAGGTGAGAGCTGGGTGAATAAGGTGGATACTGAAAATGAAAAGCAGCCCTGAAAAGGGCTTGGAAGCCCTCACACTAAAGGCATTAGCCTTCTCTGAGTACCCATACACACTGTACAGATACATTGAATGTGTATATACATATACATACACATGTATATGTATGCATTTGCTATCATATCATATGTAATATGTTATATATTACTCATATTATGTGTTATAATATACATATTGTATATAATACAATGTTATATGTTATGTATATTTGTGTGTGTATAATATATGCATATACAAACATGTATAGTTACACATACCTACATAAAAATACACATACGCACAAATACACACACTTCCAGAAGATGTTTAAAGAGAAGCATTGGACATCATGAAAACAGAATTATATTGCAAAATTTGAAATGATTACATCTCACTATTTAGGAAATGACTGATTCCCCGTGCAACTCATTTCTGAATTATTTTCCTAAATACAATTAGATAATTTGTTTTTTGAAGTAAAAAACAATTCAAAGAAAGAATAGAAATGATAAGATACCATATGTAATTGAGGTGGCAAAAATGTAGTCTATTTAAATAATTTGTTGATAGAACTAGAAAACAGAACTAGAAAAAAGAACAGATCAACAGAGACCGACAATACATTTTGAGAAGTTTAACTTACGTTAGAATATGTCATAACGAGAACAAAAAACAGTTCTGTTAACCATTATAAATGTGTTCTCTTTATCACAATGATATGGTGGCCAAGGGTAATATCAGCCTAATATATAAACTGTAAAAAAATAACAAAATATTATAAACAATATTATCTCAGAAAAACTCAAGGGGGTTTGCAGAAGGGTATGAACCTTTCTTTTGCCTTTATATCCTCATATCCTTTATATTTGCCTTTATATCCATATATTGCCTTTGTATCCTTATATCCTCAGTGTTTAAAACAGTTCCTGTCATGGAGTAGGCACTTAATAAATGCTTATTGACTGACTGGTGAGTTTTCAAAAAACAGAATCAGTTAAGCAACACCGTCTTGGGAGTATTTGTTGATAAAATGAGAATGTATGAAATGGATAAATAAAATAAAGATATCAGTTTTAAAAACTCATTATCAATTACAATGGTCACCATATTTAAAGCCCAACATCACAGGCCTTATGTTGCATGAGAAAATCCAAATATCACTAAAGTAATCAAAGACAGGAAGAGTCATTGAACCAAACAGGAGTCCAAAATGCAGGGGATGTGTTTATGGTGTCTTTGAGGAATCATTTTTTCCAATATATCTGCAAGAAAATGGCCTATTTAATATATAGAAAAATCACAGCTGGTAATACTATGGAAAAATGATTAAATATGATTATCAATGCATTTTTCTAGTTTCTCATCTCTCTGGTGCATTTGTGAGAATAATTTACATAGCCATCTTTAATAAACACATAAGGTAAATCTCATTTTGCAGTCATGAATTTGGATGAAAAATAAAGAAAATATAAAATTCCACTATACTTTTTTTGTTTTTTTAAAAGAAATATTCCATTATGGAAATAATAAAATTTGAATAATTATAAAAATAGAGTCACTCATAGTTGGGTCATATCAGCACAATAAACTTATACTATTATTTAAATGAAATTGCAGATAATGTTGTAGCAATCACATCATCATATCTATATTTCATAGAACTAGATGAACCAATAACAAAGTTCACTTGGAGAAAACGTTTAAACCAAAATTTGGGGAACGTGAAAGCAAACAAAGTAGTATTGTGGCTCTTTGATGAATAAAGATTTA
Organism: Notamacropus eugenii; assembly: GCF_028372415.1. NCBI lineage: Eukaryota > Metazoa > Chordata > Mammalia > Diprotodontia > Macropodidae > Notamacropus > Notamacropus eugenii. The sequence goes on from NC_092875.1 coordinate 211,913,617, forward strand.
TAAAAGACCTATAAAATTTTAAAGGAGTAATACTTTATTAACTATAAATATCAAAGAATAAGCATAAATCTTGAAGTGTCAGAAAGATTATATCACAGGATACAATGAGGAATAGTAAGCACAGCAAAATGGAATTTATTTTTATTATATTCAAAGGAAGATCAATAAGAAAAACCATCAGTACAGTGAATTTGGAGCTAGAATTCTTAGATTCAAATTCTGTCTGTCTTTATTAACTGTATGACCTCAAGTAAGTTAACCCTCCAGTCAAGTCTTCACTTAATTCCTCTGAAAAGTGAGGAAGTTGAAGGAGATGCACCCTAAGGTCTATTACAGCTCAAAATCTATTGTCCTATGATCCATTGCTTAGGGTCATATGTCATGTATGTGATGAAATGCTAGCTAGTTACAAAAAGAAGTGAAAACTAGTTTCTCTTTTGTTTTCATCTTTGCTAAAGTGTGTGTGTGGTGGGGGGGAAGTTCACATTAGAAAACATAAAACAGATTTCATTAAGGGGAAAGTGAAGCCTAAAATGGTACATAAGAAAATATTTAATTCCTTTACATAACCCCACCTTTCCAGTAGTAGATGAATTACATAGAAAAAAAAGCAGTTAGGCCATGCTATGGATAACTCAATGGGCCTGAAATGAAGAAGGACTGGGTTCAAATTCAGCCTCAGAAACTTACTAGCTATATAACCCAGGGTGAATAATTTTAATCTCTGTCTCATTTTCCTCAGTTGTAAAATGGGATAATAGCAATTACATTGTTGTGAGAATCAAATGAGATATTTGTAAAGCATTTAGCACAGTGCCCAGCACACTTAACAAATGCATATTCCATCTTTTATTACTTTATTAAGTAATAAAAGTAATAAAAACTGAAATACCTTAAGCTTGAACCTATTCTCTTTAAAATTTGAGAAACATATAAATTGAAGAGGTTCCAAAAGAGTAGATATGGAAAGTTGTCACAATTTTAATTTGGTGGGGCAGAGGGAGAAGGTGCATTTTAATAGCTATATTCTGAAAAGCACACTGCAACCCTTTGCAAAACTTTGCAAAAAATTCTGAGAAAAGTGTGGAGCTTCCAGGCTCTACAGAGCAGCATGACAAATATCTAGGCATGCACCAGGTCTCTGTGAGGTTACTTTTCTAGATATGCTTTGTTCTTGAATGAAGCAGTGAGACCTCTAGGCTAAAGTTTCCTGGGGTCTAAGAAGGGATTGACAAAGATCTATCGATCCTGAAGCTAGAAGGTTTCTTCTCTTGTGTGCTTCGCTTTCTGAATGATAAATTAATAAAATTTCTGCATTTATATTAAAACATAATTTCACAATATTGGTTTAAGGGAAGTTGAATTGATATTAGTTCATATTTAGAAAAGGAAAACTGGGAATTTTAGTGACCATCCATTCTACATGATATTATGGTTGTCAAAAATTTTGTATACGAATTCTTATTCAGGCACGGGTTGGACTAGATGGCTTTCAAGGCCTTCATACTCTGAGTTTGATCATTTTATCCTTCAAAATGATTGACGTGATAAAATTAATGCATTTACAACCTATATTACTGAAAGTATAGAATCTATTTTAAGAGAAAATAGACTCACCGTACTCCACAATTAGATAATGGAATTTATCCATAATCAAAATTGCAGGTCACACAAGGGTCAATGGAGGGATACACAGAAGACACAAACTGCCCATAGCCCATTACCAACAGAGTAATTTGTGCATGATGTAGCATGAAAGTTATCATTTAAGAGATAGATGACTGGAAAAGTAGGTTTTCTGCTTATGTAGGAAAACCAAGGTTAAGGAAATGAATAAACCAAATGTTGCATCGATCTGGGCAATGACCTGGGTTTGACATCTTACCTTGGTAGTTATTTGGTGTGGACATTTGAAAAAATCTACTCAGTTTCTTCATCTGTAACAAAAAAAGTTGGACTGCATAATCTCCAAATACCTCACACTTCTATCTACTATGATTTTATGATTCTACAGGAATGTGAGTGAATAAGCATTTCTTACAGGTCTTTTATGAACCAGTCAGTTTGCTAAGAGTTTAATAAATGTTATCTCATTTGAATTATGTAGGTGCTATTCTTGTTTTCATTTTGAAGTTTAAAAAAATATGAGGCAATCAGAGGTTTTGACTTGCCTAACATCAAAGATAGGAGTATCTGAGGCAGGATATGAACTCTGATCTTCTTGATTTCAAACCAAGTACTCTGTCCAATACGATAGCTAGTTGCCTATTATGCCAGATTTGAGGGGAAATACCCCCAGCTCACGGCATAGACATCCTCTATAAGTTTTAAAGGAGGATATGTAAAGAAGTTATACTGAATAAAAAGGAAGTGAAGAATAGGTGAACTGTACAATTGAAAATGTTATCTATATTGTTTGGGCCATGGCTCTAAGTATTGAACTATGTAGAGTACTGGCTCCATTTCTCAACACCAGACATGAAGAAGGATATTGAAAAATCGTAGAATATTCAGAAAAAGCAAATAGAATTTCAGTGGTTTCTGAAAATGTTATCATCTAATCAATAGTTAAGGAAATTAAGGATATTTGAGAGACAGAGACACAGAGACTCAGACAGACAGATGAACAGAGACAGAGAAACAGAGAGACAGAGAGATTTAAGAGGATAATGATTGTTGTCTTAAAATGTTTGAATGTTGTCATGTGGTAGAATGGGCAGCTCAATGGCAAAGTGGATAATGTTGGCCTGGAGGAAGAACTGACTTTAAATCTGGCTGCAAACAGTTACTAGCTGTGTGACCAGGGACAAGTCACTTAACCCTCTTTGGCTCAGTTTTCTCATCCGTAAAATGAGCTAAAGAAGGAAATGGCAAACCATTCCTGTATCTTTGCCAAGAAAAGGAGGTCACAAAGAATTGTGCACAACTGAAAGGTGACTGAAGAGCAATGTGGTACAATGTGTAGACTTACATGCTCTCTGAATCTGAGATGCCAGAATTATGACCAGTGACTCAAAGCTTTAGGAAGGATTCATCTTAATAAAAGGCAGCCTTTGAAGAAAATCAACTGTCTAAAAGTGTAATGAACTATGTGCAAAAAGTGATAAACTCTCCATCAGTGGAAGTATTAGAGCAAGAAACATGGTCACCTTTCAGGAACATTTAGAAGGAAGGGATCTTTGCATTAAGAAGGACATAGAAGTGAATTTATTTCACAGTCTCTCTCAATTCTAAGATTCTATGACCCCATGCTCAATGTATTATTACTAATCAATTTTAATTACTAATATTAATATTAAGTTTATTTAAATAGTCCCTGTGATGATCAATTGTTAGAATGGAAATCTACATGGCTGAATAAAATCACAATGGTGTGTCTTAGAGTACTAGGCTTAGATTAAGGAAAGGCAGAGTTCACATCTCACCTTTGCCATGTACTAGTTAAATGGCCCTTAGATTTTTGTGAGTTTCTGCATCTGTTGTTGTACAATGTCCTAGCACGTACCTGCAAAAGTCAATTGTCCTGACAGGGAATTTAAAAATCAGAAATTTGTCACACTAATAAAATGTGGTCCTTTACATTTCTGTGTATGTTGCAGATGTCTAGAATTGCTAGCTTCTAAAGTGATTCCCATATGAAAAATAATGAGTTCTTATATCATAACTGAAACTATTCTAACCCTCAAAATAACTGCCTCAATCCAATGTCCCTCAGTTTCTACATTTGTTTCTGCTCTTCTGCCAGAATCACCATTAAATATGTAATCATCATGACCAATAATACTATTTTCATTTTCAGAACTCTTTGTAAATAGTAGAGAACACACATAACAATTCTAAATAGAGAGCCAGAAAAAAATGTCCTTATTGTTCAGCATTTCATTATATTTGTTTAAAATGTTCCACAGTTGCCATCATTATGAGAACAAAATGAACGTAGTCTTCCATATGACCTGGGCAAAACAAAATAATCAGAATTTTTGCCCAAGGTAGAAATTCTCATATTTTGAAACCCCAAACCAGAGCAGGAATTTAGGAGAAATGGACAAGGGAAAACCTTCAGATGTGTAGCCATCATACAATGAGTTAATTATAATTAATATCCTCCTTATTTTGAAGAATTCACATTAAGGTCTTTCAAAGTATAACCTAAATTAGACAATACTTGTCTAGTCATTAATAACAGCCCTTGAAAGTATCAAAAAAAAAAAAAAAGGAAAAAGAGAAGGTATGAAGAAGTTAAGCAAAAGTAGTCTGATTTGTTCTCGCTCCATGATTCTCTAGGTCACATCATTAGTTATGATGAAATTTAAGCACCAAAAGAGTTATGTCCTGTTGATTAAGAAATTAAGAAATTTTACACATTCCTTTAAAATTGGAATGTCTCTGCATTCTGACTCATGCTCAGAGTGTAAGGGCATGTGACATTTAACAAGGAAAATAACTGCCCAGTGTATGATTATAACTTCCTGTTGCCCAAAGTAGGCCTTTCCTTCTGCCTCCCCCATTTTAGAGCAGTAGCTGTGGACAAATTAGTTCTACTGACATTTACATCTCATTATCCTGAAGTCAGGTGAATCGCAGCAGTTCATCTCAGTTTTCTTTATTGGCTTGAAGTTTGAAATGATGTGTGTAAGAAAGATGTGTGATCACACAGAAGGGGAAGTTGCATGTGACCTTGACTCTGCACCCAGGTAAAATATTAAAATTTGTTGGTTTTTTTTTTTAAGAAAATGGGAACACACAGATGTGTGTCTTAATATTTATTATTACTGATATAAGCAATTTCTGTATACAATGATGGTGTTTATACAGAAAGACAAGCTGTAGCCTACTAATAGACAGTTGAGGGGAAGGAGGATGTATTTTGTTATCTCCACCATCCGTGAAGAGGATATAGAAAGTCTCCTGATTCTTTGCAGAGAAGAGTTTTAAATGAAAAGTGAATTTAGGTAAGATTTCACTCAAATGAATGCTCATTTCAAGTATCAATTTAAAGGAATCTGGTGAAGGGAGACTATTCTGATATATAGCAATATTTTCTAGGGACTGGAGAACAGGTACTAATTGGAACCTAAGGTACTTTGAAGGAATAGCTGCAACATATTAGGAAAGGGCAATTCTGCACAATGTTAAATATTTTGATATGTACATAGTAAATAAACTACTTCAAATGCGTATTGAGGAATCATCTATTATTCTTAGGTGCTTTTGTTACAATTATACAAATTTCAGCAGTACTAAAGTCTCAGAGTTGGAGGTCAATATATGTATAGTATTTTAAGAATTTAGTGTTTCCTTGGCTTTCAGATTTTGCCCTATTCAGCTCCAGCTATAGAATCTAGTTCTGTTTACTTGTTTTGCTACAAAAAAGTGTTTATTTCCTTGATCAGTATTTGAATCTGATATATTTTATTCAAGTGGTTATATGGTAAAATTTACATAGTAGTGTAGGGTGATAAACCCATCCTTTCACAGCCTAAAGACATATGTGATTTTTGCTTAATTTAAATTGAACTGTAAAAAAACCAAATTTATTTTCTCTTCTTGTATGAAATTGGATTGTCTTTTGTTTCCATGAGCACAAAATTCCAAAAAAAACAAAAAAAGGTAATTTTTCTTTTTGCACTATCTCTCCTTGTAAAAATAGCATGAATAAAGGTGGATTTGGATAAGGTGTTTACTTTATTTGAATACTATTGCCATGAATATTAGCATAGAGTCAAAGGCAAATACACACAATAAAGTCTACATTTTAAATAAGAAAAAATCAATTTGCTTTGCTCTTTCTTTGTACCTTTAGGTGCAAATTGAGTGAGACAACTACATTGCCCCTCTAGATTTCTACAGATTTATTCCTTTAAAAGTATCATTTATTTTACTTTTAACAACAAAGAATTTTGCAGAGAAATGTCACATAAAACAAGGACAGTGATAAGAAAAAGTAGGATCCTGTTCTGGAGACAATATACCAACATATATTTTGACATTTCACAAGCAGTATTTCTGTTTTTATTTAGAAACTACAAAAGTGTCTCTGGGGATTTTTGTTGTTGTTCATTCTGTACTTATTGATAGTATTTTTTGGAGTTTATTTTCTTAAACATACACAAATTAAATGTCCTTAATAGATTGTATTTAATCGAGCAAAAATCAAAATAACTACACACTTCCTTATCTTTATTAAGACAATATTTACACTTGATGCTCTCTGTGTAGTTGCATGCAGGCTTTATAATTTTTCAAGGAATAGATGTTTCTCATATCCATGCTGATTTGGGAGTATTTCCCTACGTAAAATTGGTATTGAATGAAAATTCCATTTTTCTACCTACATTGTGTGTTCCTGAACATGAAATGTTCTGTGATTTGTTGAGTTAGATTTATTTAGCATCTTGGGTAACTATTTTCACAATTTCCTTTCTTCAAAGTTCTCCCTGCAGTGAAGTCCAGAATAACATGGCTGTTTATTTTAGATCCATCAAAATAGTGATCAAAAGTTAATCCTTGGTCATTCTGTATCCCTTACTTATACTATCAGTATCATATTGATAAAAAAGTTAAAGACTGCTAAAGGGGAATTGAATTCATGTTTTGAATCTTATCATGCAGATAGATTATGAATACTAGGATTTAAAACTAATTTGTTGAAGATATCTACCTAAAATAGACAACCCGTGACAGACGTAGTACACTGATCATAGTCAACCCACTCAGTTTTCTCCTTTTCTAGACTAGTATAATGAATTTGCCAGAAAGTAAAGTTTATTGAACTGTGGTGCCTATCTGTGAACTGAACTGATTTGTTTGGTTGGTTGTGTTTTGATAAAGTAGAGGTTTTGTGAATTCAGTGAATTTGCCAATCAAAATCCAGAGGACCAAACTTTATCTTATCTAAGTTGATCAATTTAGCAAGACATTCAGCAAGTATTTGATCAGTCCTTAATGAGTACAAGGCACTTTGCTAGGCACTGGATATGCAGAGATGAAATAAGAAAATTTCTACCATCAAAGAGCTTATGTTAGAAAATAGCAGACTAGGGCATAAATAGCTATAAGGCAAATTGAAACAACAATTCATAAAAGAGTTATTGAGAAGCTACTCTCTTCTGCCTGAGGTCAATGAAAAAAAGATGGATTTACAACAACTTTCTAAGACAAGAACCTGTTTTGTCCAATATGGATCAAGTTCTCACTGAGAGCATTCTTCTCAGAGCATCTGAGCAAGTCTGTTTAGTGCCCTGGTTACTTCACAGTAAAACCAGTTTTTCTTGTAATTACTGAGATAAAATATTACCCTTGTCAATACTCAGTGATCTGATCTAGAAGCTACAGATAATGATACAACAGATCAGTTGTGAGGGTGATATCAGATATAAAAGAAAAAGAAATCCTTGATTCATAGTTCTTTCTCATGAGCATCCCAATGAAATGGTGGCATCCATGCCCTTTAATAACTCTTTTCAGAAGAGGTTATCACTAATACCAAGGGAGTTCCAGAGCCTGCTCCTTTGAGGTTCAAGTTAACTGCCTCCAACATTGGTGGCAGCCAATGAGGTTCCATTCTAGTAACAATGTCTGCAAGTTGGTTTTTTTTCCTATAAATCTGTTTGTTTTTATTTCGTAGACTTTCTGTAGTGACAGTGAACACCATTCCCCTTGATTTTATGTTTGGTTGTTTCCGTTGAGTATGTGTGAGTTTATCTATTCTCCCCTAAGCATTTGTATCCTGGAGCCCTAGGCCTTTTTTTGTTGTTGTTAGTTTCAAAGAGTCTATGCTACTGACATATATAAGAGGTATCAAAAAGGTAGAGGTCATTTCCATTAAAGGAGTAGGGGGTAAGGATGAGATAGTATCTCATAGTATATGGCTTTAAAAGAAGGTAATGATTTTGAAATGGAAAGCTTAGGAGGTAACTGGGGGTAAGGAGGGTCATTGGGAGCCTATTGTAGGAGCAGGAGATAGTAAGGATAAAGATGAGGGAAACTGTGAGGTCAAATCTAAGCAAACAGTGTGTACACTAGTTAATTTGGGCCATGGAGAGAAGGTGAACAGTATAAGATAAAGTTGAAGAAATAAGGTATAGTCAAAGGTTTTTGATGGCAGATTAAGGAGTTTATGTTTTGTTTTATGAGTAGTGAAGGTGCCATACCATATTTCTAGCAAGTGGCTTTCTCTGAACTATATATTAGAAAGAAAATTCTGCAATGCAATGGTTAGAAAGATGTGATAGATACTACTTTAGTATCTTCATGCCTTATTTTTTCAGCCTACCGTCACTCTTGGTCCATCATTACTCACTGTTTTTTCCAACTGGTGATATTTGCTGCATTTCTACTGTAGGTATCCACAGGTTGAAAGTATGGATGGAGTCAATGAGGTTCAGAGGAGGAAAAAAAACAATAGATCAAACATTAGAGGATCTAAGTTTGAATCTTGGCTCTGCCACTTACTAGTTGTATTACTATGGAGAAGTCATTACACCCTAAGGTATTTGATAATTTATGTGTAAAATGACGAAGTTGGATTACACAGCCTCTAAGGTCCCTTTTAACTCTCAATCTAGCATCTTATGATCCAATGGCTCTATGTCGTGTTTCTAGCCTAGCCTGTTCTGTTGCAGGCAAAATCTTTATAATAGGAACTTTTGGATGAGATCAAGAGGTCTCTTCACTGAAGCTTCTTTACAAGACACTTCCTGAAGAGCTCTAGATTCCTCAGAATTCTTCTAAAGTTCCATAATATACTTCCTATCCTTTTAACTTCCTAGCAGGTCTTTGTCACAAACATCAAGTTGGGATAGGAGGGAACTGTGTTTCCTATCTGCAGCAATACCTCTCAGAATGCTCACAAGTTTAACAAAGTACCTGTTTTCATACAAATGGTCCCTATGAGGCCAATTGGTTGGGGAAATTCAGACTTTGGAACCTTTTTGTTACAATAGCTAGGGTAGGTGGAGAGACAAACATTGCCTAGGGAGAAGGGAAGAAAAAGAATACCAGAGAGTTTTTGAGAAAGATTAATGTAAATTGTACCAGTTAATACAAATTTGACAAAGCAAGCAAATTATTAATAGCCATTCCACATAAAACAACTCCCCTAATTTCTCTTCTTCCTGCTCCTCCTCTTCCTACACACTCCTCTCACCTTTGCCTTTTGTGTCTAAATGGGAACTTGAAATTTTTTAAATGAATACAATATTGAACTTTTAGTCAAGTTTTCAGTCTGGAAAATGAGGATAAAGATCTGATTGCAGAAAAAGATCTAGAGGACTGATCTCTTGTCAGCTTGCAAAAATGTACCTTACGGTCTTTTTGAAAGTAAACATTTAATTGCAAATATTAATGATAACTCCATGGTATAATTGACTCTGTTTGCAAGAAATTATGTTGGGTTCTTTTTCACCTTTATTTTTCATACATGGTTTATAATTCTCCACTGACTTTAATAAAATTTCCTCTAGGTATGCAAATACAGTGAGCTTAGCAGATTTGTGCTTTAAAACAAAATACCAAAAACAAAAGAAGTTAATTCCAGAGACACTATCTGGCCTCTGGACACTTTACAGCCAGCCCAAAAACCCAGAGTACTAATCCATTAGTATTTCAAGTTGACTTAATTGAAATGGCAGTTTATGCTCAGCCTCAGAATTAATTATTTCTTGAACTGTTTCTCTGTTTTATTAACACAACGTTTGACAGTTTTGAAAACTGAATAGATATACTGAAGGCTATTCACTTCAGAAAGCTAGTGCAGAAGACGGAGAGTCAGTAGAGCTATAATTTAAATAGTTGTCATGTGCAAGTCATACTACTCATTTAAGCTCCAAAGACCTATCTAAGAAAACGTGTATATGTGAGCTTTGAGTGAAAGGTTGTAGAGAAGACAGAAAATCAAAGGCTATTTTAACACTGTCATCCAAATGATGGTAAACTTCACTCCAACCAGGATTCAAAACATATTTGATTCCTCCTTTTTAATGTGACTTCTTATCCTTAATTTGGAATTGAGCAGTTCTCACTTTAAGAAACTATGGCTTGTGCTACCTTATTTTAAATGAAATGCGCAATACTAATAAGCCAGATTAAAGCTATTATATATCAGAATTAGCTTTTCTATTAACTTTAGAAAGATACTCACTTCTTTTTTTTCTTCAGAATGCTATTTTTAAGTGAAACATGTACATAGAGAAAACAGACAGAATGACCAAACATCAGAAAATTATTACATTTGATAAAAAGATAAAAAGCTTCTGATAATTGGCCATATTCAAGGTACATTATTTGATATTCTGCTTTTTCTAAAAACAAAATTCATTCAGGCAAGAATTCCATTTAATCAGACATTTACTTTCTAGATCAGAACTTAAATTTCCTGCCATCCAATAACAGTGTAAAGCCAAAACTATTTTTGATGGAGATAACTATCTACAAGTTGTACTTCAGGAAGTCCTGGTATTCTTTAAACTTGCATGTCTATATTTTTTAACTTGTATGTCTATAAATATTTCCATCTTTTGGTTTTTGCCTCAAGTTATTCTTTTTTTTTTTTTTTTAAGAATAAGGCTAAGCATGAATTTCTTTTGCTTGTTCTTTTGGTATAATGCAATGTATCAAATATTTAATTTGTTGAAACATCACTAATATCTTCCAAATAAGGATGTATTTAATGTTATATGTCCTCAATTGATGATGCATATTTGTTTTCAAACCTTTGTAATACATTCAAATCAACAGTAGGAATCATACAATCAATAGTAGGATGACCATCGGCCAATTATTTTTCTTCTCTGAGCACCAGTTTTCTCATCTACAAAAGGACAATAACCATATGCACATTACTTTGCTCACAGGGCACTCATGGGAAAAGTATTTTCTGAACTTTAAAGTGCCATAGAAATATGAGTTATTGGAGTTATGATGTTTATTATTCCTATTGTTACAAAGCAAAAAACGTCAATGCATTATTTACAAAGCTTTTAGTAAATGTCTTGCTGTGTAAATTCATTTTTAATTTCACTGCCAGATGACTTCTTAGAAAAAATAAACATATTTGACAACTTTGGTTCATTTGAAATGTAAACTTTTATGATTTTAAGATGCTTAGTAAAGTCTGACTAAAGGAACAAAAAATAAACTAAGAAGCAAATTAAATTCTGTATTAAATGAGATGCAACCTATATTTCATTCCTGTTTTTATAATGTACAACTGATACATGGATTAAAGGACAAAATTTCAAGTAAAAAAATCCTGAATTCACATCCTTTCTCATATATACTAACTTTTTGATGAGGGGCTTGCTCTAAGTCACTCCCTCAAATTATAAATTACAGACAAATTGCTGATCTACACCTATGAGAGAAATTTCAATAAGAGGTGCCCTATACTGATGAAATAACAGGGCTGGGGGCTGAGCCAAGATGGCAGAGTAGAAAGACACACATACACTAGCTCCAAACCCACAGCCCATAAAATATCTGTAAAAAAGAACTCCCAACAAATTCTGGAGCAGCAGAAGCCACAGAACAATAGAGTGGAGGAGATTTCTGTTCCAGAGAGGCCAGAAAACCTCTCACAAAACGTCCTTCACACTGCAGACCCCAAGCCAAGCCCAGCCCTGCCTTGGCTGCAAGGCATCGAGAGGAGCAGATCTGAGCAGGCTTCAGGGACAGAATCTCGAGCAGTCACTCAGGTCCCTCCACCCACAGGTGACAAGGGTCAGTGAGAGGGTCTCTTTGGTGGGTTGAGAGGGGAGAGGGGTGCCTCCATAACTCAGGCCCCCTCGGGAGGCAGCAGCTGAGGTGGGAGCAGACCAGGGCTCCCCAAGCAGGCAGGAGCTTGGATCCATTGTTGAAGGTCTCTGCATAAACCCCCTGAGGGAACTGAGCCCACGAGGCGGCCCTGCCCTCACCTGAGCAGCTGAACTTAATCTCACACTAAATAGCAGCTCCACCCCCGCCCAAAGCCCTGCGGCTGGAAAGCAGCATTTGAATCTCAGACACCAAGTGCAGGCTGGGCAGATCTGGAGGCAAAGTGGGTGTAAAGAGAATATTCAGAAGTCAAGTCACTGGCTGGGGAAATGCCCAAAAAACGGGAAAAAAAATAAGACTATAGAAGGTTACTTTCTTGGTGAACAGGTATTTCCTCCCTTCCTTTCTGATGAGGAAGAACAATGCTTACCATCAGGGAAAGACACGGAAGTCAAGGCTTCTGTATCCCAGCCCACTCAATGGGCTTGGGCCATGGAAGATCTCAAAAAGGATTTTGAAAATCAAGTTAGAGAGGTGGAGGAAAAACTGGGAAGAGAAATGAGAGACATGCAAGCAAAGCATGAAAAATAAGTAAACACGCTGCTAAAGGAGACCCAAAAAAAAATGCTGAAGAAAATAACACCTTGAAAAATAGGGTAACTCAAATGGCAAAAGAGGTCCAAAAAGCCAGTGAGGAGATGAATGCTTTAAGAAGCAGAATTAGCCAAATGGAAAAGTAAGTTCAAAAGTTCACTGAAGAAAACAGTTCTTTAAAACTTAGAATGGAGAAGATGGAAGCTAATGACTTTATGAGAAACAAATAAATTACCAAAGAAAATCAAAAAAGTGAAAAAAAGTAAAGACAATATGAAATATCTCATTGGAGAAACAACTGACCTGGAAAATAGATGCAGGAGAGACAATATAAAAATTATGAGACTACCTGAAAACAATAATCAAAAAAGAGCATAGACATCATCTTTTGTGAAAGTATCAAGGAAAACTGCCCTGATATTCTGCAGCCAGAGGGTAAAATAAATATTGAAAAAATTCACTGATCACCTCCTGAAAGATATCCAAAATGGAAAACTCCTTGGAATATTGTAGTCAAATTCCAGAGTTCCCAAGTCAAGGAGAAAATATTGCAAGCAGCCAGAAAGAAACAATTCAAGTATTATGGAAATACAATCACGTTAACACAGGATCTGGAGGCTTCTACATTAAGGGATTGAAGGGCTTGGAATAACATTCCAGAAATCAAAGAACTAGAATTAAAATCAAGAATCACCTATGCAGCAAAACTGAGTATAATACTTCAAGGGAAAAAATGGTTATTCAATGAAATAGAGGACTTTCAAGTGTTCTTGATGAAAAGACCAGAGCTGAATAGAAAATTGATGTTCAAACACAAGAATCAAGAGAAGCATGAAAAGGTAAACAGGAAAGAGATAACATAAGGGACTTACTAAAGTTGAACTATTTACATTCCTAAATGGAAAGATAATATTTGTAACTCTTGAAATTTTTCTCAGTATTTAGGTAGGTGGAGGGATTGTACACATATACACACAAATATATACACACACACACATACATACATACATACATACATACATACATACATACATATATATATACATATATATATATATATATATATATATATATATATATATATAGTCAGAGGGCACAGGGTGAGTTGAATAGGAAGGGATGATATCTAAAAACATAAAATTAAGGGGTGAGAGAGGAATATATTGGGAGGAGAAAGGGAGAAATGGAATAGGGGAAAATATCTCTCATAAAAAAGGCAAGAAAAAGCTTTTTCAATGGAGGAGAAAAGGGAGGAGGTGAGAGGGAAAAAGTGAAGCTTACTCCTATCACATTTAACTTAAGAAGGAAATAACATGCACACTCAATTTCATATGAAAATCTGTCTTACACTACTGGAAAGTAGGGAAGAAGAGGAGAAGTGGGATTGGGGGGACAATAGAAGGGAGGGCAAATGAGAGGAGGGGAGCAATTAGAAGTAATCACTTTTGGGGAGGGATAAGGTCAAAAGAGAGAATAGAATAAATAGAATAAAAGAGAGAATAGTATAAATAAGATAGGATGGAGAGAAATATAGTTATTCTTTCACAACATGACTGTTATGAAAGTCTTTACCAAAACTGCACATATATTGCCTATATTGAATTGCTTGCCTTCTCAGCTGGGATGTGTGGGGAGGGAAGAAGGAAGAGAAGTTGGAACTCAAAGTTCTAGGAACAAATGTTGAGAATTGTTTTTGCATGCAACTGGGAAATAAGAAATACAGGTAAAGGGCATAGAAATCTATCTTGCCGTACAAGAAAAGAAAGAATATGGGGATAAGGGAAGGGTGGGATATGATAGAAGGGAGGGTAGATTGGGGGAGGTGCTAATAAGAACACATGTTGTTTTGGGGTGGGGGAGGGGAAAGGTAGGGAGAAAATCTGAAACTCAAAATCTTGTGAAAATGAATATTGAAAACTAAAAATAATTAAATTAACTAAAAAGAGTGAGGATTCATTTTGCAGCATGTGGAGTAATTTGAAGTAAACATTTCTTACACACCTCTGTCTGGTATTTGGCTCTTCTATGAGTAACTAGTTCTATTATCTTAAATAAGTCACTTGGAGTTTTGGTTCTTCAAATGTATGTTGGGAAAATCGGGATGATTAAACAGCAAAATAACAACCACAGGACTCCCTTCCTCTTCATCTGTAAGAGAGATATGAAAATAAATTAAATGTTATGAGAAAAAATGAAACAATACTTACAAAATCTTTTAAGATTTTCAAAAGAAAGATGTGTATACACTTTAAAAGTTTATCCTCTAATGTGTCTTCTAGTCTCTTCTCTCATTCAGAAAGTTAAGCATATTTATTAACACAAACATTCAAATTATCTCTATGTACTCCATTTAGCCTACTGTAGAAATAGCAATTTAGTTAGATAATTTCACCTGGAATATTTTGTGTTCCAATTCCCATCTGGATTGTTAGAGTAAGATGAATATTTCCTTCAGTTTTGGAAGTTTGGTTATATTTCAGAAAAAGTCACATATTAGTATATCACCTATTACTGTCTTACTGTGGCTTTCTTACTTTTCTGGAAGATAATATTTAGGCAGAATAAGCTGTTTATCTGCAAAACCCTAAGATTCTAAAGAAAGAGTGGAGTTTTTCTTTCATTTTTTTGATGAAGATAGGTCTATACATACTGTTTTCATTCTCTTGAGACAATCAAAGCTCATTCTAAATTTTATATGAAATTATATTATGAATATCCCTTGAAAATTCAACTTAATTAAAATATTCCCATGAGAAAACCCACCAAGCAAAACAAATAGCAAAGTTTTTCAATTAATAGCATTTAATTAGAATTGTACAACAGAGAGTAGATTGTGTGTGAGTTGTCCTAATCCAGGTGGCTATGGTTCTGCTTGAAATGAAGAGGGCATTTGAAAAACTATAATTGGTACAAATGAAATAAAAATACTGATTCTTCTAAATGCAATCCAACTCATATCTAGGAGTGAAGTACAAATCCCTCAATAAACTCATTATCTGCTTTTCTATCACTTCTATTGCTGCTTTTAAATTTACTTACCAAGATTAAATGTCTTTGCCCCAATTCTTTGTAAGAGAATGGTATTTGCCAAGACAAAGGAATGATTTTCTACTTTGTTCTGCTTAAATGGTGCTTAAAGCATTCAGTGCTTTAACTGACTGCTTAAACCTCTCAGTGTATCAGATTTTGCACATCTTCCTCCATGAAGGGTATTTTCACACTTAGAGGTTTTGACACAGAAGAAAGAAAGGGTCTGGACCAAAAGAAAAAAATGTAAGTCATTGTGCTGGGGCCCTGGTGACACAAAATCAACTAGAAAATGAAAAGAGTCCAACATCAAGTAAGTTGCAATCTACTGGGAGAATAATACAAAGAGAAGTAAGTAACTGCAAAGTACTTAAAGTGCTGGGCCTGGATTAAGGAAGACTCATCTTCCTTAGTTCAAATCTGGCCTCTGACTCTAACTAGCTGTGTGACCTTGGGCAAGTCATTAAACCCTATTTGCCTCAGTTACCTCATCTGCTAAAATGAACTGGAAAAGGAAATGGCAAGCCACTTCCGTATGTTTGCTAAGAAAACTGCAAATGGGATCAAAAAGAGTTAAACATGATTGAATGTGACTGAACTGCAACAGCAATAGGAACTAAGGATATGTCAACATTTCTAGTCTGCTAGGCTACTACAATAGCCTGCTATATGGAGGATTGTTTTAATGAGCTAAAGATCTTTAATCAGAAGACTTGATAGGGAAGAGTTAGATTCTTTAAAAGTCAAGACTATATTTCTTATGTGATTCTGGGTCTTTATTGAAACAATATTTTTTTTTGCTTTTCTCTGTGATGATTGATCCTGATCCCCACTGATTATCCTATAAATGCTTGTAATGTGACAAAGGGAAGCAAGATGCAGAGAAAGATTAGATTTGTGGATATCCCTGATCTTGGTGATTTAATGACAGTAACCTGATGTTGAGCTAACAATATATTTTATGTAAAGAACCCAGAAGCAGCATATTTCTTCTACTATTGAGATATATAAAGATACTCTATAGAGCTGAGAAGTACAATACTAACTTAAAATGGAAAGATCTTTCTCATTAATTAATAGACCTGTATCATCTGGAAGCCTGGGTTATATGTGGTGAAAGGATCTTGCTGAAAAGGTGGAACAGGAATGGTGAAGTGGAACCGGGAGGAAGTGAGTGAGTGGGGTCACATCAGAGGGGAAAGAACACAGGCCAGCGGACACAGGGCCAACTGACACATTGTGACAGCTGATTTTGTTACAAGACCAAAACCACCTGATCTATGATTAGAATGGTTCATTATATTCCAGGATACATGAGAAGTGGAAAACCCCTCTAGGACTACCAAGAAAATCTCCAGATAACAGCGATGCTTTAAATTTCCCATAGGTTAAAAAAAAGAAAAGGTTTTACCCATGCTCTTGAATACCAGTCAGAAAATGCAGAGAGGTGAAAGTGAGCCATGAGACAAAGAGAAAGGAGAGAGAGAGGAAGGGAGGGAGAAAGAGGTAGAGACAGACAGCAACAGACAGAGAGAAAACACAGCACTGGAAACATTTCCTCCCACTAATATAAATCTCAGTCTTTATCTACCTATGCAGATCTAAGTGTATAGTAAAGGAAAATGAGGAGACTGGCTGTGAGATCCCTAACAGACACAAACAAAAACCTTGTTTGAGTATTTATCTGGGGTTTTGTTGTTATTATAGTTACTTGATATTACTAAAAAATTACATAGTCATTAATAGTCATTTCCCTTAAATCTATATATCTATGGTTAAAATTTGAGAGAGGGAAAACTATTCCATAGGAAAGGAGGTACACCAAGTTCAATCTCAGGGTAGAGGACACACCTATTAGAGAAAAAGTTTCTGTAAATTTGGTAATTTACTGAAATGGTACAGAAAATATCCACTAGATGGCCTTTGAAATTGGAGAGAAATAATAATAAGAAGATGAATAAGTAGCAGTGAAGAGGTTGATGAAGCAGTTTGGGGGAGATACATCGGGATCACCTTAAAGGCACTACTTCAAGCTCATACCCCACAAGAATTACATAAACATATATGTCATTTTTACATACTTACACCTGCCTACGTAGAGCAGAGCTTGATTCAAAATATAAAAATAATTGGGGTTGCAAGTCTTAAAAAGAGACAGATAAATCAGTTCGGAGTCAATCCATACTTGTACTGAATAAACAAAATGAATTGAAAAGGTAGTATAGTATAACAGAAATATTGCAACCTTTGGCATATGGTAGAAGTACAAATTCTTGTTGATCAATTGATTGGTCTTTCTATCAGAAGATCTCAATTCATATCATAGACATAACTGTGCAATCTTGGGACAAAACTCAACCTCTGTACCTCAGTTCTATGATCCATAAAATGGGAATAATACCTTGCCAACCTCACATATTTGTTATGAAGAAAGCCCTTTGTATATTTTAAAGAAATAGGTAAATGTGTCGAATATTTAAAACATAAAGAACATTTCATATAAATCATAAGAATAGAAGGGAACACAACCTCTAATGTGATCACTTTGCCTTCCATACTTTGCAAATAAATCAAGTAAATCTCAGGATGGTATACACAAGCATACTAAGAGAGTCAGAACATCTAGCTTCTAGTGTTATGCTGAACTCTATTTTCAAATTTAATAATTTTAATTAATATTACTGTTTTACAATTTTGATCTCCGCTTCATTTTTAAAAGAAAACTCTCTTCACTTCTTTTTAATCTTTCTATCAAGGGGCACCATGATAGTAGCACCACTGTATTACAGAAAAAGTATTGATTCTGAATGAAGGGATCCAGGTTTGAATATTACTTCTGCTACTTACTCCCTGGGTGACCATATGCAAGTTACTTAACTTGTCTGATCTCAGTTTTCTCATGAATAAAATGTGTTGGGTTGAATGACCTCTGATCTAGGAGGCACAGTGGATAGGGTATTGGGCCTGGAGTCAGGAAAAATTGTCTTCCTAAGTTAAGATCTAGCTTCACACTTATTAGCTTTGTGACTCTGGCCAAATCACTTAGCCCTATTTGCCTCAGTTTCACCATTTATAAAATGACCTTTAGAAGTAAATGTCAAACCACTCCAATGATATTGCCAAGGGAACCTCAAAGAGGTTCATGAAGTGTCAGACATGACTGAAACTACTGAACAACAATACTAACTTTGGTTTTTAGTCTTATAATAGTGTAAGAGGGCTCTCCTCAACACATAGCAATGTAATGTAGTTGTGTGACTTGAGGGGAAGCAGAATAGTTATCAACTCTAGCCTCTTCTCTTTCCACCTTTCTCCAAGAAGACTTTAATTCCTTCTAGAAGTGGAAGCAGTAGGTTGTGTCCAGAATCATGGACACTCCACTTTCTTAGAGAAAAAGGGTATAAGATAGAATCATATTTATTGGCTTCCTTAAGTATTGTTAGTCTCAGAATTGTAACTTTCAATTTCAAACTAAACTTCTGACCTCTGTTTCTCAATGAGGTTATGAGGCCCTCAAGTTTTATATTCCAGGCTTGACACCCTTCCCACCAAGTACTAGGTCCCCAGTGAATACAGTAAGAGAGAAATCCATTGATTCAAGATGATAGCAAAACAGAAATCAGAGAACATTTACATAAGGAAATATATACCAGATAATAAAGAGTGAAGGTGTTTTTTCAATGGGGGCTATGTGAGAGAGAGACAGAGAGACAGACAGAGACAGTGACAGAGAGAGAGAGAGAGAGAGAGAGAGAGAGAGAGAGAGAGAGAGAGAGAGAGAGAGAGAGGAGTGAGTGAGTAGGAATCCAAAGTCTAACCCAAAAGGAAGCTCCTTGGTTCTTGGGTAGCAAATTGGGGATAAGGATACAGTAAAGACTCTTCTTATGCCACCTTCTTCCCAGAATATCGTTTTTTTTTCAGCAACCCATTATTTTTTATGGTGGAATCACATCGCTTCTGGCTCTCATGGGTGAAGCAAAAAAGCTTAAGAACTTTTTTTTTTTATTACTTTTTGAATGAATTCTGGGTAGGAAAAGAAAAACAGGACAAAGAAGAGGGATGGGACTATTTTTTTTTTTTTTACACATGATTCAAAGCTATTGAGGGTATTCTTGTATGAATGTACTGTGCTTCAATTTCTGAAACCCTAAGTGAAAGGACTCCTGTTCGTGTTTCAAAGAGAGAGAACTTTGCTTGTGTCCATCATATATAAGAACAATATCTTAGATCCAGGATAATCTCATTGTAATATTTGTATATGTAGTCAGTTTTGATCAGAACCTGTGTACAGTATACTAATTGAGTCAGAGCAGTGAATTCATTTGTCATATATTTATTAAAATTACGGATTACCCTCTCCTTCCATGGAGACTATGCCAGACTTATGCTGCCTAAGATCATATTAAATTTTTTTTTATTTGTTTGACTCTTTTAGTGGCTGATAAACACCAACAATGCATGATGGGACTCAGTAACTTTTGCTTGTTTTTTATTTGCTCGTTTTTTTAAACTCAACCTACAATTTTTTATGAATGTGAGGGAGGTTCCTCATGAGTAATGTCTTCTTCTAGAAAGATCAACATACACTCTGTTCTGCAGCTTTTGATCTTAGACAGTTGTCTGAATACTGAGAGGATTAAGTGATTGGTCCTGGGTTAGTCACTCAACCAGCATGTGTCAGAAACCTAACTCTAGTCCTGGTTATTCTGACTCTAAGGCCCATCCACTATATCTTGCTGCCTATAAAACTTATAGTTTCATGAATAACATCCCCTAGATAATTTTTATACACACTGTTGCTTAGCTTAAAAATGCTGCCCTGTTTTGAAGTTGGAAGTAGATTTTTCAGAGTTAAAAAAATATAAATTTATATTTGCTTCTGTTAAATTTAACCTTATTGCTACAATATATAGTGTAGCACAGAAAAAGTTGGAGACACTGAAAGATATAGCCCAAGCTCTCAAGGAGCATCTTGTCTAGATGACGAAATAAAACATAACCAAATAACTATTATACAGATAAAATTTTAAAAGCACATAAGAAAAACACAAAAAAATGTCAGCATTTCAATGATAAAGGGATGACTTCTTGCTAGAGAGCCTGACAAAGGGGGTGGTCTTGGATCATGTCCAGTAAAGAAAAATAGTTTTGTGTAAAGGGATTCTACTTGAATTATAATAATTTATTGACTGTACTGCCTCTATAAGGGGAAGAACTAATGTTGGGAACTGCATTTTTGACTTCATTCTTACAAGCCAAAAGGAGTTGGCTAGTGAAACAAATGATGGCTCCATAGAGATGGTGGAAAGATAACTTTCAAATTTTGGAATTGAGAAGGAAAGGAAAGCTGGCCATTATTTGATTTGTGTCCTAAATTTTCAAAGAGCAGATTGCAAAATCTTTATGGAAGGACAGGTAAGATTCCTGGGACTAAAATTTTGGAGAGGAAACTTATGGGATGTTTTAAAAAATCAGATTCTAGAAAGCAAGAAGAAACAATTTACCCTCCCCACCACATTCATGATTTACAGGGCAGGTGTCTCAGAACAGTTGTCCAACATTTAAATTACTTTATGTGTCTACATCATTTAAAACCATACATAGCTCCTTATACGAGCCCCTACCAATGTGATCACCTTTATCACTCATTTAAGAGCTCATAAGAAGTTAAACAGAAATACATTTAAACAGATGGCACAATATAAATAGTAAATTACACATTTCCTTTATAAACTTAAAGTGCATACCCACAGAAGTGCACTGGGAAATGGGATAAGAATGCCTCCTGCCCAATGTGAGGAGAATGAACACATCTTTACAATGTTATTTCTATAGTATTAATTGTTCCCTGGGATCTTATCATTTCATTTTCATCAGTTTAAAAAAATCTTTAATGCTTTCTTTTATAAAATTAATGTTATATTATAAACTGTTCTTCTGGTTCTGCTGACTGCGTTTTGTAATGGTTTATATAATGTTTTCGTGTCTTTTTTGAAATCATCTATTCACTGAAGATTAAGAGGTACCCTGCTTCCCAGAGCTAAGAACCAGCAAGCATGCTGCGCCCTGAGCTTGGCATAACAACAATCCTTTGCACTCACCTTCTGGATAGTCTCCGCCATAGTAAAATCCCAGAAATGTTTCATACCAACATTAGGTGGTCTCTGAGCTTGGATGAGCACCTGAAGTTACCATGTTCTGGTCATAAAGCCCTACTATGAACCAAACTTGTCACCTTATGGCTGTTACCCATCATTTTCAGAGCAACAGCTCACCAAGTAGTGATTGGTATAAGTACTGAGATCTCCTCACACTGACTTGCCCTCCCCCTCAACTAGCAACAGGGCTCTTGCACAAATGTCTTTGCTTGCAAGCTATTTACATCACTTTGAAATTAAACTTTTGTTTGATTCCTGACTTGTCTCTAGTCTGAGAGACAGAGGTTCCAGTCTGATTGGCATTTAAATTGGTGCCAGATGTGGGTTTGGACATGTAACTGGGTCACTGTACTATCCTCTGTGAGTGGGAATTGAGGAGGCACCATTGGAAATCTATTTCTCCAGAGTTCAAACTACCCTCCCCTCCCCAATCTGGTGAATCCACTGCCCTTGTTCCTAGTTCCAATTCTAGGGTCATGTTTTGGTTGAGCTCACCTATCTTTGTGAGCAATACTCCAGGGCCCCTCCTTTGATACTGTTCATCCCAGGTTACTCTAGTAATGATATCCTTTCTTTATTGCATAGTTTTTGTTATTTGGCTTCTGTCTGTCTCTGGTTGTTACCACATGCCCCTCTTAAATTTGCAAATTGTGTATGCTTTTGACCTGATTACCTTATCACTAATTAAAATCAGAATTACAGTCCTACACTTTAATTCTTTCTGTTTCTATCTGTCTTGTTGTTTTGTCAGTGTTTGTGTCTTTGTAAAATAAAAACTATCTGTATTGTATTGTGAACTAGATTCAGTTACCTTGAAAGATTTAAAATGCAGATCTGCAGTCAAAGAGTTTAGAATGCTGGGAAAGATTAATGAACTTTCACAGTTGGAGCAATTGTCCCCAGAAGCAGGACTAAGCCATGCTTTAGATGTGCAGAGGAGATCACTTATTAGAAAAGAGGGGGAAAGAATGTGTATGACACTTTTTCCCTGTCATTTCAGTTTTGGCTATGTTGAAATTACAGAAGTAAAGTCATATACTCAAAGCTGTAGAACTGCCTGATAGACTGAGGTATTGGACATAAATCATTTTAAAATTAAAGAGAGAACTCCTGAGACTTTGGGAATAGTTACAGGATTCACTCTCTTCTGAAATATCTTAATAAGATTTGGAGTGCCACTCCATAGAATTTGTTTTAAGAAAAAAATAAGGATTAAATTTTATAAAAATTTAAAAGTAAATGACAAGATTAATGGTTTCATTGTTTTAGGACAATGGAGGAAAGCAGCTACTTTGGAAGTAATCTGAGAGTGAAGAAAGAAAAAAAGAATAAATAAACTGTTTGCACCTTATAGAAACTTTTTGTTAAACTTTCCTTGACATTTCAGTTTTTTATCTTACTTTCTTAATAATCTTTACCCCACCCATCTCTAAACAAATTAAACTGACTCTGACAACATTCTGACATTATGTTCCTCCTCAGTACTGAAGCATTACTGGCAGTCACTCTAACAGAGGAGAATTAGTAACAGTCATGCTAACAGAGGAGAATTAGTAAGAAAGAACTTCGAGATACTAATTTTTTTTTCCTTGCAACAACTTATCTCTCCCTATATTTCCTCTGTACCATTAGGAAAGGAAAGGATCAAAATCAGATGCAAATCAAAAACAGATGCAAACTAGGAGTTTGTTCTTGTAATGGTAAGAGAATTTGATGCTCTCCCCTGCCCCTTAATGGGCCTATGTGACCTGCTTTGAGCTCTGGCCCAGCCCACAGCCTGAGTCACATGGTGGGAGAAACTTGCTAAATGGGTGGAGCAGGAAAGGTGGAGTTCAGAGATAATGAAGTTAATCTTCAAGAGAGAGCAGGCAGAGCAGAGCAGAGCAGCTAGCATGAGTGAGAGAGGGAGTGATTTTTCCTAAGGGAACTTGTTTATGGAGAGGTCTGACAGAGGGAAGGCTTGAGGGTGGCAGTCTCTGCATTGATAATATGTGTAGAGTTCTTTGTTACCATGATGGATTTGACTTTCTAGTATCTGAGTAAATATTTTGGTTCTGTCTTTGAGAAAGAGAGCTTATATTTTACAAATTTACCCTGGAAATAATCATGTATATCCATAATGGTTGCTATGGGTATTGCATTGGCATTACAGTTACTACTGTTAAAAAAAACAAAAACAAAAACAAAAAACTGGCTGCTGGAAGACAAAGCTCAGAGTAAACCCTGGAGTGGATCATCACTCAAGGAAGCATTAAAGGACCCTCCCACCACCCTAATCACTACATAGGTCTTGGGATGGTGAACAGGAGGGGTGACCCCAGTTTTAACCCTCTCTGCCTTCCCTATTCTTCCCCCTTGGAGTCATGAGTGAATCTCAGTTGTAGGTATTACCAACAATGCCATTACAATCTGTCTCCCAATACCCTGCACTTCTGCAAACATCCCCCATTCTTTTAGGTCTCTTACTCTCTTTGCTAACCCTTCTTGTGTCAGATAAGATTCCCAAATAAAGGCATTTTTTTAAATGCTGGAAAATATAAGGAACCTTGAATTACATTCTGCGCCATCTGGTGGAGGGGGTGCAGCATCTGTAATGCACTTCCCAGTGGCAGTGGTCCTAATGATCCTTTCCCCTGTACATTCTGCACCCAAGTATAGTACATCTTGCCCACCCTGTCCCAGCAACTACAAGTGGCCCCAGGCCTAGTAGTGCCTAGATCCAAAGCTGCTGCTGTCAGTAGAAAATGGGGGAGGGGGTCTAGGCCAACATTTACTTTGCTCTGCCCCCAGGAACTATCACTAATGGAAAGTCCTGGCACCAGCCACTCTAAACCCTGGGAGTCTAATTCTGCAGCCAGTGCCTTCTGTTGCGTCCTCCCCACTCCTCAAAGTCTAGTTAGTATCTCCACCTTAAGCCCAGTCCTTGGCAAGCCCTGCCTAGGGGCTGCCTAGGAAGGCCCTGATGCTCCTGGCGGTGCCTAGCACAGAAATATGAGTTTATGAGGGACAGCAGCTTTTGCCTTTGCTGAGCCCACTGCTCTCAATTCTGGTTGCAGGAACTTATCAGCTGTGTAAGCTTGGGTAAGTTGTTTTATCACTGTTTACCCTAGTTTTCTGATCTTTAAGGAGAAAAATAATAATGTACCCACCTCCCAGGGTTGTTGTGAGGATCAAAGTAATATAATGATTGTAAAGTGCTTAAGATAGTCACTGGCATATGAAGCACTACATTATTTCTTTAATTGAATGTAATTGTTCCATGCTTAATAACTCTCAAGTGGCTTTTAAATGTTAAAGGTGATAAGATCAATGATTTCTCTATTGGATAATTTGGAACTGCAATTGATGTCATCTGAAGTTTTGTTTCATGTTTTAAATGTATGATGTTGTTTGTATAAATTGAGAGTTTATTGTAACAGAAACGTGTTGGACAAAACATATTTTTTAATCTGCATGCTGTTGTTACACATGAATTGGGCTTTTTAAAGTATGTGATTAAAAAAATAATTAAAAACTTATGAGTTATATTTTGTTATAAAATAGATAATAATAATAATAATAATTAGGTTTTCTATTATACTGTTATAAGTTTATTATGACAGAGAATTTTCACTTGAAATTCTAGGCTATTAGGAAAGTGGATACTATGTTTTAAAGATTGAAGCCCCAGGATATGGGTACTTTTAATGTTTAAGTAAAGGGTAAATGAAATGTTAACTGTTAGGGAAACATCAAAAAATACATTCAAGTCTTAAGTTGTGACTAGTGAAATTTTGCTATTTAAGATAAAAACTCCTGGATTGTAACTAACTGTTGTTTCAAGTGTTTATTACAGAAGTAATTGTCTGAATTGTCATGAAGCCTATACTAAAAAATAGCATTGATGTAGTCTGGAAATTGCTAAATGTGAATTTCTGTGCCTTCAAAAAGTTTTGGAGATAACCTCAGACAAAGCCTAGGTAGGATCCTCTGGATTATTTCCCCATTATACTATTTCATTTCTAAAAAAGAAAAATTTCTATCTACTTTATCCTGAACCTTGATTTTGGTACATTGTGAGTACATACATAATTGGCTGTCAGATATGACTCATACATGGAATCAAACAGAGATAAGGGAGATTTTCCCAATTGTGATATGGGAAATTGTTATAACTATGTCCTTCTTTTTTCTTGTAGAACAGATTTCTGAAATCAACAAGTTTTGTAAGAAGAGGACTAAATTTATTAAACAACACATTGATACTGGAACATCTCTAAGCTAATATAATTGGGTGCAAGTATGAACATCTTACAGTTTTTAACTTATATAAGTGATCAAATTATAATATAGAAATGATGTACTTTAAAGAAAGAAATGATTAAACAAATCAATAAGACAAAAATTCAATGTAAAAGTTTTCCAGTTAAATGGAATAGTAAATTTAGAGAAAAATAACAGGATTAGACTCTTTTCTATGAAGAATGTCTGTGTGTGTGTGTTTGTACATATATTTATGTATGCATATGACTGACTTCCAAATTTATCTATCATGAGTTATCTATCATAAGTTCTGAAAATTGCTATAGTCTGACTACTTACTGAATCTATTCCATTGATCCACCACTCTATTTCTGGCCTAGTACCAAATAGTTTTGATGCTGCCACTTTATAATACAGTAATAGATCTGGTATGACTAGGCCACCATTCTTTGCATTTTTATTTATTTTTATTTTTCATTCTAATTATATGCTCTAAAACTTTAATTCTAATTCTGCATTCTATTTTTTTAATTCTGTCTTCTAAAACTATTTCGAATAATGTGTTCCAAGAAATTTTTTCAATTTTTGTATTCTAACAATTTAATTCTAAATATGTGTTCTAAGACTCATTCTAATTCTGTTACAAGACTTTAACTCTAATTCTGTGTTCTAACCTTTAATTCCAATTCTATGTTCTGAGATTTTTAACTCTAATCATGGGTTTTAAGACTTTAATTCCAATTATGGGTCCAAAGACTAATACAAATTTCGTGTTGGAAGACTTTAATTCTAATTCTGTGTTCAAAGACTTTAATTCTCATTCTGGGTTCTAAGATTAATTCTGTTTTTGAAGACTAAGTCTAATTCTGTGTTTGAAGATCAGTTCTAAGTCTGTTCTAATCCTTTAATTCTAACTCTGTGTTCTAAGACTAATTCTCATTCTGTGTTCTAAGATATTTATTCTAATTCTGTGTTCAAAGATTTAATTCTAAGTCAACTAATTCTAATTCTGTTTTCCAACTCTTTAATTCTACTTCTGTGTTCTAACTCTTTAATTCTATTTCTTTGTTCAAAGATTTTAATTCTAATTGTGTGTTCAATGAGTTTAATTCTAATTCGGTGTTCTGAGATTTTACTTCTAATTCTGTTCTAAGATTTTAAATCAAATTCTGTTTCCTAAGACGAATTCTAATTCTAATTGTATGTTCTAAGACATTAATTATAATTCTGTGTTCCAAGGTACTTATTCTAAATCTGTCTTCTAAGACTAATTCTAATTCTGTGTTCCAAGACTTTAAGCCTAAATCTGTGCCTTAATATTTATTTATTTATTTACTTTTAGTTTCCATAATATTTTGAGTTCTAAAATTTTTCCTCATCTCTCTCCCCCCACCCTAAGGTATTGTGCATTCTGATTACCCCTTCCCCCAATCTACCCTCCCTTCTATTACACTCCTTCCCTTCTCTTATCCCCACATCCTCTATTTTTCTTGTAGGGTAAGATAGATTTCCATACCCCATTATCTGTATTTCTTATTTCCCAGTTGCATGTAAAAACAATTGTTTTAACATTCTTTTTTAAAATTTTGAGGTCCAAATTCTCTCCCTTCTTCCCTCTCCAACAATCCCCACTGAGAAGACAAGCAATTCAATACAGGTTATACATGTGTATTATGCAAAAGACTTCTATAAAAGTCATGTTGTGAAAGACTATCTATATTATCCTACATCCTATCCTGCCCCCCATTTATTCTCTTCTCTCTTTTGACCTTGTTCCTCCCCAAAAGTTTTTACTTCTAATTACCCCCTTCTCCCATTTGCCCTCCTTTCTGTCATCCCCACACACAACCCACTTCTCCCCTTCTCCCCTACTTTCCTGTAGTGTAAGTTATATTTTTCCATACAAAATTGAGTGTGCATGTTATTTCTTCCTGAAACCAAATATGATGAGAGTAAGCTTTACTTTTACCATGTCACCTCCCCCTTTTCCCCTCCACTGGAAAAGCTTTTCCTTGCCTCTTTTGTGAGAGATAATTTGCCCCATTCCATTTCTCCCTTTCTCCTCCCAATATATTCCTCTATTAGCTCTTAATTTCATTTTTTTTAGACATCATCCCTTCCTATTCAACTCACCCTGTGCCCTCTGTCTATATGGATATAATCCCTCCAACTACCCAAATACTTAGAAAAGTCTCGAGAGTTACAAATATTATCTTTTCATGTAGGAATGTAAACAGTTCAACTTTAGTAAGTCCCTTATTCTTTCTCTTTCCTGATTACCTTTTCATACATCTTTTGATTCTTATATTTGAAAGTCAAATTTTCAATTCAACTCTGGTCTTTTCATCAGGAATGATTGAAAGTTCTCTATTTCATTAAATGACTATTTTTCCCCTGAAGTATTATATTCATTTTTGCTGGATAGATGATACTTGATTTTAATCCTAATTCCTTTGACTTCTGGAGTGTCATAATCCAAGCTCTTTGATTCCTTAATGTAGAAGCTGCTAGATCTTTTGTTATCTTAATTATATTTCCATAATACTTGAATGTTTCTTTCTAGCTGCTTGCAATAGTTTCTCTTTGACTTGGGAACTTTGAAATTTGGCTACTATATTCCTAGAAGTTTTTCTTTTGGGATCTCTTTCAGGAGATGATCAGTGGATTCTTTCATGTTCTAATATTGCATTAACAAAATTTCAATGCAGAAAAAAACAGAAATTTGCAATTAATTATTAAACTTAAGATTAGTTATTTAAAATATTTTAAATTTGGTGGGGTGAGTAATTTTTTTTTGAGGGGAGTGGTAGGCCAAATAAGTTTGGCAACCTCTGTTCAGAGAGTAGAAAATATCTGGAAGGATGTCTGCCAAAACAAACACAGGAACTATAGAAGACTTAAGTAACTGGAAAAATATAAATTGCTCATGGGTAGGCAGGACTAATGTAACAGAAAATGAAGAACAAAAAGTTAAGAGTATCAAAGGAACTAATAAAAAAAGTAAAGGCAGGAGGTTTAGCAGTATCAGATCTTATACTAGATTACAAATATCAGAACTATCTGGTTCTGACTAAGAAATAGAAAAGTAGCTCATTTTTTAAATATTCTTATCTCAGATACAAGATTTAGGTAAGGATAGAAATAGTAAACTGAAAACAGTAAACTGAAATCTCTAGTTTAATATTCAGAGAACAAATTTAAATGATATCACTAGCAGAATTATGTAGGAACCTCTAGATTTAGAACTAGAGAAGCAGAGTCTCATTTAGAGCTGTCCTGAGAACAAGCATATTGTCCAAAAAATACATAGGAACCAGATAACTACATGAGACATCTGCACCTCCAAAGGTGCTGGTTAAATGGAAATTGAGAATGTATTACCAGGATACAAAGAAACTTGATGTTAATTAATATTGGTAAAAGTATTGTATTCCTTTTGTCCTTTAAGATGTTTATGTTTAAGTTTTCTTGGTTACATTATTGACATGTAAATCTCCCTTCTCAAAACTAGAACACTGTGAGACGTCTAAGTAGTTTGATCTGTATCTGACAATGTAATTATGCAATGATAGTGGATTTAAGAAAAAATGTTATTGCATTATTTGTACTTAGCCATGTGTGGTTGGAAAACTGGATCATCTCTATGTGTTGTTTAGATACTCTTAAGTAAGGACCTAGGTTATGTTATGTTATGTTATGTTATGTTATGTTATGTTATGTTATGTTATGTTATGTTATGTTATGTTTGTTATGTTATGTTACATTATGTTACACTACACTACGTTACGATACAATACGATATGATACGACATGACACGACACAATATGATACGATAGATATGATATGATACGATATGATATGATATGATATGAAATGATATGATATGTTAACCAGAAACTCATATCTAAAGATTGACACAAGGAGTTTTCTTATCTGAAAACTGGCCCTGTACCGATAAATCATTGTGTCTGAGGGCCTCTAACAGGTCCTTCTGAGTACTCCTATAGCTGCCAAACTTGTGGACATGAATTCTTAGGTGATTTGAAGAAAAACTTCATTCTTGAGTAGATGGCAGGACCCTTCAGGGACTCCAGGTTCATTAAGTGTAGACCCAGAAGCAGCTTACACCCCATTGAGACAGCTGTTCCAAGATTCCAGGTGAAGGCTGAGGATACTGTCCTGTTCCTTTCTGTTATATG
The DNA here is from genome assembly GCF_028372415.1 of Notamacropus eugenii. Classification (NCBI taxonomy): domain Eukaryota; kingdom Metazoa; phylum Chordata; class Mammalia; order Diprotodontia; family Macropodidae; genus Notamacropus; species Notamacropus eugenii. The sequence goes on from NC_092875.1 coordinate 211,943,589, forward strand.
CACAAATACTAAAGCCTTGATTCAAGTGTGTGTGTTGGCATTTTCTCCTCTTACATTTTTAAAGCATCCCTTTCATCTCTTTTCTTGTTGCAAACAAAGGATGGCAATTATACCTGGGACATAATACATCAATAGGTCCCTTCAAAGAACTAACTCCCCCAGGCAACATCTCATCTTGGCCCAACTGGACCCTCATGGTATCTTGAATTATACCTTCTCCTCCTTTATTGGCCATAAGAGTATGGGTTCTTCCTTAAGTCCTCCCTTTGGCCAAAAGGGGGAAATGTAAAAATATTAGGAGATACCTTGTTTTCCAAAACTAAGCCCCAGAAAGAAGGCTATGACCTGAGCTTGGCATAACAGCAGTGCTTTGCATTCTGGATTATCTCACTCTCTTGAAGATCTCAGTCACAGCAAAATCCCAGAGTTGTTTCACATCAGCATCAGGTGGTCTCTGAACTTGGACAAGCATCTGTAGTATCCATGTTCTGGCCATGAAGCCAACTTGTTACTTTGTGACTGTTATCCATCACTGTCAGGACTACAGCTCACTATGTAGCAATTGGTGTAAGTATTGAGATTTGACCACCCTATCTCCACCACCCACCCAGGGGTGGGGCTCCAGTCCATGTATCTTTGCTTGCAAGCTCTTTCCCTCACTTTGACAAACTTCTATTTGATTCCTGACTCTACTGTCTCTCACCTACTTAGTTCAACTCTGGCCACCCATAGGTGAGAGAGTAGTGCAGTTCTAGTTGATAGTAGCTAGGTGGTGCAATAGATATAGTATTTGGTCTGAAGTCAGAAGGAACCTCAGTTCAAATCTGGTCTCAGACACTTGTTAGCTGTGTGACCATGTGCAAATCACTTAACCTTGTTTGCCTCAGTTTCCTCATTTATAAAATCAGCTGAAGAAAGAAATGGCAAAATATTCCAGTATCTTTTTTCTATAAAATTTCAAATGGAGTGGTGAAGAGGCAGAAACAGCTACATCAACAAAATAACAACAGCAATTTACTGAAAGGACAGTATGATTTTAAAAAAAAAGTTTGGAGAACACGGTTGTAAGGAATGCAACCAATGGTTTTCAGCAGGATATAGGTGATAAGATGCAACTCTGAGCCCAAAGAGTATTTTCAAACAGTTTCAATCAAAAGGAAATATTTGAAACCAAATACCAGGAGGTGATATACTATGAGCAAACTATTGAAATGCAGTGAATGGATTCTATTACTTTTATGATATGATAATTTCCATTTTTTAGTACTTAATCTATTTTTTTCCAATGGATTCATTATTTCTTCTGTGTGACTTTCCTCTCGATCAATGCTGATCACCACCCACACATGTCTTCTCATCCTTTATAATGATTGGCCATAGTAATGAGGAAAAATATATTAATATTGTATTCTTTATTTCAGGTATGTCTGCCAGAGATATTTTTGTTAATTTGACAATAATGTAAATTAAGGCATTTGAGAGAGACAGAGAAAGATAAACAAAGACAAACAGAGAGAGATCCAAATAAAGTCTCTTTATGCTCTCATCTTTGTATCTACCCGAGAAAGTTGAAATTCAAGTAATATCTATAGGAATCTTGAATAAGGAAAAGGTTAAAATGTATTATAATACAGTTTGATGTCAGCATTCTACAACAATGGCCTTTTAATCTTCAAATACAACTATGTGATTCCTTAATCACATACTTAAAGGAACTTCCTTTTCTTGATCAATACATTAATTCTTGCTGAGTGAGAGATGGCACTGGTATTAAGGGGTTCACAGCATCAGTCATTTCAGAGAATGGGAGACCCATGATTGTAAACCAATTGGGGGTGCTAAGTTTGGTTATCAACTTTAAAACATTTTCCTTAGTTTTTGTTCTTGACCTGCTACACACTTTCCCAAAGAGAGAAGTCTGAAGTGGGTTTTAGGTTAGTGAAATATTTCTTAATATTTCAATGGAATTAAAAATGTGATTTTTAATATACTTGAAAATTTCTCTTCCATATTTCCTTCACAAAAAATCTGCCCAATAAGTTACAATTCTTTTGTGCAGTTTCTTAACATTCCATAAGTGCAAGTCTAGTGCTTGGTCTGTATATCTTATGTTTCTCACTTACTATGGGAGAAATCCATTCCCACTATATTTTCTAACAATATACTTCCTGACTTTCCTTTATGACCATGTACTAGGCCTGAATTATATCCATCTGCCTCCCTTAAATATTATCATTCTGGAGAAAATATTTTTAAGTTCAAGTCATTGTCCTAGAAAGAGTGTCCCAAGTTATGTAATATCTTCTCAACAAATGCCAGTTCCACAAAGACACACTGTGAAAACCAAATAAACCTATTTATCCAAACTTAGACATTAGAAAACTTACACACATTAGAATATATCAAAGTTAGAGTAAATTGAAGAGAAAGAGGAAGAGAGAGAGAAAGAGAGAGAGAGAGAGAGAGAGAGAGACAGAGACAGAGACAGAGACAGAGACAGAGACAGAGAAACAGAGACAGACTGAGATCCTAGATCTCATTCAAGGGAAAATTCTCCATAAGTCTCTAGCATAGTTAGCTGGGAATATGGAGAGGAAAAAGCCATTTACTCTGCTACATGTTAGCATCCACTGAGTATCTTTCTCTTTTCCCATAGCTCTCTCCCTGAAAAAATATATTTATTGCATCATAATCTGAAAAGGATTCATTTAATATTTCTGCCTTTCTGCACTGTATTATGAGGCTTTTATGCCCTAGTGCATGGTTGACTTTTGTTTAGGTGCCTTGTACCACTGAGAAGAAAAGGATATATTCCTTTCTATCTCCATTCAAATTTCTCCAGATGTCTACTATATGTAACTTTTCTAAATTTCTACTCACCTCTTTAAGTTCTTTCTTGTTTATTTTGTGGTTAGATTTGTCTAATTCTGAGATGAGGAGTTTGTTGTCCCTCCACTAGTATAGCTTTGTGATCTTCTGTCCATTTCTTCCTTTAGCTTCTTTAGCTTCTCCTCTAAGAATTTGGATGCTATGCCACTTGGTGCAGGTATCTTTAGTAATAATATTACTTCATTGTCTATGGTAACTTTTAGTAGGAGACAATTTCCTTCCTTGACTCTTTTGATTAGATCAGTTTTTGCTTTTGCTTTTTCTGAGATCACAATTGCTACCCTTGCTTTTTTGTTTGTTTTACTTCAGCTGAAGCATAATATATTCTACTCCAGTCTTTCACCTTTACCCTGTGTGCATCTCCCTATTTCAAACGCTTTTCTTGTAAACAACATATTGTAGTATTAATGTTTTTAATCCATCCTGCTATCTGCTTCTGTTTTTTTGGAGAGTTCATATCATTCACATTCACAGTTACGATTACTATCTGTGTCTTTCTCTCCATCCTATCCCCACATTTGGGCAGGGAGTGGATAGAGTACCAGTGCAGGAGTCAAGAGGATCTAAATTCAAATCTCACCTCAGACACTTGACCCTCCCTAGCTATGTGACCTTGGACAAGTCACTTAACCCCAATTGCCTCATCCTGGTTCATCTCCAGTCATCCTGATGAATAATCACTGGATTCAGATGGCTCTGGAGGAGAAGTGAGGCTGGTGACCTGCACAGCCCTCCCTCACTCAAAAAACATAGTCAGGTGCAAGTCATGTCATTTCTCTGATGGCATGATCTTCTTCTGCAATGAAGGATGAACACACACAACCCTTCATTTATGCTTTATTTCTCCCTTCTCTCTTTCCCTCCTCAAAAGAGTTTTGCTTTTGACCACTACTGCCCTCAATCTTCCCTCCCTTCTATTATCCACTCCATTTTCTTTCCCTTTTCCCTTACTACTTCTTCCCTCCCTTCTTACCATCCTCTCCCTTTTCTTTCCCCTTTCCCCTCCTATTGCCTATATGGAAAATTAGATTTCTATTTCTGGGTGAGTATGTTATTAACTCTTTGAACCAAATCCGATGAGAGTAAACTTCAAACAGTGCTCATCTCCCTCCCTTCTTTCACTCTACCATAATATGTTTCATGCCTCTTAATGTGATGTAATTTACCCTTTTCAGCGTTATCCAGTCCTTGTTTCCCATTGCATCCCTGTTTTAACACTTAATTGAGTATTTTTTATCATCATGTCAGTTAATTTATACCCATATTCTCTGTCTATGTATATTCTTTTAAAATGTCATAATAAAGATAGAGTCCTCAAGATTTACAAGTGTCATCTTCCCATGTAGGGATGTAAAGAGTTGGCCATTATTGAATAACGTGGATTGTTGTTTTTTTTTTTTCATTCTTTTTTTCCTATTTACCTTTTTATGCCTCTCTTGGATTTGAAGATCAAATTTTTCATTGAGCTCTGGTCTTTTCATCAGGAAGGTCTGCAAGTCCCTTATTTCATAGAATTGCCTGAAAGATTATACTCAATTTTTCTGGGTAGTTGAACCTTGGTTGTAATGAAAGCTCCTTTGCCTTACAGAATATCATATCCTTAGCACTGTAATCTTTTGATGTAGAAGTTGTGTGATTCTGACTATAGTTCCAGGATATTTGAACTGTTCTTTCTGGGTGTTTGCAGTGTTTTCTCCTTGCCCTGATAATTCTGAAATATGGCTACAATATTTGGGGTCTCTTTTCAAGAGGTGATTGGTTGATTCTTTTGATGACTATTTTACCTTTTGAGTCTAGGACCCCGGGGTAGTTTTCCTTGATGATTTCTTGGAAGATACTGTCCAGGTTCTTTTTTCATCATGACTTTCTGGTAGACCAATAATTCTTAAATTACCTCTCCTGGATCTATTTCCAGATATTTTACGTTTTCTACTATTTTTTTCATTCTTTTTATCATTTGACTGATTCTTGATGCCTCATAGAGTCATCAGCTTCTATTTTCCCAATTCCAATTTTTAACAAATTGTTTTCTTCAGTTGGCTTTTTTACCTCCATTTCCACTTGACCAATTTTACTTCTTAAGGATTTTTCTTCCATTTCATCCATTGTATTTTTTAAAGGAATTGATAATTTTTTCTTCTATCTCTCTGATCTCTTTTTTAAAATCCTTCTTGAGCTCATCCAAGAATGATTTTGGGGCTTGAGACCAGTTCATATTCCTTTTAGAAGCTTTGGATGTGGGTATAGTGTCAACACTGTCCTTTCCTGAATTCATGTTTTGATTTTCCCTGGCCCCATATGAAGAATATATTGTGTTTGGTTTTCTAAGTTGCTTTTTTGCTCATTGTGATTGTCTTTTTCCTGGCTTTTGAAGTAGATTTCTGTTTCTGGGGCATGGGGGCTCTGTCTCACACTTCTTGTGCTGGGGTATAGGGGAATGATTACTGTGTTTGTGTGCTGTGGCCTCTGATTCTGGGAGCTGTTGCAGGTGCTGAGGTGCTGAGGTGGAACTTACTGAAGCATATGGAGGCCAGGTGAAGTCCTTTTGTTTTTCCCTGTACTTACACTGAAATTCACTGCATGAGGTGTATGTAGAGGAGGGGTGGTTTGATCACTGGAGCTCTCCTCCTTCATTAGAGCTGTACTAGAACCTAGGTTGGCTCAGCCACTGTTGAATGCTAGTCCATGCTCGTGTTTGTCAATTCCCCTGGCTGTGCAAAGGCACACAGAGATCCTACTGTTGCTACATGCTGGCAATATCACCCTGGGACTCAGGATCTCTCATGAGTCTGTTGATATGGGACCTGCTGCTGGATTGCTGGGAAGCTTTTCATCCTGCACTGGTTCCCCTCAGCCACAGCAAGAGGGACCTTTCCTGTTAATCCTCCCCAGCCTTTTGAGCTAAAAAAATGTTCCATAAACTTTCTTTCTGTAGGCTCCACTATTCCAGGATTTTTCCTGGGGCAATATCCCCTGAAATTTTTCAAGGTCAACAAGGGAAGGTGAGAATACCTTACTGTTTAATATGCCATCTTGGTCCCTGGAACTTTTCCTGTGTACAGTTATTTTAACCTAAAAGAATATCAATCCCTTGAGTTTATAGATTTAAATTTTTATATATATTTTGCCTTTGAATCTTCATTGCCTAGCACAGTGATGGTCATATGGAAGTCTAACAATTATCATAAACCATTGTTATAATATTTAGATTGTAAAATGTTGTCACATGCTATCATAATATGCAGATTGTGGGTTGACCCTTTCAATTAAATAAAGCAGTTATTATGATAAAACTTGAAACATAATTCAATTTATATTCACAGTCAAGATTAGTACAGAGCTCAACAGAAATCAGTGAAGTCTTTTGCTTCCTGTAAATTGAAATTGATGTTTCCTTTTTGGATTTTTCACATGAAAATAAACAATGAACATATAAAATATTGCATGTCCTCTAGAGAACAGTATGGATTCTTCTTTGTTTTCTAAAATTCTTCACTCATTCTCAATCACTATTTGTTTGAAAACTGAGCATTCTTAGAGGAAACTATGAAACTAAATTATGTACAACTAGTCTCTCTTTGCAGATCACACCTCTGTGTCTTCATCCTGTCTTTGTTTATACTACAAAAACAGTCTATTGTTCTGTAAGATTTGAGTGAACTTATGAAGCAATTATTTATCTACATTTCTGACTGAATAAGTATTAGCATGATCCAAAGAAAAAGAAGATGAAAAAATTCTTGAGCTATTAAAGTTTTACACACACACACACACACACACACACACACACACACACACACACATACACACACATACACACACGAAGGTGACCACCAATTGAAGAATGACTAAATAAATTATGGTATATGAATGAAAATGAATTCAGAGAAACTTGAGATATGTTACAGAGTGAATAAAACCATAAGAAAACATTATTACAGCCTTGTAAAAAAGTATTTATATGGGTGTATGTGTATGTATGTTTACATATATATACATACATATATCTACACATATATACACACATATGTTTACATATATATACACACACACACATATACTCACATACACATATGTGTTTGTACACACACAGTTGGAATACTTAAGAACTAATCAATACTATGACCAAACAATTCCAGAAGACTGAATGTGAAGCAACCTTCCCACTTGGTGAAAGAAAGTGATAGACTAGAAATTCAAAATGAGACATATCTTTCAATGTGTACAAGTTATAAGCTGGTTTTATTTGACTATGATGCATTTGCTATGATTTTTATTTTTACTAGGAAGGCTTATTTTGCTACCCTTTGAGTTTAGGAATACATTTGGGAGGGAAAAGAGAGGTAATGATAGTGATGCCAAAACGAAAGGGAGTCATTTAGGTACATTTTAAAAATTCATAACAGTAGAAAATTCAGAGAGAAACACAAGCAATACATCTTTGAAACTAATATGTTGAATATATACTTTTAAAAAAGCTACATCAAATAGATGTGCAGTGTCTTATGGAGCCATTTTCATGACCCTGTCTGTATACAGAAATATTTGCTTGTAGTCAGAATACCAAAAAAAAGTGAAAACAGTTTAAAAATTTTAAGGCAAGTTATATACAGGCCAACTGTGTGAGGAATCTTCCTAATTATGAGGCTTAGGATCTGTGTTTGTTTTTAATCACTTAAGCAAATATATGTATACTGTTTTAAGCAATTCATTTAAGAAATAAATGAATATAAGCTAGTCAATACTTTGGCAAGAGATGCGTATCTCAGATTTTGACAAGCACATTCATTTACTTCTGTTTCATTCTACAATTTTCTTGTAGTAGAGTCAGTTATGAAACTCATTCAAGTAATACAAAATTTAACATACTCATAGACTCTACTAATTAATAATCAAAATGTTATTTTTTTTCAGTTCAAAAGAAAGAAAATTAAAAAAAACCATAAAGGTAATTTACTTTAAGCATTACAATGATCATGATAGAAATCATCTTTAGTTTAAAAAAATCATTAGATGTATCCAGTAATGGTTAGCACACTTTTCCTATGCTCTATGCATGTCTATGCCCAAAAAGGAAGGTTCTTTTCAAACCTGACAGTTTTCTTTGCATTAAAACGAATACAAGAATGGAAAATACTGACACTAATGTAGTTTTTCTGGGAACAAAACCCATGGAAAGCTTGATTTACATACACATAGCTGGGCTACAGTATGGCTCAATGGATAGACCACTGGACCTGGAGTCACAGCAACCTGAGCTCAAATCCAGACTCAGATACTCACTAGCTGTGTGACCCTGGGAAAGTCTTTTAACTTCTGATTTCCTTAATCCACTGGAGAAGTAAATGGCAAATCATTCCAATAACTTTGCCAAGAAAGCCCCATAGGGGGTCATTAAGAGTTAAAATGACAGAAGGATCGAACAGCAACAGTAGAAAGATTTATTGGACAAAATTTAAAAAATGCAACATTCTCCCTCCCTGGGTCAGGAAAGGAAGCCAGTAAAAGGATGCTCCAAATATCCTTGCAAGTCATTCTGCAGAGAGGGAAGGAGCAATATTTTTAAAAAAAAAAGGTTTTCATGACTTATTTTTTATAATTCTTCTTTACTTGTTTTAACCCTCACTACCAAACAAAAACAAACAAACAACACCAACAACAAAAATGAAGCTCCACAAATCACAAATTAATTTTCTCTTTGTAAGAGTAACATATTTCTCATAGAGCATGAAGCTGTGATAGTGAGCCAAAAATTGGAACAGTTGTCATGTTTTAACAACTAAGCAAAGGCTGAGGCCTAGTCACAGGACAGCATAAAATCCTTTAGTGTAATCTGCTTTTTCTTAACTCTAAAAGTGGAATAACTTCTTGCTTTTGCCACAGCCCTTATCTGTGCATTTTTAGATAGATTTAAGCTCTTCCTCTTTAGTGTTTTGCTCTGAGACAGTCAAAATGCATCAAAAAACACATTTACCTTCAGTATAAATACACTATTTGTATTTACTATATGTACTATTGTTACTGTTGTACCTTATTCCTCATGAAAGAGATGGGTGCTGGGCATGGTGCAAAGCTAAACTATGGAATATGAGTAAATATTATGTAGAAACTATGTGAGGCTATAAAACTCAGTCACCAAAGCAAAAGTAAGAGAATTCAGATGTTCCTTTGAGACTGGTAGGAGGCATAACTTCTCATCTCTTATAAATGAGGAAAATGGAACAGGAAAAATGATTTTCCATGGCTAAAATAGCTACTAGAAGATCATGAGCCATCATGTGCCTCCCAGGTTATTTTCCCTATTTGAAATAAAGGTTTGTTTTATATATATATTTAATCATGTAACATTTGTATCATAGCAATCACAGGATTTTAAAGTTATAAAGAACCTCAGAGACCACTTAATGTAACTAATGTAACAAGAAGGAGATAGATTCAATATACAGCAAAGACATCAATTTTGTATTTGGTCAATGTAAAAATTTGTTTTACTTGACTATACATATTTGTAACAAGAGCTTATTTTCTTTCTCCTCAAAAGGGTAGGAGAAGAGATGAGGAAAGAAAATAAACGTTTGATCATTTTCCCCATTCCTCTTCTGTAACTGCCAAGGCTTTTTCTTTGAATTTATCTTCCATTTATACTTCATAGTTATTATACTACAATATTTTTTTTCCTTTTGCGCATTGCCTCCTCCATGCAGAATGTGACAATTTTTGGAGGACAGAGAAACTATTTTTGACTTCTAAAATGGTAGACACAAGTTCATTTTGTCATCCTTTGCTTAGTATCTCAGTCCAATATTTGATGGGCATAGTTCTAAACTGCTCTCCAGAATGGTTGGATGAGCTCACAGCTCCACCAACAATGAATTAGTGTTCCAACTCTCCCATATCCTCTCCAACATTCATCATTTTCCTGTTCTTTCATGTTTGCCAATGTAATTCCCTTATCCCCATCTTTGCCATTTTCTTGGTGTAATGTGGTACCTCAGAGTTGTTTTGATTTTTATCTCTCTAATCAAAAGTGATTTAGAGCATTTTTTTCATATGATTATAGATACCTTTAATTTATTCCTCTGAAAATTGCCTGTTCATATCCTTTGACCATTTATCAATTGGGGAATGACTTGTATGGTTATACATTTGAGTCAGTTCTCTATATATTCTAGAAATGCGACCTTTATCCCAGAGATTAGCTGTAAAAATTCTTTCCCAATTTACTACATCCCTCCGAATTTTGGTTGCATTGGGTTTGGTTGTGCACAAAGTTTTCAGTTTAATGTAATCAAAATTATCCATCTTGCATTTCATAATGCTTTCTATCTCTTCTTTAGTCAAAAATTCTTCCCTTCTCCATAAATCTGATAAATACACTACTCCTTGCTCCTCCAGTTTGTCCATGGTATCAATCTTTATACCTAGATCGTGTACCCATTTGGACTTTATTCTCATGTACAGTATCAGGCATGGGTCTATGCCTAGTTTCCACCACACTGTTATCCAGTTTTCCCAACAATTTTTGTCTAACAGTGAGTTCTTATCCCAGAAGCTGGGATCCTTGGATTTATCAAACAGGAGGTTGCTGTATTCCTTGCCTACTGTGTCTTGAGTGCCAAGTCTATTCCTCTTGTTTACCCTTCTGTTTCTTAGCCAATACCAAGTGGTTTTGAAAATTTCTGCTTTATAGTACAATTTGAGATCTGGTAGCACTAGGCCACCTTCCCTAGCATTTCTTTTCATTAGTCCCGTTGATATTCTGGACCTTTTGTTCTTCCAGATGAATTTTGATGTTATTTTATTCATCTCTAGAAAATAATTATCTGATAGTTTAATTGGTATGGCACTAAATAAGTAAATTAATTTAGGTAGAATTGTCATTTTTATTACATTAGCTCAGCCTACCCAGACTTTATTTATGCAAAACGTGTCTTGTAACTGTGTTCATATAGGTTAACTCCCAAGTATTTTATAGTGTCTACCCTATCTTTAAATGGGATTTCTCTTCCTATCTTTTGCTGTTGGACTTTGTTGCTAATGTATAGGAATGCAGAAGATTTGTGTGGGTTTACTTTGTAACATGCAACTTCTCCAAAGTTGTTTATTATTTCAAGTAGTTTTTTACTTGAACCTCTGGGATTCTCTAAGTATATCATCATATCATCTGCAAAGAGTAATAACTTAGTTTCTTCTTTGCCTATTCTTATTCCTTCAATTTCTTTTTCTTCTCTTATTTTGTCAGCTAACATTTCTAGTACCGTATTGAATAATAGTGGTGATAATGGACATCCTTGTTTCACCCCTGATCTTATTGGAAATGCATCTAGCTTGTCCCCATTGCATATAATGCTTCCTGAAGGTTTTAGGTAGATACTGTTTATTATTTTATGGAAAGCTCTCTTTATTCCTATGTTCTCCAGCATTTTTAATAGGAATGGGTGTTGTATTTTGTCCAAAGCTTTTTCTGCATCTATTGAGATAATCATGTAGTTTCTGTTAGTTTTGTTGTTGATATGATCTATAATGCTAATAGTTTTCCTAATATTGAACCAGCCCTGCATTTCTGGTATGAATCCTCCTTGATCATAATGTATTATTCTCATAATAAGATGCTGTATTCGTTTTACTAAAATCTTATTTAAAATTTTTGCATTTATATTCATTAGAGAAATTGGTCTATAATTTTCTTTTTCTGTTTTGTCTATTCCTGGTTTAGGTATCAAAACTATATTTGTATCATAGAAAGAATTTGGGAGGACTTCTCCAATTTTCTTTCTTTTTTTTATATTCTTTTTTTTCTTTTTTTATTTAACTTTTAACATTTATTTTCACACAATTTTGGGTTACAAATTTTCTCCCCTTTTATCCCCTCCCCCCCCCCCAATCCGAGCTTTCTGATTGCCCCTGTGACCTATCTGCTCTCTCCTCTATCCTCCCTCCCTGCCCTTGTCTCTGTCTTCTCTTTTGTCCTGTAGGGCCAGATAGCTTTCTTGACCCCTTAACCTCTATTTCTTGTTACCCAGTGGTAAGAACATTACATTTGGTCCTAACACTTTGAGTTCTAACCTCCTTAGCTCCCTCTCTCTCCACCCCTTCCCCTTGAAAGACAGGCAATTCAATATAGGCCATATCTGTTTAGTTTTGCAAATGATTTCCATACTAGTTGAGTTGTATAGGACTAACTATATTTCCCTCCATCCTATTCTGTCCCCCTTTACTTCTATTTTCTTATGGTCCTTTCCCTCCCCATGAGTGTTGACCTCGTATTGCATTTTCCTCCCCATTCCATCCCCTCCATCCTCCCCCCCACCCTGCTTGTGCCCCTGTCCCCCACTCTCCTGTATTATGAGATAGGTTTTCCTATCAAAATGAGTGTGCATTATATTCTTTCCTTTAGTGGAATGTGATGAGAGTAGACCTCATGTTTTTCTCTTTCCTCCCCTCTTTATCTCACCACTAATAGGTCTTTTGCTTGCCTCTTTTATGAGAGATAATTTGCCCCATATAACTTCTCCCTTTCTCCTCCCAATATTTCTCTCTCACTGCTAGATTTCATTTTTTTTTAAAGATATGATCCCATCCTCTTCAATTCACTCTGTACACTCTGTCTCTATGCATGTGTGCGTGTGTGCATGTGTGTGTGTGTGTACTCCCACCCAGTACCCAGATACTGAAATGTTTCAAGAGTTACAAATATTGTCTTTCCATGTAGGAATGTAAACAGTTAAACTTTAGTGAGTCCCTTATGACTTCTCTTTGCTGTTCACCTTTTCATGGTTCTTCTTCATTCTTGTGTTAGAAAGTCAAATTTTCTTTCCAGCTCTGGTCTTTTCATCAGGAAAATTTGAAAGTCCTCTATTTCATTGAAAGACCATTTTTTCTCCTGAAGTATTATACTCAGTTTTTCTGGGTAGGTGATTCTTGGCTTCAGTCCTAGTTCCTTTGACTTCTGGAATATCCTATTCCATTCCCTTCTATCCCTCAATGTAGAGGATGCCAGATCTTGTGCTATCCTGATTGTATTTCCACAATACTTGAATTGTTTCTTTCTAGCTGCTTGCAATATTTTCTCTTTCACCTGGGAATTCTGGATTTTGGCCACAATGCTCCTAGGAGTTTCTCTTTTTGGATCTCTTTCGTGTGGTGTTCTGCGGATTCCTTGAATATTTATTTTGCCTCCTGGTTCTAGAATCTCAGGGCAGTTTTCCTTGATAATTTGATGGAAGATGATGTCTAGGCTCTTCTTTTGATCATGGTTTTCAGGTAGTCCCAGAATTTTTACATTGTCTCTCCTGATTCTATTTTCCAGGTCAGTTGTTTTTCCAATAAGATATTTCACATTATCTTCCATTTTTCGAATCTGGCGGTATGTTCTGAGATATCTGTCTTTCTCGAAAAGTCCTTAGCGTCCATCTGTACCATTCCAGATTTGAAAGATCTATTTTCTTCTGTGAGCTATTGAATCTCCTTTTCCATTTGGTTAATTCTGCTTTTGAAAGCATTCTTCTCCTCATTGGCCACTTGCACCTCCCTTGCCAGCTGAGTTAGGCTAGTTCTCAAGGTGCCAATTTCTTCAAGATTTTTTTGATTCTCCTTTAGCAGGGAGCTGATCTGCTTTTCATGCTTCTCCCTCATCCCTCTCATTTCCCTTCCCAGTCTTTCCTCCGCCTCTCTAACTTGATTTTCAAAATTCCTCTTGAGCTCTTCCATGGCCCGAGCCCATTGGGTGGGCTGGGACACAGAATTCTCGATTTCTGTGTCTTTGCCTGATGGCAAGCATTGTTCCTCCCCATCAGAAAGGAAGGGAGGAAGTGTCTTTTCTCCACTAAAATACCCTTCAATAGTTTTATTTCTTTTCCCTTTTCTTGGCATTTTTTCCAACCAGTGGCCTGACCTCTGAATGTTCTCCTCACACCCACCTCGCCTCCTGGTCCTCCCAGCCAGCATTTGGGGACTGAGATTCAAATGCTGCTTCCTGCCTTAGAGTTTTTGGCGGGGGCAGGGCTGCTATTCAGTGTTAAATTTAGTTCAGGTGCTGAGGTCATGGGCAGGGCCGCCTCTCTGGCTCAGTTCCCTCAGCTGGTTTATGCATAGACCTTCCACAATGGATCCAGGCTCCCACCCGCTTGGGGAGCCCCTGTCTGCAGCCGCCTCTCAGCTTCCATCTCCTGGGGGGGCCCGAGCCATGGGAGCACCCCACTCCCCTCTCAACCCGCCAAAGAGACTCTCTCACCTACCCCCGTCAGTCACCTGTTGGTGGGGGGGCTTGTGCTGCCACTGAAGATCCCGTCTCTGGAGCCCTCCCAGATCCGTGTCTCTCAGAGCCGCGGCCGCCGCCACCGCCGCAGGTCCGGGCTGGGCACCGTGTCTGCAGCGCAACCGACCTTTTGTGAGAGGTTTGCAGGTCCCTCTATGGATGGGGGGACCCGCGTGGCCGCTGGAGATCCCTTCCCCGTAGCCCTCTTGGATCTCTTCCCCTCGGTGTCGTGGCCCCAGCGGGACTGCACTCTGCTCCCCCTCTCGGCGCCCAGTCCGCAGCGCAAAGGACCCCCCTGCGAGAGGTTTGCAGGTCTCTCCGGAGCAGAAATCTCCCTTGCTCCAATACTCCGTGGTCTCTGGGTGCAGAATTCGCCCTGGCTTGGTCCCCTCTAGCCGCTCTGTGGTTTGTGGGCTCGGAGCTGTGTGTATGTGCATCTTTCTACTTCATCATCTTGGCTCCGCCTTCTTCCCCAATTTTCAAAAAATAGTCTATATAGCATTGGAATTAACTGTTCTTTAAATGTTTGATAGAATTCACTTGTGAATCCATCTGGCCCTGGAGATTTTTTCCTAGGGAGTTAATTGATGGCTTGTTCAATTTCTTTTTCTGAGATGGGGTTGTTTAAGTATTCAACTTCCTCTTCTGTTAATCTGGGCAATTTGTATTTTTTTAAAATACTCATCCATCTCTTTTAGACTATTGAATTTGTGGGCATAAAGTTGGGTAAAGTGATTTCTAATTATTTTTTTAATTTCCTCCTCGTTGGAGGTGAGTTCACCCCTTTCATTTTTAATATTAGTAATTTGATTTTCTTCTTTCTTTTTTTTAAATCAAATTGACCAAAGGTTTATCAATATTATGAGTTTTTTTGTAAAACCAACTATTGCTTTTATTTATTAATTCAATAGTTTTCTTAATTTCAGTTTTATTTATCTTTTCTTTGGTTTTCAGTATTTCTAATTTGGTATTTACTTGGGGATTTTCAATTTGTTCTTTTTCTAGCTTTTGCAACTGCATGCTCAAGTCATGATCTCCTCTTTCTTTATTTTACTTATGTAGGCATTCAAAGATATAAAACTTCCCCTAAGAACTGTTTTGGCAGTACCCATAAGATTTCTTAGCTTGTCTCATTATTGTCATTTTCTTGAATGAAGTTGTTGATTGTTTCTATGATTTCTTCTTTAACTCACTCCTTCTTTAAGATTAGATTATTTAGTTTCGAATTGATTTTTGGTTTATCTTTCCATGATCTTTTAATACATATAATTTTTATTGCGTTATGATATGAGAAGGATGCATTGGTTATCTCTGCCTTTCTGCACTGTATTGTGAGGTTTTTATGTCCTAACACATGGCCAGTTTTTGTTAATGTGCCATGGACCACCTAGAAAAAGGTATATTCCTTTCTAATCCCATTCAATTTTCTCCAGAGATGTATCATATCTACCTTATCCAGAGTTTTATTTACCTCCTTACCATCTTTCTTGTTTATTTTGAGGTTAGATTTGTGAAGTTCAGAGGGGGAGGTTGAGGTCCTCCACTAGTATAGTTTTGCTGTCAATTTCTTCCTTCAACTCCCCCAACCTCTCCTTTAAGAATCTGGATGCTATACCACTTGGAGTATACATGTTTAGTAATGATATTGACTCATTGTCCATGGTGCCTTTCAGCAGGATATAGTTTCCATCCTTATCTATTTTGATTAGATCTATTTCTGTTTTTGCTTTGTCTGAGACTAGGATTGCTACACCTGCTTTTTTTACATCAGCTGAAGCACAATATATTCTGCCCCAACCTTTGACCTTTATCCTGTGTGTATCCTCCCATTCCAAATGTGTTTCTTGTAAACATCATATTGTTTGATTATGACTTTTAATCCATTCTGCTATCCATCTCTGTTTTATGGGAGAGTTCATTCCATTCACATTCACAGTTATGAATACAGTCTTTGTATTTCCCTCCATCCTCTTTCGTACCATTTGTTCTTTTAACTCTCCCATCCCCCTTCCCCACTTCAGTAGTATTCACTTTTCACCACCTCCTCCTGCAGCCTTCCCTTCCTTCTTTTAGCCCCACTACCTTTTACTCCCCTTTACCCTTATTGCGTCTTCCCTCCTTTTTAGCTTCCCTCCCCTTTCTTCCACCTTCCCCTCCTACTGCCTATAGAGCTAGCTAGGATTATCTACTTAAATTTATTGTTCCCTCCTTGAACCAAATCAGATGAGAGTACCTCTCAAACAATGCTCATCTCCTTCTCCTCTTTCCCTCTACTGTAATTTTGTACTTCTTCCTGTGATGTAATTTACCATTTTCTGTTTCCTCCTTTTCATACCTCCTGTTACAATCCCTTTGCATACTTAAATCATATTGTTAACATGACATCATTTACTTTATACCCGTTCCCTCAATGTATATCCCTTTTATATTTCATAATAGATGGAGAATTCTCAAGATGAACAGGTATCATCTTCCCTTATAGGGAGGTAAGCAGTTTGCCCAAATTGAGTAACAGGGTTTTTTTCCTTCCTGTTTACCTTTTTATGCTTCTCTTGAAACCTGCATTTAAAGATTGAATTGTCTATTAAGTTCTGGCGTTTTGTCAGGAAGGTCTGGAAATCCCTTACCTCACTGAATGACTGTCTCCTTGCTAGAAATATTATGCTGAACTTTGCTGGGTAGTTGATCCTTGGTTGTAGTCCCAACTCCTTTGCCTTATGGAATATTGGATTCCAATTCCTTCAGTCTTTTAATGTAGTAGCTGCAAGGTCCTGTGTGACCCTTTCTGTAGCTCCCCAATATTTGAATTGTTTCTTTCTGGCTGCCTGTAGTATTTTCTTCTTCACTTGATAGTTCTGGAATTTGGCAATGTTGTTTCTTGGGGTTTTGAGTTTGGGATCCCTTTCAGGAGGTAAATGGTGGATTCTTTCGATGATTATTTTGCTCTCTGGGTCTAGCACTTCTGGGCAGTTTTCCTTGATGATTTACTGGAAGATATTGTCCAGACTCTTTTTTTTCATCATGGCTTTCTGGCAGGCCAATAATTCTTAAATTTTCTCTCCCGGATCTATTTTCCAGGTCAGTTGTTTTTCCAGTTAAATATTTTGCATTTTCTTCTATCTTTTCATTCTTTAGATTTTGTTCGACTGATTCTTGCTGTCTCACTGAGTCGCTAGTTTCTACTTGCCCATTTCTAATCTTTATGAAATTGCTTTCTTTAGTTAACTTTTGGATCTCCTCATTTTTCCTTTTAATTAGTTATTTTCTCTAGTTAATTTTTGTACTTCCTTTTCCATTTGTCCAATTTTCCCAGTTAGGTTTTGTGTTTTCTTTTCCATTTGACCAACTGTTCCTTTTTAGGGAATTATTTTCTCCAGTTAATTTTTGTACTTCCTTTTCCATTTGTTCAATTTTCCTTTTCAAAGAGATGTTCTCATCAGTGAATTCTTTTTTCATAATTTTAAAATCGTTGGCCAGTTTTTCTTGTATTTCCTTCTTCAACTTTTTCAGGAGAGCTATTTGTGCATGTGAGCAGTTCATAATCCCTTCTGAAGTTTCAGATGGAAGTACAGTCTCAGTACTGACCTCATTGGTATTTGTGTTTTGGTCCTTATCCCCATAGAAAGATTCTATGGTTTTTTTAGTGTTTATTTTGCTTTTTTTTTATTCATGATGGTGATTGTGTGTTTTGGCTTCTGGTTCTTTCAGTTAGAAGCTGCAGAACTTGGTGTTGAGCTGATTTGTGTGAAAAAGCAAAGAGCAGGTTTTTGTTTTGGGTTTCCCTGATCAGCCCTGGGGTTAGCTTGTTAAGTGTGGGGGAGGGGTGATCTGGTCAGGGGAGATCTCCTCAGCTGAACTGAGGCAAAGGCAAGCTCAGGGGATGGTGATCCCAGCCTCCCTATTGTCTTCCCATTTCCCCTGGAATGCTGAAGCACGCCTAGATGCTAGTGTGAGTTCCCACACCTCCTGGGGCTCCTCTCCTGGTGCTGAGGCTTGCCTGGGTCCTAGTGCAAGTTTCCTCCAGCCTGGGTCCTCTGTCCTTCTGGTTTGCCTCCACCACAGTAGGCGGAACCCCCCTTAATCATTTTCCTAGCCTCAGGTGTTATGAGATTATTTGCCCCCTCTGCTGTTCCTGCTGATTCAGGAATTTTCTGGGGAAATATTTAGAGAGCATTTACTGATCACTCCCCCATCCTCGCTCCCAGAAGTTCAAGTAGGTGACTTAACGATTTTTAATCTGTGGGCTGAAAGTCTCAGAAGCTGCTGTTCTGATATCTGGCCACTCCTTCAGCTCTGCTGGTCTCCCACCCTTGGCTTCTGTTCTACTGGTTCTGCCTGCTGCTCTCAGGTTTCCCTGGGCCCTTTTGCTCCGCTGCACTGGATGTGCTGCACTGTGTGTTGTGGGCTCACCCCCATGGAACAGATCCTTCCCTTGGACCTTCCAATCTGTCCTGAGCTCCAAATCTGCCACAGTCTGTCTCCCACTGGATTCTGCACCTCCAAAATTTGGTCAGATTCTCCTTTCAGAGGTATCGGAAGGAGTTTGTCCAAGAGCTTAGGTGAGTCTTTACTCTCACTCCACCATCTTGGCTCTGCCCCCTTGAATCTGAATTTGAAGAAAACTTAGATATCACCTAGTCCAAACTTTATCTGAGGGGAGGTTGGGTAGGGGAGAAAAAAACTTATGATTTCATTGGTTTTAGAAACTCAGAAGGTGAAGCTCTCCTTTAGTCCATAGCAGTAAATTCTATCACTTACAGTGTTTGAAAGTAGCCTATGGCATTGAAATGTTATGTGACTTAACTCTAGCCATTTGTGTTAGAAATAAGACTTGAACCTGGCTCTTCCTCACTCCTGAGCCATTTCCTCTATATATGATTAAATCATGCTTCTCAATCAGAAAAAGAAACACTAAGATTTCTCAAACAAGGAATCATAACTTCCACTTCTTTAACACCTCCAGTTTTGAGGCATCAATCACTCACTAAGAGAAACAAATCCATTTTAGATCATTTTTAATACGTAGATGTTTTTCCCCTTTATAGCAGAACAGAATCTGCTTCTTTCCCATTTCCATCTATTATTCCTAATAAATTCCTCTAGATTTCCTCTAGAATTCCTCTAGAACTATGTGAAACAAGCATGTAACTTCTTTTCCATACTTTAAATCAATTCACCAGCCTCTGGATATATTTTTTAATTTGGTGATGTCCCTTTTAAAAGGTAGTTCCCATAACTTAATAAATTAGCACAGTTATGATCTGACAAGTTTTGGGGAGAATGAAGTCATGGCAACAATTTCTCTGTATATTACACTACAATTGATATTATCTACATCTCAATGAGCTTTTTCTGGCATCTGTCACACTTAAATATATTTAATTTGCAGTCAACTAAAGAATTTAACTTTTTATATCAACTACTCTGAAATGAGTCTTTCTCATGTTGTATTATTCATGTTTAAAGCACAACTAAATACAAAGAAGGAATTTTATTAATTTTTAAGGCATAATCCACATTTGGGAAAAGTTGTTTATTTCCCAAGGGTAATAAAGCAATGGAAAATATCTGAGCCTTAGTTGAACAA
This sequence comes from Notamacropus eugenii, assembly GCF_028372415.1. NCBI lineage: Eukaryota > Metazoa > Chordata > Mammalia > Diprotodontia > Macropodidae > Notamacropus > Notamacropus eugenii. The sequence goes on from NC_092875.1 coordinate 211,963,322, forward strand.
AAAATAGAAGAGAAATAATGACTGAAAATAAGTGGACCCTGATAATTTGAGAGAGACATCCTCCACCTCTTCAAGAAACTAAAGAAGTAGTACAACCAATACAAAAATGACTCCAATTATTCAGAAGTTAGAATAACAGGTTTGTTTTTATTTTTAACGTTTTTTTCTTTTTAAAAATTTTCCATGGAAGTGAATGTTGAAAACTAAAAATAAATATTTCTAAAGTTTTTTTTTGTATTCTAAGAGCAGTTTGGTAAGGAAGCTAATTTGATGCTTATTTTTATCATTAGGGCTGCCCTGCAGTAAATTATTTCTTTTCATCATTTTCTATCTTTCTAAAGTATTTGTCAGTTAGAGAAAAGGACTCAAACAGTAAACTTAACTGAGGTGTTCTGGTCTTGAAGAATTGACAGAAATATATTTAGGGTCCACATGGTGGCTATTAATACTATTATCATAAAAATTGCACTCCACTTTTAATATCACGTGAACTATGACTTTAAGGTAACTTAATATTTTCCTTATAAATTTCATCTGTTCAATTTTGTTTATAATTCCAGTTTAAAATCTACTTGAATCCCAATTATTTCATTCCATATATTTACTCCTTCACTCCTCTGCAGGATGTACTTGTGCTTGGTATTCTAGTAAAACGTCTTGTTTAACAGGAAATTCTTTTCTCCAAGAAGCAGTCAATTCCATTTCTAACCTGTTATACATACATCCAGAAGTTTTACCATCTTCAGTCTGAAAACTATTTTCCTTGATGTATGCAAAAGAGATATTAGAAAAAAGAGGAACTAGACAGTTCTGATGGGAGGAAATGTGGTATAATGGAATGAAATCTGCAACGGTAGTTATGAAAGTGCTATGTTCAAATGCTGCCTCTTACATTTATTTATTGTGTAAATCGCACAAACTCTAAACATCAGGTTTTTAATTCTTAATAGGAAGACAAGAATAACTGCTGTACTACTTTACTGAATTGTTGAAAGGATAAAATGGGATGAATATGGATAAAACAAGATGAGTATGTTAAGTGCTTTTCTTGGCTTAAGTAATTTTTCCTGCTTCTGAATAGTGTCAGTACATTCCACATTATCGAGTTAATTTGCATTTATTTATTTTCTAAAATATTGCATCCCTGTCTCCAACCCAGTAGAAAGTAATCTTGATGGTTGAAACCATTTTTCTTTGTCTTTGTATCTATGATGCTTTAGTACAATGCCTTTACTATGGCAGATGCTTATAAATGTTAGTGAATTGAATTCAATTGACTAATATTAAAGCAAAGCCCTTCATTTTTCTTCTCCTTTAAATATAGGTAGAAAAAGTCCATTTTTATTATCAATGGCTGTACAAAAAATTCAAGAACATATTGATTTTATTTAAATTTTCTTTCTACACAACAGAACCTACTCGGTATACCAGAAGTAGTTTAAGTTTTGCACTCTTTTACCTCTGTATTCTTGCACATATATCCACTGCTATGGAGCTCTGATATAAAAAGTCAAACATTTTTGCATTCACATACACACACACACACACACACACACACACACACATATATATATGTATATATATATATATATATATATATATATATATATATATATATATATGCTGAGAAGATAATACAAAAGTATTCATTACTTCAGATAATTTTTATAGTAATTACATATGTTTCCTACAGAAAGTAATTCTTTTTCTTTTTTTTCAGTTTTTTTAAATGTTTATTTACTTATTTTTAGTTTTTGACATTCATTTCCACATAATTTGGAGTTCTACACTTTTTCCCCATCTTTTCCTACCCCGAACCCAATATACCATGCATTCTAATTATGGCTTCCTCTGATCTGCCCTCCCTTCTATCACACCATTCCCTTCCCTTATCCCCATCTTTGCCATTTTCTTGTAGGGCAAGATTGATTTCTATATGTCATTACCTGTATTTCTTATTTCCCAGTTGTAGGCAAAATCAATACTCAACATTCGTTTCTGAAACCTTGGGTTCCAACTTCTCTCCCTCCCTCTCTTCCAACCCATCTCCATTGTGAAGGCAAGCAATTCAATATAGACTACATATATGTAGTTTTGCAAAAGCCTTCCATTATAGTCCTGTTGTGTAAGACTAACTATATTTCCCTCCATCATAGCCTGCCTCCCATTTCTTCTATTCTTTCTTTTGACCTTGTCTCTCCCCAAAAGTGCTTACTTCTAATTACTATCTCCTCCCATTTGCTTCCCTTCTATCATCCTCCCCCCACCCTGGCCCCACTTGTCCCCTTACACTACTTTCCTGTAGTGTAAGATAGATTTTCATATCAAATTGAGTTAGCATGTTATTCCCTCCTTAAGCCAAATGTGAAGAGAATAAGCTTCACCTTTTTCCTCTCACCTCCTCCCTTTTCTCCTCCATTGAAAAAGCTTTTTTTTTCTCTTTTATGAGAGAGAATTTGCCCCACTAGATTTCTCCCTTTCTCCTCCCAATATATTCCTCTCTCATTCCTTAATTTTATTTTTAAAGTATCATCCCTTCTTATTCAACTCAGCCTGCACTATCTGTCTATGTGTGTGTGTGTGTGTGTGTGTGCATGTGTGTGTGTGTGTGTGTATAATTCCTCTAAATACCCAAATATTGAGAAAAAGTCTCAAGAGTTGCAAATATTATCTTTCCATATAGGAATATAAACAGTGAAACTTTAGAAAGTCTCTTATGATTTCTCTTTCCTGTTCATCTTTTCATGCTTCTCTTAATTCTTGTGTTTGAAAGTCAAGTTTTCTATTCAGTTCTGATCTTTCATTAAGAATGCTTGAAAATTCTCTGTTTCATTGAACAACCATTTTCCTCCCTGAAGTATTATACTCAGTTTTACTGGGTAGGTGATTCTTGTTTTTAATCCTAGTTTCTTTGACTTCTGGAACATGATATTCCAAGCCCTTCAGTTCCTTTGTGTAGAAGCTGTTAGATGTTGTGTTATCTTGATTGTATTTCCACAATACTTGAATTGTTTCTTTCTAGCTGCTTACAATATTTTCTCCTTGTCCTGGGAACTCTGGAATTTGGCCACAATATTACTAGGAGTTTTTCTTTTTGGATCTCTTTCAGGAAGTGATCAGTGGATTCTTTCATAATTTATTTTGCCCTCTGATTCCACAATATCAGGTGAGTTTTCCTTGATAATTTAATGAAAGATGATTTCTAGGCTCTTTTTTTGATCATGGCTTTCAAGTAGTCCCTTAATTTTTAAATTGTCTCTCCTGGATCTATTCTCCAGGTCAGTTGTTTTTCCAATGAGATATTTCACATTATCTTCAATTTTTTTTTCATTCTTTTGGCTTTGTTTTTTAATTTCTTGGTTTCTCATAAAGCCATTAGCTTCCATCTGCTCCATTCTAATTTTTAAAGAACTATTTTCTTCAGTGAGCTTTTGAACCTCCTTTTCCATTTGGTTAATTCTGTTTTTTAAAAGATTCTTCTCCTCAATGGCTTTTTGGTCCACTTTTGCCAGTTGAGTTAGTCTATTTTTAGAGCTGTTATTTTCTTTAGCATTCATGTGGGTCTCCTTTAGCAAGCTGTTGGCTCACATTTCATGAGTTCTTGCATCACTGTCATTTGTCTTCCCAGTTTTTTCTCCACCTCTCTTACTTGATCTTCAAAATCCTTTTCGAGCTCTTCCATGGCCTGAGACCATTGAATATTTATTTTGGTGGTATTGGATGATGAAGCCTTGACTTCCCCTGACAGTATGCATTGTTCTTCCTCACCTGAAAGGATGGAAGAAAATACCTATTCACCAAGAAAGTAACTTTCTATAGATTTTTTTCCCTTGAGCATTTTCTCAGCCAATTACTTGACTTTTGAGTCTTTTGTGAAGAGGAGAATATACTCTGGGAACCTGTAGGTTCTCAGTTGCTCCAAGGTGGAAGAATCAAGTCAGAGGAGTTTACTCCTGTACTATCCTGCACACTGGCCTGGGAGCAACCAAAAACTTTTCTGCCCAGAATCTGTGAGTAGTAGAATTCCCTCTCCACGGGGGCCTGGAGCTCTGCCAGTACTCCCCCTCCTCACCCCAGGGCCTGATTCAAAGGTGAGTTTCAGATCAGCTGTTCAGTTTTCCCAGGAACCTTAGGAGGAGGGCAGGTCCACCACTCAGGGCTGAGATTCTGATCAACTGCTCAATTCCTCCAGGAGATTTAGGTGGAGGACTCCAAAACTGGATGCTGCTGCTGCAGTGGCTGCTGGCGGTGGGGCCAGACCATGTTCCATTTCCAGAGGAAAAAAGCTTTTTCACTGACATTTGAAGATTTCTTTGGCGTTTGTGGGTTGAGGGATCTGAGACTCATGCTGCTGCTGAGGATTCTGCCCCTGAGGCCTGTTCTGGTCCTGTTCCTGCCTGTGCAGCCCAGCCAAGGCTGGGCTGCGCTCTGCTCCATGCCTGGTGTGATAGAACTTTCCTGTTAGCTTTGTAGGCTACCTTAGGCTGAAAAACTCTTTCACTCTGTGGTTCTGTGACTTCTGCTGCTTTAGTATTTGTTGTCATTTTTCGCAGTTATTTTATGGGCTGTGGGGGAAGAGCTAGAGTATGTGCATCTTTCTACTCTACCCAGCAATTCTTTTTCATAGAAAATTTGAATGAGACTATATTTTAATATGTCTCTATGTGGTCATTTGTAGGATGCTAAAAATATATGGGAATACTTCAGGGGCTTAGAGAATTTTTAATAGTATTTTGAAGTAAATTTCTTCATTTCCTTTAAGACCACCCTCTCTTGCGTTACATTTTGTGTGGTTAAATTATATGCATATCAAATGGCTTAATTTTGCTGTTTTCCTTTTAAGGTGTATCTATATTGATTTTTTTTCTAACATGTGATACTTTTCTTGCTAAAAAATTTTCAGTAGGTGTACATGAAATGTTGTTTCCTGCTTTGTTTTAGGTTCTACATGAATCAGTCTAATCTTTTCTCTTATCTTGACATCTTTCTGCTTACCTTTCTTGTAAGTAATAATCTGGTTGAAAGTAATTTTATTTTAAACAAAGGGAAACTTTGATGGAGAGGACTGCTTCTTCCTTTTTTGGACTTCATGATCACTGAAGAGGAAAACTTCTAAAAAAAATGAAGTTTCAGTTCATAAGTTGACTATTTGAGTTGCAGCTCAACAAATATTACTTTCTTTGGCTTCACTTTTGACACTCATGCCCCTAACTGTTGAACACACTTAATTCCACCATAACTCTGAAGGCATGCTCATTTGGTTTATTCCTTTCAGGATAAAGCACCTTTGACAGGAAGATTGTGGTTTGCAAAGGAAAACCACTATCCTGTCAGACAGAGAGTATAAAGAATGGCTTATTTTTTAAGGTAACAGAAAGGATCAATTTTCTGAGAGAGGTGGCATTGACCTATCCTATAAGGTCCAAAAGCAGTCCTGACCCTAGTTAAAATAATGTCACTTAGCCTTGCTTACATTTTCACCATTCATTGTATGCTTCTGGGCCAGTTCCAAAAGCTTGATGAATGTGCAGTGACTGTAGTGGCTGCTAATGCTACAATTTTGCAAGGAGAATATCATCCTTGGCTTTGTTTCTGATATTATTTTCCCTCCATGGGCTATATATAAAGTCCCTCACTGATTCACAGTGTGAACTTGAGGCTGGACTCAGGCAGCAGCCCTTTAGACTATCTCCTGTATCATCATCTCCCTTCCCTTATTCTGTATTGCATTACACTGTTGCTCCTGCTATCTACCTGCTCCCTAAACTAATATTTCTGCCTAAATCTCTTACTAATACAACTCCTAATTATTATTTTTTTATTAATACCAATTATTAACTAATTTTTATTGTTGTTTACATTTACACAGTGTCTTCACATCAATTACTTATTCTCCCAATCCTCTGAGATGTACCACAGAGGTGTCAAATATGCATACAGCAAGACACGTATGGCCAACAATACTCCACAGTACTTATTTTTCCATGACTGGAACCAGATTGAGGTGTAACTGAGAAATGTTTAACAAAATAAATAAAAATTCAGCAAAACAGACAATATTACTAAGTAATTTCTTAACTCAATATGCTCCCAAGGATACTTATGCACAGTTTCTATTTTCATTTAACACCAATAATGTAGACAAGTTCATTGATAACCTTGTTCACTGGGAAATAGTGTTTATATCACCATTCCTGATATATACTTGCCTGTGGGTGGGGAACCTGTGCCCTTGAGGCCTCATGTGGCCTTCTAGATCCTTAAGTGTGGCATGCTTATTGAATCCAAATTTTATGGAACTTTTTTTGTATTCTGTTACACTTAAGGATCTAGAAGACCATATGTAACCTCAAGGCCACAGGTTCCCTGTCCTTGTACTAGGCCATTTTTATAATTATAATCTCCACCCCTGTACTAGACTCTAGACAAATTTTATAATCATCAACAACAGCATCATTACATCCTTCGAAGCCCAGGTAGGGGGGTCTGCAACATATTAATGTTATCAGGTGCTTGGTGACAGGAGGTTTCCAGAGTAGAAAGTTTAAGATAGCGTTGGAACATGGAGATCTTTCATGCGAGCATGTATGCTGTCAAAGATAGAAGGAAAGAAGCAAAGTAACTAAATATGGTAAATTAGCTGTGAGAGGTAGTACCAGGATCTCAGGCATAGGGAGACAGGTACAAGAAGCATCTTTCTAGAGGTAAACATCTAATTCTATAATTATTTCCACTACTTTCAGCAAAGTCTCTTAGTTGCTGTCACTACTAAGTGATCAGACATAGTTCCCTTAGCTCTTTTGAGGAAATCAAGTGGTTAATCAGGAGTCAGATTAGTGTTACAAAGAAGTTCCTTTTGATAGAATGAGTGGCAGTCTTTACAAAATGGAAGCCAGAATCATTCATACGTAATTTAATTTCACGTTATTTTTTGCTATTGTATTTCAAAAACTGTCTTTCCATTTAATGTGGAGTCACCCTGTTTGACTTAGTGAAAGAAACCTCAGTGAAGGTTTCTGAACAGTGAGATCAAAATATGGCAACACTAATGAAATTAATAACTGAAACTGAAATAGTCAATACACCTTTATTAAACATCTACTATGTGCCATGCACTAAGTATGTGATAAGTTTTGTAGATACAAAGAAAAACAAGACTCCCTTAGAGCTGACACTCTAATGGTGGAGACAACATGAAAACAATGTACTTGCTTGTATATATCCACAAGCAAGCCATACACGGAGTGAATTGGAAATAATCAACAAGGGAAGGCACTAGAATTAAGGAGGCTTGAGAAAGGCTGCCTTTAGAAGGTAGGAATTTAGTTGCAACTTAAAGTAAGCCAGGGGACCCAGGAGGCACAGATGAAGAGAGCATACATTCTGGGTGGAGGGAGAAGAGGAGATAGTCAGTAAAAAACACTCAGAAATGAAAGACAGTGATAATTCACTCTAAAAATTGCAAAACACTTCATATATATTATCTCATTTGAACCTCACAACAAGGCAATAAATAAATATTACCTACAATGTGAGAAGTGCTATGCCGATACTGGGAATAAAAAAAAATAGCCAAACAATCCATTCCTTTAAGAAGCTTTCATTCTCTTCTGTAAAATAACAAGCACAGATTTTTTTTTTAGAAATGCAAATTTAATATAAAATAAGACAGGGATGTGTGGTGACATTAATGTCTGGGACATCAGGAAAGGCTTCATATAGAAGATGGCACTTGATCTGAGCTTTGATGGGACCTAGGGATTCTATGAAGTGTAATTAAGAAAGTATAAGTGGTATCCTTATAAAAATGTAGAGGAAGGATGATAGAATGTCATGTGCAAAGAACAGTAAGTAGATCAATGTGACGGGAAAACAATGTGGATAGCATTATCCACATTTTATAGATGATCAAACTAAGGCTCATGAAGTTTCAATTATTCAATGAAAAATCTTACAACAGATCTTAAATAAGATCTGAGTCAATGGTTATTTTGTTGTTATTGTTTGCTTGTTTGCTTGCTTTTTCTGAATAAGACCAGTATTCTATCTATTATACAATGTTATAGTACTATGACTTTGGGGTTAACCGAGAAGGAACTGTATGGAAAGAAGACTGGGTTCTACATTTTGGGGGAGACATGGTGAATGGATTGTCTTGCCATATAACAGTGTGTATTAGCAAGAATTCAATTTGTAAGGATACCTTGAAGAATTTTCTTTTCACATATTTTCCCCCAATGGCTGTGATTGGGCAAAAAAAAGGTTCACAAGGCAACTTTTCTAGACTAGACCAAGTAATTTTAAAAATTACTATTACACATTAAAATATCACTAAAGATGATATCATTATTATTTCCTGGAGTGATAATGATGACTTTTTATTATGATGCATATATGAGCATTGGACCAATTAGCCATCACAGAGATTGAGTTATTAGAAAATGAATGCAATAATAAGATTTGATCTTTATCAACCCTTGGCTTTAGGGATATCTACTGACTATGATGGTAATGATATGCATTGGACTTCATAATAAATTATGGATAGTTTTGGAGAATGTCACTCTCTACTATTTACAGGAGTGACAAAGTGGTAACTGCAGTATGCAAACTGCCTAAAACAGTGGCACGTTCTGCCATCCCCAAGGAGATAAGGGCTAATAGAACTAATTGGAAGTCATTTATTAAATCCCTTACTGCTGACCAGGAGCTAATGAGAAAGATTGAAGTTTTCCTGGTGAGACAAAAAACAAATGTGGAGATTGAGAGAAAGCTATTGGTGGAATACAGTTCTCTGCAGGATCTAGAAAGAACACCACCCTCAGGAGCTGATGATTCTAGAGCAATCAATTCCTTCTCTACCCATATAATCAGTGATCTGGTGCTAAAAATCTTCTCAATCAAATGATTCTATAGTTATGTGTAATTAGGAAGGGCAGATTGCTTAATGCCACTATCATAGATAACATTTGTATACTACCTTCTATATTTCAGGCACTATGCTAAGCACATTACAAATAAAGTCACATCTGATCCTTGCAATAACGTTGGGAAGTATATAGTGTTATTATCCCCATTTTATAAGTGAAGAAACTGAGGCAAACAGAGTTTGAGTGATTTCCCCAAGTCCACAAAGTTATAAATGTTGAAGCCTGCACTTGAATTCAGGTCTTTCTGACTCCAGGCCCAGCATTCTGTCCTTTGTGCCACCAAGTAGTACCACAGGGAACTTAATTCTTGAAACAGTGGTCATTTCAGTGGGGAATCTCCTGTCTATCAAAGGAACAAGACTTTGATATAAAATTTGTATCAAATTACATATAGATATAGATACAGATTGAAAGAATCACACAGACAGACAGATTAGATAGATAGATATTCATGTATATACACATATAATTTTTTAAGAGAGACAGACAGACAGACAGACATAGACTGTGACATGTTAGAGATTTTTGGATCTTCTCTTGGTAATTGGTTCACATGAAAGATGCAATACCCCAATGTCTCAGTTTTCTAATATGTTAAAGAACTGAGGACACCTTTATCAAGGATACCCATATACTTGGAAACAGGAGGTAGAGAAAACTTCTGACTTTATGCTAATATTTGAGAAGTTGCTTCAAGGGAATCATGGGATCATGGGTGCAGCATCTATGGAGTACATGGACCACATTAGTTTGACTCAAGTGTTCTAGAGAATTGCACATAATAGTATACTATTAATGTGGCTATGGCTATGGCTTTGTGAATGGAATAACTAATTCAGCAGCTTCTAAGAAGTGATAGAATTAATTTAACAATTACAAGAAAACTTGTGTGTGAACAGTTTGCTGAGACAAAAAAAGTGATTCCTTCAGAGCTCAAGGCAATTCCCTCAACTGTGGGCAACAAAGAACCAAGGAGGAGTTTACCTTTTAAATGCAGCATGAAGGAAGTCTAACGTTTACTACGTCATCATCAAGAATTGTTTCTATGAGGTTCAGGTAGCTCATCTCAGGAACAATGACAACCGAAGGTAATAAAAGAAACTGGTTGTATTTGGCCAGAACTGTGGATAGGGTGAGGTAATGCACACTGAGTATACTCAAGCAAAGAATTAAGCAGGAGTTTGCCATAATCTGAAGTCAAAGGGACCCACATAAGGAAACAGAAATTGAGTTCAATGTGGGGATGTCTAAAGACTGAAAGAACTTAATCCTAGTCTTCCCAAAACTGAGTCTTTTCTACGGAGGATGAATTTTTTGCAGCATTTACAGTAAAAATTGAAGAGGTAGAATGCCCTGGTGAAGTGGATTGTCAATGCCAAAAACAATTGTATTCCAGTAATTTTGTTAAGTACGCTTGCAACACACAACTGCAATCTATTCAGGGTGTAGATCTCTGCAGACAGTGTGAAATGGAAGAGCCATACTTGGACTATTATCAGAATGAGCTTGGAAGTTGTGGGTGTCAGCAAGAGGCTGGTTTTGGTGCATTCAGACCTGGAAACATCTCTGCCTGGTCAGCATTGTCTGGGACCAAATCCAATCATTTCCATGTACAAGGTCAGAAGCCTAGAATTTTTTGTAAGCAGCTAAAAGGAGAAATGTGAAAAATCCTTAAGAATTTTGATCAATTGACCTCACATATGAACCGCTGATGACTTTTGTAGATAATAAGCAAATCACTAATGCCACCTTAGAATGTCTGAAGGAGAAGCATGGTCACTGGAAACCTATTTCATTTGTTATGAAAAGATTCTGAGAGCATGGACTTTGTTATGCAATTATGCAATCAGCATAATAAACTTCATGACTTTTCAGCAAGCTGTCAATAACATTATGTGTATAGGAATCAATTTTAAGTTCAATTAAGCAAGAATCCAGTAATTTATCTCTTAATCAGTTCTCTAAGTTGTATGCTATTTCCCTGAGATCATTGATTGACATACACGATAGCTATGAATTTGATTTCGTTGCTAGTCAGAAAAATAAATGAATGAAAGAATGAATAAATGATGAAAATGTAGGTGCCCTACCCTATCAGAGTTGTGTGATAAAGTCATGATTCTACTTATAAAATGTGTAAAGGAAATTTGAGATTAAAGAAAGTGCATTGTAGAGTGAGTTTCGTGGCATTTAAAAAGGTTGGAGAGAAATGATTTCTGGGTAATTTGATAACTTTTATAATAATACCAGCATCTTATTGAATGGATGGTCATTTGTTCATCTCTCTCCTAGACCAAAGACAATTATGCAGCAAGCTCATGGCTTGCATGTCTTTTTGGAAGAGGAATGTTCCTGAAGGTAACAATCAACTCTGGTTGTCTAACAATTAATGAGAGGTGGATTTTACAAAGAGAAGTGAACTCGCTCCATGAGGGACTGAGAGTGACATCATGTCACTCACTCTTGGACGGAGACTATCCTTATGCTCTTACCATCCCCAGTCTTGGACAATGCTCACCCAACCCCATGCTAGTTGGGTGGAGTAGCAATACCCAGAATGAGGAGAATTTTAATCCTATCTTCCATCAGTCCTGTCCTTGAGAGACTGGACAAGGAAATAGGACAAGGACAAAAGTTTGGATCTCCCCAGTTTTAATAATTGATTATTAATACAAGAGATAAATGATCCTTTCTCTCAGTATTCCACCCGAAGCTATGACTTCAGTGTATGTAGATTTGGTAGCTTTAAATCATTCATCTCTTCATGTATTAACCCTGCATTACTTACTGGTAGCAGGAGAAAATGAGTGATGAAAGTTTATGAGAAGTGACATAGGGGAAAAACCTTTGGGGCTCATACATAACTACCTAGAGGATGTCCTTGTGGGTTCAGTGACAGAATTTGGAGCTTTGTGACAGTATATTCTACCAAACCTAAAGTGACCCAAAATGAAGTATGTACATGATAATTTGGGGTACAGCTCACTGGAAAACTCTGGAATTGTTGTGAAACAAACAGATTCTCCTGAACCAAGATGATAGCAAATTTTTGTGAGGAAAAAAAATGAGATCTATATTCAATTTATTTGGAGGAAAGTGCTCCTGACCCATACTACTTGAAATTAGAGTGTAAAAGAGTTGCAAACCTTTGGATCCTTGATAAGTAGATTTCACCTCTGGATGGAAATAAAATGGAATGAAAATAATGAATGTCTTGGTAGCAACATACTATTTCACAGGATATATGCAGGCATACTTGAACAGGAAGTAGAAAATGTCTATAGTTACTATGGTGATATGAGAGAAGTTATTTGAAACATTTCATATATTGTTAATGTTTTATAATTTTTCTTTTGAGAAAAGTTTGTTCATTTTCTTTGAGGATTTATGTTTTAAGTATTGGATTTTAGTTTTCTATATATGTGTGTGCATACACACACTCACATATGCATACTATATATATTATATTTGCATATATACACAGGTGTGTATAGATAATATAGGGGATTATGTATGTGTATATATATATATACACATATACATATACTCATACACACATATACATAATCAAACTGTTATCAGATATTTGTTACAAGATATCGTTATTTTTCAGCCATTTCCCTTATGCTTGTTGCATTGATTTTGATCATGCAATAGCTTCTCGATTTCATATAACCAAAATGATCTATTTTATGTTTTAATTGCTTCTATTGCTGCTTTGGTTAGGAATTCATATACTAGCTTTAAATATGAAAATTCCCTAATGTAGTTCTTTTCTATTTTTTCAAATGACATGACCTTTATTATTTGACTTTATCAAATATGGAATATAGTACAAGGTATTGATATGAACTTAATATTTGGCAGACTGACATCCAGCTTCCCAGAAATTCTCATAAAATAAGAGCTTCTTCACTAGGTAATTTATCTTTTTGATGTTTATTTTATTGTTCAGTATTTGTAATTATTCATTCTCGAATCTATTTCAAACAACTATTTTTCTGGTTTTTTAATCAATTCCAATTTCCTTTAATAATTATTGCTTCTATATGTAGTTTTAGGTAGTTTTTAATTGCTTCCCTAGCTATTCTAGAATTTTGAGCCTCCAGATATTTTGTATAGCTCTGCAAATAATCCCCTTGGAAGTGTGATTGGTATAATACCAAATATGTTAATTAATGTAGGCAGTTTAGTCATTTTTATTACATTAATATATGCTCAAGCTGTGATCACTAATTTTTTCCTTGTTATTCAATTTTTTAATTTAATATTTTTAAAACTACTTATGTAAAATTTTATAGTTGTACCTGTACAGTTATTGAGAATGTTTTGATAGAAATACTCAGATAATTCATACATTTTATAATTTGTTTGAATGAGATATCATTTTCTATTATTCCTTTTTTATGTTATTGTTACATAAAAATGTTGCAAAGTGGTGACACATGCATGGAAGCACTCAGCTCCTAAAGTTAGAATTCTGAGCTCCATTTTATTATTTGGGTTAGGTATCCATATTAAGTTGTACATCAAAATGGTGAACCCTAGGGACAGGAGAAACACTGTTTCCTAAGAAGCGACAAAAACCAGTCCAGGTTAGAAATGGATCAGGTCATATCATATGTTGTGAATAATACTGTGATCAAATGCAGCCTCAGAAAGATGAGCATTTTCCATTTTTAAAGTTGTTAATTTCTGAGGTGTTATTTGTGTCTTGATCATTTACTGAAGACATTAAATGTTTTAATTAATTGATTTGCTGATTGCCTAGGGTTTTCTAAGGAAGCTATATCACTGACATGAGGAAAGTTTTTTTCTTCTCCCTGCTCTTTGAATATATGTGAACCTTTAATTTGTTCTTATTATCATCAAGAAGTATGTAAAATAATATCAGGAAAAGGAGATATTCCTTATTTTAGTGATTCTTCACTGTATATAATGTCAGCTTTTCATGTATCATGTTAATATACATGTGTATATATCATGTATCATGCTAATATATGTGTATATATGTGTATTTATAGTAAGCATTAAAAAATACCAATTGAATTAAATCTATAAACCATGTTTTTAGTACTTGTAATTTGTTTTCACTTGTCATATTTTACATATTGTTATGCTAGTACATGGTCTATCATTGTAAAAGTGTTGTATGATGCTGAGACATATATTTTAATATTCCCACTTAAAAGACGGAATTAGTTTTACAGTTCAGAATTCTCCTAGCTTGTTCAGTCTGTATTTTCCAATTTATTCATTACTCTGTTAGATTTGTCCATCTATTAGAGAATGCTAAAATTACCTAACATCATTGTGTTATAACCTATATCTATTTTTTTTAATTCAGCTAACTTTTTCCCTATTAATTTAAAGGATCACGTATATTATATACATATGGGTGCATATATATGTGTGTGTATGTATGTATATATGTGTGTATGTATGTGTGTATATGTATTCTTACAGCATGATTTCAATACCTACTTTTTTATTTTTGTTTCATCTAGGCATAGTAAATTTTATTCTGACTTTTCATTTTGATTACATGAATTTCTTTGTTACTTTTTTCTTATTAAATCTGAAATTAACTTTTGTTTTGCTGGATTATTCAATCCATTTACATTTAATGTTAATGAAGTAAACTTGTGTTTTCCTCAATTTTAACTTTAGCGTTCATTTGCTTGTGTGTTTTCAGAATTCTTTTATCTCCTCCTTCTTTTAAGTCACCCCCTGTTCTATTGACCTACTCTTCCTGTAGGTTGTTTTGTTTCTTAAATTATTGAGTTATTTTTATTTCTTTTATTTATTCAATTATTCTTTCTTTTTCCTCTTTTGATCTGTCTCTTCTTTCAGTCAAGCAGAAGGATCACAGCCACCATTATTGTCTTCTCCTCCAAATTATTCTGCATATTATTGTATTCTTACTGTCATTTTTTCCAGGAAAATTTTGTTTACATCTATTAATTAGTTCCCTACCATTCCAACCTGTTCTGAAATTTTAACCTCTGATTTGCAAGCTATATTTTCATTAAATGTGTCTTTAATCTATCTGTATTCCTCATGCATCTAAAGCTTCTAAAGTAATGTGTTTGAGCTAACTATTCTAACCAATTTCTAATTTATTTCCTTCATATACCTTATCTCAGTTTTTTCATGCCTCCTTTCCTCTTCTGTTTTTCCTCTCTTGCTCTCTGTTTCAATATCTGCCTCTGTCTCTATTTTCTTGTATTATTAACTAGATTATGCTACTCAGATTTTTTTAAAAAATTATTTTTATTTGTCATGCTATTTTGGCAGCCCTGTGATTTTAAGGTTATATTTGTGAATTCTACATCCAATGCCAATCATTTGGATTTTATTGTTGTTTTAATGTTACTGTGTTTCCTTCTCTTCTGCAAGATTTACATCAATGAAATTATTTCTGTAACAGGTATATTATTCTGTCTCTCACATTTTCAGAAAGACTCTCTGCAACAGATTTCATTTATTAATTCTAATTTAGTGTTTCTTTTAATTCTTCATTAGAAGTGTTTAATTTTAATTTATATTCATTCTTAGCATCTTATTTTACAAGTTTCATTTCTCTTTTAAACCTTTCTAGAGTTTCTTGTTGATTCATGCCCTCTTGGGAGTCCACAGGATTCTGTATTTATAACTGCAAACTTTGGTTCACTTTCCTTTGTATTGCAATGTTTGTTAAAAGAGTTTTGAATTTCCCTTGAATGATTTAGTATTCATTGCACCTTCTGGATTTAAAATCCTTCCTATTGATTTATCTTCTTGTTCTGTTGGATTTAACCAGTTTTTTTTTTTAAATCTTTACTTCTTCATTTTTATTTTTATTTTCCTCATCATTGTCCTTCTGGCTCTTTCCCATTTGGAGGGGGGTATACCCCTCAGTCTGTGTTGAAAACCTGTCTCACATTCCTTAGAGCATAAACAGTGCCCATGGCACAAGTACTCTGGGGATGGAGGATTAGGGTAGGAGTAGGTTCAGTACTCTTTCTTTTAATACTACAATCTTTCATTATAACCCCTTACTCTTCTTTCTTGTAATTTGTATGAATAAGCATGTTCTTCTTTATTATAGGGTGAGAGCAGAAATGGGAGAATATTTCACACAGAGTATTAGATGCTTATAAATTAGGACTAGACCCTTACTAGAAGGAAGCATATATTCATCATCACCCCTAAATAGCTAAGCAGTCAGTATCTGTCACTTATTGTGGTAATAAGATGAAAGTGGATGCCATCAGTTTCTGCAGGAGGAATTCCCTTAATGGACCACAGATCACAACAGTTTTATTTTAAAACTTTATTCTAAAGTCTGACTTTAGAGGTTTTTGGGGAAGGACTGCTTAGTGACCACTTAAAGGACTATGACACTCAAGTGTTAATTCACAAGGATTTTTTTTCTTTTGGAATTCTCTTTTCTTTGTCCTATGGATTCAGTTATAATTACTCTAAATTTGTCACATAATTTCCTTCCCATTCTTTTGAATGGTTAAAGAATGAAATCAGTCTTTAAAAAGTGAGTGATTCACTATTTTTTCTGACAAATAATCCAGTCATTTTCTACGCTTTTTAATGAATGCTTATTGCCATAACATATTGTGTATTTTCAAATACTTCACTTATGTTGAACTTAGGAGAGAGTGTAGAGGACACGAATAAAGTTTATTCACTGTGGAAGGCTCCAAACTACATTTTCCAGAAGGTTACATAGAAGTTGGTCAATGTGAATATGTCACCTTGGCATTGATTAAAAAGGGCTCTGTAGCAAATGCAGTTTAAAAAAAAAGAAAATTACAAAAGCAAATTCTTCTGGAAAAGCAAAAGCAACAGCAATGAAGATGTGAGTAACCAATAGCTGAGAGTAAAAGCAGAAGCAAAGAGACACAAAGAAAACAAACACTAAAACAGGTCATCAGAGCTAACTTTAGTAAGTACCTTTGTGGAGGTGATCATGAGGAGTAAACCTTCACATTCTAGATATGACCACAAAAAGCCATTGACAGATTTCAGTAGTCTTCAGGGACATTCTTAATGTCTTCTGTGAGTCACTTTTGCATTCTTCTACTGTTGTGTTGGGGAGAGCAAGGGGGGTGGATATATGGTGAAGCAATTGCTTTCTGGAAGACACAAGTAAGATGGCTGCCATTTTGGAGTTAGTACAAGAAGTTCAGATAATTGATTTAGTTGAAGTTGTTGTCTATTATTCTGCTTAATTAAATGTCATCTGGTTTGGCTTACTAAGAAAAGTAACAGCAGATGCAAGACTGCAATGGATTCAAATAAAGGACTACACCAATGGTAGTTAATTAAGTAACATAGAGGATAGAATGTTGAACCTGGAATCAGGAAGACTCATCTTCATGAGTTTGAGTCTGAATTCAGACACTTGCTAGCTGTGTGACTCTGGTAAATTCTTAACCCTGTTTGCCTCAGTTTCCTCCACTGAAAAAGGAAATGTCAAAACACTTTTCTATATCAGAAAACCTAGATGGAATAACAAAGAGTAATACATGACTGTATCAACTAAATGAAAACAATAAATCCCAATAGTTCCAGTATCTGAACATGGTTGAGAAGAGGTAACATCAATGAAATACTTAGAAGGTATAGGGATTTGTCTGAATGGGTGATTTCATTTTTACAAAGAACCCTAGATGAATGAACTACCATCTATGGCTTTGAAGCAGCAACTATGTTTTTTCTTAGGCTGAAATTGATATCTGAAGCAGAAAGAGATTAAGTCATTTGTGCAAAGCCACTTAGCCAATATTTGTCAGAGGAAAGATTTAATCCAGTCCTTTCTGTCTCTGAAGTAAGTTCTCTTTCTATTATTTCGTGGTATCTCTATATAACACCAGTTTTATAGATGAGGAAATTCGGACAATAAGCAATCTGTCCAAGTTTACATCACTAATGGGTTTCAGATGATGACTATGTAGGTCTTATATTCAAGTTCAGTATTACCTTCACCATACAATAGAACCTTCACTGACAACCATTTTTACATAAATAGTAGTGAAAAAAAATAAGGAAGAAGCGTAGATATGTAAAAGAGGTATTGTGGCATCAATGGAACAGGTAATACTTAATGTTACTTATTTACGGTCATCAGGATTTGTCTTGATATACTAATGCAAGGGAAAGGGCAGCAAAAAGTCCAGTCTTAGAAGAGCACTGACACAGGAATAAAGAGATTAGGATTTTAATCTTGGTCTTGTTTTGCAAATACAACAAAGTTATATGTGATTGCATTTGTTTTGCCCATGTAGGTTATGTATGCCCATGAGTTTGCTTAAATGTGGATCCCAGGAAGTCAAGAATATATATTTTTAGCATTACTTCTCCTCATCCTCCCCCATGAAAGATTATGATTTTTTCCAGGAAGGAAAGAAAGAAGTTGGAGTCAGAAGTTGTCCACTTTGCCCTTCTTATAAAGAAGATGTGCCAGGTTAGAATTTTATCTAGCTTCTCCCTTAAATTTTTTCCTATTATTCTTTTTTATACATGTTTATTGATATCTTCTCTTTCTTACAATGCCATACTATCCCATATGTCTTGTCTCCTATCCCTCTCAAAGATTCATCCTAAATAATGAATATTATTTTTAGAGGGGGATGAATATATTGAATTTTTTTTTAAAGTGTAATGTGTAACACCTGTGAACCTGCCATCTCTAGAAAGGGGTAGGTTGAAGGTATTTTCTTATTGCCATTTGAGTCCAACTTGATTGTAATAACTTTGTTACACTTACTTTTTTATTTTTTGGTATGCTGTTATTCTTTCCATTTACATTTTTATAGTTAGTTAATGTATATTATTCTCTTAACTTTGATTAATTCACTCTATATCAGTTTATATATAGATCTTTCTCATCCCACTAATATTCCATTACGTTCATGTATCACAATTTGTTCAGCCATTCCCTAATCAATGGACTTTGTTTTTAATTTTTAAGTATCACAAAAAAAGTGCTTTTATAAATATTTTGCATTGTATGAAGACTACATATTTATTTAATCAATGGCTTCTTTAGAGTATGAGTTTGGTAATTGAGGCTCCTTTCAAAGGACGTTTACATTTTAGCATCTTATCTGCAAAATTCTAAATTGCTTTCCAAAATAGTTGTACAGTTATGTAGTTCCAATAAAAATATATTGGTATGTCTATTATTCCACAGCTCCTCCAACTCTGAGTATTACAATGTTGGCCATCCTTGTCAATTTTCAGGGTGTGAGATGAAAGCTTAGAGTTGTTTTGATTTTCATTTTTTCTATTAATATAAAGCATTCTCTTATGTGATTATGAACACTTTCTGCCTTGCAGTTTTCCCAGCAGTTTTTATCAAATGGAGAGTTTTTTACTTAATATGTATCCATATTATCAACATTGAGTTATTGTTTCTGCATTTCCACCATTTAGTCTTTTCCACTGATCTATCTCTCTGTTCTTTAGCCAATGCCAGATGATTTTGATGGCTGCTGATTTACAGCACAATTTGAGGTCTGGAAGTGCTATTCTATCCTTGGTACTTAATTTTTACATAGATTTCCTTAATATTGTATATCTTTAGTTTTTCCAAATGAATTTTGTTATTAATTCATCAAGATCTTTCACGTATCCCTTTAACAATTTGATTGGCATGGCATTAAAAGTGTAAACAAATTTTAGAATTATTTTAATTTTTATTATGTTGACACAGTCTAGACATGAGCACTGCATATTTATCCAGCCATTTCACTTACTTTTATTTCTTTGAGAAACATTTTGTAATTGAATCTATGTAAGTTTTTTTGTGCTTTGGGAAACTGATAACCAGAGATTTTATGCATTTTTGTTACTCTCAAAGGAATTTTCCTTTCTATTATTGTATTTTGTCTTTGGCAATTGTTTAATGTTATTTTTTGGGGGAAGATTTATTTTGTAGCCTGAAACTTTGTTGAAGCTATTAATTGCCTAATTATCTTTGCTGATTTCCTGTTATCTTTCCAAGTGAAGCAATATGTCATTAGGAAGCAATGATAACTTTATCTCCTTTTTACCTATCTTTACTCATTTAAATCTTTCTTTTTAATCCTATTGCCATTGCTAACATTTTAAGCACTATATCAAATAGTAATGGAAAATAATAATGGAGAGAGTGGACTCCCTTACTTCTTTCTTACATTCATTGAAAAAGGTTCTAAGGCATTGCCAATGCATAGAATTTGTTTTTAGATAAAGGCTTTTAATGATTTAAAGATATGATTTTCTAAGCATATACTTTGGAGATTTTAGTATAAAAGACTTTTATTTTTGTCAAAAAAATTTTGTCTACAATGATTGAGATGATCTGATTGTTTTTGAAGCTTTGATTTTTAATATGATTAATAATGTTGATTTTTTTCCCCAAATGTTGAACCACCCATACTTGCTTGGTATAAATCCTACTTGATAATAATGAATATTTTATTGGATACATTGATGTAGTCTGATAGAATTTGGTTGAAGATAGAATTTTGAGTCAATGTTCACTAATGATATTGCCCTGTATCTTTCTTTCTACAGTTTTTCTTTCCATGGTTTAGAAAATGGAATTTTATATGTCATAAAAATATTCTGGTAGGGTTTTTTCCTTAATTTTTGAGAATAATTTGTGGAATATGGGTACTAACTGTCAGATAAAGCTTTAATAGAATTCTGTGAATTCATCAGGACTATGGATTTGTTTGTTTTTTAGTCTTTTATAAGTAGATTGATTTCCTATTTTTGAACTACATTTTGTGATAGTTGGAGTATTTTATATTTTTGAAGGTATTCCTCTATTTCTTTAATAGTTGCAGTTTCATTAACATATAATTAGACATAATATGCTTTGATTATTTGATTCTTTTTTCTATTTCTTCATGTTTTGCTGTGGCTTTACCTTGTTCTTTTGCTATTTTATTTGGTTTCCTGCTTTTTAATCAAACTAATTAAGGATTTTTTATTTTATTAGTCTTTTCAAAGAACTGGTATTTTATTTAAATTTTTTTTTGGATATTTTCTTTTCAATTCATCTATTTCCCCTCTAATTCTTATTTTGCTTATCTTTTTTGCTTGTCCTAGGATTGTTGTTTTATTAATTTTCTAATTTCAAACGCATATTAAGTTCATTAATCTTCTCTTTTTCTACCTTGTTAATGTGTTATCGTAAGGATATCAATTCCCCCCAATTACTCTTTAGCTCCATCTTACAACTTGCTATGTTGCTTCTTCATTATCATTTTCTTTTACACAGTGCTTCCTTTACAAATGCTTTTGCTAAGTCATTTGGAGCACATAAGTTTATTGTTATGTTGATTAGTTGTGTGTGGTTCCTTTCAACAACATGTAGTCTCCTTATTTGAGCCTTTAATTTTTTTTTTATTGTCTATTTTTGCTTGTCTGATAACATAATGACAGGTCTTTCTTATGAATAGGTATTTATAAAGTGGAGTGAGCTGAACCAGGAGAACATTATAACATTGTTACAGCAACTTCTTACATAAGGCCTCAATTAAACTCAGCATTGCAATGATTCTAGAAAATTAGGAAAGGCTTTTTTTGAAAAATGCTATCCACCTCCAGAGAATGAACTGATGGTGTCTGGATGTAGACTGAAATATACTTCTTTTTAAACTCTCTGTGTCTTTCTTTGCTTTTGCCATGTTTTATTTTGATCTATATTTTCTTTTGCAACATGATTAATATGGAAATATGTTTTGCATGAAGTTACTTGTAAGATCTGTATCAAACGACTTGACTTCTCAAGGATGGTAGTGAAGAAGAAGGGATAGAGCACTTGGAATTCTAAATTAAAATTGAATTGCAGAGGATTCTGGGAAGATGGTAGAATAGGTCAGAAAATTCCAAACTCTCAAATTTTTTCCCCCAAGAAAGTTAAAATAGTATAGTAAGGTGAGCAAAGTATGGGTGGAGATAAATAAGAATAGGGACACAACAGGGTTGAAACAATTTAAGAAGACAGGGAGATAAATCCCAGAAAGAGGTTTGGTCCCAGCGAAGAGGAAACACCTCCAGGCTTGGTTCTGTTTTAACAACAAGAAACCAGTCACTTACACAACAAGCTTCAAGCTCTGGGGTTATTTGGTTTGAAAGGCTGCATGCATCTGCCCCAGCAACAGGAATTTTTACCCCTGGATAGTGGAGGGAGTTGGACTTTTGAGTCCAGGAAGATTGAGGGAACCTATACTGATAAAGAATGGCAGACCAAGATGTACAGAAGCAATGGGTCAGAAAGTATCTGATTGTGGGCACTTACAGGGAGTTGGAAGTTTGGCTTTGTTTCCAAGATAGAGGCAAGAACTGAAGATCTGGGGCAAGAGGAACCATTTCCCGTACTCCAAGGCTAGAGGTGATTAAAAAAATTAAGTTATGACCACAAAATTTACAAAGGCAAAGGAGAAAGAATCGAGCCATAGAAAGCTATTATGGGAATAGAGATGACCAAGGATCATCTTCAGAGGAAGATATAGAAGCAAAGAAACCTCCAAAGAGTAATATCAACAGATCCCCTGCCCCCCAAAAATTTATAGAACATCTTAAAAATATTTTAAAATTCAAATGACAGAGACAGAGGAAAAACTAAAAAGAATAAGAATAATTCAAGAAAAACAAGGTTATGAAAGGAAAATCAACCAATTAGAAGAGAAAATCCAGAATCTTAAGGAAGAAAAAGACATTTTAAAATTAAAACTGGACAAAGTGAATCCAGTGAAATTATAAGAGATCAAGAAATAATTAAATAATAATAATGAAAAATAGAAGACAAAGTGAAACATCTTATGAGAAAAAGATTTGAAGAATAGATCAAGAAGAGAAAATGTATTAATAATCAGACTAACTGAAAGTTATGATAAATAAAAAGAATCTTGATTCAAAAATACTTTAAGAAATAATCAAAGAAAATTTTCCTGAAGCATTGGAACAAGGGGGGCAGGGGAGTATATATACAAAAAATTGATCTTGGAGCACTGTATCAAAGAGCAAAAGAACAGGGGGGTCTAACCAAAAATATCATACCCTGCAAAGTTAAGTACTATCCTAAATTTTAAAAAAAGGATACTTGATAAATTCTCAGACTTTCAAGACATTATTTTAAAAATCCTGAACTTAATAGAAGATTTGACATACAAGAACCAAGAGAAATATAAGGTATATAACAATGACTGATTATAAGAGATTCATAAGGACAGTGCCTTTTATTTATGCAAAATGTAAAATGTATGTCTAAGATTCTTATTAATAATTGAGTAGTTCATAGCAAAGATTGGGGTAAGCCAGAACTTGATATTAATTTTAAAAGTAAAACCATTTAGAAATAACTAAAAAAATAATTATTTTACAAAAATAAGGTGCAAGAGGAAGAGTTGATAAAGTAGAATTAGAGGAGGTCTGGTAGTTCTAAATATCTACTTTCATTGGGAATGGGTTTAAGAGGGAATCATACCTATATATTCAGAATAATATAAAAATCTTCTAAATTCAGAGGAAATAAAACAGTAGGAGCATAGGGTAAGGGGAGAAAATGAGGAAGGGATCTTTAGAGGGGAGTGTGATAGAATAGGTAAAAGGGGGTATAGAATGGTATTTAGATTTATGGAAATGGGAGGATAAGGGAGGGATCCTTGGGAGGGGGTAGGCAAGTAATAGGGGGCAAGGTAGTGGGTAGAAGTAAAGTACAGGAGTTGGGAGAATTAGAAAACAAGAGGTATGCACAAACATAAAAATAAAGGTCAGGAGTAGAATATTTTGGGGAAAGTATATGTCTATATACGTATGTTTATATGTATATGTATATATACATGTGTATATATATATATATATATATATATATATATATATATATATATATATACATATATATACCTATAGATAAAAATATCTAAACTTTATTGTAGACTTCTGAGGTGATGAAACAGAGTGGAAAAAAGTGTGCAGCAGAGAACAAAAGAAAAATCACAAGGAAGCAAAAAAATAGATGGACAGTTCTCAACACAATATTTATTATTCATCATACAAGACTTCTGGAAATGAAAATTTATTGTTGCATATTTTGAATCCTCTCTTATGTTCTGCTATCCACATGACATGTTTTTATTTCTTTCTTTCCTTGTATTTAAGTTCCAATATTTAAGTTTATAATATGTTTTGTTTGTTTGTTTGTTTCTTCTTTATTTATTTATTTAACTTATAACACTCATTTTCACAAAATTTTGGGTTCCAAATGTTCTCCCCTTATGTCCCCTCCCCCCACCCCAAAACACTGAGCATTCTTATTGCCCCTGTCTGCCAATTTGCCCTCTCTTCTATCATCCCTCTCTGCCCTTGTCTCCATCCTGTACCCATTTACCTGTATTTCTTATTTCCTAGTGGCAAGAACAGTACTCAACAGTTGTTCCTAAAACTTTGAGTTCCAACTTCTCTTCCTCCCTCCCTCCCCACACCCTCCCTTTGGAAGGTAAGCAATTCAATATAGGCCAAATCTGTGTAGTTTTGCAAATGACTTCCATAATAGTAGTGTTGTGTAAGAACTAACTATATTTCCCTCCATCCTATCCTGTCCCCCATTACTTCTGTTCTCTCTTTTGATCCTGTCCCTCCCCATGAGTGTTGACCTCAAATTGCTCCCTCCTCCTCATGCCCTCCCTTCCACCATCCCCCCCACCCTGCTTATCCCCTTATCCCCCACTTTCCTGTATTGTAAGATAGGTTTTCATACCAAAATGAGTGTGCATTTTATTCCTTCCTTTAGTGGAATGTGATGAGAGTAAACTTCATGTTTTTCTCTCACCTCCCTTCTTTATCCCTCCACTAATAAGTCTTTTGCTTGCCTCCTTTATGAGAGTTAATTTGCCCCATTCAATTTCTCCCTTTCTCCTCCCAATATGTTTCTCTCTCACTGCTTGATTTCATTTTTTTAGGATATGATCCCATCCTCTTCAATTCACTCTGTGCACTCTGTCTCTATGTGTGTGTGCGTGTGTGCATGTGTGTGTGTGTAATCCCACCCAGTACCCAGATACTGAATAGTTTCAAGAGTTACAAATATTGTCTTTCCATGTAGGAATGTAAACAGTTCAACTTTCGTAAAGTCCCTTATGACTTCTCTTTGCTATGTACTTTTTCATGCTTCTCTTCATTCTTGTGTTTGAAAGTCAAATTTTCTTTTCAGCTCTGGCCTTTTCATCAAGAATGCTTGAAAGTCCTCTATTTCATTGAAAGACCAATTTTTCCCCTGAAGTATTATACTTAGTTTTGCTGGGTAGGTGATTCTTGGTTTTAGTCCTAGTTCCTTTGACTTCTGGAATATTCTATTCCATGCCCTTCTATCCCTTATGTAGAAGCTGCTAGATCTTGTGTTATCCTGATTGTATTTCCATAATACTTGAATAGTTTCTTTCTAGCTGCTTGCAATATTTTCTCCTTGACCTGGGAATTCTGGAATTTGGCCACAATGTTCCTAGGAGTTTCTCTTTTTGGATCTCTTTCAGGCTGTGATCTGTGGATTCCTTGAATACTTATTTTGCCCTCTGGTTCTAGAATCTCAAGGCAGTTTTCCTTGATAATTTTGTGAAAGATGATGTCTAGGCTCTTTTTCTGATCATGGCTTTCAGGTAGGCCCATAATTTTTAAATTGTCTCTCCTGGATCTGTTTTCCAGGTCAGTTGTTTTTCCAATGAGATATTTCACATTATCTTGTATTTTTTCATTCTTTTGGTTTTGTTTTGTGATTTCTTGGTTTCTCATAAAGTCATTAGCCTCCATCTGTTCCATTCTAATTTTGAAAGAAATGTTTTCTTCAGTGAGTTTTTGAATCTCCTTTTCCATTTGGCTAATTCTGCTTTTGAAAACATCCTTCTCCTCATTGGCTTTTTGAACCTCTTTTGCCAATTGAGTTAGCCTATCTTTCAAGGTGTTATTTTCTTCAGCATTTTTTTGGGTCTCCTTCAGCAGGGTGTTTACTTGTTTTTCATGCTTTGCTTACATGTCACTCATTTCTCTTCCCAGTTTTTCCTTCACCTCTCCAACTTGATTTTCAAAATCCTTTTTGAGCTCTTCCATGGCCTGAGCCCATTGAGTGAACTGGGATACAGAAGCCTTGACTTCTGTGTCTTTCCCTGATGGTAAGCATTGTTCTTCCTCATCAGAAAGGAAGGGAGGAAATGCCTGTTCACCAAGAAAGTAACCTTCTATAGTCTTATTTTTTTTCCCTTTTCTAGGCATTTTCCCAGCCAGTGACTTGACTTCTGAGTGTCCTCTCCACCCCCACCTCACCTCCAGATCCGCCCAGCCAGCACTTGGGGTCTGAGATTCAAATGCTGCTTCCCTGCCTCAGGGCTTTGGGTGGGGGCAGGGCTGCTATTCAGTGTGAGATTAAGTTCAGGTGCTCAGGTGGGGGCAGGGCGGCCTCAAGGGCTCAGTTCCCTCAGGGGGTTAATGCAGAGACCTTCAACAATGGATCCAGGCTCCTGCCTGCTTGGGGAGCCCAGGTCTGCTCCTGCCTCCGCTGATGCCTCCCGAGAGGGCCTGAGTTATGGGGGCACCCCACATCCGTCTTGACCCGCCGAAGAGACCCTCTCACCGACCCTTGTCACCTATGGGTGGGGGACCTGAGCGGCCGCTGGAGATTCCGTCCCTGAAGCCTTCTCGGATCCGTTCCTTTCCATGCCGTGCCGCTGAGGCAGGGTTGGGCTCTGCTCTGGGTCCACTGCGTGAGGGACCTTTTGTGAGAGGTTTTCAGGCTCTCTGGAGCAGAAATCTCATCTGCTCCATTGTTCTGTGGCTTCTGCTGCTCCAGAATTCGCTGGTGGTTCTTTTTTTACAGATATTTTATGGGCAGTGGGTTCAGAGGTAGCATATGTGCATCTTCCCACTCCTCCATCTCAGCTCTGCCTATAATATGTTTTTGTTTCTTTTCTCTCTTCTGTTTTGTGTTTTGGTCCTTGACTTCAAAATAAAAAGTTTTAGAAAATGATTGTGAAAAATTATTTTTATGTGTAATTGGATGTATTGAGAGATAGAGAGATATAGATATATTCACAATTGACCATCGTAAAATGTTGCTGTTACAATGTTCTCCTGGTTCAGCTCACTTCACTTTACATCAGTTCATGCAAGTTTTTCCAGGTTTTTCTGAAATCGTGTTCATCATTTCTTATAACACAATAGTATGCCATCATATATACCACAACATGTTCAGCCATTCCCTAATTGATGGACATATCTTCAATTCCCAGTTCTTTGCAACCACAAAAACAGCTATTATAAGTATTTTTGTACAAATAGGCCCTTTCCCTTTAGGAGAACAATGGAGCAAAAAGTATGCACGGTTTTATAGTCTTCTGTACATAGTTCCAAATTGCTCTCAAGAATGGTCAGATTAATTCACAACTACGTCGAGTCCATTAGTGTCCCATTTTTCCCACATCCCCTCCATTTGTCATTTTTCTTTTCCATCAAAGTCGTCAAATTGATAGGTATAAGATGGTACCAGCGAGTTATATTAATTTTATTTCTCTGATCATTAGTGATTTAGAGAATTTTTATAAGTACAGATAACTTTGATTTCGTCTTCTAAAAACTTCCTGTTTGTATCCTTTGACCATTTGTCAACAAGAAAAACTCAAATTCTTAAAGATTTGACTCACTTCTCTATATGTTTGAGAAATGAGACCTTTATCAACGAAATCTGCTTCAATTTTTCCCAGTTTTCTGATGTCCTTCTAATCTTGACTGCATCAGATTTCTGTTGCAAAACCATTGTAATTTAATGTAATCAAAATTATCCATTTTGCATCTCATAATGCTCTCTATATCCTGATTTGACATAGATTCTTTATTCATAGATTTGAGGGGTAAGGTAGCTCATGGTTCCCAAATTTGCTTGTAACATGACAATTTGTATCTAAATCATGTATCGATTTTGACCTTATCTTGGTATACATCATGAGATTTTGGGCTATGTGTTTATCAAATTCTAGATTATTATGGTCATTACATACATACATACATACATATATAATGGTCGTGTATTACTACTAGTACTACTACAACTACACACACAAACATATGTGTGTATATACATATATATATACATACACATCTGTATATATAAATATGTATACAATACTTAACTATCATAGTAATCCAGAATTTGATTAGCACAGAAACCAGAATCTCATACTGTATCCAAGATAAGGTTACATACACACACACACACACACATATATGTATATATATAAATATATACATCTGTGTATGTGTGCATAATGTCACATGTTTAATGTTTCCACTTATCCACTACCTATTTCTTAGCCAGTACCATGTTGTTTTGATGGTTACCACTTTGTAATAAAGTTTGAGATCTGGTAGAGCTAGGTCACTTGCCTTAACTTTTTTTCACTGATTTCTTTGATAATCTTGAATTTATATCTTTCCATAGTCTGTTGGTGTGACACTAAATAAAAAAAAATAATTTAGGCAGAACTCTAATTTTTATTACATGAATTCAAGCTACCCATGAACAATTTTTATTTCTTGATTTGTTTAGATATGTTTCTGTGAAAAGTGTTTTGTAATTGTGCTCATATGGTTCCTGGGTTTGTCTGGACAGGTAATTTCTCAAGTATTTTATGTTGTCTAAAGTAATTTTAAATAAACTTTTGTTTCATCTCTTCCTGTTAGGCTTTTTTGCTAATATGTAGAAATACTGCTAATTTATAGTTAATTTTATATCTTGTAACTTTGCTAAAGTTCTTAATTATTTAAACTAATATTTTAGTTGATACTCTAGGATTCTCTAAGTATATCATTATATTATCTGCAAGAGAGATAGTTTTGTTTCTTTATTGCCTATTCTAATTAATTTAATTTCTTTTTCTTCCCTTATTGCAATAGCTAGCATTTCTAGTACAATAGTGAATAATTGCAGTAATGATGAACACCCTTGTTTTACTTCTGATGTTATTGGAAAGGATTTGTCCCCCTCGCAGATATAATTTGCTGATGGTTTTAGACAGATATTTACTTCCCATTTTATGTAAATCTCCATATATTCTTGTGCTTTCCAGTGCTTTTAATAAAAATGAATGTTGAATATATCCAAAAAAAATTCAGCATCTCAAAAGACACCTCAATAGATATTCAATATCTCAAAAGACAACTGTAGGATTTTTTTTTCTTGTTGGTGTATTACCAATTATGTAAAGAGTTTTCTTAATATAGATTCATCCCTGCATTCCTTACTTAAATTCCACCTGATCATAGTGTATAATCTTTGGGACATATTGCTGTAAGATCCTTGTTAATATTTTATTTGCAATTTTTGCATTGATATTCATTAGGAAAATTGGTCTATGGTTTTTCTATTTTGTACTTTCTGATTTAGATATCAGCACCATATTTATTTTAAAAAATAATTTGGTAGGACTCCTTTACCTATATTTCCAAATAGTTTATATGGCATTAGAATTAATAATTCATTAAAGGTTTGGTAAAATTCAATTGTGAATCTATTTGATTAGGAGAATTTTATCTTACGGAACTCATTCATGATTTGTTCAATTTCTTTTTCTAAGATAGGGCTATCCAAGCATTCTATTTCCTCTTCTGTTTATCTGGGAAATTTATATTTTTGTGAATAATCATCCATTTCACTTAGATTTTCAACTGTATTGGCATATTATTGGGCAAAAAAGCTCCTAAGAAGTGCTTTTATGTCATTTTCATTGGTGGTGAATTCACCATTTTCATTTTTTGTGCTGGCAATTTGATTTTCTTCTTTCTTTTTTAAACAGAATTAATGAATGGTTCCTTTATTTTATTTTTTGTTCAATATCAAATTTTAGTTGTATTTATTAGTTAGTTCAATGATTTTCTCACTTTCAGTTTCACTAATTTTCTCTTTGTTTTTTAGGATTACCAATTTGGTGTTTAATGGGGGACTTGTAAATTGTTGTTTTTTTTCTAGCTTTTCTTTTTTAATTGCATGCACAATTCATCTGCTCTTACTTTTTTACTGTAAGCATTTAGTGATGCAGATTTCCCTTCAGTGCTGATTTAACTGTATCCCCAAAATTTTGATGTGTTATCTTACTGTTGTCATTCTTTTTAATAAAATTATAGTTTCTATGATTTGTTATTCTATGCTTTCACCTATAGGATTAGATTATATAGTTTCCAACTAATTTTGAATGTATTTTTCCAAAATTTTTATGAAATATAATTTTATTGTATTATTATTTGAAAATCATGCATTTTATATTTGTGCTTTTTGGCATTTTGGTTTTGAGATTTTTAGGCCCTGAAACACAGTCAGTTTTTGTATAGGTGTCCTGTACCACCATGGGGGAAAGGCACATTTCTTTCTATTTCTTTTCAGAGTTCTAAAACTCTACTCATTTATAATTTTTCTAAAATTGCATTCATCTCCTTAACTTATCTTTTGTTTAGTTTTTGTTTCGATGTGTCTGCTTCTCAGAAGGGAAATTTGGGGTCCCCTAAAAATATAGTTTTATTTTCAATTTCTTCCTGAAATTCAGGTAAGTTTTCCTTCAATAATTTGGATGTTATACCTTTTGGTACATATATGTTTAGTACTGATGTACTTTGTCTATGATAAATTTTAGCAAAATGTAGTTTCCCTGCCTCTCTCCTTTAAATTGATCTATTTTTGCTTTGATTGATATCGTGATTGTTACCTCTACTTTTTTTAAATTTAATTAATTTCTTTCTTTTCAGTTTTCAACAATCCCTTCGGTAAGTCTTAAATTTTCTCCCCCTCCCTTCCCAAGATGGCTTGCAATCTTATATGGGCTCTACACACATATTCTTATTAAAAGCATTTTCACATTAGTCATGTGGCATAGAAGAATTAAAATGAATGGGAGAAACAATGAAAAAAAACATAATAAAACAAAACATAAGAGAAAATAATCTGCTTCATTCTGTGTTCTGATTCTATCATTCTTTCTCTGGATGTAGATGGCATTTCCCTCAAGCATCCTTTGGGAATGTTTTAGGTCTTTGCATTGCTGTGAAGGGCTAAGTCTATGGACAACAGTCCTCATACACTATGGCTATTACTGTGTATAATGTTCTCTTTGTTCTGCTCATTTCACTCAACATCAGTTCATACAAGTCTTTCCAGGCTTTTCTGAAGTATCCCTTCTCATCATTTCTTACAGCACAATAGCGTTCCATTATTCATATACCACAACTTGTTAACCATTCCCAGTTGATGAGCATCTTCTCAATTTCCAGTTCTTGGCCATTATAAAAAGAGCTACTATAAATATTTTTGTACATGTGGGACCTTTTGCCATGTTTATGATCTCTTTGGGATACAATCCTAGAAGTGATATTGCTTCATCAAAGAGTATGCACATTTTTATAACCCTTTGGGCATAATTTCAAATTGCTCTCCAGAATGGTTGGATCAGCTCACAGCTCCACCAACAAAGAATTAGTGTTCCAACTTCCCCACATGTTTTCCAACATGTATCATTCTCTTGTTTTGTCACATTAGCCAGTATTAGGTGTGATGTGGTACCTCAGTGTTGTTTTGATTTGCATCTATCTAATCAACAGTGATTTAGAGCATTTTTTCATATGACTATAAGCTTTATTTTCTTCCTTTGAAGACTGCCTGTTCATATCCTTTGATCATTTATCAATTGGGGAATGACTTATATTCTTGTAAATTTGACTCTGTTCTCCACATAATTTAGAAATGAATCCTTTATCACAGACACTAGTTATAAAAATCCTTTCCCTGTTTCTGCTTCCCTCCTAATCTTGGTTGAATTGACTTTGTGCAAAAACTTATCAGTTTGATGTACACAAAATTATCCCTTTTGTACTTTATAATGCTTTCTATTTCCTGTTTGGTCATAAATTTCTCCATTTCCCATGAATCTGACAAATACCCTATCCTTTGCTCCCCTAATTTTTTATATATAGTATTAGCCTTCATACCTACATCATGTACCCATTTTGACTTTATTTTTGTGTATAGTGTAAGGCATTTTCTACCACAGTGTCCGCCACAGTGTTATCCAGTTTCCCCAGCAGTTTTTGTCAAACAATGAGCTCTTATTCCAGAAGCTGTGGTCCTTTGGATTATCAAACAGTAGACTGCTATATTAATTGAATACTGTGTCTTGAGTACCTAAACTGTTCCATCATTCTACCCCCACTACTTCTCAGCCAGTATCAAGTTGTTTTGATAATTGCTGCTTTATAATACAATTTGAGATCTGGTAAGGCTAGGCCATCTTCCCTAGCATTTCTTTTCATTGTTTCTCTTGATATTCTGACCCTTTTGCTTTTCCAGATGAACTATGATATTATTTTTTCTAACTCTAGCAAATAATTTTCTGGTAGTTTGATTGGTGTGGCACTGAATAAGTAAATTAATTTAGGTAGAATTGTCATTTTTATTGTATTAGCTGTGCCTATCCCCAAGCAACTGATGTTTTTCCAGTTACTTAGATCTGCTTTATTTGTATGAAAAATGCTTTGTAATTGTCCCTGGGTTTGTTTTGGTACATAGATTTTCAAATATTTTATCGTGTCTACTGTATCTTTAAATGGAATTTATTTTTCTATCATTTAGTATTGGACTTGTTAGTAAAATATGGAAATTCAGATGATTTATGTGGGCTTATTTTGTAGCCTGCAAATTTGCCAAAGTTGTTTATTATTTCAAGTAGTTTTTTTATTTGATTCTCTAGGATTCTCTATCATCCTGTCTTCTGCAAAGAGTGATAACTTAGTTTCTCCTTTGTCTATTCTAATTCTTTAATTTCTTTTTCTTCTCTTATTACTAATGCTAACTTTTCTAATAACATATTCAATAACTGTGGTGATAATGGACATTCTTGTTTTACCCCTGATCTTATTGGAAATGTATCTAACTTGTTCCCATTGCATATAATGCTTACTGATGGTTTTAGGTATATACTGCTTATTATTTTGAGAAACGTTCCATTTATTCCTATGCTCTCCAGTATTTTCAATAGGAATGGGTATTGTATTTTGTCAAATGCTTTTTCTGCATCTTTTGAGATAATTATATGGTTTCTGTTAGTTTTATTGATGATATGATCAATGATGCTGATAGCTTTCCTGATATTTAAACAGCCCTGCTTTCCTGGTATAAATCCTGCCTGATCATAATGTATTATTCTCATGATAAGTTGCTGTAATATTTTTGCTGATACTTCATTTAAAATTTTTACATTTATATTCATTAGGCAAATTTTTCTACAATTTTCTTTCTCTGTTTTAGATCTTCCTGATTTAGGTATCAGAATCATATTTATATTATAAAAAGAATTTGGTAGGACTCTTTCTTCCCCAATTTCCCAAATAACCTGTATAGTATTTGAATTTACTGTTCTTTAAATTAACTGTTCCAAAATTCTTTGATCAAATTCACTTATAAATACATCTGGAGATTTTTCCTAGGGAGTTTATTGATGGCATATTCAATTTCTTTTTCTGACACTGGGTTACTTAAATATTTAACTTCCTTTTCTGTTAATCTGGACCATTTATATTTTTGTAAATATTTATCAATTTCACTAAGATTGTCAAATTTATGGACATATGGTTGGGCCAAGTAATTTCTGATTATTGCTTTAATTCCCTTCTCATTGGAGGTGAGTTCACCCTTTTCATTTTTGATATTAGTAATTTGATTTTCTTCTTACTTTTTAAAAATCAAATTGACCAAAGCTTTATGAATTTTGTTGATTTTTCTTAAAACAAACTTAGTTTTATTTATTACACCATTAATATTTATTTATTTATCATTATTATTTATTTATTATGTCAACTGAAGCATAATAGATTCCTCTCCATCTCTTTATTTTTACCGTCTCTTTGTTTGAAGTGTGTTACTTGCGAACAACATATTGTCAGATTCTCTTTTCAATCCATTTTGCCATTTGCTTACATTTTACGGGTTATTTCATCCCATTCACATTCGCAGTTTTGATTATTAACTGTGTATTTCTTTCCATTCAGTTTTTCTTCATGTCTGTCCTTCTCTCTCTCCTTTCACCCTGTTCATCTCAACAGTGTTTTGCTTCTGCCCACCACTTACCCCAGTCCATGCTCCCTTCTCTAAGTTTCTCCCTTCTCTTTTTCACTTACCCTCCCACTTCCTTATTGGATAAGATAAATTCTTATATGTAGAGGAATGTGTGTGGTATTCCTTCTCTGGCCAATTCAGATAAGAGTAACATTCAAGCATTGCCCACCCACCTTGATCTTCACCTCCCTTGTAAAAGCTCTGCCATTTGTGCCTCTTTCCTATGTATTCCTGTGGACTTAAGTACTGGTGAGCTAGTGTTCCTTTTAGCTTTGGGGCTTCAGCCCTGACCTGCATATGGGCAATGCAATAGAGTCTTGCACCCAGTGCCACCAAAGGGTTCTCCATCATCTCTTTCTGAGTAGTTTTCCTGC
This sequence comes from Notamacropus eugenii, assembly GCF_028372415.1. NCBI lineage: Eukaryota > Metazoa > Chordata > Mammalia > Diprotodontia > Macropodidae > Notamacropus > Notamacropus eugenii. The sequence goes on from NC_092875.1 coordinate 211,997,758, forward strand.
CCCCCCTACCATCTATGGGCTGAGAACTCAGGAAGCTGTTGTTGACATTGATAAACCACCTCAAAGGACTGCTTCTGATGCCCCAGTTGAGTCTCTATTGCAAAGACTATGAGGAGATTTAGGTCCAACCACCATTTTCCTGCCAACTTCCTAAGTTATTCTGGGCTGGAAAATTTTTTCACCCTGACTTTTTGTTGGATCTGCCACTCCAGAATTTTATTGGAGGTTCAACTTTAAAGTTGTTTTAGGGGAATTTGGGAGAGGTCAGGTGAGTCCTTACCTTTGCTCTGCCCCAAACTCTTCCTTTTCTGATCCATTGAATACATGGTAATGTTTTTATCCACCTCAGTTTGTGTGTTGTGTGTGTGTGTGTGTGTGTGTGTGTGTGTGTTTGTGTTTCTCAAAAGCAAATTCAAGTGTAAGTCATGTCATCGTTTCTCTAATGACATGGTCTTCTTCAGCAACGAAGGACAAACACATACATGTGTGTGTTTATGTCTTTGCTTTAAAAATGCATTTCCTGTAAATGTCAGATTTCAGGGATTTTTTTCCTCTTATTCAGTCCAACACTTTTCCATTGGATTTTCAATCCATTCACAATTAAATTTTAAGAGTTACATTTATACTTTCCTCCTTGTCTCCATTTTTTAAGTTATGATTTTTCCATCTTTTGCTATAAACATACCTTTAGTTACTTTAATATCTTTTAAGTAGTCTTTTTTGTACTGGTTCTCTTCCTCATTTTTGATCACCTTCTTTCCTTTGATACTGTTATGTTTAGTGTTCTGTTTATTAGTTCATCTCATCTGCTTTTATCCATATATAGTGCAATTCATCAGTGCAATACTCCACATCTCTAAAGTAAAACTTTCTTCTTTCCCCACCACTTTCAATCTTTGCCTCCTCCTCCTCACCCATTTTCCTGTAGATTCTTCACTTTCTGGGACAAGATCACGTTTCTCTAATTTTTAGCTGGTGATTTAACCCCAGTGCACCATTTCACTCCAATTGATCCCCTTGCTCATCTCCATCATTTCATATATTTTCCTATGTTGGAATCTCATAAAAATAGCATTCATTTATAGACAGAGTGTCACCAAGTTCTGTTTATAACAAAGCTTCTTCAGTGTTACCTCTATCAGATTTCCACCTTTATTGCCAATTGTGTACATTTAGAAAGACATTTCTTACTGGTCTTTCTTTTTTTTTCTCTGTTGCTATTACTATTGCTCTCCATGCCTGCTGATTTATTCATTTCTTCTAGATTTCTGTTCTTTTTGGCATTTGAGGAGAAATCATCTCAGTTCTGGTTTTCTTACTAAAATGTTTCAATATTTTTGTTATTGAATTTCTGCACTTTTCCCTTTTTACTTAAGCTCAGACTTGCAGGACAAGTCACACTGGCTATATTCTGAACACCAGTGCTCTTCAAAAGACCTTATTCCATTTTTTTTTATTCTACAGTGGAAGTGGCAGAGTCTTTTATTATTCTAATGTCCCCTGATGGTTCACAGAACTTATTGTTTCTGAATTGAATTGTTAAATTTAACTACTAGGTGTTTTGGGTTTTGCAACATTGCCAGCCCTGCCCTCCCCAAGGTGATATGTGAATTCTTTCCATTGGGATTTCATTTTCTATATTCAAAAAATCTAGCCAGTACCTGTCTATTCTTTCCTTATTTATTTTGTTAATTGTTTTTTGTTTTTGTTTTTGTCCTGCTATGCTTTCTTAGGAAGCCTCTGACATATTTTGCTCACATATTGAGCATATTTTCTTTTAATATTTAATGGTTTTTATCTTTCTCCTTCTAGATTTTCCTTAACTTCTGTGCATTTGCATTCCCAATCTATTTTTCCCTCTTTCTTTTCTTTTAGTGAGTTTTGCTTTTGCAGATTCATGAGTTTTTTTCCCTCTTCTGTTCATTATTTTGCTGTGCAGAATATCAATTTTGCTCTCACAATTTCATTTCTCTTTTAAATCATTCAGGAAGAGTGTGTTGTTTTCCTTGTCTTCATCAAATTCCACAGATTCCTCATGCGTCAGATCATTTTCTTTTATTTTGCAGCATTTATTCATAGATGTGCCAATTCATTTACTAGATCAGGAGGACATTTCTTTCTGTTGTCATTGTTTTCCCTATTAATTTATCTGTTTAAGTTCAAGATCTTTGAGATTTCATCTGTTTGAAATCTTTGGTGCTTTTAGTTTCTCTCCGCCCCCCCCCCCCCTCCTTTATTTTTCTTATCACTTACTTCCTTGCTCCCTGCCTCCGAATTATGGTTTCCTTGGGGGCTGGATCTCAAAATATCTCAACTTTCTCCCATATTGGACAATTAATGATTCTTCAGCCTAGGTCTTTTCCACTACTGACATTTGAATGATCTGAACTGGTCGCAGCTAGGTGTTGTTCTCTTTCAGCTTAATAGAATACTGTAAAATGCTTCATGTGCCTGGGTCCCTGGGGCAAAGCTGGCTCTTGAGGCCTGAGAAAACTTCCACAGTTTAAAGTTCAGGTCTCCATGGCAATGTAAAGAGCAAGGGGGCACCAAGATATAGGAGTGGGTTTGGATGTAAGCCTATGTCATGACCTTAGATGTTAGTGAATTCTTCTTGCTGGTTATATGGGAAGTAGGGGAGGGGTGTTCAGTGAACTCAATGATAGTGAGTTTCATTTCTGAGTCTTTTTTGCCACCTTTTGGATTTTATGTGTCCCAAATCACAGAAGGGCAGCCAGGTGGCACAATGGATAGAATGCCAGTCAAGAAGACTCATTTTTCAGACTTCACATGTGACCTGACACTTGCTAGCTGTGTGATCCCAGACAAATCACTTGTCTCTTGACTCATTTTCCTCATCTATAAAACACACTGAAGAAGTAAATGGCAAACCACTCCAATATCTTTGCCAAGGAAACCTTAAATGGGGTCTAGAAGAGTTGGTCACAATTGAATAGCAATAAGACTGTGGAAACAAATCATTTTATCTTTGGAACATAATTTCTATTTTGGAGAGGTGTAAAGATGTAGAGATTGGAGAAAATGTCTAGCCTGTCATATCAGCCTGTCATATCATCCCACACATGACCCAGAAGTCTTTCTCCTGTAATACCATAATAGCAATTTGTGGGGTTCAAACTGCACTTCAGATCCCTAATCCTCAATGGGGAAGGAAGGTCCCAAGATAGATATCTAAAACTTGACTTCCTTCCCATCAAATACCAATTCCACAATGAATACATGTAACAAATAGAAAATATATCCATTCGTTCATTTTGATAGCAAATAGAAATCAGAGAAAGTATGTGGAAAAATATATACCAAACAATACTGCAAACAAATTAACTTTCTTTTTTGAAATGAAATAATTCATCTCAACTAAATGAGAAATCATCTCAGATCTCACCTATGGGGAAATTTTCCAAAGTCTCTAGGATAACAAGTTGGGGATATAGTGACATAATAGAAATTGCTAGCTCCTCTACATCTTGACTTCTCTCAGTCTTTTTCTACCTTCAAGGACTTGAAGAGAGTTTGGATTGTTATTTCTTCTTTCTTGAAGTTGAGAGATAGAAATGTTCAGACCTCTCTTCTCTTTAGTTTTCACCAACTCCTCTATGTCGTTCATGCAGATAGAGAACGCTGAGTAATCAATGCCCAGCAAAGAAAAAAGAGCCCTATATGATTGACCCTTTGAGCTAAGGAAATAATAACTAACTGTGACTTTAAGCAAATCCTTTAACTACTCAGGACCACAATTTCATTATTTATGATACTAAAGGTTTTTCCAACTAATCTCTAAAGTATTTTCCAAATATAAAATTATATGGATTAATTTCGTTGTTATGTCCTAATAACAGACATTCATTATGGCTTGTCTCTTTGACTTATTTACATACCTTCCCACCCCTACTTTCATGAATATTCTCAAAGTGAGGAATAAATTATTTTAAAATTTTAATTTACATACGCTGAAAGTAAACTTTAGCTTGTAACCTATTTGAAAACAGGGTGTGTCTTTTGCCTGTTTTTCTATTCCCAGCTCTTAGCACAGTGCCTGGCATCTAGTAAGCACTTAATAAATGTTTATTGATGGATAAAACATACTTCTATATTATACATTTATGTGTATGTGTATGTATGTGTGTATATGTACATATATAATTGCTTTATAGTTACTTTAGTGACAAATTGACCACAGCATGGTCCACATACAGAATTGAAAATAAAATGATTGCATTACTTTTCTCCAAATGTTATTATTTTTTCTTTATTCCCAACTTCTTCCCTCTCCCCTTGATTCCTATTAGGAAGCATCACTTTATAGGTAATGTTATGTAGGCATGCTATGTTACAGTTAGCAGAGTAAAAACTATAACAAAGACTTTTACTTCTCAGACAGAAAAAAATACACTATTTATTGAGGAAACTAATTGCTTAATGAACAGCTTCACTTCTGCCTAATTCTTTAGACTTAGCATACTTCCTAAAAGTACAACTTCCTTTATCCTTGTTTTTGGAAAATAGTGTTATCTTCCAAACTTAGTCAAAATTCCATTGCTGCACTAATTCATACTGCTGCATTTTGGAATCAAACACACAAAGTCTTTCCTGTCTGTTGTGAAAGTGGAAGAAAGAGCTTTTCTATGTATGTTTATTTAATTTTCCTTTCTTGTCTGGGAAAGAAAATAATATATGTTGTGTTTTTTGGCATTCTATTACATCCTTTTATCAGACTGGATGCAAAAGCAGTGGGCAAGTTAAAGAGAAAGTGGGACAAAGACAATGTAAATACATTTTTAATTGAACGAAAGGTGCAATTTATTTGCATGAAACCAATATCTTCATGCTTTAAAACTTGTTTCTTTTTCCAAGTTTCATCATACCTCAGATTTAATTTTTTTATCTAACTCTTAGGTTCATTCTCAATAGCCATATCTTACTTTCTATGTAAACTGTATCCCTGATTATGATTCCATATCTATATGTGTCCAACAAAATTCCATACCAACGCTTCATTAGGCTTGGAAACGACTCTGGATTTTTGAAGGCTAAAATAGCAGAGACCTAACAGGTGCTTCATAGCTCAAAAGACTTTGGATATAGACATACTCTGTATGCATCTTTTGAGAACCAGAGTAATGATGATTGATGAGTTTCAGCACTAGAAATCTGACTGTGAATGATGAAGCCATCTGTCATTCTAGCAATTTATTTATGTATTTATTCATTTATTCATTCACTTATTTCTCTAATTGCACATGAAACTACCTATGAAGGTAAGGACATAGGCAGTTCAGTGTATAATGTGCTAGGGCTAGATTCAGGAAAACCTGAATTCAAATTCTATCTCAGGCACTTAATAGTTAGTGAAACATGGGTACATCACTTAACCTCTGTTTACCACAGTTTCCTTAATCTTAAAATGGAGATAATAATAACACCTACTTTCCAGGATTGTTGCTAATATCAAATGACATAATGTGTGATTTCCTTCTTATAAAACAAAGGATGGTGTTGAAACAATGTGATCTCCTAGTTGAATGAATACCCATCAATATAAAATCATGGCTATTAAAAAAATTTTGGAGTAAGCATTTGTTTTGCATAAGATCCTAAATATTACCTGTCATGTATTCACATCTAAAACTATTTAACAAAGGTAAAGAAGATGGCCAGGCTATGAAGCCCTTACTCAAATTAAAGAATTGACTTCAAAGTAAACAAGAATCACACAGCTGATTTTCTAATTGGATGAATGTTTGCTTTATTAGAGTTTAAAATTGGTCCCTATATTGATTTGAACTATCTAGATTAATCACATGCTTTATTTATACTATGCAATATTTATTGTAATATTTTGCCTTGAAGATCAAAGTCAATGGAAATTATAGGAATCTGACAATTATCAATAGAAAAATATGAGCTTACATAGAAAAAATTAGGAAGTAATTATTTTATTTTTAAACATCTCTCCATTTATGCAATAATTCACTTTTAAGTGTTGAGTTCTTTTATATGGGAATTCTATAATCTCTGTTACTAATGTTAAAATGTTTGCTCCTAGATCATTAAATATTAGAAAGACTAAGGAGTAGAACAATTTAAAGCTAAAATGTCACTGTCAACTGAAGATCAATTATACATGAAGATATAGCACTTATGAAATTCCATCACATTGAAAAAAGTAATAGAGTTCACTTAGTATGGCTATTTACTTGTATATAATATATGTATATGAACACATATAATATATGATACATGCTATAATATATGTTTATGTGCACATATATGAATATACATACATATGTCTATATACATACATATATGTGTATATGCATGTATGCATGTGTGTATCTATCTATCTATCTATATAAAACATTTGGGGAATTATTTTTAAGTAGGATGCACATGACATGTACATTAACAACGTATTTAAAAATATTTATAGAACTCTAAATATGTATATATGTGTGCATACATGAATGTATGAATCTCTTTAACTTTTGTAGGAACTGCTCTATTTGGGGTAATTCAGAAAGAGTTTCTATTCCACTGATATTTAACATTAAAAATGAATACCTACTTGAAGTTTTCTGTCTTCTAAAAAAATGGAAAATCTAATGGGGATTTTGAGATATGTTCCTTGTTAAAAAGTCAGATGGAAAAGAATGAGGATTCTCAATATGTGGGGAAATGTCCTCACAGATGGAGCCTTTCCTGTCTGAACTTTTCTTGTTTAAAACTATATTTTAAGTCATTGTATGCGATTTTAGACATATTTTTTCCTGTCAAAGGCATTTGTGAATAGCTTAGTTATTGGTTATAATAAATGTAAAAAATGTTGATAAGCCTTATATTTTTGAGAATAGAAAAAGATGAGTTATGCATGCACGGCCTTCATTAAAAAAAAAAAGCTGTGAACTGGGGAAATAGAAATACTGGTTTTTAAAAATAATAGCAGCATCGTAATTAAGAGACAATTTTATAATCAAGAAGAGTTGATTTTCAGTTCAGACTATGATTGTTGTGTTCGTCCTTTGTTGCCAAAGAAGACCATGCCATCAGAGAAATGATGACATGACTTGCACTTGACTTTGTTTTGAGTGAGGGAGGGCTAAGCAAGTCACCAGCCTCACTTCTCCTCCAGAACCATGTGAATCCAGTGACCTGACACTCCTCAGGATGACTGGAGATGACCCAGAATGAGGCAATTGGGGTTAAGTGACTTGCCCAAGGTCACACAGCTAGTGAGTGTCAAATGTCTGAGGTGAGATTTGAACTCAGATCCTCCTGACTCCTGCACTGGTGCTTTATCCACTGTACTACCTAGGTGCCCCTCCAGACTGTGATACATACTAACAGTAAGACTATGATAATCACTTAACATTTCAACCATACAATAAATTCTCTGCACACTTGATAAAAGCAGTTATCAATCTATATGAGTAAAAGAAATTTAGTCTGCACAAAGAAATTTCTCCACATCAGTGAAATCACAGACCTTGACCACACACACACACACACACACACACACACACACACACACACAATACCATACACTTTGCAGTTGACTATTTTTTTGTAATATCATCTAGATATAATAGATAAAGTCAGAGAAATCTTGTTTTCAATCACATCTCTGTAATAGCTATTTGATTTAACCCAACATATTTACAAAGAAGTTACAAAGGAAAGACCACATCATGAATATTTTACCTGGGCAAGATTGCAGGTCTTTTACATATTTGTAAATGATAGATTCTAGATCACAGAGGGACCATAGAGAATATCTAGCTCAATCTTTCCCATTACAGGAGGAATTAAATTCTGATAAGTAATATTTTTGTTAGCACATTAAGTTTTGCAAAGCACTTTCCTTACAACAACCTTATGAAGGAGGTAGTACACTTCTCATTTGACAGATGAAGACAGGGTGAGAAAGGTCAAGTGTCTTATCCATGGTCACAGTTACAGCCAGTAAGTGTTAGAGATAGGATTCAAATGAAGATCTCCTGATTTCCTGTTCCATTTCCAGTGGTAATAATTACATGTCATCATGAAAGTTCACATTGACAAACCTGCCAATATTACATTAAAATAGAAACAAATTTTCAAGGCTGCAACCATTATGTAAATAACGATAGCAATAAAGATAAATGCTACTGCCTATTGGAGAAAAACTGCAAAAGCTATTCACCCAAAACCTTTTGTGGGATTTATTCTTGTGGACTATTATGGTTGCTTTTTAATTTGATGACAGAGTTAATTGAAAAGACGGTGTTTGCTCTTTGAAGAATTAAAAGAACACAAAAGCAAAGAGGACTGGCTTCTATTTGGACGCTTGGTGAATGGTGACATAGCACTTTCTTCCAGAACAGCAAAATCAGCTGTTTATCTATCCACGTGTGAGATAGCTTTTGTAAATGGTCACCTCTTGAAATCTGGTCCTTTTTGGTCAGTCCCTAAAGGAGATATTTTCAATCATTTTAATAATTAGAGTACTAACACAAGTACTCTGGGACTGCTTTTTCTACATGTTGCTTGTTTTCTCAGGAAGGAAAAACGAAGGTTCAGATACCAAGGGGAAGTTACCACTAAGAAACTGAAATGATTCTATGGAAGCCAGGAAATGATAAAAGGACATCCTAAGTAAGGAAGGAGTAAATGGATGGCAGTTTAGTATGTGGAAGAACACTGATGACTTTTCTACCTTTCTGAAGAAATACAACAACATGTCCTGTCTAGAGTATTAAGCAACTGAGAACAGTGTCATAATCACAATAGCTTCATGATATTAGCCTTTACCAGATTCCTTTAAGAAATAGGAAGTACTCATTGTATGTTCAATTTAGTATTGCAAATTGGTTATAGAAAGTATATGAGCTTCAGAAATTGAAAGATGAAGAGAAGATGGACAAAAAAAAGGATGAAAGAAACTTTTCTTCTAAAGTCTTCTTTTCTGAGTTTCCCTGTCTCACTCTCCCTTCACACACAAAAAGCTATAACACCCAGAACTCTAGCCCAGTTTCAGAATGAGGTAAAAAGAAGGATGCTAAAGGTTAAGCATTAATACTTGTAGGAAACTCAAGCAGATTTTAGCTCAAGATCCTGCACTTTTCTATCCTTTGGATATACTATGAAAATCTATAATTGTCCCAAACTTAATATGTATCCTTGATGTTTTAAACTTATTTTGTCTTTTAAATAATTAATATAGCATTCCTAAAATTGGCATTTTCTTTTGACCTTTGATTACAAACTGAACTAGCATCTTCCATGGTCCCAGTAAGCGTAGAGTTCACCCCTTGGTTCAGGAAATACTATATTTATTGGGGTGTTGCACCCATATCTGCCCACAAGGTCACCACTCTATGCCTTAGAACTTCTCCCCAACTCCAATTCCCTGTTCAATCTCGTCTTATTCTGCACTCTCATTTACTTTATATATTCAAACGTATTATGTAGATCAGTCAGCCCTTTAGAATCCTTTCACATACAAGATACCAGTGTACAATACAGCTTTCTCACCTAATTCCCTTTCACTCACCTCGCTCATTTTTCCTTACTCGGAGATCCTCACAGAGTTTCCCTTCCTGGTGGAGGTGCTCAATAGGCCATATGCTAGCTCTCTCTCTCTCTCTCTCTCTCTCTCTCTCTCTCTCTCTCTCTCTCTCTCTCTCTCTCTCTCTCTCTCACACACACACACACACACACACACACACACACACACACACACCTCTTTGCTTACATTCATTAGCCTCTCTCTGCAATAGGCTCAGGAACATAGCTAGATGACTAAGTTGCGCCGGGGGTGGAGTGGGGGTGGGTATGGATGTAAGCTTCAGACCCAGTAACCACAGGCTGAGAAAGCATGATCCTGCTTTTGCTTCTCCTTTTCCTCCTCCTCCCCCTTGTACTCCTCTTCCTCCTTCCCCTTCTCCCCCTCCTCCTCCTCTCCTTTATCCCTTCCCCCCTCCTTCCCTTTCTCTCTTTTTCCTCCTCTTGGGACGGAATCTGTCCTGTTTCACATAGTTTCCTCTCTAAAATGGTCCTGCAGAGGCCACTTAATGCACACATACATGCACACACGTGTTTCTTTGACCGGCTACCGGGTCTGCAGCCATAGCAGCAGCCGCAGCGGCAGCAGCAGCAGGTGCGGAGCAAAGGAGATCTGTAGAGGCACGGCAGGAGCTCCTTTCAGAACATTTCCAATCCTTCTTTCAGCATTCCTTACCCATCCCTTTCTCTCCTCCCTGTTTCCCCCTTCTGTTTTCTACCTCTCTTCTCCTTCAGTCCATGCTCCCCTCCCAGCAGATGTGCTTCCTGGTTTGTGAAGGGAGGCTGCCGCGGACCGGGCTTAAACGTGAGCAGCAGGGAAAGAGCCCCGGGGATCAGAAAGATTGGAGGGATGGGGCTACAAGGGGTGGGGGTCAGGGTTCAGCCTCCTTAGCCATTTCTTTTGGGCTCCGGAGAACAGAATTGTGGGGCTTTTACTATACCCCGAAGAACCGGTAGCAGCAGCTGCAACGAGTGTAGAAGTTGGGCGGGGGGTGGGGGGTGTCGCTGCAGTTTCCTTTGAGAGACTCCCTTTCCCTCACGCCCCCACATACTCTTTTCCTGTCTTTTCTTCTCTATCTTTCTGAATTATTCTCCTTTCTTTGTTTCATTTCTTTCTTTTTAAAGCTGACTGTCCCTTTCTAGCTCCTCACAGTGCAGGGTTCCTAACTCTGTTTCCCTGGAATAGAGCAGGGTTGATGGAGGTCGACGATGAGGGGATGTGGGTAAGTAATAGCAGATGTACCTGAGGGGAAAAGTGGTATTTTTTCCATTTTTAATGGGAGATTCTAGCTTTCAGAAAGAGAATAGGCAGGTAGAGATGTCATCGTTTGTGTGGGAGCTGATTGGAAGATGAGACCTCCACAACTGGCCCTAAGATTAACTGTCCTAAACTTTTATTGCTGCCTTTTCGTGTAGGCGCGTTTTTCCTCCCTCCGGGTTGCCAACCCGGGGCTAAATAGAGAAACCTCGACTTCAGAAGAGTTCCCAATTCCTCTTGATAAATAGGATTTAAAAGAGAGATACAACGATTCCGGTTTTCACCTAGAGAGACAGAGAGAGAGAGAGAGAGAGAGAGAGAGAGAGAGAGAGAGAGAGAGAGAGAGAGAGAGAGAGAGAGAGAGAGAGAGAGAGACAGAGACAGAGACAGAGAGACAGAGACAGAGACACAGAGAGAGACAGAGAGACAGAGACAGACAGGGATAGAGACAGACAGAGAGACAGAGGGACAGAGACAGACAGACAGACAGAGATACAGAGAGATAGATTTAAAGAGAGAGACAGAGTCAGTCTAGTTGTTCATCGTTCTCCCCACACATCTTACTTCAGTTTGTGGGCACGCAGAAAGAATCTCTGTTTTCTCCTCTTTCACTGCTCTCTCCTTGTTCCACCCCGCCCCGGGGCGAGTTGCGGGGGGAGATGATGGCGAAGTGAGGGCTCCCTAAACAGCTTCAGCTTTTCGTCTCCTCCCACCGTCCCTTCCCCTCCACCCCCCCTCACCAAGATCAGAAGGAGTGTAATGTCCTTGCTACCACCGTTACTCTGTTCTACTGCCACAGCAGAGCGGACAAGAATTTGATCCATTTCAAAGGCATAATGCTTTCCTGAGGATCTCATTCCTTAAAGATATCACTAAAGCTCCCACTTGGTAACTCTTCCCGTCCTCTCCACTCTTCTCTCTCCCTCCCTCATTCCCTCCCCTCCCCGTTTCTCCCACTCCTGTGCCCTTCCACCACCCTACAAATTCTCCTCCCGCCCCCACTCACCCACCCACCCATTCCTCTTTCTGAAGATAGCAAAGGTGGCGGGGAGTTTGATGAGCAGATGAAGGACCCCTTCATCCCATCTTCAATGCCTCTACCGAAGATCCCAAAGGTCTGGAGCGAAACGGGCTGCTGCTGGGCGTCCTCTTTGAAAAGCTGCTGTCTGCTGTTGGTTTTGTATGAAACTGGGGACTGAAGGAGTTACCACCGCTGCTGAGTCGTGGGTGAGAGCGACAAAGCGTCCGCTCCGTCGCTGCCCGCCTGTCTGGATCAGCTCTCCACCCTACACTCCCTTCCCGTCTCCTTCGCGCTTCTTTGCACGCCCCCCCCCCCCCTCCCCTTTCCTTCAGTCCGCCAGCCGGGCTCTGATCTTAAGCCGACAGCAAACCCGCTAGAAAGCCCCTCGGTGTCATCCTGAGAGCTGCAGCCGCTATGATGCAAAAGAAGACTGTGATGGTGGTGGTGGTGGTGATGATGGTGGTGATGATTGCCCGGGTGTGAAGTGATTGTCATGGTGAGGATGGTGATTTCGAGGCGGTGAGACCTAGAGTGAACGAGCGGGAGCAGAAGGAAGGATTGATTCGCTTGTAGCTGCTGTGTGGGTTCGGATTCTACCCCAACCCCCACCCCGCCCCCCTCCTGACTCCATCCTCTCCCCCACCACTGGAAGTCCTCCCGAATCTAAATGGAATTAGTGGAGAACGGAGTCCCTGGCGTAAGGAACAGACATGATCCATGGACGCAGTTTGTTTCACAGTGAGTACCTTTCTCCCGTCGCCTGGTTAGCCCCCTCCAGTTTTTCTTCCGTCCCTTTTCTCCTCCCTCCTTTTGGAAAGCGCAGGTGGATGCAGCGCAACCTCTCTTCAACCGGACCCCGCAGTAGCGCGGGAGTCTCTGGGGCAGATGTAAACTTTCTGTATTGCAGTATAATTGAAGAGGGGCTAGTGGGGAAAGTGGAGGCGAACAGTGATTAAGTTAGTATTTTCGCCTAGTACTGAAATGAAAAAAAAAAGTAAAAGTATAGTCTTTTTGTGGGGAGATTAAGATTAGGGCAGGAAAAAGGGTTACAGAAACCTTTGAGTTCACGAGTAGTCGGTAGTTTAAGGATTGTGTGTGGGATAGAAAAAGCTTTTGGGGAAGTGGGGGTGAATGGGAAATGAGGGTTCTGTTGTGAGAGGTTAGCACGAGAAGAAATCTCCCCTTTTCTATTATGTCAGTATTTTTCTCCACCACTGATATTCTTCCATGATATCTACTTTAATGTACACCAAAAACATCGTGTTGGGTTCAGGATAGAGCACTAAACTCAACTACTCTGAATTCGCTTGCCTTTTGGTCAGAAAACATCTAATGATGTTCTTAAATGTGATTGTATGAACTGTATTTTCCTGGGGGGGGGGTGCGGGGGAGGATCTATCTAAGCAAAAACAGTGTCCTAAAGCAAGACTAAAAAGATAGTGTCTGTGGCACATCCTCATTCCCTGTCAACCTGTATATAGAGAGGATCACTGTCAAAATAAAGGAAGGTTTCTTATACTCTTTCTGAGTAGTGCAGTTGAAAGTCTGCTAGTACATTAACGATAGCATATTCTGTAATGTACAAATGGGAAGCATAGTAAAGAATCTTTGGCAAAGGAAGCACTCAACTTGAAGAGGTGGCTGCATATATGTGTGTGTGTGTATGTGTGTGTTTATATACATTTATGTATGCACAGACATGCATTCAGGTTTACCTCAGGATGTGCTCAAAGTACTGATTTTTCTCATTTAGAAAATACCGAAAGGGCCTAATCCATTCTAAGAACAGATGGCCTGACCACAACCTTTTTTTTTTTTTTTGAGGAAATCTGTGCTCAGATTAAAGCTATGCAAAACAACTGTTTACAACATAGTTTATATCAGCTCTAGTATTGAAAACAAAGCCCACATTTCTTGACCTTTTCTTTAAGAAGCTGTTTCCAAAGTAAAACCCCATGTGACAAGCTTCATGGAAAGGTTTTCATGGTAGACTATTCCTCTTTCCCAAAACTGCTTTTACATACATGCATACCCATATATGTAAAGTTGACCCTCAGAATAATTAATTTATAATAGCAAATTTCTTAAAAAATGACTATATATTCATAAATGGTTGCAATAGAGATGAGAATCTGAAAATTTTTCTTTAAAGTCTTAAGGGATTAATTTTTATAGCTTTTTAAATTGTGGAGATCTCTGTGGTTTTGTGTGTCGATATATTTTTATAATGCTGGCTTAAATGCTTCACAACCAAATTAATCTCTTTCCTCTCCCTTGTCTCTCTTCTCCCTCTTTCCATCTCTTTTCCCTTAAGAATTTGATCCTAGGGATTCCTCTTCTGAATTATGAGTTGTCACTGTTATTGTTATTTTGGTCACTGAATTAGGACCAAGAATATATACTTCTGTTTTTTCTTTTCCATTTTCCCCCTTTTTAGGTACCGGTATAGTTATGATAGTTTAGAAATTCAGAATGTTCTATTGTAATACTTGAATTGAAATAGTTAGGGAAACATGTTTCCTGTAACTATTCAATTTCTTTACAATGTTGCATGCTAGCCACAGTCATCCTTATTAACTTCAAAAATAGGGAGTCCAAACTTTTCTTAGTTTTCTAAATCAGTTTTTTTCTGACTCGCATGTAGATATTTTTTTAAGTAGCAAAAAAGATTGGTTATGATATTTTATCTTGTTATTTCATTATATGGAGGTAGGTCATAATGCTTTAGTTACTATAAACACTAATTTTATCTGTCCTTGATTATTTCTTATTATTTGTTTCAGTTGTAGCAAGTCTAATCATCCTACATTCATCTGGGGCTACCAAAAAGGGAATAGGTAAGTTTATTAAAGGGATGAAAAGTACTACAAATTCCTGATAACTTCCCAATTCTATCCATATCCTAAATGCTTTATTATGATAAGAATCTGACATAGTACACAACTGCTTGCCTTTCTTGAAGAAAAGCTCACAACTTAATCACAAAATATAGAACAGAAACAAAAGTGGTCATTTCTATTTTTAGTCCCCCAAACATTGAATGGTGGCTCTATTTTTCAGAAAAGCAAACCACTTCAGAAGCACAGAAATCAGTGCAGTGTGGAAATTGGACAAAGCATGCCAATGGAGGTATCTTCACTTCTCCCAATTACCCAAGCAAGTACCCTCCAGACAGAGAGTGCATCTACATCATAGAAGGTAAAAAAAGGAGGAAAATGTGAGAAAATAACTCTAAACCAGAATTTCTTATTTAATAACACTTTGTGTACAATTTTTATAGCTCTTAAAAAGCATCAGATTGTGTTTACACTCACTTGAGTGTAATTAGATTGAATGCATCAGACTGAGTTTACACTAGGTTTCTTAATAAACGAAGAGAAGGTACCTAAAATTTGACAATCAAAGATTTAGAGCTGGAATGGAATCTAATATAACCAAGTCAAATCTCTCATTAGTCTAGCACATAGTAGGTGCTTAATACGTACTGACTGAGTAATTGAAACCCTTGAGAAGTGAAATGATTTACCCAGAGTAACCCAGGTAGCAAATATTTGTGGTGTGATTTGAATCCAAGGCTTCCTGATTAAAGTTCAGTAGTATATTCCCTATATGCCTCTAAATAAATTAGAATGAGTAATGAATGCCAGCTGAAAATAAGCAACTCTAATTTGTTTACATTGATTTCATTGATTGAATTAGTAGGTGATATATACTTGGCAGATATTACCATGTTAAATGACAATCATCTTATGTATTTTATAAACTGATAATATTGAATTCATTTTATAAGCAATGGAAAATAGAATGATGTAAATATCAAAAAAATTATATATATCATCAAAGAACACTTTGTAGCAACATTGTATAGTAGAGAGGACACTAGACTGAAAATCAAAAGTCCATGCATGCTAGTCCTGAATATCATTAATTAGCTGTATGATTTTTTGGATCAGGCTCAGTTTCCTCTTATACAAAAAAAAAAAAAAAGAGAACTCTATTGGAGAATCTGAAGGACTCTCCTAAATTTCTATGATACCATTCCAAACATTGGTTTGAAGCTTCATTTTTACTGCTTCGTACTAGTACTCCCGGTACTATGCTTTAATTTACAGCTAAGATTTCCAGGATTTGACTGACAGCTAAATTTGTCCAACCCAAGTCTCATAAATGCTTCTAAGGATTTTCAAAGAGAGGTCAAAAACCTTCTACCTTTCTTGAATTTTCCCTATTTCCTATCTGAAGGTTGTGCTTAGATGTCTCTGAAATGCAACATCTTAATTGAGAGACCTAGATTTAACATTTCTTACCTTACCTTATAAAGACATACAATCCTTATATATGCAATACTGAAAACATCACTAAAATTATTTTTCAGCACACTGGAGAATATTTTCTGTAAAAAGTTATGTGATCAGTTGCATTGGCCTCTAAGTCTTAGACATACGCATTGTGAAGATCTTTGGGAAAAGCAATGAACCTTCTGGAAGAAAAAAATTCTGTCATAAATGGGAAGTGCTTTGAAAATCTTAAGGTGCTATTATTTAGCCATACTTCATTTGGAATTTTTTCTTTCCATATTTTCAAAGATGGGTTTAATCAAAGACCTGTATGGTATGATCATCATTAAATCACGGGAAAAAATGTTCTGAATCTGAACCTGATCATTCAGTTCAATTCAATTCACTAAGTGCTTCATTATCTAGCAGACAACAAAAAAAACAAAAACAAAGCATTCCCTTTCATTGTGCTTATATTCTACAATTGGAGAGCAATAGGTACAAATACAAATAAATTTAAGGCTACTTCAGAGGAAAAGAACATTAGCAGCTCAGGGAAGCTTCAGTGAAGGCTTCACAGAGAAAAAGCCATGTTTGATTTGAGTCTTGAACAATCAACTGTCTAGGTCAGAGAAGAGTTCAATTTGTGTTAAATGTATCATACACAAAGGGAAGGAAGCACTACTTTATTAAGTGCTTGTTATGTGCCAGATACTGTGCTAAGCATTTTGTAAATATTACATTTGAGCCTCACAAATGCTGGGAGGCATGTGTTATTATGCCCCTTTCATAGATGAAAAAACTAAGGCTGTTGGAAATTAAGCGACTTGCCCAAAGTCATAAGTGTCTGTGGCTGGATTTACACTCAGTCAAC
This sequence comes from Notamacropus eugenii, assembly GCF_028372415.1. Classification (NCBI taxonomy): domain Eukaryota; kingdom Metazoa; phylum Chordata; class Mammalia; order Diprotodontia; family Macropodidae; genus Notamacropus; species Notamacropus eugenii. Next base: position 212,014,746 of record NC_092875.1, read on the forward strand.
AGAGCTCAAAGGCCTTCCTTTCTCCAAGTCCAGAACTTGATTCATTGTACCACTTAGATAGATGCTTTCTGAAGACAAGTGTTGTGAAAGAAGGGTAAATGTGAGGGACTCAAATACTAGGCTAACAGCAATTTATCCAAAAGACAACAGGGAACCACTGAGGATTAGGGAGAAGGGAGTTGACAATACTCAGATTTATTTCATGACAAGTGTCTTTTTTGGCCATTGTGTACAGGATGGAGGAAAGAGACTAGAAACTCAGTGAATAGGAAAGGGTGATCAAGACCTGAAATAGGAGGGTAGCTGAGTAGGTGGAGAGGAAAGCAAGAATATATGGAAAGCATGTTATTGCAGAATAGAAGTGACAATACTTTACAAGTAATTGAATATTTGAGAAATGGTAGGAAAGATTAAAGGATGACTCTTGAGATTATGAAACTGTATGAGTAGGAGGATGGTAGTTCCCTTTATAGAAGTAAGAAAGTTTGGAGAAACTTCATTAATGAGAAAAATAAAATGATGTTCCTTTTTGGACATGTTAAGTTTGATATACTGGTGAGTAGACATTTAGAAATGTGGCATTGGCTTTCAGAAGAGACTAGGAAAATAGATAGGGAGATGGATTATTTTGGAAGTCATCTGCTTAGAGCTGATCATTAAACTAGTGGAAGTTTTTATATCAACAAGGGAGAGAGCGCAGAATGAATAGAAGAGGGTCCATGAAGGAACCTTGAAAGACACAAATGTTTAGGTCAGTGAAGATGAATGAAGTACCATGAAGGATTGGCAAAATTACTCCATAGGAGTAACAAGATAATGCTAGATATATCTAGTTGGAGAATCAGAATGAAGTCTTTATGGAAAACAGACAATATCCAAGAGGAAGGGCGTAGCCAACAGCAACAAAAGCTTTAGAGAGGTAAAAGGGCATCTATACTAAGAAAAAACTGTTAGCCTTAGTTGAGACTATTGGTTAATTTGGAGAGAGAACAATTCAGATTTTATCTAATATTCATAAAATGGTTCATTTCAACACTGTCTTTACCAAATTTGGTATTTATGGACTTCTTACTCAAACTTAAAGCGTACTGTTCAATCAGGTAAAAAGCATTTATTGTTTACTATATCAAAAGTAATAGAATCTTCTTTTTTAATAATCAAATATTGATGTTGATAAAAGATTAAGAGAGAGCACACAAAATTTTGTAATGAAAATTAAAAATTCATAGAAGATAAGACGTGATGTCTTCTACAATGTAAGAGGGCCTCTAATTTTTTATTCATATCCATATAGTAAATTGGAACTTAGTATATGTTGGAAAGTATAATGATAATTTTTCCAGTTAAACTAAAAGTCAAACTATACATTTCAAATCAACAAATATTAACCATCTACTGAATTCTAAGTTCTGTTCTAGATATTGAATACATGAGATATTGAATACATGAAGTTTAAAAAAATATTAAAACTCTGTGTTCAAAGAGTTACATTTGCTTAAAGTAATTATGTATATAGATAAATATAGGTAGATATAGATATATGTATGTACACATATATACAGATATGTGTGTATGTGTGCATATATATGTATATATATGCATATACACACACACACACAACTAAACTTAGTGCAAGGTAGAGAATGTTGGGAACAAAAAGGAATAATTGAAACAAAGTGGTGTAAGAAAGTATGAAGAAGGAAGGGAAATTTTTCAATTGGAAAGAATCAAAAAAATTTTTTATGAAGTTGGTGGAAGCAAACATGAACCTTGAAGTAAGAAAATGATTCTAAAAGAGAGAGATAAAAGAAAATGGATTCCAGACATACAGAATTCACCTAGTCAAATTCACATAACTTAAGAATTAAGTCAAATTCACATAACATAATAGAGTAAGAATGTATTGTTAGTTGTATGTCATAATGGTACATGTCTGCATTGCAAAGCGTATTCTGTCAAATTTCCATTCTATTTCTATCCCAGATCAGCCATAGCAAATCACAGGGGCATCTGATCGTATATGTGTTTGTGGGTTATGGGTGATATTTTTTTATTTCCTTATGTGTGTTGATTGAGGAGGGTAGAAAGGTACTTAAGTTCACTTTTTGAAAGGGTCCACTTTTCACTATTTGAAATCCATATAATTGTTACCTTCCTGTCATCTTCCCTACTTGCCTTAAATTTGAGGTTTCTATACAAAGTAGAAGCAGAGTTCACATACAAATTTATTGTGACATCATATTCAGTAAATAATGGGAATGACAAGCTGCAGAGGACTGTCTGCAGAGTGAAAATACATAATTTCTGCATTTTTCCCAAAAATTTGTTCTGCAAGATGTATGATGTCATGAATTCAACATAAATAAATAGCATTTTGTGCCATTGATAATGCAATTTTTAAAAAAGTAATTAGCATGGCATTGTATATAAGCAAGCATTTTTAAAATATTTTCTCAGAGAAAGTCAGCGTGCTAAATTTTTTAAGATGCTATATTTTATTGAAACAAAATTATCTTATCATAGACAGGTTTTGAGATTCAAACCTGAAAACTTAGGTTTTTCCAGCCTACATATACTCATTGGGTAATTTTTGGATTACCTATTATACTTCACTTAGCTGACAACCATGAATTTAAGGTGTTGATTTACTATCACAATCTGTTTCAAAGCACTTTTTGCTTTTTAAAATAACAATATTTCTTTTAACTTTTTTCTTATAATTTTAAGTTTGTTATTAACATTACATAAAGTTCCAGGGGCAGAATGAATTATCAATGTAACATGACAGGATAAAACCAGATTTTACAAAGTAGTTTAGCCAATAATGTAAAGTTTTTGCCCTAAGTGACACATTGAATAGAACTCTGTGCCCAGAATCAGAAAAGCCTGAGTTTAAATCCAGTCTCAGACACTTGCTAGTTATATAAACCTGAGCAAGTCACTGACCTCTGTCTACCTCAGTTTCCTTAACTGTAAAATGGGGATAATAATAGCACCTCCTTCCCAGGGCTGTTATGAGGATCAAATGAGATAACATTTATAAAGCACTTAGGGTAGTGCCCGGCATATAATAGACAATAAATGCTTATTCTCTTCTCTTTCCCTTTCTGTGCTCCTTCAGCATTATACAAATATATAGGTATATATATATATATATATATATATATATATATGTATATTTCAATAATCCTTGTCCTCTGAAGCCCCACTTCACTTCCACAGTTGCAGTGGTAAACTGGGTTTTAAGAAAGGAGCAGAGAATGTTAAATGAACCCTAGAAAATTAACCCACATAATCAGCTAATAATAATAACTTATTATTCCTATAGCAAAACACTTTATAAATATTTTCTCATTTCATCTTCACAAAAATACTAGGGGTCAGGTTTTTAAAAATGAGGAAAATCAGATAGACAGAAGTTGTGACTTAGTCATATAACTAAACAGTGTCTGGGGAAGAATTTCAGCTGATGTCTTTCAGACTCCAGGTCCAATTGTCTGCATTGAACCACTTATTTTTCACATGGGCCACAAATCAATTGAAATTCCAAAATATTATTATTTGATACTACTGTGAAAGAATTCTATTTTCATTCATTTGAATATTCCCTATGCCAATATAAATCACAAACCTTTACATTTCTTTTCTTCAAAACTTCTTACTTTCTGATAAATCTATCACAGGATATTGCTGTTCTCCTGAAGGTTCTGGAGATTTTCCCTTGTTCTTTTAGCACATTGAGGGTAATCAAGTACACATAAATTATAGTATTCATTTCTTCTAGTAGTTTGTCCATTCATTCATCCTTAATGGAAATTATATGTTAAAGGGTAATATCAGATATTTTTTTAACTATGGGTTATAGCAATTTCTTTTTCCCACTTTAAGCCATGGAGTTATTGAAGAATATTTTTGTGGAAAGACAAAGAGGATCACATAACCAGAAGATGTACTGCCAATATTTACACATATACACATTCACACAATGATTATACATAGTGGCCAATTTTGCCATTAGTTAAACTAGTCTTCTTTTAAAGAGATGCTCAGTTCATCTTTGAGCCAATATTTGAAGTTATTCTAGCTCAACTGGACCTGTCAGAGCTTGTACTCTGCTAAAATAGTTTAAAAATTAATGGTCATTTCCATGCCACAATAGGGCATCGAATTAGGAGGACTTCAGTGAAAATTGATCAGATGGAGAATGAGAGATGCAAAGGAGAGATGAAGACAAAATAATCTAGGGAAATTTGTAATGAAACTTTTATTTGGGGAAAATCAAGAAAGACTTCATGGAGAAGGTGACTTGGAAATCAAATCTTAAAATAAGATCAAGATTCTGAAAGACAGAAACAAGGAAGAGAGTTTTACCAGGCATGGAAATTCAAGAAGGTTCGATATGATCATTTAAAATACTCTAAGTGAATATTATTGATAATTTTCATGAAATTCACCTTGAATTTTCCTAAAATAAGTACCATCGTATGGTTCCATTAGGTCAAGAGAAAATTCTAAAATTTTATGGTTTCGTAACTAAATCTAGTTAGGAATTTATCGTAGTGTGTGTGTGTGTGTGTGTGTGTGTGTGTGTGTGTGTGTGTGTGTGTGTGTATAGACTGATCAAGAACAGTTGCTTTCTGCATATACAAACAGCTGAGTAATCTTAAAGTTTCCTCAGAACCTTTAAAAAATCCAGCAAAATAGAATGACAATTGACTGATGTGTCCTTTTTTTAATATGTATGGTCTAGGGCTTTTTCTCTCAAATACATGTCCAAAGTAAATAAACCATACAGTGTCTATTTTATTTTGTAACCCAAGCGTATAGTATGTCATCTGGCCTTGAGTATAGGTAGGTGCTTCAGAATGTTGAATGAATGAAGGTCTTTTAGCCTAATTGGGGGGTGTGTATTAGGGGATGAGACTGAAAAAAATGAAGAACAGACAATGACATAATAAAATTGTTGAAGATATAGTAGAGTTCTGAATCACAGTAGAATGGTTAAATACGGAACTATCTGGTAGGCAATTCTTATCTGACTTTGCAAAATTAAAAAAAGTTAAGAAAATGCCTAGTTGAAATGATAAATATAACTAAAGGAATCACAGTCCATTTCACCGGTGTCTTTATCCAACCAAATTTAGGGATGGAAAATAGGGTACAAGATATTGCCTATATACATGATGACAAAACAAGTCAATTTTGTTGGCTTCATGCCAGGGACCCAAATATTTGCAGGCATATGAATAATGGATTAGCTTTTTCACTTTCTTTCAGTGATTTACACATTGTCTAGACAAGTGGAGAGTTAACTTTCAAGGAGTCCACACAGATGTAAGGGCCTTATGTTTACTAAGTGTGAGACAGCAATATAAAGCTATCCTTAGCTGCATTTTACGTCCTGACATTGCCATGGTTCTGCTCGTGCCACTAACTCTGTAAATTCACTTATTGAATATAAGGTAACTAGTTCCCTAAGCATAACAAGATTTTCAGCACAGATGTCATTAAAAAAATCCATAGAGTTATAGAATCATAGATTTCAATCACGATTACAGTATCATAGATTTAGAACTAGAAGGAATCTTAGAAAGTACCTAGCTGAACCACTCCATCTTGCAGCTAAAGAACTGAGATACAGAAGAATTAAGTGGCTTGCTCAAAGTAACATGACAGAACGTAGGAAAGCCAGAATTTCAATCAGGGTGCTCTGACTACAAAATAACTATTCTTTCCACTATATCATTTTCTCTTTTTTCTCATTTTCATACTGTTCATAATATTCAATAGCTAGCAAGTTTATAAAACACCTACCATTCCATTCAGGCATGGTGCTAAACATTAAAAAAAAAAAAAGAAATAACAACAACAAAAAACCTCTCATTTGATCTTTACAATAACTCTGAGAGTTAGGCGCCATTATTACCCCTATTTTTACAGAGGAAGAAAACAAAACAGATAGAGGTTAAACAACTTGCCCAAGAACACTTAACTAGGAAGGGTCAAATTTAAATTCGGGTCTTCCTGACTCTAGACCTAGTTCTCTAACCTGTACCACTTAGGTGACTGTTCAAGGAGATTGGTAATTCATTAAGTTGTTCAACAGTGTCTACTGAGTACCTACTATGTATAAGTTGCTATGCTAAAGACCAGAGGATTCAAAGACAATATTAAAAATAATCCTTGTCCTCATGAATGGCAAATAATTCAATCAATATTTCCTGAGCATATACTATAGGCCCACTATACTATAGTGGTAAATAGTGATGTTTGGCTCAGAAATGTGGGTTACTAATCATTGCATGAGAATCCCCATGGATACATATTGACTTCCTTTTAATTTCATCTACGCTTTATTGTATTTTTATTTATTTTGCTAAATATTTCCCAATTACATTTTAACTGGCAGTGACTTGCCTTCAGGGCTACTATTGATAGCATATTTAACACCTGTGTGCTAGAAGATACAAGATTCACATGGGCAAGTATGTGGAAGCCCATTTGAGCAGGGATAAAGCACTAACAGAGCTCTTGAAACAGGCATGAGGAAACACTTTGCAAAGTGACAGCTGAGTTGAGATTTGAAGGAAAATAAGGATTCTTAAGAGATGCAGGTGAGGAAGGAGTTTCTTAAATGAATCAGCAGTTTCATCTTTGGGAGGTGAGAATGATGGAGAAGAGGACAGGGGAAGAGGTAGTAGGCGTAGTTCTTGGAAATAATATTGGGACATGATTTCTAGTGCTGTCATTCACAAATATTTATTATTTTGGAGGTACATTGAAATTGTACCTGAGTTTTGTAGTCTACATGTAGCTGTGAATTCTAAAAATGCTTGAAATATTTAAAGGCTTTTGTTTTTATTTTTATTTTCTTGGTTTTTTATTTTAATTTAATTATGAAATAAAGAAAAATTGACTTACTTTTAACCTTTGCTCTCAAGAATTCTATACAACTGAAAGGATTTCAATTTCTATTTCCTTTAGCTTTTACTGTCAATCATTTCAGCTTATGTCACAGGGATTGCTGCACCTACTTACTTTTAACAGATGTTAAACCAGTGTTTTCTAGCAACTATGAAATTCTCAAACTCGTACTTTTGTGAAAGATTATTAGATTTACAAGATAGAAACACTGAGTCTTAGAAGTCTTCAGAAAAAGAAGTATCTAAATATTATTGATGAGTGGACTGTTTATTGGAGGCACATTCAGGGGTATGCTGGCAAGTGTTTAACTGACTTCATATAAAAATGCACGCACAATTCATTTTCAAGTTTGATTTGAATTATTATTATTTCCTCTGTCACTTTCTTAAGTCCAGACAATAACCAAACAATACATAATGCCCTGATTTGTAGCATTGCTGCTTTCTGAATTGTAAATCTTCCTAGTGGAAATTTAACAATCTGCTTTCCAGGACCAAAAGAGCTGTTTCCAGCACACCTTTTGCAGATATCTCAGAATGTTCTGAAGTTCTGATTTCAGAATTCCTAATCAAACATGAAATCGTTGATTTCTGAAGAGATTTCATATGTATTGAATGCTCAAGAATTAACCTTCACAAAAAATTTCTTTGTACTTTTGAGAAGGGATTATGCTGATTAGAATAGCTCATACGTGAATGTAACAGAAATATAAACTAATTTCATATTATGACAATTTTGTCACCATTCAAATAAAAGATTAGAATCATTCCTGGGTTCTTAAAACATTTTATATTATTATGAAGAGAAAATGATAAATACTTAATTAGAAAATAACCATTTTATTCCACTGCTTTCATATACTTTTCTATATTTGAATAACAGTAAAAGGTTAGCTATCACTTCACATGTGGATCCTCTGGAGTGGTAATGTCAAGGAAAAAACTTAGAGGGAGGAAATAAGGGTTCTGATATAAATTCCCTCATTTTCTTTCCCTTATTCTGACCAAGCTCTTTAACAGTAATACTCCTGTTAGCCATCAATTATTTTGGAAAATAGAGTGAAAAAATGAGGAGAAGGTGGAAGATAAAGGAAGAATGTGAATGTTTTCAAAAGTGAGGGAAGTGCAGGGAAGGACTCTTATTCTGTTTTCTTGAAGCATTGCTTTACAAGAAAAATTAAAATATATATTCTTATTTGTTTTCTTTGTATACTATTCCATGAGAACACAGATTGAAGTCATGAAATAGAAACCAGAATTCTAGATTTTGTTCTATTAAAGAGAACATGTTTGGAAAGAAGCACAACAAATTAAACCCTAATTGAAGGATTTTCTTGAGATAATTATCCATAAATTTCAAATAATGAAATATGAATTCAGTGATTCTCATATGATTATCAACCATTCTTTCTGGATACTTAGTTCTCACCTTATTTTCACTGTCAAACTTCTAGAATGACAAGTGTATGCCTATGATCTCCATTTCTTAAATTTTTTTCCTCTGTTCAATGATTTGCTAGTATCTTCAATCAATTATTTCTTTCTTTAGTTCCAAAGACACTGAACAATGTCCATACTCTTTCTACCTGTCCAAATATATTTTATTTCTTTCATTTGTTGACGTTTTCTTTCTGCCAACTACAGCTTTGAGCATTTATCAGTTCAGTTTTTGATCCTTTGCTTTTTTTTCTTTCCAAACAATGTCTGTTACAGAGTTCATCTCCTCTGTGCTAAAACATTACATCATGTCATAGGACACACATACAGTGTGAAATAGTGAATATATTTTTTGAAGTAAAACCAAGGCTAAAGAGTTTAACTAATTATATTTTTCCAAACTTGTTTAAAATATATTTTCTTTTCTAAAACCTTGGCTTTCTCAGAAATCCAGAAAGCATGACTACTATAGATGTAGAAAATAGAATCTTAGAGCTAAACGGAGCCTTAGAAATCAAGTCTGCCACCATCTTTCTAAGGATAATGCAGTGAAACTCACAGGTATTAAGTTCCTTGTTAAAAGTCACCTCAATTCAATAAATATTTACTTGATTACTATGTGTCAGGCACTGTGCCAGGTGTCAGTGTTACAAAGACAATTATGAAACAGTCCCTATCCTCACAGCACTGAATCTGATAAGTTAACAAGTACTGAGACTCTTTCTAGCAGTGTGATCCTCAGCAAGTAATTTAATCTTGTTTCCTCCACTGTAAAATGTGGGAAATAAGAGTCCCTACTGCCCAGGGTTGCTGTGAGGCTCAAATGAGATAATATTTGTAAAGTGCTTAGCACAGTGCCTGACACAGAGTAGGTACTTAATAAATGTTTACTTCTTTTCTTTCAATTTGTTCATCTTATTCTCAGCTTAAACACACTTATTTTAGACAATAGAACTTATTTTAAATACATATAACCTTAAAGGTAGAAGGAATCTTGAAAATCATTTAGTGTAACACCCATGTTTTACAGGGGAGGAAGATGAGAGGTACAAATACTTTAAGTGATTTTCCTACAGTCATATTCTATTTATTCGCTAGTCAATTTTCCTTCCTAGCAATATATTCTTTCTAATTGGTACCATATTTCTTACAGAGACCATGACTGAAAACCTTGGTGTCACCTTCATTCATTCCTCTACATGTTCTATATCCAGACAGTTACAAAGTGTTATTTGAAAGTTTCATTGTGGCTGTTGCTTTCTCTCTATTTCTACTGCCACCAGCTTGATTCTTTCCTGTATTAATATGTGACTGTGTTAACTACTTATTCTCCCTGTTTTTTAGTACTTTTCCCTTCAACTTATTCCATATACTGTATATTGATAAATTTTCCATCAATACTATTTTCATGGTGTTGCCCTCCTGTTCAACATCTTTCTGTGCTTTACTATTTTCAGCCAACTCAAGTTGAAAATCCTCTTCTAGGTCTGACAGTTTTGTATAATTGGTTCTACCCTGCCTATAAAACCCTATGCCAGTGCAGATAACTTTCACTAGAGTGAAATGCTCATTGTCCTTCATGTTCACTCTTGATTGTTTTGCCCTCAGATTCAAATTTTTCCCCTCACCTTGAATAATTTCTGTTTATTTAAATCCGATTCAGACTTCAGTGTCCAGCCTTCCCCATGAAACTTGAACCAAATTATCTGGTCCCCATTTCCATCTTTCCTCCTCAAACTACAATCATCACAAGTTATAATGGTCATTTTACTATTTTATAGGTTTATACCACACTTAAATATGTTATCACCTTTTATGTATTCTAAAACTTGTTTTTACCGTGTTTTCTTAATTAGATTTTCAGCTCCTTAAGGGCAAGAACAATGGTTTACATATTGCTTGTAGTCCTGAGCACATGCTATGTAGAATATCTACTAACAAAGTATTTACTTTTATCATAATCTATAACACTAAAGGTAATTTATAATTTTGGAAAGGACCAATGATTATTTTTCATGTTTTGCACTATTGATCCCATTAGTTTTTCATCCTTTGCAACTTTGGACACAACAACAACAATAACAACCTATGTAAAATCTTTCCCTGTACTAAAGTGCTTATTCTGATGCATCGTCATTGTGTGAAACTGGCCTCATTCTCAAAGGCTAGGTCAGCAAAGAACAGTCCCTAATAGGTTCTAACAACCTATAAAGCTGCTGAGGGAGGGAGGGAAAGCATGCTATCTATTGGTTATCTGAGGATTGACCAGCCCACTTGAGCTGGAGAGACTTACCATCTCAATTGTGGTCAGAGGTGATAGATTAAACACACAGCGTGTGTGGGTGTATGTGTACTATATCATGTGTGTGAAATATATTGAGAATTTGAGAAAATTTCACTAAGACATAAAAATGAGAGATTTGAATTGTTAGAATGAAGCCCTATGCTAATGAAATCAGGAAACTTTCGAAGACTTGAAGATGAATTATCTATAAACACCTAGAGAAAAAAGGTTTTAGACACATAGCAAGGGAATAAAACAGATAAAAGTATTAATGTTTAGAAAAAACATTAAGATGTTATCTCAAGGTAGGAAGCCATAGGGTTATAATTTTAAAGATCAAAAGCACTTTGAAGACCATCTAGTCAAACCCTTCTGTTATATTTCATTTTTATTTTTGTTGTACTTTTCATTTTTATACATAGGGAAATGTAAGGCCAGAGGATAAATAATTTGATCAAGGTCACATTGATAAGTGGCAGTGATGGGATTTGAACTCCAGTCCAAAATCAGTTAATGTTCTCTTGCACCATGATTACATAATGAAAAAAGAAGAAATAAATATTAAGAATTTATCGATCTCATGCTTCCAAATTATATCTTATTACAATCTATGTGAACTAATCAGTAAAAACCACCAAAGTTTTAAGTCATAAAAATAGAGGAAGATGGAATTTTAATAAAATGGAATTCAATTTGATTCAGTCATTATTTCCTAATCATGTGCATATACCTTAATCTGTGCTAGTTGTGGTAGATTATGAAAAATACTTCTAAAACATGGTGTCCCAGTATCATTGAAAAGACATGACATAGGCAAGTGAAACTATCAGTGTAAGATCAGTGTAAGATATGACATGATTAATTGAGAAAGGGAAATTTGTCTATGGAAAATATGTATTTGATTAGAAAAATCAACAATTCATCGATGCAGTGACAATTTAAACCAATTTTTTTGGATGGGTGGATGCTTCCTTCTACTTATCCTTATCATTTTAGCCAAGATTTTATAGATAAACTATGTTGGACTTATACCTTAAAGATATGATATACTTTAATAATGACATGTGAATCTAAAATGAAGAAATGAATAATCAGTGTGCTAAAGGACAATTATTGAAATAATCAACAACTAATAAAGGAATGACAACTTTTGATATTTTGGTTTATACCATAAACTTTATACCTATATTGCAGCTAATAATAATCACATCTAGCAGTTTGTCTCCAAAAGTGGACTGATAAAGGGATTTTTGAGATTTTTGTTATGTAAGAAATTGAGAAAATTGACAATAATTGCTATAATATCTCCCAGGATAGAATCATAATAAAAGACTAACAGTTCCTGTCCAGAAATTAGAGAGTGGTTAGTTGATGAAACTAGTAAAGCAGTAAAAATATGTTAACATGACAGAGCTATACCATTTAATAGAAATATTGCAAAAAAAAAACCTGTATAGAAATCTAGAAATTCATATAGATAAATTAAAATAGACATAAAAACATAAAGTGATATGACATGCTTTTATAAGAATTGAGATCTTACTGAACTGGGAAACAAACATGGATTGTTGAAAATTAAGAAGCAGTATTTCCAAATATTCCCTACTCACTGGAAAAATTTCTTGTTGGAATGCCATTGACCTACACAATCCATACTTTACATAAATTCAGATGAGATTTATCTGTTGTGAAATAAAATAATTAACATATCATTTTACATTTTTCTACCCATCTTTTCAAAACATTTCAGTGTATTCTAGTAGTACTGTTTTTATGAGTTTGAAGAATTTTCAATGAGAAACTTTCTTTACCAGTGCAGATTGATACCTTTTCCGCAACTTAGAATTTGAGAGAGTTGCTTGAAGAGGCTGAGAAATGAATTGATTTTGTCAGGGTTGAACAGATGGAGTGTATCCGACTCAAGATTGGAACCTAGGTTGATGTAACTCTGAACACAGTTATCTATTCATTATGTCATGTGCATTGCATATAGCTAGACATCACTGTGACCTTTGTTTCATATGTTACAGGTAAAATTGTACTTGCACATGTACTGCAGGCATATGATTTTGGAATTAACATGAAAGAAAAAATTCAGTTGTGAACTCTGTATTTCTTTTTAGGTTGGAACCAATTAGCATATTTTCATAATTATCTTCAAATAATGCAAATATGAATACTTTCGAACACTTGTAAAATATCTGTTTTCACTAATTGAAACCTAGGCATAGCATATACAAGTAATTGAGATAAATACAATTGGAGTGGCACAAGTAAAAACTGTAGGGATTCAGAATAAGGAGAGAACACAAGTAGCTAGGGTGATGAGAGAACACATCAACCATCAGGTAGTATTAAAGCCAAGCTCTGAAGGATTTAGTAGACTGAGGAATGGGGGGATAGCATTTTAGTGACAGAAAATGGCATGAATAAGACCATGAAAGAAAAAAGATTTGAGAGGGGATAAGTCAGTAACCATATGTGATCATTGCAAGATGTGTACTAATGAGTAGAGGGAGAAAAGAATTAAATAATTGTGAACATCAAATGTGAAAAATGTTGAATGTTTGGTAATGGGTATGTTCTCCTGTCTCTAAGCAATTAGGAAACATTGGTTACTTCTGAGTTTCTGGATCATCATCTCACTTGTATTGCTATTCAGTAGTTCAGTTTTGTCCAATTCTTCATGACTCCATGAACCAGAGCACACCAGGCCCTTCTATCCTCCATTATCTGTCAAGGTTTGTCCAAGTTCATGTTCATAATTTCCAAAAGACTATCTTAACATCTCATCCTCTACTGTCTCTTTTCCTTTTTATTTTCAATTTCTTCCAATATCAGGGTCTTTTCCAATGGGTCCCATCTTCTTATTATGTGGCCTGAATATTTAAGCTTCAGTTTAAGTATTTGACCTTCCAATGAATAGTACGAATTAATTTCTTTAAGTGTTGACTAATTTGATCTCCTTGTTTTCCAAGGGATTCTCAGACCGCTTCTTCAGCACAACAATTTTGGCAGCATCGATTCTGTGGTGCTCAGCTTTCTTTATAGTCTCACAGCCATGCATTACTACTGGGGAAAAAACACACAGTTTTAACCACATAGATATTTGTTGGCAAGGTGATGTCTCTGCTGTTTAGTACACTGTCCAAATTTGTGAAAGCTATTTCATTTCTGCTAAGGAATTCTTGCCTATAGTCGTATACATAATGATTACCTGAATTAAATCCACTCGTTCCCATCCATTAAAGTTCAATGACTCCCAAGATGCCAATGTTTTATCTTTCCATCTCCTGTTTGATCATATCCAGTTTACCTTGCCTCATAGATATTATATTCCAGATTGTCATACAATATTGAGGTTTATAGCATCAGTCTTTGTTTTCATCACCAGATGCACCCGCAGCTTCCTTTTGGCTTTGGCCCAGCAGTTTCATTAGTGCTGGAGAGACTTGTAGTTACCCTTTCCTCTTCCCCAGTAACATTTTGGACACCTTCCAACCTGAGGAGCTCATCTTCCAATGTCATCTCTTTTATCACTTTAGTACTATCCATAGGGATTTCCTGGCAAAGATCCTGGAATAGTTTGCCATTCTTTTCTCCAGTGAATCACCTTTTGTTAGAACTCTCCACTATGACCTGTCCATCTTGGGTAACCCTTCATGGTATAACTTATAGGTTCATTGACCTATGCAAGCCTCTGTGCCATGAAGGACAAGGCAGCAATCCAGGAGGGGATTCATCTAATACCAATGAGTAAAATGGATTAGAGTCAAGAGAGCTTGAAAACAAGGGTGATAAGTTGCTAACACACTGCCTGATACCATTTTTCATTTCTTATATTTATCCTCAGTGCTTAGCACGGTGTCTGGCAGATAACAAGTACTTAATTTATGCGTTTATCATATTGAATTGAATTTTGACAAAAGGCAAAAGACCATGTATGCGATATTAAGGGCTGGAAGTAAGGTGGTGGCAATGAAATAGGAAGGAATACAAACTTCTTCAGAAGAGGTACTGTTCTGTTTTTGTCTTATACCCAGTTGTTAACATGATGTTTTTCACATAGTATATCTATTTTATTTTAATTTGGAATTTAAGGGACATATAGAATGATATTGTAAAATAATTTTACATGACATCTGTTGAACATGGAATGAAATAATGGAGAGAAGTCACAAAAGAAACTTCTCCTGGTCCCCTAATACATATTTTTAATATTTAGGTGTTGTATTTTCCATGTAAAATGTAAATTCTTTGTGGGTTAGTAATTTTTAAAAATTTGACATTTTACTTCAAAAACTGTCATGTTACATTGCATGTAATAGGGATATAATAAATACTTGTTAGATAAAACCAGATTATTTATAGAAAAAGGAAAGTTAAGTGGAGAAGGTGATTGGAGGAGAGGGAACAGATATTGAGAGTAAATGAACAGTTTGTTTTTTGATGTTGAATTTGAAGTGTTAGTGGGATGTTAAAATAAAAAGATTCAATAGGCATTTAGAAATCCAAGACTGAAACTCAAGGGGAAAATAGTGCCTCAACATAAAAAGAAAATGAATCATTTTCATAGAGTTGATCATTGAACCCTTAAGAAAAGAACAAAAAAATCACGAAGTGAGGTAACTAAAAATGTTAAAATTCTAGCTTTGAGGACTGCCCACAGTCAGGTGCTGAATTAGAATGGAACAAATCAAGAAGCTATTAAAACAGAGGTCGTCAGAGAGGTAAAAGAAGAAACCCAAAATTGCAGAGTCAGGACAAGCCAGGGATGAGACAATTTCAAAAAGCAGAATAGATGGCTGACAATATTACATGTTAATGGAAGGTTAAAGATAATTTCTTGAAAAAAAAAAACAAAGAATTTTGCAATGCTTAATAGAGAAATTTTAGCAAGTAGTAGATAGCACAAAGGATACAAAATGTATTTAGTGGTAAGAAAGTAAAAGCAGTCAGTATAAGATTTTTGAATGAATTCTTATAGTAAAGAACAAAAGGTTGAAGCATTGCAAGGTTTTGTGTTGTGTTTGCTTGTGTGTGTGTGTGCGTTGGTTTATTGTTATATTTTTGATAAGGAGTCTTAAGCATGATTATAGGTAGAGGGCAAGGGACCAGAGGAGAGGAAGATTTTGAAGATGAAAAAGACAATAAATAATTGATGGAGCCAGGACATTTATTCCAAAGAAGATTGGTGGAAAGTTAGCTCGGGAAGCGGAGGAAAAGGACTTTGGAAAATGGAAACAAATATGACTAAATGGATAAAGATTCAGACCAAAAAGAGCATATGGAAGAGAAGTTGAAGTATTTTCAAATGCTACCAGAGCATTCCTAAAAATCTGTAACGTGGTTAATTTTCTTTTTCAGCTATTTAATGGAAATAAATAATTTCAGAAAAAATTATCTAGTTTGACTATGTCTTTAAAAATCAACTAATGGGAATGTCATAAGTACAAGAACTAGTATTTTTTTTTTTTTAACTAGCATGTGAAAAAAAAGTCTGTAGCTTTTGTCTAATGGGCAGCTAGGTGGTGCAGTGTATAGAGTATTGTGCCTAGAGTCAGAAGACCTGAGTTCAAATTTGTCCTCAGGCAATTACTAGTTGTCTGACCCTGGGAAAGTCACTTAATATTATTTGACTCGGTTTCCTTACCTATAAAATGAACTTGAGAAGGAAATAGCAAATCATTTTATCATCTCTGACAAGAAAACCCAAATGGGGTCGTGAAGAGCCGCACATGACTGAACAATAACTAGTTCTTGTCTAAAATTGTTTTTATTAACATTTGCACTATACAGAAATTCATACAATTGCCTGATGAATACTTATTGAAATCTTGAATGAAGTACTAACATCTGTTAAAAGGGGGTAAAATTATAGAGATTTAAAAAAATTCCTTTGGGCAAGCTCTTTCTTTCTTAGTCACAAAAAGTTTGAAAATACTTCATTTCAGAAGTATTTCTACTACGCAAATGTGGTTTTAATTTCTATATGTTAAAACATAGTTCAACACCTGGCATTCAGTTGATCATTACTACATTTATGTGTTGTGAGGAAAACAGGGTAAATAAACTCACCTTTTAAGAATCATACATCAGAATTGTAAAGAACTTCACATGCTATTTTGTTTAACCTTTTCCCAAACCTAGCCAAACATTCAGACTGAACAAAGATCCTCTCTATAACAAACCCAATGACCAATGGTCATCCAATAGTGGTTTGAAAAACTTCCATGAAGGGTGGAGCCTATTACAATTTAAAGTAGGTTACATTTTGTAATGTCCCTAATCAATTAATACATTTTTTCTTTAAAATCCTCACCATTGCATTTCTAACTCTTTTTCTTTTTTTTTTTTTTTTTACCAGTTGTGCCCTCAGGGGCCAAGCAGAATAAATTTCAAATCTCCTTCTCATGACAACCCTTCAAATTATTGAAGACAGTTTTCATAATCCCACTGTCTTCTTGAGACTAAACATTCCTTATTCCTTCAAGTCACCTTTATATATTGTGATCTGAGGCCCTTTTCTTCCTTCACCATTCTGATTGCCCTACTCTGAATGCCCTCCAGACCTAAGGACTCTTGCTAAAATGTGATGCACAGAACTGAACATCATATTATAGATGTGAGTTGATCACGAAAGGTTTCAAACCCATTAGCCTCTAGCTTCTCCAATATCTACTTTTTGAAGTTACTCCTAAATTGTTTTCTCCTACACTACTGGGCTTATCATTTACAATATAGATAGGTACTTATAATGCCTGTAAATTCTTTGAACCTTCTCTTTTTGTCATATTTCTCTTTTTGATAATGGCTGTGATCAGCAGGCAGATGGCAGAGGATGTATTCTCTGGTTCACACAAGGGAGTACAGATTTTTAAATGAATTGCCCAGTGAATCAGCAGAATACCTAAGATGCATATATGTCATGGACAGTACTGAAACCTCCTCACTTAGTCACTCTGAGTTTCAATTCATAAGGTATTTGCAACATTTTAATCTATGTAATCTCCAGATCAGTGTGGATTTCAGAAAAAAAATAATTAGAAAATCAATATTCATCCCAATATCATTACTCTGATTTCTGTTACTCCTACCATATAGACATGACAGAGTTGTATATAACAAACAATCTGACTGGACAAAAGAAAGCATCAGGGTAAAGTGTAAACATATATTCTTATTAATGGGTTTCTCTAAGAATGTTCTTTTTGTCTCTGTAGAGGCCAGCTATGAAATAAGACCAAACAGTTCTCTGAGACATCCAAGAGAAAGACCATTTCAAGAAATGTAGGAAAGTGGCAGAGGGAAGCTTTTTTTACTTCTAAACCCAAGATGATGCTTAACTTGTCCTTTTTCATAAGCAAAAGAGAAAATAACCCATTAGATTTGTTTACTGTTATCAATTCTTCCCCCCAAGGAGCACTTAGAATTTCCTTGTGGAAATTTGGAATCCTCCTGAGAAAACCACTCCTCCTTAGAATGTTATCTACCAGAATACATCTGCTTGCTTTTCCTTTTGAGTGTGTTGAGCACAGTCATGATCTGAATATCAGATCTGCAGGGCAAATCAGAGGTGCATCAAAAAATTAAAATTAAACAAGATTAGTAAATAATGCTTTCTCACCTCATCTTTTTCAGCTGCCCCCAGACAATGCATTGAACTTTACTTTGATGAAAAGTACTCTATTGAACCTTCTTGGGAGTGTAAATTTGATCATATTGAAGTGCGAGATGGACCTTTTGGCTTTTCTCCAATCATTGGACGTTTCTGTGGACAGCAAAATCCACCTGTAATAAAATCCAGTGGAAGGTTTTTGTGGATTAAATTTTTTGCTGATGGAGAGCTGGAATCTATGGGATTTTCAGCTAGATACAATTTCACAACTGGTAAGTAGATATTTTCCTTTTTTCCCCCAATGAATACTTATTCATGGGTTTCATAATGATAACATATTCTTTTGTCAGATTGATATATTTTTTGAAAAATATTACTATTTAATTTTAAATGCACTTTTTGCTTATTTACTTCATAAAGTATGGTAAAGTAAAACAAATGACTTCCTTTTAGTATATCAGGAAAGCAATTAATTCAATTGACTTTCATTATTCCAAAACTCATATTTTGAAGAAAATTATATGCCCAAGAAAAACTAATTATGTACAGAAGCACTGAGAAGTTGAATGTTGTTTGTAGCACTGTAAAATATATCCATCAGAATGATCGGGGGGGGGGAAATACTTAGATAAAAAGTATAATTGTTCTGAAAATTATGTCAATTCAACTTTTTAATCTTGTATGAATCTAAATAAAGAAAACTAGTCTCCTTTTTGAAAAAGACAAATTTCTAAGAGTCTTGCAAAAGGCAGTTAGATTTATCAGTCAATTAAATATTTTTCTGAAAGATCTGAAAGACATTATCATTAATTATGCAATTATGTAGCCTATGTCAATGTGTTATTTAGCCTACATATTTAGTATGTTTCTAAACATATTTAAACATATTTGCAAACATTTATTTAGCCTACATATTTAGTATGTTAGTGAACATATTTAATATGTTTTGCTTACTTGAAGGATTTAATTTGAAATATATTTATAATACACACATACACACATACACATACATGTATTTGTATGTGTATTATTGCAGAAGTATTGCACTGTAGTGATTTGGGATTTGATAAAATTATATTGTATGGTTTGTTATATGAACCCATATTATAAAAAGAGATATGTTGATCATCATTGGCATAATTTTTCAGCATGTGCCTCATTATTCGTACAGGTTATATTGGGTAAAATAGTAGAATTTGAAATTGGAAAAGTTGATCAAGGGAGTATTACATGTTCCAAACAAATTAATAGAATCACTTAAAAATAATAGCACAGAGTGCACAAGGATGGTACATTAGTTGCTTCCATCAATTTAAAGTTTATGTTAGAACAAGTTAGATATGGATTTTGTGAAAGTTATTGACTTTATAACATAAGTCCTTCTTTGCCTCTGACTCCTTGAAGTTTATAGGAAATTGCTTTAATTTTAGAAGAAACATTATGATTAGTTTATCATGGCATGAAAAGTTGGTATGAAAATGAAATTTCTGATAGTAATTTTCCCCTTTGATATATTGCTTTTCTCTTTCAAAAAGTAGTTATTATTCCCACCTGTGTAAACTGGTATGAACTGATTTTAACTATGAGAAAAAGTCACAAAAAGTCTATATTGGTTTATCTGCCAGATTAGTATTTGTAGGTATATAAAACAGAATATGCCTTCCTACTACTGCAAGTAAACCTCAAAGAGTACTAAAGTGTTATCTCATCCTCTCTACTTTATTTTAAATATATATATGTATATATTTTTTCCCCCTTGTCCCAAGTTTGGTGACCAAGGCATTAGTCATTGCAATATACAGTCTTGCCTTTCAAGGTGAGAGTGGACACTGCTGAATTTTTCTGACAAATATAATCTTTCAGTGACCAGGTTATTTCTTTTTAACCATTTGTGATCCCTTTATTTAAACTATTTCATACCTCACTGTCTTTCTTCCACAAAAGGTGGCATTGTGAGGTGTAGACAAGAGGCTGCAGGAAATTGAGGTTGAGTGCATTTGTCAGTCTGAGATACATACGCGCATATATGTTTATGTATATATCAGGAAGCATATCAATCATAGTAATGGAATAGCCAATTAGTTGGCTATTAATAGTTGAATAATAATAAATAATAGGCAATATTCATATAGTGATTATTTTGTGCCATGCATTCTGCTGAGTCTTTTACAAATATTATTTCATTTGATCATCACAACAACCCTAGGAGGTAGGTGCTATTTTCATCCTCATTTTACAGATGAAGAAACTAGGACAAACAGAGATCAAATGATTTTCACAAGGTCCCACAGCTAGTTGGTGTCTGAGGCTGGAGCTGAACACAAGTTTTCCTGACTCTAGGTCCAGTGTCCCACTTTCTACAGTGTCATCTAGCTGCCTAATAAACCATAATGTGTGTATATGTACATATGCATGCATGTATGTAAACATACTCATATTCAGTAAGTAATTTGTTTATGTATGTATATATTAGATGAAGATCTTAGTGAGTATGTATATATACTACACACACCCACACATATACACACAGTCTCACCTATATGTTTTCACATTACTGATTCTATAAGCATTGTCATTCATACAACCATGTCATACAATTTTCTCCCCAAATTATTTTTTCTATAATTCTTCTGCTAATCTACTGTAGTATTTCTAGGAAGGAAGCTATGCTCTAAAAAGAAGTTGCCAACAGAGTGACTTCATGCATTAGGTTAGTAGGTAATATACACTTTTTCCACTCTCTGAAATTAGGTGTGAATTGGTATCTCCACAGCAAAAAGACTTTGATCCCTAAACCAGGTGAGTTTGAAGCTGGGAAAGTATACTGTCTTTGAGCCAAGAAAGAAGTATATAGATGCAAGGCTAGAATATACTTTGACAGATTTGTATAAAAATGGACACTATCAGCAAGTAAACATGATCAGATTTTCTTTTTTTGTTCCTTTGGTACAAGAGGATATGTTATTAAATACATACTTTATTGACTGTGTGTGTGTGTGTGTGTGTGTGTGTGTGTGTGTTTATGTATGTGTGCAAAGTGTCTGTGTTGAGGGAGTGGAATTTATAAGTTTATTTTGGGAGGTAGGTGGCACAGAAGATAGTTTACTAGACCTGGGGTCAGGAAAGTCTGAGTTCAAATCCAGCCACAGATACTGTATAATCCTGTGCAAGCCTCTTATCTTTATTCTTCCTCAGTTTCTTCTTCTGTAAAATGAAGATAGCAATCACATCTACTTCTCAGGGTTTTCATGAATATAAAATGATTTTTTTTGTAAAGGCACTCTGCAAAACTTAAAGTGGTATATAAATGTTGCTGCTCCTACTTCTGCTGCTTCTCCTGCTGCTGCTGAGAGTGGTAGAGAGATGTGAGTCTCAAAGTCAAGTCCCTGGAGAAGTTACTGGTGGTAGCTGCCTGTGTTTTTAGCATCCCAATAAATCTTTACTAATATTATCTATGAGAGAAATTTGTGATATACAGTAGGAGGTTTTTCTAGTACAGTAGTGCAGGAAAATAATTTAACTGTAAGACAATTGCATATTTTATATATATTGCTGGCATCATCCTGGTTTCATTTAACCAAAAGAAAGTTTGAATTCATGTTGAGAAATACACAATAAAACATGAACAAATGATTGAGTTCTTTCATGGAGACTTGTAGCAAGAATCAGGTTTTGGAGTGAGGCTGTACAGGTTTAAGTATCTATTTCAAACCTAAGAAAAGACTTGAATTTGGATTACTATATCTGATACAATCAAGGAGTAGGACTTAACAAACTCTAAGGTATCTGCCAGATTTACACTTAGATGACTCTCTGATTTTACAAAATATTAAATTGTATAAAGGACTAGGCTACCCAAAAGATTCATTTTGGAATAAGGTAGACTTTCTTTCTGAACCAACATTCACAACATATTTAAAATGTGTGTACATATGTGTATATATAATATGTGTATAATATGTATATATAATGTATGTATGTATATATATATATGTATACATACATATACACACATATCTAAAAATCAGATAGAATATAATGATGAGATAATAATGTGAATTCATAATGGAAGCAGAGAAGTGTATCATGAAAGAACTTTGACCTGGGCATCAGGAGAACTTCATTCTGCATCTAGCTCTGTTACAAACAAACTGGGGAAACTGGAGTTTTCTTAGTCTTGATTTCTCTATCTATAAAAGAGAGATAGAGGGAAATGAGCTCAATGTTCTTTTTCAGGTATAATTATAATAATAATAACAATTTTATATAGTGCTTATTGTATGTCAGGCGGTGTGCTATGTACTAAGCAATTTTTGTCTCATTTGATCCTCACAACAAACCGGGGAAGTAGGTGTTATTATCCCCATTTTACAGATGAGAAAACTGAGGTCAACAGAAGTTAAGTTACTTGTCCAGAGTCACACAGCTAGTAAGTGTCTAAAGTCAGATTTGAACCGAAATCTTCCTGACTCCAGGCCAAGGGTTCTATCCAATGTGCCACCTAACAATCTTATGATTCTGTGACCCTTCCTTTTCTTTGGGTCCTGTTCTGTTTGAACATGAGAAAATTCTTGCAAGGGAATTATATGCTTCCAGTGTCATCACCCTGATATCCAGCACAGATAGGAAAACGTTTTACTTTATCCATTAAAAAAAGTCACACAGGTTTGCTAAGAGGTTTCCTGGCTTAGTTTTAAGAAAGCGAGTTTTTGATGCTACAAATGAGACAGGTTTTGAAACATTTGGAGAAAATGAAGTGGTGGGGATACTTAGGGAGAGTATCTAGAAAAATTAGGATTTCATTACTAAATACTAAATCCCAGATAAGGAAACTCTTTTTGCCAAGGCAGGATGAGACCTTCTCTGCAACTGATAATCTTAGAAAAATCCTTGGAGCACTGAGAGACTAAATGATTTGCCCAGGGTCCCACAATAGCAAATGTTAAAGGGTAAACATTAATCCAGGCCTTCTTGGCTTTGAGATTAGCTCTTTATGTACTCCACCATGTAGGAACTCAGTAAGTGCTTATTTACTGATTGACAGAAAATTTTCTTGGCTCCTAATTCAGTGCTATCCATTCTAAAATTCTGCCTTTGTGGATAATTATTCATAAGAAAATACACATAGATTTCATGAAAGCTGAAAGAATGCTAAAATTCCAAAGGAAAATAGAAACATATTATGATTATTTGTATAATAAGAAATTAAGTTATTTTTCACAAGAAAGAGAAAATTAGATTAAAAACACATATAGAAACTTTGTAATTGTTAAGTGTTCCAATCTGTTGGTAATATAAGTTATTCAATTTCAATCTAATTCTATAAATGGGGCAGCTAGGTAGTGCAGTGGATAGAACACCAGTGCAGGAGTCAGGAAGACCTGAGTTCAAATCTCACCTCAGACACTTGACACTCAGTAGCTGTGTGACCTTGGGCAAGTCACTTAACCCCAACTGCCTCATCCTGGGTCATCTCCAGTCATCCTGATGAATATCTGGTCACTGGATTCAGAGGCCTCTGGAGGAGAAGTGATGCTGGTGACCTGCACATCCCTCCCTCTCTCAAAACAAAAGTCAAGTGCAAATCATATCACTATTTCTCTGATGGCATGGTCTTCTTCAGCAACTAAGGATAAACACACAATTCTATAAACATTTATTAAGTGCCTACTATGTATAAAGCACCCAACTGGGTACTGGGGATATAAAAAAATAAAAAATAGGATAAAATAAAATTCTTTGCCCTTGAGGAGCTTACATTTTACAGAAAGTGGGGGGAGGACACAGGAGAGGTGGTACACAATGAAAATATGCAAAACAGATAAGATCACTTGAAAAGGGAGAGATATGGACCATTTGATATGGTTTTATGATGGTTTTATGAAGGAGATGAAACTTAAGATTAGGATTGCAAGTAGCAGAGATGAGAAGAAAGTAAATTCCCTGGATATGGAGTCAGTGGCTGGAGAATCTAATTCAGGAAGGAGCTAGTAGTCCAGTTTGCGATGGATATAGAATACCCAATGATATGAAATAAAACTTGGATAGGAGATTGCAGAGAGACTGTGAAGTGTTTTAAATGTCAAGCTAGTCTATATTTTATCCTAAAAATGTTAGGGAGTCACCAAAAGTTCTCTGAATAGATGAGTGGGATTGTAAACCCAATATATTTGGAATGTTGTATTGGAAGCAATGTGAAGGATAAATTGAAGGAGTGTGGGGTTGAGAGAGATGGAAAGCAAGAAGACCAGTCAGGAGGCTATTAAAGTAATCAAGACAAAAGGAAATGAAGGTATGAACTAGAGAGATGGCTGAAGAAAAGGAAATAATATCAGTGATATTATGAAGGTCATGAAACTCAGAAATTAGGATACCTTAAAGAAAAATAAGTTTGGAGGAAGATTAGATTTAAGAGTGTAGATAATCAAATTGTTTTTGACGTTCAATTTGAAAAAGCCTATTGGACATAGAGCAAAACATACAGAGAAGGCAGGTAGCAAAGTAGGACTGAAGTTCAAGAGGGAGGTTACGCTATGTTTGCAAATTAATCTGCTTAAATGAAACAGTTGGGTCCATGATATAAGACAAAATCACAAAGAGAGAAAGAGAGTACATAGAAGAGGGCCAAGTACAGAAACTATGGGATAACTATGCTAACAGGATTGGAAATGGATAATGATTCAGCTAAAGAGATTAGGCCAAAAAAGTAACAGGAGGAAAGAGAGAGAGTAGGGTCTGAAGAGTCAAAGGAGAAGAGGGTATTGAGAAGTACAGGATATTCAGCAGTGTTACAAGCTATAGATTAGTGAAAGAAAATTAGTACTAAAAGTCATTTCATTTATCAGTCTCACTGAGTAGCTAGGTGGCACAGTGAATAGAGTGCCAGGCATGGTGTCAGGAAGACTCATCTTGCTAAATTCAAACCTGACTTCAGACACTTACTAGCTATGTGACCCTAGGCAAGTCACTTAATTCTTTGCCTCAGTAAAATGAGCTAGAGAAGGAAATGGAAAACATGTATCTCTGCCATGAAAACCCTAAATGGGGTCACACAG
Organism: Notamacropus eugenii; assembly: GCF_028372415.1. Taxonomy (NCBI): domain Eukaryota; kingdom Metazoa; phylum Chordata; class Mammalia; order Diprotodontia; family Macropodidae; genus Notamacropus; species Notamacropus eugenii. The sequence continues at coordinate 212,040,063 of NC_092875.1, forward strand.
AGTAGGACATTGATTGAAATGACTCAACAAACAACAATAGTCTCACTGAGTACAATAGGGAATACAGTCGGCAGATTACAGTCAGAAGGAAATCTAAGATTGGACTCAAAGAATATTGAAAGAAGCAATAGTTGGAATGAATATATATGCCTCTTTGTGTGTATATGTGTGTGTATGTGTGTGTGTGGGGGAGACAGAAATTCTATACATGCTTTATGTATAATTATATGCAATCATATATAGAATTTATACACTCATATTTATACACACATGCATATACAGTTATATGTATATGTGCTAGAGATACAAATTGTTTGAGAGCGTTTTATGTACTGTGATCTCATCAATGTGAGTATGCCCTTTTCATACATTTTCAGATTTTTACCCATCCCTACCTTCTCATGCTTTATGATTTTTACCCATATTCTTCTATTGACCTTCTATGGAAGATGGAACAAAGAAATGGAAGAAACAGCTAGGACTTTATATTCTATGTGTACCAGTGCAGTACTCAGTCTGGCTAGGGTTTATCCCTCACTCTCATGTCATGAATGGGAATACATCCTATTCAAATGATACATTGCCTTAACGATATCACTTTTATATCTCTAGATACACCAAAAAATACTGAATTTGAATATTGCATAGAAAGCAGTAGGGAGATAAATACATAGCAATTAAGAAGAATTGGGTTCTGGTTTCCCTTTCATTACTTAATAGTGATATGACCTTGAACATGTCTCATGGAGGATGTTTATAAACTGGTGAAGGTTCAGAGAATGATAATCAGAATGGTAAAGGGTCTTGAGTTGATGCTATATAAGAACCAGTTGAAGTCAAAGGGAATATTTTAATTTGGACAAAAAAAAAGCTTAGGAGAGAGTAGAGTACATCATCACTCTCTTCAAATACTTGAAAGCCTTTCTTGGAGGAGGAATTGGGCTTTTGTCACAGGGGGAAAAATTAAAAGCAATAGCTGGAAGTTTTAAAGAGGCAATGTTGGCTTAAGGTAGGAAAATTTCCCCACTAATTAGAGTTGTTTTAAAAAAAAAACAAAATAAAAATGATTCCCTTCAAGAGAAAATGGGTTTCCTACTCTCTGGAAATCAAAGCAAAAAATGGATAGTCATTTTTAAATGTGTCAAAGTATTCTTTTGGGGGTTAAATTTTGGACTAGTTGATCACTTGTAACAGACATGATATGATTTCAGCTGGGCACTTGCTCCATAAATTCACCAATGAATTTGACCTATATCATGCTTTATTTGCCTAAAGTTAAGACACTGAAAAAATTTTCATCTGAAGTTATTTGGCTCAGTCTTCTATGAACCTGTGACATAATGAACAAAATAAGTATCACCTTTTGAAAGGCAGCATGGCATAGTGGCTAGAGAGTTGAAGTCAGCAGGACCTATGTTCAAAAAGGTTTAGCAGAGATTTTACAACTGATATATTGGCTGTATGATGCTGGACAGGTTAATTCATATTTCAATATTCCATACAATTTTTAAAGATTGTGAGATGCCGAATAATTGCTGATTGGCAATTAAAAATGAATCCTTCTTGGGAATTCCCTTAACCAACAAAGTCACAGATATAGAATAAATACATGAATGAATGAATAAATAAAAATAGAAAGATTTCTTTTCAAAATATTTATCATAACTTCAGTACCCCAGAAGATATTATTCAACATGGGTACCACTTCTATCTTTGCAGTATGCAGTGGCTCCATGCTCTAATTTACTAAAATAACTTCATGAATTACTATGTGAAAAATTTTCACAACAGAGGCATCCTTACATTTCTGAACACACCTGTACTATTTATGGGATGAAACAGAGGCCATTCTTGGGTCCATACCCAAAGCCTTTGCACTATGTAAAAATTTGAGAATTTATACTCTGTTGTCATTTTTTCCCAAGGATCCAAGGTCACCTCTACTCCGTAGTGAGAAATAGGAGCAGGAATGAAATAATACTGCTTGTACTAAAATACATTAACTTTTAAATATCACTGTGAATAATAATGAATTATCTTGATGTTCTATTTTTGGTTTTGAAGTGTTAATATGATAACTAAAAAGGAGTTTTAGAAAAGACCCTCTCTTCCTACCCTTTCCAAATTCTTAATTCAAATTGTACTTGTTATACTTATGCCTAGTTAGAGCAGAGAATCATGATAGAAAACAAAAAAATTCTGAAGAAAGTTATAAAGTAAATGCTTCCAGAATCCCAAGAAAACCAAGTAATATTATGGTAGTTCTTGCTGTGCCCAGGTACAATTGCCATATATATGAGCAAAATAAAGATACTCTACTGATTCTTTCATATAGAGATGAGGAAGAGGGGGCAGACCATTCAAAAAATATAACAACATACCTTTAGTAAGTGTTAATCTTTCCTTTTAATGTCTTGTACACAGATTCTCTCTCCCAGTACAGAATTATATTCTAGATTTAACTATTTATGAAGTTCTCCATATATCTCCTTGTGAATGGAGATTATTTTTTCTTTGCATTTCTTTTCTTTTTTTGAAGAGGGGACAAGAAAAGTAAAAGTGAACCAGTCTCCAAATTCTTATTTTAGATGATCCAGATAGGAATTGACAATGAAGTGAGTGGTGTCATTAAATATGTTGAAATGATTATGATAACTTTGTACTTAAATAGCTCCTGTCATCTGAAGAGTTCAGGATGTTTTAAAGAACTGACTAGATTCTCAACCCCCCTCTACACACCTCCACACTGACTTCAAGTGAGATTTGTGCACAGAAAAGATACAGTGCAAGAGGATGTAAATTAAGCTGAGTCTCTTTAAAGCCTTCGGCTTATCAGGTGAAACATGTTTATTAAGTAAAGCATGTTGTTATTAGTGCATAATTAGTTCAATTCCCCAAGCCAATCTTTGTACTTCCTCCTATCAAAGACATATTTTATTTTTTCCTGTTAATGAGCCAGTGTAAGCATGTCTAGCTAGACATCAAGACTCTGTTGTTTATATAAAGCAGGACAATTGTTTTATCAATATCTAAATTTCATCTTGACAGAGTACATACTGTTCAAATGATTAGAATGAATTAAAAAGGTTGCTTTGTTTTCTGTGTAAAATAAAGGTGTTAATAGGTTGTTTTCAGAATGTAGTTCCCTGCAAATAATAGTTTAAGGTGTATCAATGTATTAAGAATGCTTTAATCATTTTAAATGATATTTGTAGACCTTTTAGCTGACAAAATTTCTCAGAAGCTTCTGAATCGATTTTGACATGAGCATTTACAGTACAACTTAAGGAAAAGACCTCAAGAAATTATCCTGTTCAAGAAATAATCATCTATTTTGTAAAGCTCTTCACTGAGCCAGAAGGAGAGCGAGAAGTAAATCTGTGGGCTTGTTCATTCAGCAAGCATTTTTAATAAATGTATTAATAGATTTCAATCAATTAAATTTAAATAATAAATAAAATATAATGATATAATAATTATAATAAATATAATGAATAAAATATTATGAATAATAAATAAAATTTAATAAATGGATTTAATAAATGAACTTAATGTTCCATCTCTGAGCAAGGTACTTAATTCAGCACTAGAGATATATGAACAAAACCAAAACTAGCTCCTGATCTCAAGGAGCTTACATTCTAATCAGGTTAATGCAATATTTATACAAATACATAGAAGACAAGGTTAGTGTTTAGGAGGGAGTTTTCAGGGACAAGCTTCTTTGTTCCTTATGTCATAGAATTCTAGGATTTAGTGAAGGAGGAAAACTTTATGGTATGTTAAGCTTTTAAATTAAAATAAAATTTATCAATTCATTTCAATTAGAATTTGTACATTCATTTCTCACAAACATGTGTATGTGTATGTATATATCATATATATGGCTGTGTATGTATATATGCATGCATATAGACATATGTATATGGGAAAAGTTTTTAAAGTGGATAGGTATATATTTGTGTTTGTGTATATGTGTATATGTGTCTATGCACACCCACATTCATACAAACATATAGGTATGTATACATATATATGGGAAACATGAACATTTTTAAAGGTGAGGAACCATATATGTTTGTATGCATATGTATGTGTAAATGCATGTATAGGAATACATACACAGGAAGTATATTTGTATGCATGTGTATGTGTGTACATATGCATATTCATGTCTATCCATAAACACATATATATATTGGTTTCCTACCTTTAAAAACCTTTCCTGTGAGTAATCACATTGCAGATTAGTTGGTATTATGCATGCATAGAGGCATTGTTAATGTAGGAAAGACAACTGAATGAACAATGAGTTTTCCAAAGCATGTGACTGTAATGAGAGTACTTTTCCCACTGGCTGTAAGTGTTGGAGACCATCACTGCTCCTCACTCTGCCTCTTCACCTCCTGATATGCCTGATGAATTTGCTTTAAAAGGCGCTTTGTGTCTGTGTCTGATTACTCCATGCCAAGTTGGCTTGTTTCATACTTTTATTTTCCATCATTCTGCAGCTCAACCTTGTTTTATAACATTTCTCCTCTCTGACTCCTTTCAGGCACCTCACTTTAGCAACTCTCCTATAAGAATTACAATAATCAGAACAGATCTCCACCAACTATACCTGAGCTGATTCAAAAGGGCCATATTTAGCTTTTTAAAAGCATAATCACTTATTAGTCATAATTATATTATGGTCCTCCTTTCATGGTTGATCAAAACCAAGAACAGAAGTGTGTTCTATTTCCTAGGAACTTTTTTCCTCTGAAATTTTCACTTTAAGGAGTTAATATAAGGAATCTAGAAGCAAAATAAAATATGTGTTTAAAGAAGAGTGATAGATACAGAAATAAGTAAGATCTTTAAAACTTCCCCAAGCTTTCATTTCTTTCATGGGATCATAGAATTGATTGCTGAAAATCGCCTTAGATGCCCTAACGTTTACTTTTTAATATCTATCCAAACTTTTGGATGCCATTTATAGCTACAATCAAATACTGACACACTCTCCAACAGAATTTTCCAAGACCATGTCTATATGTTGTGTGGCTTACAAATAATGCTGTTACAATAATACTAACTCATATTTATGTGGCACTTTATAGACATTATCTCATTTGATCCAGCCAAATTGTTTTGCTTTCTCCATGTAAAGATTCCTACTCCTGTCTCTGTGACTTTGCACTGGTTGTCCTACAGTGTCCTCATCTTTGGAATTAGTTTATGTGTATATGTGCACATATGTGCATATGTATATATATATGCAAATGTTTTTTAAAATATTTAGACACATATATATGTTAATTTATGTGCATACATACATATATATGTACACACACATGCTTATCATATGCACATACACACTCATCATTGAACATAAGCTTCTTGTGGTACTATTGAACTTTTGTCTATTTCTCTAGTACCTAGTGTAGTGCCAATGTGACACTCATAGCAGCCACTTTGGATATGCAGGTGTATTTCCAGAGTAAATTCACAAAATATAAACTCTCTCAAAGATGAAATGAAAATATTTATTCAGATACCAGAAAGGCAATTCCTCCATGGGAACAAGGAAGTTTATGCACATTACCAATAAAGGGAGGATATCCATCCCCAAGTCTTACCTCCATCAGGCCTCCCCCACAAACTCCCTCAGATAAAATCATTCCCTTTCTCATTCATACTAGGCATTCTGCTCTGCTCTGCCTGCTCTCTGTCAGCTCTGCCTCATTTTCTCTTCCTGCTACACCCTTCCTATTCAACCTGTTCATCAAGCTCCTCCGATCATGGGCTTTATGGTCTGTGGTCTGGGTCAAAGCTCAAAGGAAGTCACATGGGCCCATTAAGGGGCAAGGAAGACCTTCAAATTTCCTTAATATTACACCTAGTCACAAGCCTGGCACAGTGGGTATTGATAAATCCTAAGTAAATCAGCAAATCTTTTCAACAGTTCTGTGAGTTAGGTTCAATAAGTATTATTGGTCGCATTTTTCAGATGAGAAAACTGAGGCTGGGAGATATGTCATGCTATTGTTTATATAGGTAGTTAACAAAACTAGTACTTAACTTTCTGATTCTAAGTTCAGTGCTCTTTTTACTACACTATCCTATACTCTTTCCATATTAACAAAGTTTGTAATGTACAGCCTGTTGTAGATAATCCAAAGAGAATTTCTTTATGTTCTTGTTTCCTTCCTTCTCAGACAATGGCAAAGGTGAGGTTTATTCTCCCCTTTTGTTCATATGATAGAACCATAGATTTAGGTTTGGAAGGGACCCAGGAGATCATCTTATCCAATCCCTCATTATACAGATTATACCTAAGTATTTTCAATGTGAAAGGTTAGATATGTTTACCGTGAACATACAATTGGAAAAATCTTAGAGTTGTACTCAGATAATTAGATTCACATCCAAAATTCTTTCCACCATACCATGGAGCATCCACAGTGTCTAGCAAAGTATTTTATTGCCTTTAGTGAAAAGAAAAAAGAACTTCTACATTTTCCCTTTGAACTGAAATTTCTGCTAAAATGAGGAAAGAATAATTTCCTTGAAATTTGTTCTCTGTGAGATCATAAGCAAAGTAATTTCGTTATTCATTTTCAGAACTGGCCCTAGGAAAGGACCAACGATAGCTTTAGAACTGGAAGATACCTTAGATGCCTTTGAGTCCAATTTCACCTGTTTTGTAAATAAATAAACTGAGACTCAGAGATGTTAATGATTTGCCACGTGTGACACAATCAGCAAGTGAAAAACGATGACATTTGAACCCAGGTTCTCTTGATTCCAAGTCAATGCCCTCCGCTCCATGCTGTACTTCCTCTATTGTACGAACATTCCAGGGGTATTATATTATCTGGTCAAAAACTAACCAGTGAAATTGATCATCTTTTGTGGCCACTGGTCCTTTTTCTGTATGCTTTTGTTATCTCTTCAACATTTCATTTTAACAAGCGTTTGTTAGAAAGAGCCTGTATTACACACTAGAGAATACATAAACCAGCAGTAATACATGGTCTCTGCCCAGAGTTTAGTTGGGGAGATAAGCCAGAGGTACAGATAAATATAATACAAATTGTGATATGAGTTGTCAAACGTTGTGAAAGTTCTGAAAATGAAGTGCCTGTTTTCACCTAAACTACTGATTTTTAACCTAAGGGCCATAAATAGATTTCAGTGGGGTCTATAATCTTGGATTGTTGAATATATTTGGTAACTGTATTCCAATAAAACTATTTCCTTTGTAATCCCCTCTATTTATCTTTGTGCATTAAAAACAAAAACAAAACCGTTTTTCCTAAGAAAGGGTTCATAGGCATTTACAGAGAGCCAAAGGGGTCCAGGACACACTCACAAAAGGTAAATATTTCTGATGAAAGAGAATCAGAAAAGACTTCAAGCTGGATGGAACATGAGATATCCTTGAAAGATAATAAAGGTTTCTACCCAGCAAAATGAAATATAATCCCGGATTTTTTTTTAAAAATGGACATTTAATGAATTATCAAATTTACAGCATTTTGTTAAAAATTACTGAAGTTAATAGAATATTTGACATACAAGATCTAAGAGAAATATAAGGTACATATTACAAGGGACTCAATAAGAGCAGACTATTTACTTTTTATGTACATAAAATATAAAACATATGTCAAAAATTGTTATTTGTAATTAGGTAGCTTATAAGAAAGATTAGGGTAGACCAGAGTGTAACACTGATCACAGCAGCACACCTAAGGACTGCTACTGTGAATGATTTTAAAGGTCTAATCACATAGCATAATGAACTCTCTATTCAGCAATAAACTAAACATTGTTCAATAAAGTAAAAAGTATGCCATTCATAGTAACATCCTGAAGCAAAACATATCATCTAATACGTATATGTAACTCATAACACTCAGTATGTCATATGGCACTTAGAACATATTATTGCACCCCATAGTCGGGGGATTCTAGCCTAGGGTCTTCCCTGGCATTATGGATCCTTAAGGGGTAGCAGAAAAAACCACATCATCCACCCCTTGGTCACTGTAAGAACAATTTCTTTAATAAATACATGATGTCTGAGTAAAGTCCTCTGTCATTTTGTCTTGAGGTTGACTTCCAAACCCCATAGCATCTCCTCCATAGGCTGATGTCTCCCAGATTTTGTCTGGGTTTGTATATAAGTGGCTCTCTGCACCTACTCCTTGTCTCAACTGCCAGACACTGTTCCACTCCAAACTCTTTCTGTTTCTGTTTGATAGCAGGCTACAGGGGATCCTTCTTGCAGCTTCTGTTTCTAGGAAAACAAAGCACAACAGGGTTATAACAATATTTACACACATTACCAGCGCCATCATCTCAATTCACTTGTAAAGACCAACAGACAGGGCTTCTGTCTAAGGAATTAATATAGATCAACAGACAGGGCTCCTGACATCCCAAACTTTTTTTTCTGTTAGGCCTCCTCACAAGCAAGTTCCCCTAACCTACTCATGCTTGCTGCTGTTTCTCAGCTCAGGTTCTGACTGCTCTTGTCTTTCAACTCTGCTTCTCTCTCTATGACATACACACACACACACACACACACACACACACATGCACACACACGTATACATACACATACGTACTGTTTCCAGTCAAAGATTCTTGACTGTTTCAAAGTCGACTCAGTCAAAGGCACTTGATTGGCTAAAACTCAATTCAAAACAGCAGCAAAAAATCCTACTTTCCTTGCTGTTATACTAGGTAACATATGACTTTAAAAAGTAAAATCATTCAAAATATCCATGCTCAATTGTAGCTTCTGGGCTTGGTGGGGGGGAGGGGAAGGAAGAGAGGGGGAAGAACAAAATAAAAAGTGTACAGTAGAGAACAAAAAAAACTACAAATAAACCAGGAAAAGATGGACAGCTGTCAGCACAACCTGTAGTATTTATTATATAGACTTTCTTGAAATAGAAATTAATTGCCATACATCTGAATCCTCTCCTATGTTCTGCTGTGCACATGATATCCTTTTTTATTGCATATTTAAGTTTTGGTAACAAAAAAGATAAAGATTTTCTGCTGTAAATAATTGAAAAAAAGTGCATTTTAGTTCAAAAAGAGGATCTGAGCAGACATGGTAGAGTGAAAAGACAGGATAAATTGCAAAAGCTTTGAAAAGTACACTTTGACTGAAATGTAGCATTCCCATAGAGAGCAGTATGAGATAAGGCCTGCAGTGTTGATTTTAGCCAGATTGTAGTGGAGCTGGAATGCTAGGTTGCTAAGACTGGACTTTATTCAATAGATGATGACCATTTTCAAGTTGAAAGGAGGGGGAGAGAAAATATCATAGCTGGGAGTTAGAAAGGTTTCTCTGGTAACTGCATGAAGGATTGATTGGCGCAAGGATGTCATTAAGCAGGAGGTTATAACAATAGTCTATAGTCCAGGTCAGCTGGATGGCACAATGGATACAGTGCCAGACTTGGAGTTCAGGAAGTTTCATCCTCTGGAATGCAAATCTGCTCAGTCACTTGCTAGCTGTGTGACCCTGGGCAAATCACTTAACTCTTTTTGTTTTAGTTTCCTCTTCTGTAAAATGAGCTGCAGAAGGAAATGTAAAACACTCCAATATCTTTGCCAAGAAAACCTTAAATGGGTCAGATAGAACTGAAATGACTGAACGAAAACTACATAGCAATAGTCAAGGTGAGAGGCAGGAAAAGCTAGATTTGAGATACTGTCTGTGGGATTGAAAATTAGGATGTATACATAGGTGATATTTTAGGAGTAAAATTGAAAGAACTTGGTGTGTGGATATGCTGAGTAAGAGAAAGTAAGAACTTTGTGGTGACTAAGGAGGCAAGCCAGAGAACTGGGAGAATTGTGAAGTCTCTTAAATGAAATAAATGAGTTAGGATGAGGATCAAGTTTCTTGAACCCCTCTCCCTTTGTAATTTGTCTTTTGTTCTTTTCTGTTATGTTGATAACCACTTTAATTTCTGGTCTTTTACAAATGACAACTAGGAGGTGTCCCTGAACGCCTCTTGTAACTGTCTCAAAGGTAAAATAAGGAGCAGAAAGTAAATGTACAATTTAATTGGCAGGAAAGGTCAATTTTACCTAAATCATTTTTGCTGCTTGCTGAATTACTTTTTTAAAATCTTTATGAATGATTTCCTTCCTTCCCTCCTTCCTCTTCTGTCTTCCTCACTCCCTTTCTCTTTTCCCCTCCATTTCTTTCTTCCTTGAAATGCTTCTATATTACCTCCTTCAAACAAATTGCGAACGTGAACAGTGGGTTTGAATCTCTCTGGTAGTGATTTCACGGTTTCAGAAACGTATATGGCGATGTTGAAGGATTATGCTACAAACAACCTATTTATTCACAGGAATAAAATAGTATTTTTCTATAAGTATGATGAAAATTTGATAATTAGCCAGAGAAGTATTTTAGGAAATTGTTTTAGTTGACTGTGCAAACTCAGCGTGAGTCAGCTGTGTTATACGGTTGCCAATAAAGCTAATGTGATGCAAGACTACAATAATAGAAACATAGTGTTCAAGAAAATGATAGCCCTCCTGTACTTTGCCCTAGTCAGGCCACATATGGAATATGATGTTCAGTCCTGCACATCACATTTTTGGAAGGACAATGAAAACTGGGCCACATATACAACAAGATAAGCAGCACAGTTTGGCTGTCAATGAAATGTAGCACCGATTTTAATGTTTTTGTCCCTTAAACTCATTCACATTGGCAAGTTTTGGCCCCGGAGTGGCTAGCCATTATTCTTTCCACCCATCCCCCAGGATCCTAGGGGCTAGAAGTGGATTTCTAATGATATAGCTCATGAGCCCCCATTAATGCGCTCCTTTATTTATTATTAGTTGATATGTGAGCAACACAGACAACTTCTAGAAATGGGAATTTATTAAGATAATCTAGTCAAAATACTTGACATAAGATATTTCCAAAGATGTTTGATTACTCACTCTAAAGAAAGGAAGATGTGACTAATGAAAGGAAACCAATTTAAGGAATAACTTCCTAATAATTTAAAATGTTCAAAATTGGGAAGGACTAACTCCTAATATAATAACTTATCCCTGGAGGGAGGTATTCAAGTGGAAACAGAATAAACCTCTCTTTGGGGCTCTATAAACAGGATTCATTCCTTATTTCTGGAATAATTTATTAACTACCTCTTGGGTGCTGTGCTAGGAAATATACATATAAAAGTAAAAACAAAACAGTTTCACCCATCAAGGAATGTACATTGTATTATCAGGAAAACAGCATGAATATAGATAGGTAAGTGAAGAATCATGTAGTAAGGTAAGTCAAAATAAGGTTTTGGTTATTTTTCGTTGGGGAAATGCTAGTAGCTAAATACGTAAGTAAATATCTTCTATTGCAGTTTAGCTTAGCCTTGAACAGATTCTGAGGCAGAAGGAAGAGGAAATGCACTCCAGTTATGAGAGGCAACCTCAGCAAAGGTACAGAGACAGAAGCTGGAATGATGTATATGGAAAATA